>NC_057807.1:192835862-193435862 GCF_018294505.1 Triticum aestivum
AGAAGCAGGAGAAGAAGAAGCAGGAGAAGAAGAAGAAGGAGAAGAAGAAGCAGGAGAAGAAGAAGAAGGAGAAGAAGGAGAAGAAGGAGAAGAAGAAGAAGAAGAAGAAGAAGAAGAAGAAGAAGAAGAAGGAGAAGGAGAAGGAGAAGGAGAAGGAGAAGGAGAAGAAGAAGGAGAAGGAGAAGCAGAAGAAGAAGAAGAAGAAGAAGAAGGAGAAGAAGCAGGAGAAGAAGAAGAAGAAGAAGAGGTTGTACCAGCAGGAGGGCATTATGGATGGATGAAATATTTCCAGCAGGAGGGCATTATGGATGGATGAACTATTTCCTCTCTTGTAAAAAAAATATTCCCTCTCAGTGTATATTGATATAGATGGATTATTTTGATGGTGTGCATGTCTTTGGAACAGTGTAGTAGCGTGGGTCTGCTTGACTATAAGGAACTATTTGTCCGCATATATAGCTTTCTCTGCTACTCCTTCCAGTGATCGGTATGCAGTGCATGTGTCCGTAGACATGACAGCTTGTCCATGGAAGTTCAACTACGGCGACCATCAGGTTTCATCTCGCGATTCCCACGACGCCTCTCCAACTAATGGCACCACGTCCCCAAACGTGCGCCTCACCCCTCTTGGCTGCACCACCCCTCTAGCTTTGTGTGCATGACATGTGGGCCACCTAAAATGCGGCGAGCTTCAAATTTCTACCACAGCCACACGCGATTCCCGCTACGCCGCTCGAACCCATGACACAGACCTGCGGCTCACCCCTCTTGGCCCCACTGCCCCTCTGCCTTCGAGGGCATTACATGTGGACCAGTCACCTATCGGGTCCACATGTTATTGACTCAAAGGTAAGTGTAGTAAGGCACTGAAGCTCAGTCCCGACGGCCCTGAGATGGAAATGTAACTCCTGCGCCAGGGCTTGTGGTGCTACCGCTGCACGAACTCGTGCCAAACTTGAGATTTGTTTCTTTACCATACATGCACGCAACGATTTAATGGACATTGTAATCTCAACATGTGATGGGGAGCTCTAAATTTGAATTTGAAACTTATAAAAAGAAAAGATTCAAAACAAATAAACTGGGAGGGAGTATATTGTAGGATGTATCCCATACAAAATAAGTCCCTTGGTTTGTCACCGCGAAGATGCGGTTAGAAAGGAGCACAACGTCTTCGTACTCGTATGGCAACAAATCGGCCGCAGACAGCATGGTTCGCCTTTGACCGCCATGTGCAAGGTTCGTGCTATTCAATCTCAATGTGGTTCCATCGTACCAATTCATGTGGTGGCCAGTTGCATGGCTGATCCCAATGTTGGACAAAGGTTCTACGGGAATGGTGTCACCGTTGTAAATGTTGTGCAAATTGATGTTGGTACCCTCCCATAGATATGCAAGCCAATCTCCACTCGCACCGAGCCTAACCTGTGAAACAGTGGGCAGGGGGAGAATTAGGAAATGGACACAGAAGTAGTCTTTAGAATGCATTTACTACATGATCAAACTCATCTTACCTGCTCATCGGAGGAAATCCGAGTGCCCCTCAACGTCGGCATCTCAAGGGGCGTCTACTTGCAACTATGGCCACGCCGCGCTAGAGAGACCCCCAAGGAAACATCCTCGTGCGTTCCACGGAACATCAAGATGCATTTGTATGAGTAATTTATCTTATGAGAGAAAAGGATGAACGAGGGAAGGCCTCTAGAGATAGAGATAGACACTACTACTACCAATGTGCTAGCCCGTGCGTCGCAATGGATCCAAATTAGTAAACTAATACTTGTTCACGTGCTTGAAATATAAACACTCTAGTTTTGATATACATGTGTCAGCAGACATGACAGCTTGTCCATGAAGTTGAACCACGGCGACCATCAGGTTTCTTGTTTCTATCACTGCCACACCCACACGCGATTCCCACGACGCCGCTCCAACCCACGGCACGACGTCCCCCGACATGGACATGGATCCTCTGACGTGGCTATCACTGCCTTGCCCTGCCTTTCCTTCACTAATAGGTGGGACCCACGCTTGTGGGTCCCACATGTCAGTGACAGAATGGTAGGATTGTTCGCGTTAGGGGATCTTCATCCCCCCGACGTGCACCTCATCCCTCTCGGCCCCACTGCTCCTATGCCTTTGTGTGCATGACATGCGGGCCAGCTGAACTACGGCGACCATCAACTTTCTACCACAGACACACCCGATTGGACGCAGTTTGCCTGCTCCGCTGCTGTGCTCCGATCCGTACTCCCGCACCATCGAATTTTCATCCAACGGCTGTGACACATTTCGTCTCGAGCATCAATCGTCAGCTGGAGTACTTCTGTACTATAGGTAGTACCCGCTGTTGTGGCCATCTACGCCTCGTAACGCCCCGACGCCCAGTTGTGGCACCCTCGCCACGGCCACGCCACCACCGGCCCGTTCATCTCGAACGAGTGAGTCGCAAACCACGCCACCACCATGAGAATGACATGTGGGCCAGCCACATTTAAGGTCCGCATGTCATTGACTCATAGGTTGGGCACTAAGCCACTGAAGTTCGGTCCCGTGGGCCCCGAGAGGGAAATGTAACTCCTGCAGCAGGCCTTGTGGTGCTCCCGCAGTACAAGCTCGTGCCAAAACTGGAATTTGTTTCTTACTACTACCAACTAGTACTAGTAAGGTACACGTGCATTGCACGCATGAGATTCTGGTGGTTTGTGCATTATGCTTCTACATGTGGAGTTTTCTAGATTCTACATGTGGCAAAATCTGGTGGAATGTAGATCATATCCAACAGCAAATAGTGCTCGGATTTGCCATCTTTGTACCATCGGATTGGCTTCATCCAACGACCAACTTTCAAAGTTATTCACACACTATATAGGGGTATAGGTATATAGATGTTTGGTTTGCAGCCTAAGGTTGCCACGCCTAAGCTTAGGCGTGACACAATATCTTAGGCATGTGTTTGGTTCATTGCGACACTTGTGGCTTGCCACACTTTTCTAGCTACATGGTCCACATGTCATATACTCAACTTCTTGCCAAATCTTGCCACACTTGTGGTGCCCATTTTGTTAGCCACATTTTTTGTGGCAGACATAGGGGTTGTTTGGTTTTAGGCCTAGCAATGCCACACTTTATCATACAATGTTGCCAAACTTGCCTAAGGTTAGGGGTTGTTTGTTTAGTAGGGCTGTTTGAATTGTGACTATCTTTGCCATATATTGCCACATGATTTTTGCCACACTTGCCACACTTGCCTTAGTTGAGTTGCTTTGGGCCTGTTTGGTTTGCAGCCTAAGGTTGCCACGCCTAAGCTTAGGCGTGCCACAATATCTTAGGCATGTGTTTGGTTCATCGTCACACTTGTGGCTTGCCATACTTTTCTAGTTACATGGTCCACATGTCATAGACTCAACTTCTTGCCAAATCTTGCCACACTTGTGGTGGCCATTTTGTTAGCCACACTTTTTGTGGCAGCCACACTTTGCCTAAGCTTAGTTGTGGCAAAGTTAGTCATGAACCAAACAGACCCTTTGTTAGCCACACTTTGGCTTGCCTAAGGGAATCTATGACATGTGGGGCTCACTGCTCATAAAAAAATCTTTTCCTTAGGTGTGGCTAGAACCAAACACCTACCTAACTTGGTCAAACTTGCCTAAGGTTAGTTGTGGCAAAGTGTGGCAAGGTGTGGCTAGGAACCAAACAGCCACTAAGATTGCCAAAAGATTGCCATACGTAAGGCTAGGCAAGTTTGATTAACTTAGGTGAGTGTTTGGTTCAAGCCACACCTTAGGCAAACCACACTAAGGCCCCACATGACATACACACAAAAAATGTGGCAAGATTCCCTTAGGCTTGCCAACTTGGCTCTCATTTTGAAGAACTAATAACTTTGCCTAAGCTTAGTTGTGGCAAAGTTAGTCATGAATTAAGTTCAACCATGGAGTCTTCTAGATTATACATGTGGCAGAATCTGGTGGATGATATCCAACGGCCAGTAGTGCTCGGGTTTGCCATCTTTGTACCGTCAGATTGGCTTGATCCAACGACCAACTTTCAAAGATTTCACACACTATATAGGGGGTATAGATATAGATGTGTCGGTCCGTTGCAATGGATCCAAGGTATATCTATTTAGTGGAGTGCACTCTAAACCCATTATCTATTTATTTTTCTCTAACCTTTCGTAGCCATGCAACCAAGCCACATAAGCTTCATGGGTGCCCCCCACATCATATTATTCATACTACGTTGATTGAAAAAAAGATAAATCACCCAAAACAAGATCTTCCCGTTTGTTGTTCCTACGATGTTGTGCCGTGCACGTACCTACTAGTTGTATAGTGGTAGTACTAGTAATATAGGATTAGGAGTACAAACTTGGTACTAGTAGGAGTAGTACTAGTACGGAATGCTCCTACTCTATCAACGAGCCCCATCTGACACCAAATTTCTTAGCTTCCATGCTACAGCTAGATCTTCCCCTCGTTTCTGTTTTCCAACCTCGTGGCGGGCGGGGTGCGGTTTGCCAATAGTCGGTTTGCTCAAAGGCGGTCCCACATGAAAGTGAAAATGCTAGGAAACACACCTTCCCTAAGCTATGTGTCGTGCAGGACGGGCCGTGGAGTACTCCCGATTCCCGGGCATGTGGGGGTGCGATGCGAACGCGGCAAGCCTTTTCCTTTTACTAGCAATGTGCCCGTGCGTTGTGACGGATCCAAAGTAGTAGAATAGTAGTATTTGTTCACAAACTTGGAAGAAATCACTCTTGTTTTGATATACCCCTAATATATTACTCCCTCCGTACCTAAATATTTGTCTTTTTAGAGATTTCAAATGGCTATCACATACGGATTATATAGACATATTCTAGTGTTTCTAGCAAGATGCCCGCGCGTTGCACGAAGTTGATGGAAAAGGTAAGCACAACTTATAAATTGACGGATGGAGTACTAGTTACAGTGACGCATATAATTAAGCAAAGGGATCGCACATGTCGGTATTGACTGGAACGAGAATGCAACAGCACAATAAGAATTAAGGCCACGATGATGAGATTGCAGTGGTGGCTACAGAAGGCAAGAAGAAAGATGGATCCATGAACGTACGACCTCCTCCTCCTCAACTTAGTGCGCCGGGCCACCGACCGACAGCTAAGGAGCGGCGGATTTTGTGGCGAGGTCGAGGTGCTTCTCAGCAAAGGCATCCAAGGCTTCCAGCCGGTTGAGGAAGGCCAACGTCGTAGCGTCCTCACTGGCCTTGTAGATACCTATGTACACGATTTTCGCATACACGTGGATGTGTAGGTCGACGAATTCTTGCAGGGCGAGGCGCCTCGCGGCGAGCGCGACCTCCAGGTGGACATTCTTCGTGGCATCGGCGGGTAGTCGCAAGGCCACTAGTGCTTGAAAGAGGTTCCGGCCATGGAGGCCGATTAGGGTGGCAGGTAATGAGGAGCCCGGGCGCGCGGGCTGGAGGAGTACGGCGATGTCGTCCGCGAGCTTCTTGAGGACGGTGAACTTTTTGCTGGTGGAAACGATCATCTGGTCCAACTGAGAGTTGTAGTTGGCATCGACGGCGGCCATCCACCAGCCAGTCTCCAACACTGTCTGGAGACGATCCTCGGCGCCATGCCGCAGGCCGGTGTCGTGGACGATCTGGCACAGCCGCTGGCCACTCACGCGCATCACCGCCATGGGTCTGGAGTGAGCTCTTTTGAGTTTAGTGTAGGTGCTTAGGCAAATGCTTAGGTGCGTACGATGTGGTAGATGCATTGGAATGGAGGGTGCCTTTATATGAGGGCAATGAGGGCAAACTGCGTTGCATTCACATCATGCAGCCTCTTTTCCCGGACCTCCTCCCATTACTTACCTCATGCATTAATTGAAGGAGGATGCACTGGCCATTCAACATTTCAGGAACCGCTACTCCCTCCCTCGACTGCATTAAAGCCGTATCAGGAACTGCGCCGCCCACTGTCAAATCGAATACTCCCTCCGTCTAGGTGAGTATTAAGTCATCTTACGAAAACCAAATAGTAAACACATAGGCGTGGTGCATTAACTCTCACGTGGTTTCTTATTTTTTTACATAAATAGAGGAATCAACCAATAAGAGATGTGGGGCTTGTATGCTTTTAATGACTTGAGACTATCAAACATGACATGCAGTGCTCAGTTCATTGCACGCAATGATATTAATAAAGGAGTACCTAGAACTCATCTAGATGAGATATAATTTGGTCTCATTCACATTGAAAACAAGAACAAATACAACCCACGTCAGCACACACGCATCTTATAGCATCACATCCAATGGCTATAAAAGATGAATGAGACCAAATTATATCTCATCTAGATGAGTTCTAGCAAAATTGTATTAATAATACTTAGTATCATATATTAGTATCATGTAGCACTTTATTTATTGCCATGTATGACACATAGTACTCAACTCTCTCTCCTTCTTCATTTAATTCTATGACACCTCATCAGAGTTGCCTAGTTGGCATGCATGATATAGCTATGATACTACCATTACAACAAGCCTTAGCAAATAAACATTAAGTTCTCTCGTTTTCCTCTCCACCTTGGTCACTTAGATGGAGGGAGTATACTGCGTGGGCTTTTCCTACGTGATAGGCGGGGCAGTTCCGCCTAGTCGGTTTGATAGAGACGCGAGAAGATGAGGGAGTAGGCTGCTGCAAACATAGGGCTGTGTGATTTGACAGCGAGTTACTGCTGGACAGGTGGGGCCCCGTGATTTGACTTGCCATTATCATATTAACTGCAGCGCTACGACTGGCATGAGTCTCCTGATTCCTGACCACCTCCATACAGGTGCCTCTCCCAATGCTCCACCATGTAGTAGAGGCTGGCTCTTGCATGAGAGCCCACTTCTCCACTTTTTCCTGCCTCTCTTTCCTCCACATATGCAAAAATGCCATGTACAGCGCACTATTGTACTTACTTGCTCCTACAGGTGCTAAGCTTGCCACATAGGCATAAAGTCTGATGTGGCAAGTTAATCAAGAAGAGAGAGACTAGTTTGGTGACCCAAGGAAGAAATGGTGCTCAGCGCGTGTACCTAGGTGAAAAGACAATTTTGAGTCTATAGCTAATTAAATGAAGCGAACTTAGCAACAAAAAACTAATAAGCACACCATTTCATTGGAAGAGGTCACTCCTTGGCAAATGCAATAAATACTAGTACTCCATGTGTCCCATAATATAAGAACGTTTTTCGCACTACACTAGTGTCAAAAACGTTCTTATATTATGGGACGGAGGGAGTACGAAGAAAGAGATAGAGAGAAGTAAAAAAATAAATACACTTATAGCCAACCTTATAGCTAACCTTGTCGTAGTATGAGTGACTAAGTGATGACTATGTATGGCATGCCAACATCAGATAGCCTAACGCACCGTGTTCTCCAAGGGCGCAACCGCGCGAGCGACGCGACGGTCGTGGTAGGCGTGACCATGATACCGGCTGCTGGCAGCCCTTGGATCTGAGATCAAACAGTCGCATGCTAAGTTGCTGAAAATCTGCAGAATAACCCTCCAAGATAGGATATTCACCCATAGGTCTAGAATCACGCCATGCAACTGTTCGATCTCAGATCCAAGGGCTCTCGGAAGCCCGTATCATGGAAGAATGGAAAGCCACTACCCTGCCGTTCGCACGCTGGCAGTTCGCTCCTACTCGTCCCCGCACGTCCTTTAATACTACGGTGGTTCGCTCCTAGTCGTCCCGTCCTTTCACATTAAGGCAGTTCCACTAATCCTAACCCTCCTCCGAAATCCATGGCATCCCAAATCTCTATGATCGGCGGTAAGTACAAGGTTAGAACCATCACCGGCGATGAGTTCGACGTCATCTACACCCATTCTTCCGCGACGGTGAAAGGATGCCTTTCTTGCTTTAGACGCATGTTCGAAAACTCAGATGATGAGTGGGTCGCTGGGCTAGATGTTGAGTACACCATAGTCCTGGTATGAGAGAAGGATCTAAAGGATGAAGAGAGGAAGAAGCCCGCCGTGATCCAGGTTTGCGTGCATGACTTATGCTTGGTCTACCACATATGCCATGCCGATGTTGAATGCCTGGATTTTAAGAACTTCCTCGAGAGCAACCTAGTCAGTAGACTTTACAAACGACAAAGAAGTCCGGGGTCAGATAGGCCTCGTTGTAGGCAACCCCTTCGACCTCCAGAGTAATGGGCTGGTGTCCTCTCGTCAGCCTTCAATCCTGACCCTGGCAAGAGCCATGGTTCATCCTTCGTACCGTAAACTGGAGAAACCTCCATACATGTTTCATCATTATGCATGGCAGCAAAGTGTACTAGATATAGACCACATCCACTACGCTGCAATGGATGGCTACCTTTGTTTCAATATCTACAAGGGTTGGATGAAGAGCAAGAGCCAAGTGTGCAGTTCAAGCAAACAAGTATCGGCCAAGAGGAAGAGGGACAAGGACGATATGGAGGACGTGGACGAGGACTCTGAGTAAGGTGGCAGTGTTGTTGCTCATGGTGGTTCTAATGCAGTGTCTATCAGGGTAGTTGCAAAGTTTAATTTCAGGTGTGCTTAGTTTAATTTGAGGGGTGTGTTGTGCTGAGCCCCCAGCAGAACTATGTTATGTTTCTTCTCGTTACTTTAACTCTTCAGTATGTACATACTAGTATTTCTTACATTTCGTCTTTTAGTTGGTATAGTACTACCACTCATTTCTTCACATTATATACGTACAATATATATGGCCAACATCATATAGCCAGCAGTATAGTTGTCAAAGAATTTCAGGGTTCTTAGTTTTGTCAAAGAATTCCAGGGTGCTTAGTTTTATTTGAGGGGTGGGTTGTGCACTTGTCTTGGACACCATTATTGTGACGAGCCTTTTTAATAGTACTATATGCATAATTTGGCGACGAGCGCTCTCTATATGTACCACCTTTTTTTAATTTCAAGTTTTGCTCCATGGCGCAATCCATCGATACTACTATTGTACAAAAGTGGAGTATATACATTTTTTAAAAGGCTAGAGGGCGGGGCAGTCTAGCTCGGTCGGTTTCACAAGAGGCGAGGGCCTTCGTGATTTGACAGCTCATTACTGCTATCAAATCGAATAGTACTGCGCCGCCCGCTGCATGCCCGACGCCTCCATTAAACCCCTCCGTTAAACCCGCATGCAAACCGAGAATCCTACTCCGGCCACACATCTGTTCATGAGCGGGCCGGAATTAAATGCAACACCATCCGAGCTCCTCCCGTCCGCCCTCAGTTTAAATGAGGCCAGACACCGGCCAAGCTCCTACCGTCCGTCCTCTATTTACATGAGGCCAGACAGACAGCGGGCAAGAATCGCACCCCTCCATCGCTCCCCCATCTCCTCCTTCACCATTTTCTCCACTCTTCCGATAGCTTCTGAGGAGCCGTTCTCTGACATATTACCCGGCTGGGTGGCCCGCCGAGCCCTCCGGATACGGGTGAGGCCGCTCGGTGCTTCACCAACCTCGCTTGGACCGACGGAGCCAGTTGCCACCCCAAGCACGCGCGTGGTTCAGCAACTCGCCGCTCCAGTTCAGGTCAATGAGGAGTGGCAAGTTGCTCCACGCCGGCACAGCGGCGAGGACGCCGGTATGGGTGTCGTCGCTGCCGCGTCGTACCGCACCACCAGTGTCTGCGGTGGCCGCGCCTCCCGTGTCTGTGGGCGCGCCTCCCGTGCCTGTGGCAGCGCCATGCAGGCAGAGAAAAGCCGGGTGCGTGGAGCGACGAGTCGGTGGCCAGCTTCTCCGTGTCCGTTGGAGGAAATTTGCCGGCTGCCATTGGAGATGTTCTTATGCTGGAAATAATAGAGTGACATCCAATTCATTTGAGTTAATTGCATGTATGATTGTCCCTCTATAGAAAGTTAATTGCATGTACAGTGTACATGTGACTTGCAGGGTGGCTACAGCTTCGTACAGAAAGTTAAAAAGAAACAAGTCCATCCTTAATCTTGTATTCTAAGTACTCTGTGGGTTCCACTGTTAGTACAGTAGCGAAATAAGTATATATTAAATAAGTAATATATAATATAAAAATCTAAAGTTAAAAGACAGAATTCGAACTCATGTCATAGCGTTGCGAGCATCCGGTGCTAACCAGCCCAGCACATTTTTGTTGTAGACCATGCTGGAGATATACCCCCATGTCTATTCTTATACTCCATTCGTTCCTAAATATTTGTCTTTTTCAGATTTCAAATGGACTACCACATACGGATGTGTATGTAGACATATTTTAGAGTGTAGATTCACTCATTTTGCTCCATATGTCTTTTCAGGAAGGGGTCAGATTTGTCCTTGATTTATTTATGAGGTATCCAGATGGCACTACACCGCCAAGAAAAGAGGGTAACATCAAAATTATGGACTACTTTTTTGAGTATGTTGGTAAGGTCCGGTGATAGTCACTTGTTGAAATCTCTAAAAAGACAAATACTCCCTCTGTCCGGAAATACTTGTCATCAAAATGGATAAAAGGGAATGTATCTAGATGTATTTTAGTTTTAGATACATCTCTTTTTATCCATTTTGATGACAAGTATTTTCGGACGGAGGGAGTATTTAGGAACGGAGGGAGTAGAAAACAGAGTTGGTGATGATGGTGTGCATGCCATCCTGCAACATAGGCCGTCGGATTTGTATCTAACGGATAGGAAAGAAATAATGGCAATTTTGCAAAAATATACCCACACGCCTCTCCACGTTTGCAAATAAGGCCTTCCCTCGTTCAGCCTTTCCTCTCACAAGATAAACTACTCATACAAATGCATCTTGATGTTCCGTGCAACGCACGGGCAGCTAGCCAGTTTCTTTTAAAATAGTTGCTGCAATAATTTGGTTGAAGTGATATATTTTATGTCTGCCTCGAATGATTTCAGATTCACTAGTAGTAACAAAGAAAAGGTTGCCTTGTTAATTAGCAGAAAACAGGGTGAAAACTATCACATGAGGCCGGTAAAAACAAGGCACACTGGGTTCAGCGTCATCGTCACTACAGCTGTGCGCGCACGAGAAGTCTACATATTGAGGGGGCTACCGAGCGAGGCACCGAGACACAATGTTTGAGAGGGAAACCAATTGACAGATTATGATCAGATCGAGTTGTCACCCTTCTGTTGTCATTGTTGGGGGGAAGGGAGAGAAAGACGTATCGAGAGTATGCGCGGTAGGCACAGAGGCACAACTAGCGAGTGTGTGTGTGTTTGGAAGAGGAGTAGATAGATTATTATCAAGATCGATGTGCCACCCTACTCCTTCGGTGCCGGGTAGTGTGTGTGTGTGTGTGTGTATGTTTGAGAGAGAAGCCAGTCGATAGATTAGTGTCAAGATCGAGGTGTCACCCTCCTTCTTCGGTGTTGGGAAGTGTGGGTGTGTGGGTGTGGGTGTGTGGGGGGGGCAGTGACACTCACATATCTCTACTCTTATAAAAAACAGAGTTGGTGATGATGGTGTTCCTGCCATCCTGCAATATAGGCCATCCGATTTATATCCGACGGATAGGAAGGAAATTATGGTAATTTTTCAAAAAGATACCCACACCCCTCTCCGCATTTGCAAATAAGGCATTCCCTCGTTCATCCTTTTCTCCCACAAGATAAACTTCTCATACAAATGCATCTTGATGTTCCGTGCAACGCATGGGCATCTTGCTAGTAGGGAGAAGCAGTTTGTGTGACACATATCTAGCTATATTAAGGGATAGGTAGATAGCATTTGTGCGAGGCATACTTAAAGCCTCACAAAGATAAACAAACGGTGCGTGTGCATGCAAGTGTCGGAAAAATGAAGCGAGAAACAATGTGTGTGTGTGTGCGCGCGCGCATGTGTGTGTTTGTGTGTGTGTGTGTGTGTGTGTGTGTGTGTGTGAAAGAGAGAGAGAGAGAGAGAGAGAAATCTCAAAACAAAAGGTGCTCTGTTGGAATCCCATTGTATGTATTCATATGGTTCCGGAACTCGAGTTAACCTTAGGCATATGTGTGAGAGACATTATTATACTTTGAGACATTAGTGGCTGTGGGTGGGCGGAATTAAAGGGGTGGGCGTGTTGGACAGAGAGAGCGTGTGTGTTTCTGTGTGAGAGACTTGTAGGACGGGGTAGAAAGACGAATTTAACCCTCATGGAGGGAGAGAAATACACGAAGTGCGCGTGTGTGATTCCGATGCCCACAAGGAAATGAGATATGTATGCGTGTGAGAGAGATTGCACAATTCATTCACGTATCACTATCTAGCGATCGTGGATGTGCATCACTTGAACATAAGTCAATATCTACTTCGTATCATGGCCAAAGGTACAATATCGATTCAACGCTATAAAGATTGGACACTCACATATCACATTTTTTTTCTATTTAAATAAACCTTTTCAGTTATGCATGCCAAAGTTACAGTGATGTTTCTTCAAACAACCAATGTAGCTATCATGTACATGCACCATTGTTACTCTTGCATTCAAATTCATTAGTCTTGGATGATTTAAGTTTCTATTTTGAAGTAATATATGTAATATTCATATATGAACTCAACGGGTACGCAATTTATGAAATGGAGGCTATGTAATCATATGAGGTAACACTTTTAAGTAGCGGACTACAATATCCATTTCTTTTTGTGCGCCTCTACACTAACACGTCAATGCATTATGTTTAAAGTAAATAACCAATGGCACTAAATTATCTATTTACACGAGAAATACATAGGCTGAGCGTTTGATCCCTTTTTTGTGAACGCGCCACTACACCCGTACGATTGGCCGCGCCCGTGTGAACGTCCAAGTTATCGGCTCATCATCCCGAGTTATTGTCTTTTTTTCTAGGGTGGACTTCACACCAGTTATTAACTGCTGACGCGTGCCCCGTGTACACAGTCTAGCATGACCTTCCCGCTAGCACGGTCCAAAATTAGTTGAAACTGGATACGAACGATCCCGCGGGCGGCAAAATCTCCCGCCTCCTTCTAAAATTTCCGCCACCTTAGTCTTTAGCATGCGAAATTCCCCTTTTATCCTTGGTGCACGGAGACCAACAGTTACAATACCGCCCTCATCTACATGATAGGTCGGGGCTGCTTTGGTAACTTCCTATTCCCCCCACTACACGGCACCCCCATTTCCTCTCCCCCTCCCGCAAAAACGACTAACTCCACAGCACCAGAGCATCTTACATCACGCCGTCCGTACTTCATCGCCTCCCCTCCCCTCTCGGAACCCTAGACTGCTCATCCACCAGCGTTCCATAGCCCATTCACTGCCAGCAGCGTCCACCTCGCCAGATCTGCTTTTACGGCCGCATCTACCCCTCCAACCTCCCCTAGAAACAAGTAGACTGCTCATCCACCACTGTACCACAGCCCATTCAGTGCCGGCCTTGTCCACGGCGTCGGATCGGCTTCGCCGGTACTCTCGTCAATCGCCGCGCATCTGCAGCGGCTCATTCGTACTCCCCACCGGAGACGCTTCGTCCACACCCCCCGGAGCCGCCCCACCAACGCCCCCGTCGATGGCCTCTGATCCTCTTTGCCAACACCTTCCTCAACCCTACCAGAGCCGCTTCGCCGACACCTTCCTCAACCCTACCGGAGCCGCTTCGCCGACACCATCGTCAACCCTACCGGAGTAGCTTTGCCTATACCATTCTCAACCCTACCGGGGCCGCTTTGCCAACTCACAAGTCCACGGCCTCAGATCCGCTTCCTCGCACCCTCATCCAACCTACCGGAGCAGCTTCTAACGCCTCGTCCACGGCCGCAGATATGCATTGTCGACACCATCCTTAACCCAACCACCAGAGCAGCTTCTAACGCCCCATCCACGGTCGTAGATCTGCATCGTCAACACCATCCTTAACCCAACCACCGGAGCAGCTTCTGACGCCCCGTCCACGGCCACAGATCCGCGTCGTCGACACCATCCTTAACCCAACCACCGGAGCAGCTTCACCTACACCCTCGTCCATGGCCACAGATCCGCTTCGCCCACACCGTAGTCCACCCTACCGGAGCCGCTCCACAAACACCCTACTCGATGGTTCTAGATCTCCTTACCGGACCCCGACAGCCAGCGCAACGTCATCACCCTTGACGTTTCTAACCTGATTCCCACCGTCTGGAGAGATGCCAAGCACCCGCCACGGCCTAGGTACTTGTCACCTTTAAACCCATCCAGCATCACCTGCCCGATGTACTTCAAATATACTAACCGGTTGCTGTTACCTATTATGCAGCTGGCAAAAACTACAAGGACGATGTTTCTTCTGGATCTAACAGCTTGGCCAACCAAGATCCTGGACTGAGGCATTGCTATGATCTTGTAATTGTGTCTCTCTCTCTCTTGTATTGTTCTGTGCCTGCCAGCATGCTTTGCTAGAATTTTTGACCAGTAATCCCTTTGTGCAGACAATGATTTCTACTACTGGCTGCTAAATTAGATATGTAGATGTCATACATGATACTACCTCATACCTCCATTCCTAAATATAAGTCTTTCTAGAGATTCCACTATAGGCTACATACGGAGCAAAATGAGTGAATCTACACTCGAAAGTGCATCTATATACATCTGTATGTGGTCCATACTGGAATCTCTACAAAGACATATATTTAGGAACAGGGGCAGTACATTACACAAAATCGTAGGTGGCATGTAGGAATTCCAGTGCACTACATTAGGTTCCCTTAGAGTGCCTGCTAGTCCAGCATACAGAGTCATGGCTAGTTTATGGTACGCACACAATAGTTAATTGGTGGTTTAAATATGCGCAAGGGATATGCAATGTAGTATCATGTAGATATGTTTGAAATTAGCCGTGTCAACTTGCAGATAGGGTTACACAATGAAAAAGTACAAGATGTATGTGGCAATTTCATGGAACATTGCAAAAAAAGGAGAGGCGGCAGTGAGCCTATACTGTGTGCTATGGTACGTCACTCCTCCATTGCAATCATCGTGACATGTTATTTGTATGTCAGTTCTATTAGACAAGTTTCTTAGGGACAGTTATTACGAGTTATCCTAAGAAATAAGCGCATGTGAATATAAGCTCCATGTAATAAACCAACCAGTTCTTTTCATTGCATTTTCAGCTTATCTTTGGTATGATCAGTGGAAAGTCTAGATTGCATTATATTTTTTTCATTTTGCTTCCCATATGAAAATTAATTTGACTTGCAAACATCACAAATTGAACCCAGTGCAATAATTAATATGATAGGAACATAGACCATCACTATTTGCTCAAAATGCAAATACAAAGATACCATCTACTTGGCACAATCTACTTTGGTCAATGTTTTCCATAGAGATACCATTGCCTAATTTAAACGAAGAAGCATGACCCACATTTAAATGAAGAACAATTATTTATTCAAATTCGATGGTCCAAGTGGCTAGTTATTATCATATAGTAGCACCACATGAAAGCATCATATAGCAGCAGCAGCAGCTCATAGCAACTCATCATACAGTAGCAATAGTCTGCAATTCATCATATACCAGCAGCAGCTCATAGCAATTCATCATATAGCAGCAGCAGGAGCAGCTCATAGCAATTCATCATATAACAGCAGCAGGAGCAGCTCATAGCAATTCATCATATAGCAACAGCAAGAGCAGCTCATAGCAATTCATCATATAGCATCAGTAGGAGTAGCTTATAGCAACTCATCATATAGCAGCAGCAGCAGCTCATAGAAATTCATCATATAGCAGCACCAGCAGCTCATAGCAATTCATCATATAGCAGTACAAGGAGCAGCTCATAGAAATGCATCATATAGCAGCAGCAGAAGCAGCTCATAGCAATTCATCGTATAGTGGATCAGAATGAAAATTTGGCAAAAAATCAGAGGAGATCCTCACCTTGTTGGATCAACTCATCCTTCAATAGCACCTCAAGGCCATGGCCTGGGAGGAGGGGAGGGGGAATAAGGTGCCTTCTGCCGTAGTGTGGCATCAGCCGTAGTTGTGCAGCGCCCGCCGGAGTAGTGCATTGGACGAACCACAGTGGAGCAATTGCTGGAGACCATGAGAATGAGGGGCAGCGCCAGAGGGAGGAGCAGCCAGGGAGATTTTCCCCTACCTGCCGGCCATGTAGCCTAGCTGGACATAGCATCGTCGAGGACCAGGCCAGATGGGACCAGTGGCGATGGCTCGCTGGAGGAACCCTAGTGCTACAGGCAGGGGATCGAGGTAGAGGGAAAGGGGAGAGGAGATGCAAGCGGGCAGGGCAATGAACGCTTGCGTGTTTGTTTTACTTGAGGGTCAGGTGTGACACGGGCGTCAGCAATTGCATTTTGAGTGTAATATAGGCAGACAACAGAGTCATTTCACTATTCCCCTTCCCTTCAATTTTTAGTGAGGTTCTACCCAAAACACCCCCTTCCAAAGCGAAATTAGTTAAGCCCAAGCCCACAACTCAAAAATGACTTCTTTACATCTTTTATGGCTTATTTTGACAATAAGCCCTGAAAAGGCGGAATCGAACTAGCCCTTAACCTGCAATTCAATTGTGCGTGCAATGATGAATCACTCCTGCCTGCTATAGTGTACATTTAGGCATGATCATACATGGCATAACCTAATACATGTGCATTCCATTGTAGAATCTGGAATATGCAATGTTTATGTTAGTTCATACGTTGCACATGATGTTTAAATGCCCCTTAAATCTGGTCACTCAAGTGATGGTCTTTAAGCCTCCTTCTTTGCTTCTTTTCTTGATATGTAAGATTTTCTCACACATCTGTTCAATTGCTTGTTTGCATCAGCCAGCCATACTAGGACTGTTTGCTTTGATTACTTGTTGTTCTTGACCTAACACTTTAACAGAGCTTGTCAACTATTTAAACACTAAGGGTTGCTGTAGTGGGGCCTTGTCTAACTCATAGGTGACATAAAGGTTTGGCTGTACACTAAAGTAGGCTCTCCAAGAGTACCTGGAGATCCAGTTCGAAGGTATGCCTAGTTTTTACATAGTACAGACATAGTAAATGCTCATTTCATTGTGTGCAAATGCAAGAGATGCGGCATGTTTCATTATGTGGTGGTGTTTTGTTATAATCTCATCCTTTTGTGTTCACAGACTGGAAAGTATGCATATTTATCTTCCAAGGAGACGAGTAACTAGTTTGTGTCACCTTGCAGAGGGGGTGCAATGAAGATATGATTGAGGATTTCCAAGTACAAGATGTTAGGAAGGAGCCTTGCAAGAGAAGTAGGAGCTGTGTTGAGCCTCTTCAACCTGTTAAGGTAAGTCACTGTATGCAACTCAACAGTTTAATTCCTTGTTTGTTTCAGGCATAGTTAATTTGCTCTTTTCAATTGCTTTATTTGTCCTTAGTTAATGAGATGCCCAAAGAATCATGCCTGATGTTGGGTACTTGTATAACTATTAGTTGACATAATTAAAGGCCTTACCATTTAATTACTCTGCCGAAGTGTGCCTGAAGCTTTGAAGTCCATTAACCAACTATTATTGCATGAGGCTCACAATCTAGTTTATACTAGGCTAATGATTGCATAGTTTTGCCTGCTGTAGTATGTTTGTATGAAACCCTCTGCTATTCATTATTCTCCCTAAGACTTTAATTGAGCTACAGAATGGCAACCTGCTTGCTTACTTATACGCAACATGTTGTCTAAATTTGTAACTTGTCTGTGTTTTCAATTGGGCCCCAACATCATGCTCCTCCGGTGAGCTAAGAGGGATTTCTATATGCAGGCTGCACAGACTATCTTTTTTATTATTTTTAAAATATCACCTGCTTATGCTTCATGACGTGTAACATTATTGTTAGTCCTATTTTGCCATGTAGTACAAAATAGTGTCTTGCTCGCTTAACTGTTGTAACTATATTTTTGCCCTAGTCATGTGTACTTACAGAAACATTTCAGGATGAAGTGACATCAACACAAAGATCTGCGAGCAGTGCGGCATGGTCGTTACCGAATGATTATGGATTGGAATTAGAATGTGTTGATGTTCTCGAGCATCAACTAGAGGTGGCAAGATAACGTGTACATGATTGTCAACGTATAATCAACAAGTTGAGACTGGACATGCAGGTATTAGATGCAGGAGTCAAAAAAATGAAACAAGACACTGAGGTAACCATGAAGGAATTGGAGATTTTGCAGATTGAAATTTGTGCTATCTGAATCCGGCCAATCCTATTTGCTGAAGAGATTATAGTTCAAATGGAGTTAAGTTGATGCGCGTCCATGATGTATGAGTTGTATTTGCCCAGTGTATGTAATTTACTATTTGTGTATGCTTCATTATCACCTGTACTAAACCATAATGCCCAGTGGGTACAATCGGCTGTAATTTCTTTATTGTATAGTGTAGGATTATTCTACGTTTCTATGCCTTGGTCTCTTTGTTGTATAGTGTATGTTTTTAGAGGTGATAGTATTGAGTAGGATAATTCTTTGAATATGCTATATCGTTCAAACGGGGGCCAACTCACCCAAATGTTGTAGTGACCATGGCCCTCCACAGGCCATACGATCCATGGGCCATGTACGGGCCGTCAGATCCATGGGCCTTCTATGTCTCGTAGGATCCATGGGCCTTCTATGTCTCGTAGGATCCATGGGCCTTCTACGGCTCGTAGGATCCATGGGCCTTGTAAGGGCCGACTCATTTATGGGTCTTGTATGGGCCTTTAATGGGCCGTAGACAGGCTAGAGTGGAAATCGTACGTTTTATGGGCTAACCATAATGGGCCGTTAATAGGCCGTATTTGGTGATGCTATGAAAATGGCCCAACAGATTAACGGTCCACAAACGGGCCGACTGTAACGACAGGCTGAATTTGGCCCACAAGCAGAAAATGACATTAACGGGCCATAAGTAACCGAATGCTGCAAATGATCCCAAGAATAAATGGGCCCTCAGAAGGCCAAAAGATAACTTGGGCTGGAAACGGCCCAACGGAATAACAAACTGTTAATGGGTATAAAGTGATACATTGTTCATTACGGGCCAGTTTCACCACGGGCTGTTAATGGGTGTAAAGTGATACACTGTTCATTACGGGCCGGTTTCACCACGGGCCGTTAATGGGCCAAGAGTTACAAAGGGCCTCATATGGGCCGAAAGACGTCATGGGCCATACATGGGCCAGAAGTGAAAATGGGCTGGAATCATATTGGATGGCCCAGATGACGCTACTAGGCCTAATTTGAATAGGGCGTAACGGGCCTTGGGTTAGCGGGCTGTAAATGGGCTATATGCAAACAGGCCGTTAACAGGCTTTCCATGGGCCGGCCCGCCACCTTTTGACCAAGTCAAACGGGCCGGCCTTTTCACAGGAATGGGCCTCTGTTGGGCCGTGCCACGTATCAACGTATCATAGGCGTCTTCTGTCCAATGAGTGGATGACATCTGTCCCAACGATGAGTCGACACGTGTTTCCTCCAGCCAATGATGATTTTACACGTGGAAAATCCCCATTGGTTGGGGCTGTTAACGGGTTATCGGATCCAAAACCCGACCCGATAGCTTAACGGCATTCCGTTACGGTGGATGCCATGTGTCGGTCACCCTTGATGAAAGCACTTTTGTGACGCGCGATTTATTGTCATGGAAGTGGACACTTCTGTGATGATAATTTTGGTAATGTCATGGAACACTTCTACGACAGCACAGGTATGACTATCTTGATTCTGTCATAAAATCGTCATGGATGTACATGCATGACAAAAAACGCGACCTACTGTGACAAATACGTATCATCACAGAAGTGTATTTTTTGTACTGTGAGAGCAACAAGCGCCAGCAGCAATATATTCGGCCTTAGCCATAGAGAGAGATACACAATTCTACTTCCTTGATGACCAACATACCAATGATCTACCAAGGAAATGGCATGTCCCCGAAGTAGATTTCCTGTCAACCAACTCACCTACGTAATCTGAGTCTGAATATCCAACGAGATCAAACTGTGCTCCCTTAGGATACCATAAACCTAAGGTGGGGGTGTGAGCCAAATATCTCAGAATACGCTTGTCCTATTGGTGATGCGATTCTTTCAGTGCAGCTTGATAGCGGGCACACATGCAAACACTCAACATAATATCAGGTCTGGATGCACATAGGTAAAGAAGAGAACCAATCATCAAACGATAAGCCTTTTGATCATAATCCTTACAGTACACATCTACGTCCACCTTACCATTCGTGGGCATTGGTGTTTTGTAGCCCTTCATTTTGGAATCTTGCATTTTGAACTTCTTCAGGCAATCTCTCAGATATTTCTCCTGAGATATGAAAATTCATTTGCCTGTTGACGTATTTGCACTCCCAGAAAGAACTTAAGTTCACCCATCATAGACATTTGATATTCCTCGAACATCATTTTCCCGAACTCTAAGCTGCAAGCATTGTTAGTATAACCGAAGATAATATCATCCACATAGATTTGACATACGAATAGATCATTATCAACAGCACGAGCGAAAAATGTGGGATCAGTGGATCCTGGCTTGAACCCTTTGCCGAGAAAAAACTTCTTCAAGGTGTCATACCAAGCTCGAGGGGCTCGCTTCAGCCCATACAAAGGCGTTTTCAACCTGAAAACTTTGTTAGGAAACTCAGGGTGTTCAGAGCCAAGTGGTTGTCTAACATATACTTCCTCATCAATTTCACCATTCAGGAAAGCACTTTTCACATCCATTTGGTAAAGCAAGATATCATTGTAATTTGCATAAGTGAGAAGAATACGAATTGCCTCAAGGCGTGCAAAAGGACCATATGTTTCACCTAAATCAATAACTTCTACCTATGTGTACCCTTGAGCAACAAGATGTGCTTTGTTTCTCACCACAATGCCATTTCCATCTTGCTTATTGCGAAATATCCATTTTGTGCTGATGATATTGTGCTTCTTGGGATTCGGTTTGTCAACCAATTCCCACACATCATTTAGTTCGAATTGCACCAACTCCTCTTGCATAGCATTCATCCAATATGGATCATTCATGGCTTCTTCATAGTTGGTAGGTTCTGCCAATGAGACAAAGGACAATTGCCACAGTAGTAGCCAAATGATTGCGTGAACGAGTTGTGGGTCGATAACCTGGATTCTCGAGTTTCGAGAATTAATGAAGGATCAACTCAATTTGCCACTCGAGGGTGAGGATTTTCATCTTGACGATCATTATCATTTTCATCAGCATCAGCATTTGCATCGTCATTTCCTTTAGGACTACCATTTTGATCAGCATTTGTATTCGGAGGGGCATTTTTCTTCTGCAGTGGCTTGACGAGTTCTGCTCTGAGTCATGTGACCATCATCATCAGAGGACTCAGGTGCATTTTCTTTGACTGGCTTGACGCTCCCAATAGCCATTTGCCGAATAACATCAGAAATAGGTGGTTCATCTATCACATTTGGCAGGTGCTCCTTTTGGGAGCCATTAGATTCATCAAACTGCACATTTACCGTTTCCATAACTTTCTCGTGGTGAGAGTTATAGACACGATAGGTATGCAAGTTTGAGCCATAACCAAGAAGAAAACCTTCGTGTGCCTTAGGTGCAAACTTGGAAGCATGATTCATATCATGAATGTAACAAGGTGCACCAAAAACACGTAAATAAGAGACATTCGGTCTCTTGTCAGTGATAAGCTCATATGAAGTTTTTTTGAGGAACTTGTGAGGATAAACACGATTGATAACATGGCAAGCAGTGTTAATAGCATCAGCCCGAAGCAAATGGGAGTTTTATACTCACTAAGCATTGTTTTCGCCATTTCGATGAGATTTCTATTCTTTCGTTCAACAACTCCATTCTATTGGGGAGTGTAAGCAACAGAGAACTCACGAGTGATACCATTTTCATCGAGAAATTCATCGATATGAGTATTTTTGAACTCAATGCCATTGTCACTTCTGACATGCTTAATTCGCAACTCATATTCATTTTGGGCCTTCCTTGCGAATCTTTTGAAGATATCTTGGGTGCAGGTCTTGTCTTCAAGAAAGAATACCCATGTATAACGAGAGAAATCATCAACAATAACCAGGCCATAATGACTGCCACCAAAACTTGCATAGTTTTGAGGACCGAATAAATCCATATGAAGAATTTCCAGAGGTCTTGTGGTGGTCATAACTGTATTTTATGAATTATGCTTCTTGGCCAATTTACCAGCCTCACATGCAGCACAAAGACGATCTTTGTCAAATTTTACATCAGGAATGCCATCAAGATGATTTTTCTTCACTAGAGTATGCAAATTTCTCATACCTGCATGACCAAGCATTCGTTGCCACAGCCAACCTTCGGTTGCTTTTGCAAGAAAGCAAGTTTAGACTGAGGGACCCTTAGAGAGATCCACAATATAGAGGTCACCTTTTCTAATTCCCTCAAAGACGAAGGAATTGTCAGAGGTCATGAAGAAATGCAATTGGATATGGAAAATAGAACTAGCATGCCTAGATCACATAGCTTTCCAACAGACATAAGATTGAATCCAAGAGACTGAACAAGTAAAACATCGTCAATGTATTTTTCTTTGGATATAGCAATCTTACATAGCCCAATTACCTTTCCTTTGTTGTTGTCGCCAAAAGTGATATACTTCAAAGGTGAAGCCGTTAAGTTGGGATCAACATACAACGACTTTTCTCCGGTCATATGACTAGTGCATCCACTATCCATTATCCATTCGGTACACCCAAAGACATAGTCCTGTAGAAGAATTAGGCTTTCTTAACCACCCACATCTTTGCAGGTGGCTTTAAACAGTAGGGCGAGAAGAATATGATTTCTTTCGATAGACATAGTTGTTTTTTGAGGGAGTGTGAGCATAATCGAAAGAGTAAGCATTGAAATTCCTTCTAGATGAATGAGTATAGTGATTGTATGAAGCATGCATATACTCATTCTGTTGAACTTTTTCACGAGCATTTTGAGCCCATGTGGTCAGTGACATGGTAATAGGTAATGCAGCCATAGATTTCTTGTGCACCCATATGGGTTTCTTTGGGGGGGGCATTCCTGCTATTTAGTACAATATAGCGAGCAACAACCTCACCATATTGGTTTTTAAAGAGCTTATAGTTTTCTAGAGAATCATCATCAGGATATTCAGACATGGAAGAGTTATATCCCGAAAGCAAAGCTAGATCGAGCGTTTTGCTCTTGGCAGGCACCCACACAGTGCAAGCACCCAATACCTTCCTTCCTGGGATTTTTGTGAAGAATGGATTTCTTCACAACTTCACAAAGGGTTTGATGCCCTTGGAGAGACTTGAACATTCCTGTCTGAAGAAGATCATTCAACCTAGCATTCTCATAAGAAACAGAACCATTTCCCTCGACAGAGGGGTTAGTATTCTCAGATGATTCAACATTTGATTCAGCATAGGTTCATTCAAGGCATTTTAAGCAAGGTGGAACAAACACTTCAGGTTTCTCTTTAAGTTGTTGGGTGAGAAGAGAATTTTCTCTGGTCAAATCCTCATGAGCCTCTCTCAGCGCCTCGAGTTCCTGTTTCCTTTTTAGGTAGTCATAGGTCAATCTTTCGTGGTCGGCAGAGAGAAAATCATGATGATTTGACAGTTCTTCCATTCGTGACTAGAGAGTAGAATACTCTTTGGTTAATGACTGATTTTTCTCCATCTCCTCAACCAACAACCCTTTGAATTTTCTGAGGGTTTTCTCAATTTTCTCAAGAGAGTTTTTTTGAATATTTGTGATTTTGATCAATTTAGCATGGTCATCCTCATCAGAAGAATATTGATCGATGGAGTGAACCTTGTGATGTTTGGAGGATACCTTTTCCTTCGAAGCTTTGGCCATGAAGTAGTAGGTAGCAGATTCATCATCGTTTGATGGATTCCCGAAGAAGTTTGTCGTAGGGGATGAAGCATATGCTATGCTAGCCATACCAGAGTCGGAATCCTCATCGGATTCATCAGCTTCTTTGGAGTCTGGCGATTCTTCTTCATCAGAATCCATTTCCTTGCTGATGTATGCCTTGGCCTTGCGAGAGTTATTCTTGCAGTTGGAGGAGGACTTGGAAGGATTCCTTGAGGAAGATCTTGGCGAAGATTTTGAGGTGGACTTCTCCTTCTTCTTGAAAAACTTCTTCGTTTTCTTCTCATCATCGGAGTCATATTTCTTGTTCTTGCTTTTGCCTCAATAGTTGTCGGAATCATATCTTCCACTAGCACGGATTTCAGCTTCCCAGAGAGAGCAGTCCGAAATAAAATGTCCAGGCTTTTTGCACTTGAAGCAGGTATATTCTCCAGTAAGTTTTGATGAAGATTTTGAACCACCAGAGTTGCTTAAACCTTTCTTCTGGGACTGGCTCTTCCTGTGAAGTAGTTGGAATCTTTCCGTGATTAGTGCAAGATTTTTGCTGAGCTTATCAGGGTCATCTAAATCTTCTTCGGCATTTCCATCGGAGGAGGAATCAGCCACAGCCTTGAGAGCATGATTTTTTGCGTTGACTTGATCCATAGAGATCTCTTTTCTCTTATTCTTGTTCCTCGTGAGTGTTCAGTCTTTCCACGATATCAGCAGAGTCAAGGGTTTTGAAATCAGCACATTCATGAATCATCAAGACAAGAGTGTCGAATGAACTGTCAAGTGATCGGAGCAGTTTCTTCACAACTTCATGGTCAGTGATGTCTTTGGCGATGAGACCTTGAAGCTCATTTGCTATGTCACTCAGACAATCGAAGGTTTGCTGACATCTTTCATTTCCAATGCGCTTGAACTGATTGAACTTTGCATGAAGAGTATCAACCTGAGCTTCTTTCTGAGTTTAAACACCTTCATTTATCTTCTCGAGGACGTCCCACAAATCCTTCGCAGTTTCATACTGGCGATACCGAATAAGTTGTGCACGAGAGAGATGGCCACCAATTTCATCTTTGGCTTGAGCATCCATCTGAATGAGTTTCTTCTCCTCGTTAGTGGGGGCTTGACGTATAGCAACTGTGAACCCAAACTGCACCACATTCCACATATCATCATCTATTGCTCGGAGATGGATCTTCATCTTCTCCTTCCAGAAGGGATAGTTCGTCCCATCGAATATGGGAATCTTGAGATGTGACTTGTAGCTTACTAAAGACATACTTAAAACTCCAAGGTTGTTAGACCAAAATGAGCAGAGTCAAGGAGTACATTGCTCTGATACCAATTGTAGGAATGAAGTATGTCTTCCAGAGGGGGAGTGAATGGGAGTTTTAAAATTTCTTCGGTAATCTCAAAACTCTCAGAACCCAGCAGTGGAACGAATGAGATACAAACTACAGTGAGCTAAAACTAAGTACCAAAAGGAAACTAAACATGCATCAAGGCAAAACACATGAAGGAAAACATACCAAATGTAAACAAGGGTAGAGGAAGTAAATAGTGATGCTCGATGGCGATAGGGTATTTGTTCGACCAGTTCGTCCTTCTGCACAAGGACTTCGTCTGGTTGGAGAGGTTGTGACTTAACACGGAAGATAAACTCTCTTCACCCTATTCTCCTCGACAATTGGTTTGTCAACCAATGATGATTACTCGTGGTAGATACTTGAGGCGATCTCCAAACCTTTACAGACTTCTTCTTCGAGAACCACAATTACTCTTGGTCTTTGAAGAAATTGACACCTAACCGTCTAGAGAGTTTGCAACTCTCAAGAGTAATAGGCGGAGCATACTGGACTTAGATTCGAGTGATGCTGAACCACTATCTAATTCTTCGGCTCTAGGGGTTTTCTCTCGATGGATTTTAAACTCAAATCTCTAAGATAGGGGGTTGCTCAACAATCTTCTCAGAAAAAACGGAGCAGCCACCGGACAAAGCCGACGCGGGGTGGCTATTTATAGCTGCAGCCTTCCCTGATGGGAAATGACCATTTGGACATGCGGTCCAGCCAATGGACAACCGGCACGTTTGCAACGGTCGGATTTGGGAGCAACGGTACCATTACTTGAGGAACAAGTAATGCTAACTCCTCGGTCAGAGTCAAATCTGTCGTAGTGAAGAAGATCACAGTCTCTTTCTGGCAAGTATTTGCTCAGAACACAAAGAGATTTCTCTCGCAACTTTCATAGGATTTGGGTTTAGCATCAGAGAATCAAAGTTTCGAACGTTACGCCCCTCTTAATAGTACGGTGGTCCTATGACTCAGTAAAGAGAAGAAGAACAACGAAATAAATGCTACTTCTTCACTTCGTCTTGAATCTCTTCGGTCGTAGTCAATTTCCTTGGACTAACACCGAACCAATTGCTTCTCTTCAGCAACTTTTTAGGGGTCACTCTTGTTATCATAATCTTCGGTGATAGCCTTCGCTGCACGGCAAGGAGATTATCTTCGTCGTTTACATCAAACTCCTCGATATCTCAGGGACCTATTACTCTATGTGAACTAGCGAACACATAAGTCCCATACTGTGTATGTCAACAAACTCCAAAACATAAGGGGTCTATCATTGCACCAACATAGATCATATCTACATGCCCATTAGTTTGCGAAATATCATCTTTCTTAACTAAGGTGGAACCCAAAGAACTAAGATAACACATCATTGATCTGTCAACCATCATACTAAGAGCATCATGGAAGGATCACGGATAGCCAGAATTTTGTAGCAAAATTTCACCATGCCAACGAGATAAAAAAACGTGAATTCAAGGGAAGCAACGAGAACATTATGTAATAGATTGCATGTAATGACAATAGGTCTTATCTAGTGCTCACACGAAATCTATTAAGTAATAAATCTCATCTATTACAAATATTTTAAGTAATAAATCTAATCTACTACAAAAGATTGTGTGATACCCATATATCTCATGTATTGTAGATCATAATCTGCATCTAAACATAGCACGACTCATGATGCCATTATAGGGTAACGCAGTAGAAAACAAAAAAATCTGACTGCGTACAAGCTCAGGACCACTATGAAGATGCATTCAGGGTTAAAGCTCATTGTTACCAACTTGGAGCATGGTGGAATAAGAGTTGGTGCAGATCCCTGCAACTATGATTTACATCCTCCCAACCGCGAGATTTTTTTTCTCCCTCAAACAAAGATCAAAAGCCCGATATCTCCACCGGGTTGCACTCATACGGTGTCACAGATCCAGGGCGCTTCACCTTCCAGAACTAATAACCATCGGAGACTAGGAAGCCTTGTGACAGAGCAAAACTATTTCATGGAGGGCGATAAAGAGAAAAGCATATCATTGTGTGTCATGCTCAAGTATGTCTTGGATGGTTGCCCTCCTCTATTTATAGTGGAGAAGGGGAGGGAAGGGGTGAAAGGAAGCATCCCCAAAGGGGGGACCCTCACCAAAAGTTGCCCCCAATGGGAGCCCCCTCACCAAAACTTGCCACACACAAAGTTGGGGCTACCCCCAAAGGTCCCCGCCCCCTCTAGACTGCCGCTTGCCAAGGGGGCTGGCCCTAGAGAGGGGTGTCATTTCTATTAGGGCACCACATCATGGCCCCCCAAAGGGACCCCCTTTTCTACCATTGGATGCCACATCATATGGGGTTACCCCACTTGGGCCAAGCCAAGTGCAAGTCCTTGGGTGCCTCCTGAAAAATTTTGGGAGGTCCCGGAACCCTTCAAAAAATTTCTGCTTGCATTCTGAAACTTTTTCGGCTCACGGTTTTCTCGAAAACATTTAGAACATCTCCAAAATTTTCCACTGACTTTCTCTCAAGCTCCTAACAACCTAGTACTCAGTAGATCGATAACCCGTAAGCGTGTGACCCTATAGGTTTGGTGAAGTATAGACATGACTAGAACTCCTTCCGAGCAATGATCAATGGTGGAACCGTGGACATTCATATTGACTCCCATACCCACATGAATGATATTTAATTGAACCTGTACTTATCATGTGCATTCATTTTGCTTCATGATATGTTACAAAACCCGAGGTGAAATTTATAGGCATCCCCATGAATAAACAATTTGTTCACTATGTCGGTTTCCTTGTTACCGGTTTTTTCTCTTTTCTCGTTCCTGTGTTTCGACATCCCTATGATCAAATTGTGTTGTGTCTAGCCAGAAGATGATGGATAACCGTCACATCAAGAGGTACCTAAGAATATCTCTCCATCGTCGAAGGAGTGAATCCCAGTCTTAAGCTATCAAGTACCTTGACACTCTTTTCTACCGTAAGTTGTTGTTATGATCACTTTGATATGTGTGACGTTTGAGAAACCCAAAGCACACTGTCTGGTATGGAGGTACTCAATACTCTCATGGTCTAAGGAGTTGTGCATATGTTTACTTTCTCTGTGTTATAAAACAGTAAATCATGACAAAAGGATCTCATAGTATAACAACCAATTGGGTATGTTCAACATGAGTGTTCTTCTAACATTTTATCCTCAAAGTTCCCGACATTTTTAAGCCCGTGATTAGGAAAATAGAACTATCATGCAACACTTGAGCTAGTCTTAGAGGTGTGACTAGGAATCTATTTTATTGTTTATTATTCCACACATGCACATGGGTTTCCTCTGAGACTCTTTGATACACAGACTCGAGGACCATTGGAATTATAGCACAGAACGTAAACATAATTACGAACATGGAAATAAATAATACTCCTGTTCGACCTTAGTTCAAAGCTGAGATACTTTTCCCGATCGGAGAGAGTAACATTTATTATTGCCTCTAGGGCATATTTTATTCATCTCACACCTCCAACTCGTGAGAAGCACTTCGCGAGCGCTTAGCTTGAGGTAGCTTTCACTGTGATCTAAAATGAGGTCACCCCCTTGCTCGTAGAGCGATTAGGGCCACGAGAGCCCTCCGCATTCTTCTTCCCATTGAGAAGGCTCTTCATCTTCAGATAAAAAAATTAAAATTGCCAAAAACTTATAAGTTTTACATGGGGATCAAATCTACATATCACCTACGAACGATTATACACAAGAACTACACACTCTAACATTCAAAGCGAATGGAAAATCAAACTAATATTAATCTCATCTAGGTTCTTAATATAAATGTAATATGCATGGATCTAAGAGAATATACCATTGATATAGAGAGAAACATATTGGAGAGACGCTTTGCCAAATCAAACATACAAAAATGGAAAAGGACACTAGTGGGTATTTGGAGGAGAAGTTTGAGAGAGAAAGAGAGAGATGGGCGCTGGGTTAGGGATGAACTAACCCTTCCCTGCGCTGCCAAATATTTACTGGCAATATTTGATGCGGTGTAAGCACTCGTACGAGTAGGCGCGCTCATAGTGTTGTCTTGTGTGTAAATTTGAATTTAAGGGTTGCAACGTGCCTGGTAAGAGGGTCAGTAAGAGCCGGTCGCTCGTACCGAACCCCCGTCTTCTCTCCTGGATATTTTCAAACTTCGGGAGGCTAGAGTAATGTAAGCGCTTGTTCCGCACATGGTCAACTCCCCACGATGGGTTGGTATCTCAGGAGCCCATTTTTATGACCATGGGTGCGACTGTTTGTGCTCATCCTCAACACCGTCGTCTGCTCTTATAGGATCAGAAATCAACTATAGGGGGTGAATAGGAGATTTAAACTTTTCTTCAAAACAAGGTAGATCTCTTAATGCATCACATTAGAATAAATAAACTAAGGCAATTCTAAGGAGAGATAAAACTAAGGATGGAATTAACTTAGAGGAAAAACTAATATTCGCTACTACAAGATGTGACAAGGATAACTAAGTATTTTAGATGAAAAACATGTGGACATACAATCATACTACATTAAGTACAACGGGATGAAAAACAAACGCAAATTGTAGCGACCAGACCTCAAACGGTCAAGTCTCTGTGCATCAGTGTCATCCCTGGATCGGTAATGCTGACACACACAGTACTCGAGGAATTATAACAGAGTTTCAATCACACACTTATTACATCGAGTCCTCATAAAGAGTATTATTACATAAATAAATCGTGGCTAAAGGCCATCTAAACTAAATAACATGGAAGGCTTCAACGGTAAATGAGTCCATCAACTCCAACGGCATAGCTGAGTGCAAAACAACGACCTATCGCACCTTATTCTTCATCTGTGTAGTCTGCAACATAAGACGTTGCAGCCCAAAACGGGTCAGCACATGGAATATGCTGGCATAGTTACACTGTAAAGCAATGATAATGCAAGAACTATATCTACATGCAATATTTGGCTGGTGGAGGCTGTAAGTTTCATGATATTACATAAAGCTAGTTTTTCCCTACAACTAAGGAATAAATTTATTTAACTACTCCCATGTTGCCCATTATTTGAGAAGGTTCCTCCAACTCAAATCCCAATTAAAAGTATCATCATTAACCCAACATCAAATTAATTAAAGTAACGTGATGAGATCACATCAATAGATTCAAGTACTAGATACTCAAGATGTCCATAACCGGGGACACGGCTAACCATGATTAGTTTATACACTCTGCAGAGGTTTGCGCACTTTTTCCCACAAGCCTCGACCGCATCCATGATCGGATGATCGAGACATAGCCTTTCTGAAGCATTAAATCTCTACTCCGGGTAGACAGTACCACCTACAACCCTCTACATCTGCTAGTCTACCTCTTCAAGAGCTCACGCAACTTACTCAACTATGCCAGAGCCCATAATGGCTTGTGGCTGCACACGGAAGTTTCTAGCATGAATAATCTTATGATCCCTTTGAGCCTGGGTGGCATTCCATAGGATAATCACACGGGTACTCCGGGATTTCCAAAACAGACAACACTGGGTACTCCAGGTGCCTCAACCAATCCACCCAGATTTGTATTAAAGTTGCCACCTTAATGTTATCCATAATTAAATAACTCTCAAACTTCCATGTGTGAATCACGATCCAATCCCCATCTACGATCATGTCTAAGCAATAAATAGCATAATGTATATTCCCAGGGTGATCAAAAGGTATTAGGTTCCTACCTCAAGCACTACAACCAAAACCACATGTTCCCAATCCTACCAATGCAAATATTTGTGGGGCAGAACTAATGCATAGTAAAAACTGGGTATAAAAGAGTATGATCAAAGTGTAACTTGCCTTGCTGATGATCTGCAAACTCTAGGGATTCGTCGTAACAAGCTTCGCACTCCGGGTAATCTAGCGTAGACAAACAAAAGCATACATAAGCAATCACTCAAACGAAACACGAGAAAAATCAGGAAAAGATCCAAATCGAACACAAAACAAGTAACAGCTTAAACTAACAAGAGTCAAAACCTAACAGCATTATTAACATGTGAATTAGATCTTAACAGGAAGTACATGTGATTAGCTACAATTCGCAAAAAAATCAACTCAAACGGAGCAACGAAACTCAAAAATACGAACAAATCAAGATTGTTTACTAATCTGGACTAAAGTCAAATTTTACAGTACCAAAATCATGTTCAAGTTGATTAAATGGAAAGAGGGCTTTGAAACGAAGATTTAGGCGCTGGTTTCATGTAATTTGGATAATCGAGTAAAAAGTTATACTAGATTGAAAATCGGGGCTGAATCACGATAAAAATAATTGCAGATAAATCCCTGAAAAAAGAAATAAAACGAACAGACTAACGAACAAATGTTCGCTATCTGAACCTAACCGGCGAACAACGTTCGTTAAGACGAACGAACGGATGAACGTCCGTTAAATAAAGAAACCGACGAAAACCGAACCGATCTAATAAAAAACAGATCTAGGGTTTAAAAAACAGGGCGGTTTTATACCTAAGCCAGAAAAAAACACGGCGGTCGACGGTGGTGGCTCCGGTGAGTCTGGCGAGGCGGGGCAGCGGCTCTGGGGCGACAACGGCGTGGCACGGGTGACGGCGGGGTGCGGAGCGGGGCGGCGCGAGGCAGCGACGGCGGCGGCGCTGGCAGCGGTGGGGGTTGCAGCGGCGGGGCGATGTGGGGCAAGGGGGCGGCGGCGGCGCTATTTATTGGGGGGGCGGGGTGGCGGCTAGCTTGGGGAGGGGGCCGGCCTCGGGAGGCATGTCCCTCCCGGACTCGGGCGGTGACGGCGATGCTCGGGACTCCGGTCCCGAGCCGGAGCGAGAGGCGGCGGCGCGCTGTGGGCCGGCTGGGCCGCTGGCCCAGTTCGGTCCACGAAACATTTAAAAAAAATTAATGTCGCCCGAAAGAAAAAAATCCTAGTAAACTATAAAAAAATCTAAGAATGCCAAAAACAATTTTCACCGTCTAACTGAAATATTTAGAATAAAGTGAACATTTTTATGGCCTAAAAAAGTTATTTTGAAAAATGCATATTTCTCTAATTCAAATAAAATAGCAAATAAAATACTAGAAAAATCATAATTTGATTTTAAAATTCTTTCTCCAATATTTCTCTCAATTTGAAGAAGTCATATTATCTTCTCTCATTTATTTTAATATTGGAAATAATTGGAGAAAAAAATTATAAAACCAAATTGATCCTTTCTTCAAATTTGAAAATAATTCAAATATGAATTTTGTGAAACCTCCAACTCTCTCCGTGGGTCCTTGAGTTGCTTAAGATTTCTAGGATCTCAACCAAAATGCAAGAATAAATATGATATGCATATGATGATCTATGTATAACATCCAAATTGAAAATTGGGATGTTACAAACCTACCCCCCTTAAGATGAATCTCGCCCTCGAGATTCGGGTTGGTCAGCAAAAAGGTTTGGGTGGTCTCTACGAAGGTCTTCCTCTCGCTCCTAGGTGGCTTCCTCCTCGGTATGGTGGCTCCACTGAACTTTGCAAAACTTGATAACCTTGCTGTGAGTGACTCGGCTAGAAAACTCGAGAATCTTGACTGGCTTCTCCTCATAAGTCAAATCACTGTCTAACTGAATTGCTTCCAGTGGCACTGTATCTCTCAGAGGAATATCAGCCATCTCTGCGTGGCACTTCTTCAACTAGGAAACATGAAACACATCGTGAACTCCTGACAATCCTTCCGGCAATTCCAGCTTGTATGCAACTTCTCCCATACGTTCCAAAACTCGGTATAGTCCCACAAAACATGGTGCTAGTTTTCCCTTGACTCCAAAACGCTTAACTCCTCGAAGCGGGGACACACGAAGGTAAAATTTGTCTCTGACTTTGTAAATTGTCTCCTTGTGTTTCGAATCCGCATAACTCTTCTACATGGACTGGACTACCTTGAGTCTGTCGCGAATCAACTTAACCTTCTCTTCAGAGTCTTTGATTAAATCTGGCCCGAACAACTGTCGATCTCCAACTTCATCCCACAAAAACGGTGTCCTGCATCTCCTTCCATACAAAGCTTTGAAAGGGGCCATCTTCAAAGTGGCTTGATAACTGTTGTTATAAGAGAACTTTGCATATGGCAAATTGTCGTCCCAACTGGATTCATAATCTAGCGCACAAGCTCTCAACATGTCCTCCAGAATCTGATTGACTCTCTCGGTCTGTCCATCTGTCTGTGGATGAAAGGTTGTACTGAACTCTAGCCTAGTACCCAAAGTCTCATGCAACTGATTCCAGAACTTTGAGGTAAACTGGGTTCCTCTATCCGATACAATGGTCCTCTGAACTCCATGCAGACATACGATCTTGGTCATGTATATCTTCACCAACTTAGCATTCGTATAGGTGGTCTTCACCGGGATGAAATGAGCTACTTTCGTCAAACAGTCGACTACAAACCAGATAGAGTCATAGCCTGATCGAGTCCTAGGCAATCCAGTGATAAAATCCATGCCAAGCTTATCCCACTTCCATTCGGGTACTGGCAATGGTTGTAGCAATCCAGCTGGCTTCTGATGCTCTGCCTTAACTCTCTGACATACATCGCAAACTGCTACATACTCGGCAATATCCTTCTTCATTCCTGTCCACCAGAATCTTTCCTTCAAATCCAGATACATCTTGGTGTTTCCTAGGTGAATTGAATACAGCAAATCATGGGCCTCCTGCAGAATCAACTTCCTGATCTCGGGGTCATTAGGCACATATACGCGATCCTCAAACCATAAGGTGTCGTGCTCATCCTCACGAAATCCTTTAGACTTTCCCTTACTCATCCTTTCCTTTATCTCGGCAATCTCCTTGTTAGTCTTCTGGGCTTCTCTGATCTTACTCATCAAAGTGGACTGAACTTCCAATGTTACTACATAACCTCTCGGTACTATCTCCAAATATAGCTCTCGGAGATCATCTGCTAACTCCTTAGGTAATCTTCCAGTCATGAGCGTATTAACATAACTCTTGCACCTCAGTGCATCTGCTACTACATTGGCCTTTCCGGGATGATAGTGCAGTTTCATATCATAATCCTTAATGAGCTCCAACCATCTCCTCTGCCTGAGGTTCAACTCCTTCTGTGTGAAGATATATTTCAAAGTCTTATGATCCGTGTATACCTCACAATGGTTTCCAATGAGAAAATGTCTACGTGTCTTCAACGCATGCACTACGGCTGCTAGCTCCAAATCATGCGTGGCAAAATTTAGCTCATGAGGTTTAAGCTGTCGTGAGGCATATGAAACAACTCTTCCCTCCTGCATAAGCACTGCTCCAAGTCCTCGACGTGAAGCGTCGCAATACACTTGATAATCCTTTCGTTGATCTGGAAGAATCTGCACTAAGGCTGTAACCAAACGTTTCTTCAACTCCTGAAAACTGGCTTCACACTCCTCGGTCCATTTAAAATTGGTGTCCTTCTTCAACAAATCTATCATGGGCTTTGCAATCCTAGAGAAATTCTCAATGAACCTCCGATAATATCCTGCGAGTCCAAGAAAACTCCTGATCTCTCCAACTGATGTGGGTGCCACCCATTTAGTCATAGAAACAACCTTGGTAGGGTCTACTGCTATTCCTTCTCCGGATATAACATGTCCGAGAAATCCAACTTCCTTTAACCAAAACTCACACTTGCTGAACTTGGCATACAACTGATGTTCTCTGAGCTTCTCAAGAACCAAGCGCAAATGCTCCTTATGCTCCTCTTCGTTCTTCGAGTAGACCAATATATCATCAATGAACACCATGACGAACTTATCCAAAAACTCTATAAACACCTTGTTCATCATGTTCATGAAATAGGCGGGCGCGTTAGTCAGACAAAATGACATAACGGTATACTCATATAGCCCGTACCTTGTGGTAAAAGCTGTCTTAGGTATATCTTGCTCTCGAATCTTCAACTGGTCAAACAAATCATTGATCATCGGCAAAGGGTATTTGTTCTTGATCATTACTTCATTCAACGCACGATAATCAACAACCATCCTTAATGATCCATCCTTCTTCTCCACTAGAAGCACTGGGGCTCCCCAAGGTGACAAACTTGGTCGAATGTAACCCTTATCTAGTAACTCCTTAATTTGCTTCTTAATTTCTTCCAAAACCTGTGCGGGCATTCGATACGGTCTCTTTGATATTGGCCCGGTGTCTGGCAATAGCTCAATCAAAAACTCAATGTCTCGATCTAGTGGCATGCCTGGCAACTCTTCCAGAAATACGTCGGGGTAATCCTTCACCACTGGTACTTCTTCCTATACAACTCTTGATAAGGAATTTACTTGAGTCCTCTTCGGCACATGCCGAGATACATACTTGATCCTTCTTCCTTCTGGGGTGGTAACGAATATCGACTTACTAGCACAATCAATGTTTCCTCCATACTTCGACAACCAATCCATGCCTAATATTACATCCAATCCTTGTGACTCCAGAATTATTAGGTCCGAGGGAAACACATAGTTACCAATCCTTAAAGGTAACCGACACACCATAGGCTAGCCATATACTCTGCTCCTGGTGGACTTACTAACATGGGTGACCTAAGGGCTTGGGTTGGCAGGTTATACTTATCCACAAATCCCCTTGATATGTATGAATGCGATGCACCAGTATAAAAAAGAACGAGTGCGGTAAATGCATTAATCAAAAACTTACCGACAATTGCGTTGGGTTGATCCTCAATCTCCTCCACGCTGATGTGGTTCACCTGACCTTTGGTGAAGGGGTTGGGCTTCTTAGCAGAACTCCCATTGCCATTTCCATTCTTTGCTTCAGGACATTCGGTGGCATAATGTCCGGTCTTCTGGCACTTGAAACAGGTAATGTGGCTCAGATCCCTCTTGGCTGGTGTAGAAGGGTTGGAACGGTTCTGGCTACTGCTTCCTCCATTCCTGGTGCCACTATGGTTGTGCAAACTTGCTCCGTTGTGCGTGTGTCCTCCGTGGTTATGGCCTCCATGTTTGTGGGTATGTCCTCCCGAGTATGGGGAATAGTGGGGCTTCTACTGAGCTCCTGAAGTGTACCTCCCTTGTCCATACTTCCTATTGCGATTATCAATCTGCTGCTGCTTGCCTTCAATCATAAGAGCCATGTCTACCAACTCCTGGTAGTTGTTGAATGTTGCCACCATCAACTGCATGCTCAGCTCATCATTCAGTCCTTCTAGAAACTTCTCCTGCTTAGCGGCATCTGTAGCTACGTCATCAGGGGCATAGCGTGCTAACTTACTAAACTCATCCACATACTGACCCACTGTGCGTCCTCCTTGGCGCAAGTTACAAAACTCACGCTTCTTCATGCTCATAGCTCCAGCTGAAACATGGGCAGTGCGGAAAGCCTGTTGAAACTGATCCCATGTAACAGTGTCAATGGGGTAAGTGGCTGTGAAATTCTCCCACCATGATGCTACGAGTCCATCAAGATGATGTGCGACAAAACGCACTCTCTCCGCATCTGTGCATCCTGTAGTGGTTACCTCTCTTCCAATCTTGCGGAGCCAATCATCTGCAATAATCGGCTCGGTGCTACTAGAGAACACCGGCGGATTCAACCTTAGGAAACGGGCTAAGTGATCAACTGGTGGTGGTGGTGGTGGGTTATTGTTGTTGTTGCCTTGGTTCTAATTCTGGACTAAAAGTTGCATCAGGGTATTCTACTGCTTGATCAACTGAGTTAGCTCCGGTGGGAAGGCAAATCCATTGTCATGTCTTGGAGGCATCTGATGGGTTTATAAGGGGTGAGAAAACAGAATAGAATTGGGGTCTAAGAGAGATTCACTACCCATAATGCTCATGAGACAAACACAATCAATTTCACTTCAATCAATAGCACACAAGATTACAAAAAGCGGTCTAACCTATAACTACTAACTCGATCGTTGCAACTACTTGGAGGGAAAATACTACTAATTACAATAGTGGTCGCCTAGAAATTTTCATCAGAAGAAGACTCCATAATATCCGCTCCAGATTCATCAACGTAGTCATCTGCGCTATCAGGGTCAGAGTCGGTGTCGTCAAGGATGATGTAGTCTCCTGGTTGGTTGTCCTTCTTTGGCGCGGGGTCTCCCATGAATACTCCTAGCTTCCTTGTTAAGTCGTCATTCTTTTCCACCAATATAGCAATCTCCTCCTCGTATCCATCACGTGTAGACTTGATCTCCTCTTCCAGCTCGTTGTTCCTCCTCACCAGTTTCTTGATCTTCTTCATGTGGATAATTTGTTGATTCTCCTGTCGACGAATATGATCTCCCATCTCTTGAATGTAAGATGCAATTGATCCATCTCTCCTAGTACGAATCATCTCCCATTTGTCATCTCTGTGGCCACATATCTGGTAGACGGTATTCTCCAGCTCCTTGTGATACACCTCACATATGCATCCAAAAGTGATATGCGTGGCCATGCTCTTTCCAATACTCCAGCTTGGTGCATCCAGGTAGAAATCAATAGGCTCCGTTGTTGGCCCAAAGGTCCTCCCAGGTATCCAGACTTTGATCTTCCAGCGCTCCTCTTTCGGTACAGATGTGGAGAAAGTCCCCGTGAAGCTTGGTAATCCGATGTTCAGATACTTAGTGACTTCCTTCAAGTGCTTTCTGAAAGGGGTGTCGTCATTTGGCTGAGTGAACTTGTTCCTGGGATCCGCCATCTATAGGGTAGAAAGAGAGGACAATTAGAAATGAGTAGGGAAGAGAAATCATATGGCTCATTCTAGTGGTCGCGTCCTACAGTCAGCATGTGCTCTGATACCATCTTGTAGCGACCAGACCTCAAACGGTCAAGTCTCTGTGCATCAGTGTCATCCCTGGATCGGTAATGCTGACACGCACAGTACTCGAGGAATTATAATAGAGTTTCAATCACACACTTATTACATCGAGTCCTCAGAAAGAGTATTATTACATAAATAAATCATGGCTGGAGGCCGTCTAAACTAAATAACAGCGGAAGGCTTCAAAGGTAAATGAGTCCATCAACTCCAACGGCATAGCTGAGTGCAAAACAACGACCTATCGCACCTTATTTGTCGTCTGAGTAGTCTGCAACATAAGACGTTACAGCCCGAAATGGGTCAGCACATGGAATATGCTGGCATAGTTACACTGTAAAGCAATGATAATGCAAGAACTATATCTACATGCAATATTTGACTGGTGGAGGCTGTAAGTTTCATGATTTTGCATAAAGCTAGTTTTTCCCTACAACAAAGGAATAAATTTATTTAACTACTCCCATGTTGCCCATTATTTGAGAAGGTTCAGCCAACTCAAATCCCAATTAAAAGTATCATCATTAACCCATCATCATGATTAATTAAAGTAACATGATGAGATCACATCAATAGATTCAAGTATTAGATACTCAAGATGTCCATAACCAGGGACACGGCTAACCATGATTAGTTTATACACTCTGCAGAGGTTTGCGCACTTTTCCCCACAAGACTCGACCGCATCCATGATCGGATGATCGAGACATAGCCTTTTTGAAGCATTAACTCTCTACTCCTGGTAGACAGTACCACCTACAACCCTCTACATCTGCTAGTCTACCTCTTCAAGAGCTCAAGCAACTTACTCAACTATGCCAAAGCCCATAATGTCTTGTGGCTGCACACGGAAGTTTTTAGCATGAATAATCTTATGATCCCTTTGAGCCTGGGTGGCATTCCATAGGATAATCACACGGGTACTCCGGGATTTCCAAACAGACAACACTGGGTAATCCAAGTGCCTCAACCAATCCACCGAGATTTGTATTAAAGTTTCCACCTTAATGTTATCCATAATTAAATAACTCTCAAACTTCCATGTGTGAATCACGATCCAATCCCCATCTACGAGCATGGCTAAGAAATAAATAGCATAACATATATTCCCGGGGTGATCAAAAGGTATTAGGTTCCTACCTCAAGCATTACAACCAAAACCACATGTTCCCAATCCTACCAATGCAGAATATTTATGGGGCAGAACTAATGCACAGTAAAAACTGGGTATAAAAGAGTATGATCAAAGTGTAACTTGCCTTGGTGACCATCTACAAACTCTGGGGATTCGTAGTAACAAGATTCGCACTCTGGGTAATCTAGCATAGACAACCAATAGCATACATAAGCAATCACTCAAACGAAACACGAGAAAACTCAAAAAAGATCCAAATCGAACACGAAACAAGCAACGGCTTAAATTAACAAGAGTCAAAACCTAACAGCATTATTAACATGTGAATTAGATCTTAACAGGAGGTACATGTGATTAGCTACAATTCGCAAAAAAAATCAACTCAAACGAAGCAACAAAACTCAAAAATACGAACGAAACAAGATCGTTTACTAATCTGGACTAAAGTCAAATTTTACAGTACCAAAATCATGTTCAAGTTTATTAACTGGAAAGAGGGCTTCGGAACGAAGATTTAGGTGCCGGTTTCATCTAGTTTGGGTACTCGAGTAAAAAGTTATACTAGATTAAAAATCAGGGCTGAATCACGATAAAAATAATCGCAGATAAATCCCTAGAAAAAGAAATAAAACGAACAGACTAACAAACGAACTTTCACTGTCTGAACCTAACGGGCTAACAACGTTCTTTAAGACGAACGAACGGACGAACGTCTGTTAAATAAATAAACCGATGAAAAGCCGAACCGATCTAATAAAAAACAGATCTAGGGTTTATAAAAAACCGGGCGGTTTTATACCTAAACCAAAAAAACACGACGGTCGACGACGGCAGCTCCGGCGAGGCGGGGTGGCGGCTCCGGGGCCACGGTGGCGCGGCGCGGGCATCGGCTGGGTGCGGCGCGGGACGGCACGAGGCAGCGGTGGCGGCGGCGCTAGGCGGTGACGGCGGTGGCGGTGCGGTTTGCGGCGGCGGGGCGATGTGGGGGCAAGGGGGAGGCGGCGGCGCTATTTATTGGGGGAGCGGGGTGGCGGCTGGCTTGGGGAGGGGACCGGCCTCGGGAGGTGTGTCCCTCTCGGACTCGGGTGGCGGCGGCGATGCTCGGGACTATGGTCCAAGCCGGAGCGGGAGGCGGCGACGCGCTGTGGGCCGGCTGGGCCGCTGGCCTAGTTCGGTCCGTGAAACATTTTTTTAAAATAAATAACTTCCCCTAAAAGAAAAAAATCCTAATAAATTACTAAAAAATCCTAAAAATGCCAAAAACAATTTTTGCCGTCTAAATGAAATATTTAGAACAAAGTGAACATTTTTCTGGCCTAAAATTGCTATTTTGAAAAATGCATATTTTTCTAATTCAAATAAAATAGCAAATAAAGTACCAGAAAAATCATAATTTGATTTAAAAATTCTTTCTCCAATATTTCTCTGAATTTTAAGAAGTCATATTATCTTCTCTCATTTATTTTAATATTGGAAATAATTGGAGAGGAAAATTATAAAACCAAATTGATCCTTTCTTCAAATTTGAAAATAATTCAAATATGAATTTTGTGAAACCTCCAACTCTCTCCATGGGTCCTTGAGTTGCTTAAGATTTCTAGGATCTCAACCAAAATGCAAAGAGTAAATATGATATGCATATGATGATCTATGTATAAGATCCAAATTGAAAATTGGGATGTTACACAAACATGGTAACAAACGCAGAGGGAAATGTTGTTCGGTTACAAAGAAATGAACACAGCACACTCACAATAGAGGAATAACTCAATAGAATGAAATACGGAAAATAATTCAAGAAGAAAAGGAACCAGTGTTCCTTGACGGCGACAAGTGATTTGTGCGACTAGTTCACACTTCTGCCAAAGTGCTACGTCTGGTTGGAGGGATTTGTGATTGAATACAAGAGCAAATCTCACTTCATCCTATTATTCTCAACATGGAGTTCCTCGAACTTCAATTGATTACTCTTCATAGATTCTCAAAGGCAATCTCCAAGCCTTCACAGACTTTGTCCTCGGCAAACCACGATCACTCTTGGTTGCTCTAACCGGTACCTAACCGTCTAGTTAGTGTGCAGCTCACAAGAGTAATAGGTCACACATTTTGTCTCAAATTAGTTCTTTGTGATTCTCAACCATTTAACTAAATTTGGGCTATGGGTATTCTCTCGGTTAAATCTCTCAACAGAGGGGTTGCTCAAACAAACTCTTATCAAATCAAATAGAGCAGACAACTGATGAAGTTAGGCTGGGTGGCTATTTATAGCTGGAGAAATCCCGAGGTGTGAAATTACCAATAGGGGCCTGCACCACTTGAGGGTCAACCAACACCTTTCCAATGGTCGGAATTCAAACTCACGTGACAAATTTACTTGAGGAACAAGTTAAGATGACTCAACTTCCCATGATTTTCTTTCACAGTCCAGAAAAAAACCTTGTCTCTGACTTAGAGGAAAAATGTGCTCACGAAGATATTTCTCTCGGCATCACTCAAAGATAGGTTTATGATTGAGAATTTAACAAAGACCTAAATCATAACTAACTTGGACCCCCTCTTAATAGCAAGGTTTGCCCTATGACCCGTATGAAAGAAATGAAACTAAGAGAAAGAACTACATCATCTCACACTCTTCATTCTTCTCTTACCATTAGGATCTTTTGGAACTTTTCTATCCACTTTTCTAGGAAGGGATAATGTACCCTGGTTTTTCTCGATGGTTGCTCGAACAACATACTGAACCAATTGCTCTCAACAATAATTTTTAGGGGTTGTCTTTGACATAGAATCTTCACAACAACATACTCTTCAATAGCTCGACAATATTCTCTAAAGTTGTGACAATCTTCTCTAGAATGATGGAATTCTTCTCAGAAGTTTTAGCAAACTTCTCAATAACTCTAGGGACTATTTTTCAAAACACATTAGTCCCTCAACTCTTTTGTCCAATAATCTCCAAAACACTACAAGGGGCACAAGATTTATGACAATCTCCCCCTTTTTGGATGATTATTGACAACACCAACTAAAGCTTCATTAGAGGAATAATTGAATTGTAACATGCGGAATGCAAATCTCTAAGATATAAAAAAGATCCCATTAAAGATATGCATAATTGAAAAAAATTCTTTGAATTGTAAATGCATATGAAAGAATAAATTTGCGGAGATTATTTTCTACTCCCTCCATCCCAAAATAAGTGTCTCAACTTTGTACTAACTTTAGTACAAAGTTGTACTAAGGTCAAGACACTTATTTTGGGACGGAGGGATTATATTTTAGAAGGAAATGGAATGTATTGTAGTAGATAAGTACGAGGAATAACACAATGCATCCACAATTGTGATCTCTGAGATAATTTCCACCTTTAAGTTAGACAGAAAATAATGTAGTAGGAGGGATAATTAACCATCACAACACAATATCAGAGTATCACAAAGAGAGTTATTACAACACAATAGGTGGCAAATGAAGTCCAAGTATTGCAGTACTCGAGGAGTAGACACCATGAACATAACCCATGACTACTAACTCCTGGTCTTCTCCCCCTTTTGTCAAGAAGTGTCAAAAAGGTGTTGAAGCACACGAGGGATTCTACTCGCGCAAGCCAAAACCACCCAAAGATGGAGAACCGGTCTTCTTGGAAAAATTGCTTGAAGATGATGAAGATTTTGAACTTCTCATTGAATAATCAGCTTCGTTGCTGGATGATGACGCTGGTGATGAAGTTTCTTCTTCGGTGCCTGTATCATCTACGTGCTCATCAAGTTGTTCTTCAGGAATGATTGCTTCAATTGGCCCTACAAGATGATCTTCACGAGCAATATCTTTGCTAGCTTGAATGTAGGAGATGTAGTTTGATATGCCTCCAACGTATCTATAATTTGTGAAGTATTCATGCTATATATGGTTTTGGTGCACTTTCATATTATTGTTATTGGACAAACATATTAATCCAGTGTCAAAGGCCAGTCTCTGTTTTCTAGTGTTTTGGGGCTTTTTAGGAAATTTTCAAGACGAAAAGTACGAAATATTTACCAACCTTGTGGGACCTATCAAATCACGATTTTCTTTGGGTGGCTTGGAATGAAGTTTGTGAACCAAACTATTTTTTATGGAATTTTCCCGATAATAAAACTACAAGAATCAATTGCGATCGCTAAGGGACTCAGAATTCACATGCCCAAAAAACTACTCCACCAAACCAAGATCCAATCTAGGGGCTCTAGTCCCCCAGAGGACATGAACACAAAGGACCAAATAGGGAATCCTCTCCCCCCTCTCTTCCGGTGGCGTCGGAGCACCAAAGGGGGAACCATAATCTCCTTCAACTCCGTCGTCTTCATCAACATCTCCATCACCTTCCTCCCTCTCTATTTAGTGTGTCACTCTCTAGCAACTTATGTAATCCCCTACTTGAATATGGTAATGGATGTTATTAATTATTATAAGATGATTTCTTGCATCTTCTATATGCCTGGGTAGATTCCTTTTGTCCTATGAGTTAATTGGTGAACTACCATGGTTGGTTTGAGTTGCATGTTGTTATGTTGATGTCCTTTGGTGCCCGTCATATGACCGCGTGTGTGGATCACACCTTAGGGTTAGTAGTATGTTGATAGGACTATGCATACGATAGCTGGATTGACAAAATTACCTCGCCACACCATAGAAATTGATGCATATGAGATGAAGGGGACCAATATATCTTAATGCTACCAATGGTTTACCTTAATAGACGTGTTAGTATGTACGGATGCTTGTTAATAGTTTCAATCATAAGTATGTATGATTGGAAGTACAGATAGTATGTTAGCCGAGGCCTCTCCCACATATAAAACTACAATGATGACGTTTGATCTAGTAACTTAGCCAATTGCCTAGGGACAATTCCGTACCACATACCACCACCTTTGCACACTCGCTATCCTTTACTTTCTTGTTCTTTTACAAAACAACAGCTAATTTCTATTTCCAGGTTCTTTATTATCTTGCAAAGCTATCCTTTCGTACCCGCAAAGTACTTCTAGTTTTACTTCCTAGGTAAAGCAAATACTTGGTGTACGTAGGCTTGTATTAGTGGCAGATGGGACCTGAGAGAATACGAATCTACCTTTAGCTCGTTGTGGGTTTGACACTCCATACTTACCACCTTCATCATTGGAAAGTGCTACTACAATTCCTTGCACTTGGGGATGATCATAGCTTCAATATCATCGAGAATAATTTCATCTCCAAGAATCACTAAATCAGTTGTGCTTGATTTCTCTCGAAGTGGAGGAGTTCTTCTTCTCTTATATTCATCATTTTCAGAAGAGGCATCCATGAATTCATGTTTATCATGAATTCCTCTTTCTTGAGCTATTTCTCGGAGTAGAATTTTCTAAGCAAATTCCAAGAGTGACGCTTATCCACTTTTACAAACAGACTCACAAGCCTTGAGACTCACAAGCCTTGATACGTTGGCAACATAATTTATCTCGGTGGCAAACTATTGTTTCTCTTTTCGATCTTGCTTCAGATGCTTCACAAGCAATTGTTGAGTCCGAAGACTAATCACAATATGCGATGGAGTTGCAGACTTCTTTGACACGACATTTTTCTCCTTTCCTCGAACACGAGGAGAAAGTCACCCAATGATGGCTTTGCCCTTTCCATATTCTTTCAGAACTTTAATAGTATCTCAAACTAGAAGTAGGAATTTCTTCAGAATGAGACGAAAAATATATTCCCGACCGAGATCAATGTCGAGAGCTAACTGTATCCATGTAGGATAAGGCTTTGGAGCTAGAGGTACTTCATCTCAATCCAGCAATATTCACCTAAACAGATCTTCAACATCGAAGGGAGTGTTGCAGGCCAGAGCATGGAGAGTATTCCTGAGGACACCGAGAACTTTACCATTACTATTTGCTCCAATGGTTGGACAGAGAGATTCGCAGAGGATGCAATAGAACGTTTTGCAGTTAAATTGCAGAGCATTGGCTTCTGGATCTCTTGACACGGCTTCGCCAACCTTAACAATGTCCATTAGCAGATTGTAGTTGTTCATTGGTAACGGCGTGAGCAACATGCATGCGCATTTCTATGTCGTTACTCTTGAATCGAGATGAATTGAAACATTCCAAGAAATTTGCGAGTGTGTTTGATCCTCCGGTCTTCAGTCATCCATTCCATAACCCAAGTATTAACATCCATTTTTTTCCAGAAACATATAGGGTGACGTAGAACTGTTATATTAACTCTCGGTTCCATCCAGGACCGAACAGAGGATATTTGTAAGATGAAGATCCTCGAGAGGATTTAGCACTTCCTTGAAGCAATCCAGCTTCTGCATCATTTGGGTGGTCAAAGAGATTCATGCTCAGAAATTCGGCCATGTAGCACATCACCTTCGAGTAATAAATGCCTTGTTCTGAAGTCCAAAAACAAGGAGAAGCAGAAGTGTGATCTTCATCGTATATACTTCTCTTGAAGAAAGCAAGCTTTTTCTTGTGCTGAGCTAAATAAATGACAATAACAATATATAGGGTTGTCACACTTGGGATGTTACATAAACCGTTAGCTACACGTTAAAATCGGCCTACATCATTCAGTTTGAGGGATGCGCACGGTCTGCTTGGGCTGAGTTCGTATGGAAAACCGATGCTCCGGGCAAATGCAAACTCTTTGCATGGTTGGCATTGCTTGGGCGCTGCAACACGGCCGATGTGCTCGTGAAGAAGGGTTGGCCTCACAATCCAGCTTGCACCTTATGTAATGGGCCAATGGAGGATGTTGTACACCTGCTAGCCTCATGCCCCTTCTCCGTCCAGATATGCCAAGACATCATTGCTCGCTGCAGCCTGCATCTGAGCCTCGCTCCCTCAGCTGGCACAACCTCCCTTGTGCGATGGGTGGAGCAGACCAATGGCATTGTTCCTGCAGCAACGAAGAAGCATTGGAGCGCCCTGGTCCAGCTTGTGTGCTGGTCAATATGGAACAAACACAACGCCAGAATCTTCAGAAACCAACCCTCGCCGCCGCGGACAGTGGTGGAACAAATGATCGAGGAGGCAGGTGTTTGGCAAAGTGCGGGTTGGTGCAAGGCCAACTCACCGCTCAACAGACCCAGGGAACCCGACTAAGAAAGCCACAGTAGATGTAGTGACGATGGCATGTCCAACAGCTTGTTGTCTGTAAATCCGCTGTAATCTAACTCTCTAAACCCCCCAAAGTTTCAATGAAAAGCTGCTCCATCAGCATTTTCGTTAAAAAAATTACATAAACCCTTAGCACCACGCAAGGTGTAAGCAACAATCTGCACCTCCAGTTTCTCCTGTTATATGTGAACACGCCTAGACCATACAATTTGGTTTGGAGTGTCTGAAATATTTGGAACTTTTGTTGGGTTGGCTATGTGCATCCTGATTTCGTACCACACATGGTGAACGACTGAATGTCAATTTGGCCTGGATCTTTGGTAACGGAATCCATTTTCCAAAAAATACAGATGACATCAAGGATATTTTAACTGTTATTAAGAATACACTACTCAACAAGCAACTCTGAAAAAGTAAATGTTAACATGAAAAAAAAGCAGCAATGCAGAAAAAGTTTTTAACTATTGTTTCATTACATATATGATTATTATTTACAAGTAACACGTACAGATTTTGGACCTAAACAAGGCACCCTTGGCATCCATAGTACAGAAGTACTGTGCGATAGAGAGTTTCCGGAAAACCGAAAATAGGTTTTGGGACAATCCGGCCCCGGATACAGACCCAGTCCGCAATAAAAGGGCGCATCACACTCAGGCGCCAGGTTCAAGAACCAAAAAACAGAAACCCCTTAAAGGGAACGGAACCGTACTGGAGGGATGGCTCAGCAGACCCTGTACAATTCATAGTGCAGGGGGCGCCGTCCCAACACATAGCCTTCGAGCATGTTGGATACTACGGCAGGTGGCCAAAAGTGGCGAGGAGCTTCTAGCCCCGGGAAACCACACCAACAATACTAGTACAGTATTAACAGTCTTCGAGACTTTCGCATCAAACAATATGCGGAAACGAACAATCCGTAGCCTTGCCGAAGCTTATCACGTAGCCACAGCAAACCCTTGGAGTGACGTGGCCATCACCTTCAACGCCAGCGACGAACCTAAATTTCGAACAGCCCGAGCACCAGCCGCATTGGTCCTCAGTCCGATAGTGGACGGCTTTCGGCTTACCAAGGTGCTCATGGATGGCGGCAGCGGACTAAACCTCATCTACGAGGAAACCCTTCAAAAAATGGAAATAGACTGGAGCCGCATTGAGCGAAGCAGCACAACCTTCAGAGGGATAATCCCTAGCCGGGAAGCGCGCTGCACAGGAAAAATCACACTCGATGTGGTATTCGGCTCGCCGGACAATTACAGGTCCGAGGAAATCACGTTCCAAGTGGCCCCGTTCAACAGCGAATACCACGCTATATTAGGACGAGAGGCACTCACAATCTTCCAAGCCGTACCCCATTACGGGTACATGAAGCTCAAAATGCCTGGGCCCGGCGGAATAATCACTCTCGTTAGTGATCCGGACATAGCACTCCGCGCCAAAAACAAGACGGCCGCATTAGCCCTGGAGGCACTATCCGAAGCCTTAGCGGCAGAGGAACTCACCGCGCTGCGCTCTGCGGTGAATAGGGACGATGTGATACTCGATAAGAGATCCAAGTCCACCTCCTTTAAACCAGCCGAAGAAATAGTAAAATTCCAGGTCCACCCAACGGACCTGACAAAGACGGCCTCCATCGGGGCACAATTGGGCCCTGATGTAGACGCCGCACTGCGAGAATTCCTTCGGGAAAATTGGGACATTTTCGCCTGGCACCCCTCGGATATGCCCGGAATCCCACGCAGACTAGCAGAACACAGCCTAAACATCCTAAAAGGATTCAAGCCAGTCAAACAGGCTCTTCGACGATTTTCCGAACCCAAAAGACAGGCAATGAGAGAGGAACTAGCCAAACTATTGGAAGCCGGATTCATCAGAGACATCAAACATCCGGATTGGCTAGCAAACCTGGTAATGGTACCAAAGAAGGACAAATCCTGGCGCCTATGTGTTGATTTCAAAGACCTAAATAAAGCCTTCCCAAAGGATCCCTTCCCCCTCCCCCGCATCGACCAAATCATCGATGCCACTGCAGGGCACGATTCATTGTGCTTCCTGGACGCATACTCCGGCTATCATCAAATCAAGATGGCAGAAGCAGATCAAGCCGCAACGGCATTCATTACTCCATATGGACCATTCTGCTTCAACACGATGCCCTTTGGACTTAAAAACGCTGGCGCAACATATCAGCGCATGATTCAAACATGTCTGGCTACCCAGATCGGCAAGACAGTAGAGGCATATGTAGACGACGTGGTCGTCAAAAGTAAACGCGTCGAAACTCTAGTAGACGACTTGAGGGTCACGTTTGACAACCTCCGAGAATATGATATCAAGCTGAATCCGGAAAAATGCGTTTTCGGCGTGCCAGCCGGAAAGCTCTTGGGCTTCATCGTATCCGGTAGAGGAATTGAAGCAAATCCGGCCAAGATCCGGGCTCTATCACAGTTGGATATTCCAAAAAACCTCAAACAGATCCAGAAATTAACAGGATGCGTGGCGGCCCTCAGCCGCTTTATCTCCCGTTTAGGAGAAAAGGCATTGCCCCTCTATCGCCTCCTCAGGCACACCGAACACTTCGAGTGGACGGATGCTGCCACCGCCGGACTCGAAGAAATAAAGGCCATATTGGCAACGAATCCGGTCCTGGCCGCGCCCAACCTAGGCGAGCCAATGCTGTTATACATCGCAGCAACACATCAAGTTGTAAGCGCGGTACTCGTCGTCGAACGAGAGACAGAAGGGCATAAATTCCCTCTTCAAAAACCAGTGTATTACGTATCCACTGTGTTAACCCCCTGCAAGTCCCGTTACCCGCACTATCAGAAGATCGCGTATGCAGTGTTCATGGCATCCCGGAAGCTCCGACACTACTTTCAAGAGTGTTCAATGACAGTGGCCTCTGAAGTGCCACTCAATGACATTATAAACAACCGCAACGCAACGGGCAGGATTGCAAAATGGGCCATTGAGCTCTTACCATTCGATATAACTTACAGACCTCGGCGAGCTATAAAGTCACAAGTCTTGGCTGACTTTGTCGCTGAATGGACAGAAGTCGAACTCCCTAAAGAGTATGGCGCATACTCCAATTGGATTATGCACTTCGACGGCTCTAAAATGTTGGCCGGACTGGGGGCTGGCGTCGTCTTGACGTCCCCGACCGGTGACACAGTCCAATACGTACTTCAAATAATGTACACGGACTCCAACAACGCAGCCGAATACGAGGCCCTTTTACATGGTCTCCGGATGGCAATCTCCATGGGCATTCAACGCCTAGAGGTGCGCGGGGACTCAAACCTCGCAATATCCCAAATAAATGGAGACTTTGATGCCAAGGATCCGAAAATGGCAGCATATCGCAACGCTGTCCTAAAAACGTCAGCTCGGTTCGACGGACTCGAATTCCATCATGTAGCCAGGGATAACAACCAAGCGGCCGACATATTGGCACGCATAGGCGCAAAGCGTGACGCTGTCCCTCCAAACATCTTCCTGGAACGGCTGTTCAAGCCATCCGTACTATGGGAAGAGGAGTCCGGACATAACAAATCAGAAGCAGCCACACCAACCGACACAGAGCAATTCGACATAAGCGGCAATTCCGCCGCCGAAATAACACCCTCAGCCCACGACATAATGGCCGGAATCGCCCCGTGGACAGAACCATTCCTAGCCTACTTACTTAGGCAGGAACTTCCCGAAGACCAAAATGAGGCCCGCTGCATAATTCGGTGATCTAAAGCCTACAAGGTCCATGAGGGAGAACTTTATAAAAAAAGCACAACTGGAGTCCTTCAAAGGTGTATCTCCGAAGAGGAAGGGCGAAACCTCCTGGCTGAAATTCATGCCGGACTAGGCGGACACCACGCAGCAGCCCGGGCCCTCGTAGGAAAGGCATTCCGTACAGGATTTTATTGGCCAACGGCCCGGGCAGATGCTTGGGACTTAGTCCAACGGTGCGTCGGTTGTCAGCTCTTTGCTAATCAGAGCCATTTGCCACCCACCGCCCTCAAAACTATACCCATTACCTGGCCGTTCGCGGTCTGGGGGCTTGACATGGTTGGACCACTTAAAGGGGGAACCCACAAGCAAAGATACCTATTGGTCATGGTGGATAAATTCACCAAATGGATAGAGGCCAAGCCAGTTAAAACGGCAGAGTCCGGACCAGTGATAGAATTTATATCCGGGGTAGTACACTGTTACGGTGTCCCCCACAGCATCATCATTGATAACGGCACGAACTTTACAGCCGATGAGGTTAAATCATGGTGCAAAAATATGGGCATCAAGCTCGATTATGCTTCAGTCTATCATCCTCAAACCAACGGTCAAGTGGAACGAGCGAATGGTCTAATAATGAGCGGCATCAAACCCAGACTAGTGCGGTCACTTACGAAATCTGACACGCACTGGGTGGAGGAGCTCGACTCCGTACTCTGGGGGCTGCGGACGACGCCCAACTGTACTACCGGATTCACACCATTTTTTATGGTGTATGGCGCAGAGGCAGTTTTGCCCTGCGACATTATTCATGACTCACCTCGAGTGCGCATGTATGAAGAAAGCGAGGCCGAGCTGGATCGGCAGGAAAGCTTAGAGGGAAATCTTCCTTCTCCCCCTTATACAGGCCGGACAGGATCTTCACCAGGTCTTCGGCCGAATCCGGCCCTTTGCGGTCGTGACGGGTGGCATCGTCCTCCCCGTTGAAATCCCACATGGGGTGGCCCCTGTATTGTAGTGGCTGCACTCCCCTCATAATGCATGTTGCCATGACTCCAATCATGGTCAACCCGGAATGGGCCAGTAACCTTATCCGGCCCATCAAATAATGGACGCTCTTGTCTTCCTCCAGTCGGGGGCTCCGTGGGCGCCAACTAAGGCGTTTCTTCAGAGGAGCATTGTTGAACTCTGGGAGGCCGATCCGGACAGGGTCTGGCAGCGGAGCGTCTTCTATATAAAACCATAACGAAGGCCAGTCTTTGGACGCCTTCTTAGGGGTTCCGGATGGATATCCGGTCCTGGCAATGCGCCATATTTCGGCGCCGCCCACTTGATATATGAGCCCCTCATGAGAGCGGGGGACAAGGCAAAACAACCTCTTCCACTGCGCAAAATGGGGCTCGACGCCCAGGAATAGCTCGCAAAGGGCTACGTAACCCGCAATATGTAGGATCAAGGCGGGCGTGAGGTTATGAAGCTGGAGTCCGTAGGACTCCAGGAGCCCGCGGAGGAACGGATGTACAGGAAATCCGAGCCCCCTTATCAGATAGGGGATGAAGCATACCCGCTCCCCTTTGTTGGGATTTGGGGTAGCCTCCGCTTTCTTCCCACCTTTATAGGTGGCCAGCCCAGCCCGGATAGGAACCACGAAGGCCGGAGGGAGATATCCCCCCGTTTGGAGCTTCACCAGCTCGTTGTGTGGAACAAAGCATCTCCCCCAATCTCCTGGCAGAGGGCTGGGAGCGCGAGAAGAGGAGCTGCGTTGAGGATCCATGATGGAATGGGTTCTTGGTCGAAAGTGCTCCGATGGGTATTCGCGGGAGGAAGATGGTGATTTGGATCTGGATTCGTGCCTCTCTTATAGGCAGATTACTCGCACAACTAGGGGGTAAAACATAAAAGGCACCCTGGCTTTTCGCATTCATGCGACGCATGGAAGAAGGCCATTATTGGGTGTGGGAGCCAAGAAACGCAACGTTAATGAGGAAGTCGAACACTATTCGGCAGGTACATGGAACTTGAAGAAGAACCCTCCTTGCAACGCCGAAGAATACACACATGCTGGACTTATCGTCATTGAAGACTGGTTCGGGGGCTACTGAGGGAGTCCTAGACTAGGGGGTGTCCGGATAGCCGGATTACCACCATCGGCCGAACTATCATCGGCCGGACTATCATCATCGACCGGACTCCAAGACTATGAAGATACAAGATTGAAGACTTCGTCCTGTGTCCGGATGGGACTTTCCTTGGCGTGGAAGGCAAGCTTGGCGATACGGATATGTAGATCTCCTACCATTGTAACCGACTCTATGTAACCCTAGCCCTCTCCGGTGTCTATATAAACCGGATGGCCCTAGTCCTTAGGACATACATTACAACAATCATACCATAGGCTAGCTTTTAGGGTTTAGCCTCCTTGATCTCGTGGTAGATCCCCTCTTGTAAACATTCACAATATCAATATCAATCAAGCAGGACGTAGGGTTTTACCTCCATCAAGAGGGCCCGAACCTGGGTAAAACATCGTGTCCCTTGTCTCCTGTTACCATCCGCCTAGACGCACAGTTTGGGACCCCCTACCCGAGATCCGCCGGTTTTGACACCGACACATACTCTGGGGGCTGCGGACAATGCCCAACCGTACTACCGAATTCACACCATTTTTATGGTGTACGGCGCAGAGGCAGTTCTGCCCTGCGACATTATTCATGAATCACCTCGAGTGCGCATGTATGAAGAAAGAGAGGCCGGGCTGGATCGGCAGGACAGCTTGGACGCATTGGAGGAAGAACGCGATGTCGCCAAGGCTCGTTCCGCATTCTATCAACGGCAGGCTCAAAGATATTAAAGCAGAGAAGTACGGGCCAAGACTTACAACGTTGGCGAACTAGTTCTACGCCTGCCGGACAAGAAAAAGGACAAGCTCAAGCCCAAATGGGAGGGCCCCTTCATCATCGATCAAGTCCTGACCGGCGGAGCGTACCGTTTACGGAATGCATTGGATAACCGACTCGAGCCGAACCCATGGAACGCAGCCCGCCTCCGCAGATTCTATGCCTAGCGCCGGATTAAGAGTTCGTCCCTTTCCCCCGTCCAAATTTTTTATACTTCAGCTGCCTTTTTGTTTCTCTTTTTTCTCTCACCCCTATTCATAACAGCCTTAAAAGGCTTATTTGCGCATAGTTCGCACGTAATTGATGTGCTATCCGCACTCACTATACCTGGGGGCTTCTTTACCAGAAGCTTAATTATAAGGGCTTCATGCCCAGCACATGTGTCAAGCTTCCACATGTACCTTTTATTCACCATTATATGCATCGATATGACTTAAGTTTTGGCCAAGCTGGGTTGCCTGGCTCCTGTGCTTACCCCTACGTTCCCGATTGTTCGGCTAGGAGGTAAAGGGAGCACCTCTGCGATTGTTACTGTCGGGTCAGCCGGATGTGTACCTCAGACTGGGTGAAGCCGAAAGCTAGCGTTCTTAAGGGAATATTCGGTCGGTGACTTGAAAGATGATTTTTTATCTACTTATTTATCTGTCCCCAGATGTTTTTATGCTTTTTTCGCAGTCCGGACATGCACTTTAGGGCATGCCACCCCCAGAGGAAAGGAACCCTTAACGGAACTATTCTCCCTGGAAGATGTTTCTTACTAACCATGTAATATAACATAACTAGTTGGGCACTTGTCTGATAAAGCACTAATGACCCCTACGCCTGGTCTCCATGCATACCCCGGCTGTTTCATAGCCGAGAAGGTATTCGGACACACTCCGGACTCTAGGGTCCGGAGGTCGACGCGAAAAGGTCGGCAAAGCCAAACGATCTACAATCCGGCTAGAAGGCATTTTACATGTCATTTCATAATACATTGTCAAATTGACTGACTGTATTCTTCCTCAATCCCATCTAACAGGCTGTCTAATTTACAGTCCTGTTGGGAAAACTTAGCGGCCAACTCTACTTGGCCGTATACTAAACTCACAGGGATCTCCTTCCCATCGGACCCCACAGGTCCGACTTCGGCCATGTGGTTGGGATCCGCCTTCTTGTACCGCGTCTTCACCATGGCCCAGGCCTCCCTGGCACCTTGGCGGCAGGCTGAAACCTTCCATAAATGGAAGCGCTGCCGCACTCCCTGAAGCTTCTCCGCAAGCTCCCCAAGGCCCTCGGGTAGGGAGAAGGCTGGCCATAAAGCCTGGATGACGCCGCGCATTGCCTGCTGAACTCGTTCGATCAGTTGCAACAGCTCGGGAAGTTGATCACCCGTTGATACGGGCATCTCCTCCGCAGGGCGACCTGTGAGTACACCTATAGACATATTTTGTCAATTGACTTCCTCGCCGAACTCTTCTTTTCAAAGGAGTTCGCTCAAGCACTTACTATAGATGCCGCGACGAAGCCGCTGATTCTCCTTAACGGAGCCAGACAGCTCGGCCCGAACGCCTTTCAGCTCTTCTCCAAGCTGGGCATGGGCATCCTGGAGCTTGTTCCTTTCGTGGTGCACCTTATGCAGCACCCTCTCACCGGCCTTCAGCTGGCGCAGAAGTTCTTGCCTGTCCGGATCTTGTCCGGCAGCACCTGCAACGTCATTATCAGACTTGCGCACAGGCCAAACACTACTTATCTTTTTAAATAATGTGTTACCAGGAGAGGTCCCTGTGTTTCCTCCTGCGGCAGCGAGTGCGGCCTCAAGTTGAGCCTTACACTCTTGCAGCTCCTGAGACAGTTGGGTATTCTTCTCAGTAAGACCCTGCGTTTCATATGATCCTTAAATCAGTTAATATAACTACTTTAAGTCTCAGGGGCTACTGGCATATATAACTATTAAATTCTCTTACCCGTATGTCTTTTACATACTGCTCCGTGGCTCTGGTCAAACCATCTTGAGCGGCACAGAGGTGCGCGTCCCCTGCATTAAAGGCATCCAACGCCTCAGGGGAGAAGCATGCGTCACGAAAAACTGTCCGGCGGCGCCTGTGGTTCATGGCGCTCTCCAACTCAGACTTGGTGGCGGACAGTCTGTCGGCATCCTCTGTCGGAGGAGTGTCCGGCTCGCGCCTTGCGCTCGCCTCCCCCTCCAGGCCAGGCGTTGGAGCTTGGCTGGTAGAGGCCGGATTGGCAACCTCTACATCCGCAGCCCGGCGGGCGCTTTTTCTCCTACAAAAGTCATGAGCACTCAAACGCTTCCTAGGAACGTTGCTCCGAATAATGAATAGTGAGCTATACCTTTGCGGCGATGTTTCAGTCCGTGCCGCGCTCCTCTTCCGCCTATTGGTCCGGACTGGCCTTTGATGGTCAGCCGCCGCGGGCTCGGCTTCCCGCCCTAGAGGCGCCTCCTGCACAGCGTCATCATATACGGTGGTCGGAAATAAGCAAGGAAGGAATAACGGTGTCAGGACTTTGGTCACAATCACCTGGGAAGCCGGATATAGCCTGGGATAGTCGGCCGTAATGGCGACTAAAGCATTATACATGCTGAGCTGGTGGAACACCCCGTCGATTAGCTCCACTCCTATGTCCGGATCCTCTTCAGAGGCCGGATCCCGGGATCTCTCTGGATCCTCGGGTTGCGGAGCTGGACTTAGCATGTCCTCCACCATCCGACGCAGCTCCTGCGTCGAAAGAAGAACACAATATAAGAAACTTAAATTTCAAAGGCATGGGTTGGACACACGGAGTGTTCGATTACCCAAGGCCGGGGATTATTCATGGAAAACCCATTTAACGGGTTCGTCCGAAGGAAATCCTCCTTCTCCCCCTTATACAGGCCGGACAGGATCTTCACCAGGTCTTCGGCCGAATCCGGCCCTTTGCGGCCGTGACGGGTGGCATCGTCCTCCCCGTTGAAATCCCACATGGGGTGGCCCCTGTATTGTAGTGGCTGCACCCCTCGCATAATGCATGTTGCCATGACTCCAATCATGGTCAACCTGGAATGGGCCAGTAACCTTATCCGGCCCATCAAATAATGGACGCTCTTGTCTTCCTCCAGTTGGGGGCTCTGCGGACGCCAACTAAGGCATTTCTTTAGAGGAGCATTCCTGAACTCCGAGAGGCCGATCCGAACAGGGTCCGGCAGCGGAGCGTCTTCTATATAAAACCATTCCGAAGGCCAGTCTTCGGACGCCTTCTTAGGGGTTCCGGATGGATATCCGGTACCGGCAATGCGCCATATGTCGGCGCCGCCCACTTGATATATGGACCCCTCGTGAGAGCGGGGTACAAGGCAGAACAACCTCTTCCACAGCGCGAAATGGGGCTCGACGCCCAGGAATAGCTCGCAAAGAGCTACGTAACCCGCAATATGCAGGATCGAGGCAGGCGTGAGGTGATGAAGCTGGAGTCCGTAGAACTCCAGGAGCCCGCGGAGGAACGGATGTACAGGAAATCCGAGCCCCCTTATCAGATAGGGGATGAAGCATACCCGCTCCCCTTTGTTGGGATTTGGGGTAGCCTCCGCTTGCTTCCCACCTTTATAGGTGGCCAGCCCGGCTCGGACCGGAACCATGAAGGCCGGAGGGAGATATCCCCCCGTTTGGAGCTTCACCAGCTCGTTGTGCGGAACAGAGCATCTCCTCCAATCTCCTGACAGAGGGCTGGGAGCGCGAGAAGAGGAGCTGCGTTGATGGTCCATGATGGAATGGATTCTTGGTCGAAAGCGCTCCGATGAGTATTCGCGGGAGGAAGATGGTGATTTGGATCTGGATTCTTGATTCGCACAACTAGGGGGTAAAACGTAAAAGACACCCTGGCTTTTCGCATTCGTGCGACGCATGGAAGAAGGCCATTATTGGGTGTGGAAGCCTAGAAGCACAACATTGATGAGGAAGCCGGACACTGTTCGGCAGGTACATGGAACTTGAAGGAGAACCCGCCTTGCAACGCCGAAGACTACACACATGCTGGACTTATCGTCATTGAAGACTGGTTCGGGGGCTACTGAGGGAGTCCTGGACTAGGGGGTGTCTGGATAGCCGGATTACCACCCTCGGCCGAACTATCATCGACCGGACTATCATCATCAACCAGACTCCAAGACTATGAAGATACAAGATTGAAGACTTCGCCCCGTGTCCAGATGGGACTTTCCTTGGCGTGGAAGGCAAGCTTGGCGATACGGATATGTAGATCTCCTACCATTGTAACCGACTCTATGTAACCCTAGCCCTCTCCGGTGTCTATATAAACCGGATGGCTCTAGTCCGTAGGACAATGAACAACATCAACCCTTACAATCATATCATAGGCTAGCTTCTAGGGTTTAGCCTCCTTGATCTCATGGTAGATCCACTCTTGTAAACATCCACAATATCAATATCAATCAAGCAGGACGTAGGGTTTTACCTCCATCAAGAGGGCCCAAACCTGGGTAAAACATCGTGTCCCTTGTCTCCTGTTACCATCCGCCTAGACGCACAGTTCGGGACCCCCTACCCGAGATCCGCCGGTTTTGACACCGACAGGGAGACTATCATTTGAAGCACAAGAGCAAGGAGTTCATCATCAACGCACCATTTGTTACTTCTTGGAGAGTGGTGTCTCCTAGATTGGCTAGGTGTCACTTGGGAGCCTCCGACAAGATTGTGGAGTTGAACCAAGGAGTTTGTAAGGGCAAGGAGATCGCCTACTTCGTGAAGATCTACCGCTAGTGAGGCAAGTCCTTCGTGGGCGACGGCCATGGTGGGATAGACAAGGTTGCTTCTTCGTGGACCCTTCATGGGTGGAGCCCTCCGTGGACTCGCGCAACCGTTACCCTTCGTGGGTTGAAGTCTCCATCAACGTGGATGTACGATAGCACCACCTATCAGAACCACGCCAAAAACATCCGTGTCTCCAATTGCGTTTGAATCCTCCAAACCCTTCCCTTTACTTTCTTGCAAGTTGCATGCTTTACTTTCCGCTGCTCATATTCTCTTTGCATGCTTGCTTGATATGTATTGTGATTGTTGAAATTGTGCCTAAACTCCACTTAAACTTAAAGAACCTTAAAAACTGCAACTTTGGTACTTAGTGTCTACTCACCCCCCTCTAGACACCTCTTCTCAAGGTCCTACACCGAGACTCGCCAGCCGGCCACTCCTCCAGCCGACACCGCCGTCTCCACCGTTCTTCCTGAAGCCCCAGGCGCTCCCTTGGCTTGATTTATCATTTACTTCCCTTCTAGTTACTCTTTGGACAAAACTTGTTATTTTGCGCAATTCCACCCACTGGGGGTGTATTCAAACTTTGTTGAATGCTGGCCTTTCGAAGGCCTTTTGATGTAAATATTATTATGCATGTGTTTGGCTTCCATTCCGACTTGCTTTTTATCTTTCGGCTTTCTTCCTTTGCCGCCTTCCCTTGGTTGCCGCCTTCCCAGCCGGACAGCTGCTCTGCAGTCTGTGGCCGGGTAAGGAATTCGGCCGTTTTAGGAAGGCAAAGGTTCGAGCTTTCTTAGATTTTGGAAGAGTAGGAAAGGAAGCCGGCCAGCCGACTGCTTCGACAGTCGGTTGGCGAGAGGGGAAGCCGGCTTGTGTTATGTAAGTTCGTTAGTCCTTAGCCTTTTTTTCATGTGGGCATTCTTTCCGCCTTTAGCTCTTGCTAGTCGAGCAGCTGATTCTTCGAGCTGTGACTCTTCGCAAGAGAGGGCTTGTGTGCCAGCACATTACTTGTCTGACTGCAGGTAGAACTCGGACATAACTCAAGGTGGCAAGTCCCCGGGCCGACTAGTCAGACCCGGTGCCGGACGGAGAAAGTAAATGCAGTAGGGTAATCACGGGAGTGATAACCGGCATACATAGATAAAATAGGACAGTCCCCGAGAACTCCTCGGGGGCCCGTTGTCTCATACTTAATACAAAAGGTAGCATGATACAAACTGCATTTCAACTGTAAAATCTTTGAAGAAGATTGGCGTTCCACGGGCGCTCCGACTCCTTGCCGGAGTCATCTCTCTTGCGTGCCTTCGGCTTCTGTGCGTCGATTAGGTAATAGGAGTCGTTTCCCAAAGCCCGGCTGATGATGAAGGGGCCCTCCCAAGGGGCCGAGAGCTTGTGCTGGCCGGCTGTTCGCTGGATTAGCCGGAGCACAAGGTCTCCCTCTTTGAAAGTTCTTGGCTTCACTCTCCGACTGTGGTACCGGCGTAGTCCTTGCTGGTAGATGGCGGACCGACTGAGGGCTAACAGCCGGCTTTCTTCCAGCAAGTCAACGCCATCTTCTCTTGCTTCCTTGGCCTCCGCCTCCGTGTACATGGTGACTCAAGGTGAGTCGAATTCGATGTCAGTTGGGATGACAGCCTCGGCACCATATACAAGGAAGAAGGGGGTGAAGCCGGTCGACTTGTTTGGAGTAGTGCGCAGACTCCAGAGGACGGCCGGTAGCTCGTCGAGCCAGCAGCCGGCCGAACGCTCCAGTGGCACGACTAGTCGGGGCTTGATGCCGGAGAGGATGAGGCCGTTTGCTCGCTCGACTTGGTCATTTGACTGCGGGTGGGCAACGGACGCTAAGTCCAGTCGGATGCCCTGTGTTGTGCAGAAACGTGCCAATGCTCCCTTGGTGAAATTTGTGCCATTGTCGGTGATGATGCTATGTGGTACGCCGTACCGGGTTGTAATGTCGGCAATGAATGTCACGGCAGTTGGCCCATTCAGCTTCTTGATCGACTTTGCTTCAATCCACTTGGTAAATTTTTCTACGGCGACAAGCAGATGTGTCACGCCGCCGCGCGCCGTCTTGAATGGTCCGACCATGTCTAGTCCCCCAGACGGCAAAGGGCCAAGTGATGGGAATGGTCTTGAGTGCAGAGGCCGGCAGGTGTTGCTTGGAGCCGAAGACTTGGCACCCTTTGCAGTGTTTGACTAGTTCCTTGGCATCCTCCAATGCAGTCGGCCAGAAGAATCCATGGCAGAAGGCCTTGGCGACGAGCGCCCTGGAGGCGGCATGGTGGCCGCACTCGCCTTGGTGGATGTCTTTGAGGATTGCTATGCCCTTCTCTTGCTCGACGCAACGCTGGAAGACTCCAGTACTGCTGCGCCTAACTAGCTCTTGATTCATTATTGTGTAGGCTCCGGCTCGGCGTTGGACTTGTCTGGCCGAGATCTCGTCAGTCGATAGTTCTCCATTCACCAGAAACCGGAGGATGGGCTGAGCCCATGATGGAGCTGTGATTTCTTCCACTGCTAAGACGGCTACTGCAACCAGGGTGGGCGGGCTGGGTTGTGAGGAGTTGGAGTCGGCCTCCGCCTGTTGTGCCACTGCAGTCCCCGGGCCGGGTTCGGCTATGGCAGTCCCCAGGCCGAGTTCGACTATGGAAGTCCCCGAGCCGGCTGCCGAAGTCCCCGGGCCGCCTGCCTGGTCCCCGAAGTCAGATCCGACTGCGTCGGGGTCAGGCGGCATGAAGATGGAACTGGATTCCGGAGATGGCTTGACAGATGGCTTGAAGAGGCGTTGGAGGGCGACGCCGGTTGGTATAGCTTGTCGGGTGGAGCCTATTCGTGCCAGGGTATCTGCTTGCTCATTATCGGCCCGAGGCACGTGAAGGAACTCGCACCCCTCGAAATATACGCTGAGCTGCTGGACAAGGAAACGGTAGCTCGCCATGTTTGCGTCCTTGGCATCCCAGTCGCCGGATGATTGTTGTACCACTAAGTCCGAGTCGCCATAACACAGGATCCGGCGGATGCCGAGTTCCTTGGCTAGCCGGAGCCCGTGTATGAGTGCCTCGTACTCGGCCACATTGTTGGAGGCGGCAAAGTGGATTTGCAATGTGTATCTGAGTTTGTCGCCTTTGGGAGAGGTGAGGACGATGCTGGCTCCCAAGCCGGTGCGCATCTTGCATCCATCAAAATGCATCCGCCAATGAGTGGAGTCCAGAGCCGGCGGCAGGTACTAGGTCTCGGCCCAGTCGATGAGGAAGTCGGCCAGTGCTTGGGACTTGATGGCGGTGCGGGGCTGATAATAAATTGTGTACGGAGCCAGCGCAATGGCCCATTTCGCCACTCGGCCGGATGCATCCCGGCTGCCTATGATCTCGGCAAGAGGGGCAGTGCATACGACCGTGATGGGATGCTCTTGAAAGTAGGGCTTGAGTTTCTTGGAGGCAAAGTACACACCATAGCACATTTTCTGATAGTGCGGGTAGTTCTGTTTTGAGGTGGATAATACTTCGCTCAAATAATACACCAGCCTCTGAACTAGCTGAGCTCGGCCTTCTTCTGGGCGCTGAACCACAATGATTGTGCTGACCACCCGGCTGGTGGCGACGATGTAGAGGAGCATGGGCTCCTTCTCGATTGGGGCTGCCAAGACAGGCGGCGTGGACAGCATCTTCTTCAACTCGTGGAAAGCTTGATCCGCCTGGTCATTCCACTCAAAGTGAGCGGACTTCTTCATAAGTCGGTAGAGGGGGAGAGCCTTCTCTCCGAGCCGGCTCATGAAGCGGTTCAAAGATGCCAGGCATCCGGTGAACTTTTGGACGTCTCGCAGCTTGGTAGGGACCTTCATTCTCTCTATGGCCTTGATCTTCACTGGGTTGCACTCGATGCCGCGTTCGGAGACCAGAAAGCCCAGAAGTTGGCCAGCTGGTACTCCGAACACACATTTCTCTGGGTTGAGCTTGATCTGAAACCGGTGCAAGTTCTCAAAGGTTTCCTTGAGGTCTTCCAGCAGGGTGCCACGTTTCTCCGTCTTCACCACAACATCGTCTACATAGACGTGGGCATTTCTGCCGAGTTGCTTGAGGAGGCATTTCTGCATGCAACGCTGAAAAGTGGCACCGGCATTTCTCAAGCCGAATGTCATAGTCAGGTAATAGAAAGCTCCGAATGGGGTGATGAAGGCGGTCTTCAAGCGATCAGCCGGGTTCAACATAATCTGGTGGTAGCCGCAATAGGCATCCAAGAAACTCAACATCTCGCATCCGGCTGTGGAGTCTATCACTTGGTCAATCCTGGGCAGGGCAAACGAATTTTTGGGGCAGGCCTTGTTGAGGCTGGTGTAGTCGATGCACATGCGCCACTGCTTGTTCTTCAGCACGAGAACCGGGTTGGCAAGCCATTCTGGAAAGAACACTTCCATAATGAAGCCGGTTGCCAGAAGCCGGGCTATCTCTTCTCCGACTACTCTTCTCTTCTCTTCTGACAGGCGGCGCAAGGGCTGCCTGACCGGCTTTGCGTCAGATCGGACGTGTAGCTTGTGCTCGACGAAATCCGTCGGGACACCCAACATGTCTTTGGGAGACCATGCAAAGACATCCCAATTCTCACGGAGGAAATCGACGAGCTCGCCTTCCTATTTGCTGTCAAGGCCTGTGCCTATGATAGCGTGCCTCTCTGGGTGTTCCGGGTCCAGGGGTATCTTCTTTGTCTCCTTGGCCGGCTTGAAAGAACCTTGAGCTTCACATTCCTTGGGGTTAGGAGACAAAGCCGGCTGCTTGCCAGCCAGGGCCACAACTCGGTCCAGCATCTTCTTTTCTTCAGCAATCACGAGGGACTCGGCCAGCCGACTACTGGCTGCTGCACACTCAGAAGACTTCTTGTAGTCTCCGGCTATGGTGATAATGCCCTTGGAACTCGGCATCTTCATCTTGAGGTAGGCATAGTGGGGCACAGCCATAAACTTGGCCAGCGCTGGTCGGCCAAGCAGTGCGTGGTACGGGCTCTCCAAATCCACTACCTCGAACCATATTGCCTCTCGGCAGAAATGATCCTTCTCTCCAAAGAGGACATCCATCTTGATCTTGTCGATTGGTGAGCAGGACAGGCCGGGTACGATGCCATGGAACACAATCCGGCTAGGCATGAGTTGCTTCGGCTTGATGTTGAGCTTCTCCATTGTGTCTCGGTACAGTATGTTGATACTGCTCCCGCCGTCTATCAGTACGCGGGAGAAACGAGCGGCGCGCCTCTCTGTCGCCAGGGTAGCATCCAGAACAAGGGCATAGGAGCCAGGAGACAGCATCACCTCTGGGTGGTCATCCCGGCTCCAGCTGATGGGCTTCTCCGACCAGTGCATAAACTCAGGGTTACTGGAGGCGACCGCGTTGACTTCTTGGTGTTGTCGGTGCCGACTCCGCCGATCGTCTGGTTGGCTCGTGAAGACGACGTAGGCGGCATGCTCGTCAGGGAACTCGTCGTGGATGGCTCCAACTGCTAGCCGAGTGGCCGGCTGCTGGGGGGCAGGAGGCGGCTGGCCCGCAGGCAGAGGCGGCAACAGCCCCTCGCCCTTGGAGATTCGGGTGAGCCAATGGCACTTCCGGGTCATATGGTTGGACGGCTTCGCGCCGCTGTGGAACTTGCAGGGGGCATCGAGAGTCTGCTCGTAGGAGAAGGCCGGCTGCCAAGCCGGTCCGCCGCCCTTCTGCTTTTTAGGAGTCGACCGTCCCTCAGGCTGCTCTTCTTCGACCGTAGCCACCTGCCGACTAGTGGAAGGCGGCGTCGGGGCCTTGCGCTTGTTGTCGTTCTGGTACGGGCGCCGAGTGGACTCTCCAGTCGGCGTCTTGGGAGCCGGCGCAAGCACTTTCCCAGAAGCATCGACTCGGAGCTCGGTCTTCTTGGAGGAGTCCGCCGTGGCGTATTTGTCCGCGATGATCAACAGCTCATCGAGGGTAGTCGGCTCGTCGTAGAGGAGTCGGTGCTTGAGGAGGGTGCCCTCTCGGCACCCGGCTGTGAAGTACTCGATTGCCTGAATCTCGTGCACCCCTTCACAGGAGTTTCGGAGCTCGGCCCAACGCGTGAGGTAGTCACGGGTTGACTCGTTGGGTCCCTGTACGCACAAGGAGAGCTGTCGGGGCTTGGGAGCCCGCATGTAGGTGCTGGTGAAGTTGCGGATGAAGGCTTCCGTGAAGTCGAGCCAGCTGTTGATGTTGTAAGGCTTGAGGCTATTGAGCCAGGTGCGTGTTGTTCCTTGGAGCATCAGGGGGACATACTTTACGGCAACGCGCCGGTTGCCATTTGCTACGCGAACCGCGGTGGAGTAGTCGATCAACCAGTCCTCCGGCTTCACGGAGCCGTTATACTTGGGCGTGTCTCTTGGGAGCGAGAACCCTTTGGGAAAGGGCTCGTCGCGGATGCGGGGGCCGAAACAAGGCGGGCCGGCATCATCTTCTTCTTCCAGGGTTAGGGATCGCGCGAGGCGGTCGATCCGATGGCGGGCATCATTCTCGCCGACTCCTTCGCGGCGACCAAGTCGGCCGCTGAGAGTCGGATGCTCGATAGGTGGCGGGGTGGGATATCTTTCTCCGCGAGGAGGAGGGGGAGGCAGATCGCCTCGTCTCTCCACTCCTCGAGGGTGGCCTTCCGCGTCGCGCTCGATGGTGATTCGCGTCCGGCTGCGGCTAGCAGCCGGCTCCTTCTCTTGTCTCGCACGGGCGCCACCCACAGTCGGCGTACGCGACGTTGCGTCGTGTTCTTGGTGAGGGGGGCTTCCAGCTCGGACGCCGGCTTCATGCCGCGCTGCGGCCGCGCCGATCAGTTGTTGGATGCGTCTGGTCATGTAGGGGAGCTCGTCGGCCCCTAGTCCGTTGAGCTCGTCAACGATCGACTGGGCGGCGCGTAGATTCTCGAGGGGCGTGGCGTAGATCGGGCGGTCCGCATCCAGCATGCTGGCGATGGCCGCACCGCGTTGCTTGACGGCGCCGACTCGGCTTGGCCCTTCTGGAGGTGGCGTGCCAAAGGCGGCGCGGTCGACCTCGCGCTGGTGGGCTTTCGTGAGGCGTCTCATGGTGTTTATCTTCTGGCCCTCCGCGACGAGGGCAAGGCGGCGAGCCTCCAGCGCCTCGGCGTCGGCGTCGGCCGGGATGGGGACGGACAAGTCCTGCAGCACCGCTTGTAGGGCGTCATGGGTGTTCTCGCCGGAAGCAGCTCCGTGGCTGACCACCAGCACCTCGGTGACGGTGCTGCCGCCACTGTCAGCTCGTGGGAGAGGGTCGTCGAAGACGATCACGTCGGTGGGGAAGGCGTCGAGCGATGTCGTGTCGGAGTCGACAAGCATCGGGTCGGTGGAGCTGACCGACTCCAAGTCCGCGGTTGGCTCGCCGGAGATGTGGAGTTGGTCGAGGAGGCTGACGAGGCGGCTCTCGAGGCAGTCGGTGCCCGCGTCGGATGCAGGCTCGTCGACGCCTTGCAGCGCGTCGGGGCAAGCGCCCTCGGTTGTGCCGGGCTGGGGATCCCGTCCAGAGCAGGTCTCCGGACGACGGTGCACCTGGCCCCACGGTGGGCGCCAAATGTCGGGTGGTAGGTGCAACATATGCCAACGGATGGCTTATCATTGTGGGAGCCAGTAAGACATCGCCGGTGCCTGGAAACGGGATGAGGCGAAGACATGCACGCCGGCGAATCTTAACCAGCTTCGGGGCTCTCCATGGAGATAACACCCCTACTGCTGCTCTGCGGGGTCTCCGCATGATCACTAGATCAACAAGTAGCTACAGGATGCTCCTTGAGCTGTTCGATGGGAGGAGGAAGAAGGGCAAGGCTAGCTCTCTTCTCTCCCTATGGTAGTGTCTAAAACTCTATGAGATCAACCCTTTGCATGGGTGTCCCGGGGGGTTTATATAGGCCTACCCCCCGAGGGTACAATGGTAATCTGGCTGGGCGTGGGCCCAGGCCGTCAGTGTCTACGACCGCCGCCGTCTCTGCCGACTTCTGGGGCCCGCCGACTGGTGGGTCCCACCGGCTGTGGGCCTGCTGGTCGACAGGCCGGCCCCACCGCTTGGGGGATCTTGTCGGGGGCTGGTTATTGTGGCCTCGCCTCTGATGACGAGGGCTTTGTCGAGGTAAGCATGGCTACAGTGCCGCCGCCCTGCGGGCTCCCACTGTAGCCTCACCGCATCTCATCTGCTTAATGGTGCACGCACCCCGAGGGGGAGCAAGCAGGCTATTGGAAACCGGCCTGGCCTTGGGCCGGCTGGGGGAGGCCGGGCCGCCTTTGGATGTCTCTCTGACCGAAGGGGCCCGCCGCCTGTGGGCCGTACTGGCAACCCGTCGTGGATGGCGTCATGATTCTCATGGCAACAGTGCCACGCCGGACGGGGATGGCTGCCCCGTACGACGTACTGTAGCCATGCATTCACCGGGATTCGGGGGTGGCAGGGTTTGTTGTAGCCACGCCCTGTCCCGTCACCGTTATGGGTGATGGTCTTTGGAGGCGGCGTTCGGCCGCTTGCTTCATGGAGTCGGCCCTTCATGGGCCGCCTTCGGGGAGTCAGTCGGGCCGGCTTCTTGGAGTCGGCCCGATCGTGGCGTCCTCCAAAGGTTGTTTTACGGTCGGGCCGCCTTCGGCCAGCCGGCCTAGGTGATAACCGGCCGGAGGAAGGCGGCCCTGTGTCTTAGGTGCTTCGAGGTCCGATCGGCCCATTGTTTTTTCTGAGGGCCAAAGGGAGCCAGTTAGGCTACCCATGGTCATTTACTTCGACATTCATCTTATTCAAAGCAATAGACTATGAAGAATCTCATATAAGTTTTTCAAGGAATAGTCCAGAAAACGTTCCTCAAGGAATCTTCATATAGTATAAGCACAATCAAGAGTTGGCAAGCGACCAATCAAATTTCTAGCAAACCTCTAGTGATAAGATTGATAGTTCTAAGATTGTGAATCATGTCAAGAGACTCATCAGGGGTAGAATGCAAGGGGTCAACAAGGGGTTCACAAGGAGTAGTAATGTACTTGTTCAAGTGATATTCATGAAAAATTCTAAGCATCTCATTTTTCAACTCACTAAAGAACTCTCCATCAAGCATAGGCACACTATGTCTAATACACCTCAACGTAGACTCATCCATCTTCCTCCAATGGTGATTAAACCAAAGCAATGGAGACCAAAGCTCTGATACCAATTGAAAGGATAGAGAAGAGGTGTCTAGAGGGGGGTGATTAGACCCTAAACAAGTAAAGATAACAGTTTTTAAGTTTTTCAAGTTGAGGTTGGAAATTAGCACAATTTTAAACATTCACAATACAATTCAAGCAAGCATGCAAAGAGTATACGAGCAGCGGAAAGTAAAGCATGCGACTTGCAAGGAAGTAAAGGGATGGGATTGGAGTGTGCAAACGCAATTGGAGACACGGAGATTTTTGGCGTGGTTCCAATAGGTGGTGCTATCGTACATCCACGTTGGTGGAGACTTCAACCCACAAAGGGTAACAGTTGCGCAAGTCCATAGAGAGCTCCACCCACGAAGGGTCCACGAAGAAACAACCTTGTCTATCCCACCATGGCCATCGCCCACGAAGGACTTGCCTCACTTGGGTAGATCTTCACGAAGTAGGCGATCTCCTTGCCCTTACAAACTCCTTGGTTCAACTCCACAATCTTGACGGAGGCTCCCAAGTGACATCTAACAAATCTAGGAGACACCACTCTCCAAAAGTTAATAAATGATGTGTTGATGATGAACTCCTTAGTCTTGTGCTTAAAATGATAGTCTCCTCAACACTCAACTCTCTCACATAGATTTGGCTATGGTGGAAAGATGATTTGAGTGGAAAGCAACTTGGGGAAGGCTAGAGATCAAGATTCTTGTGGTTGGATTGGAATGCCTTGGTCTCAACACATGAGTTGGTAGTTCTCTCTCAAAAATGAATGCTAGAAGTGTAGGCACGTTCTGATGGCTCTCTCCACGAATGAAGAATGGGTGGAGGGGTATATATAGCCTCCACACAAAATCTAATTGTTACACACAAATTCCCAAACTCGGTGAGACCAGATAGTGAAACTCGGTCAAACCGATTCAGTTCAAAATGTGAACGTTAGGCTTTTTGGTGGGACCGACATGATCAACTCGGTGGGACCGATGTGCTACGGTTAGGGCATAACTTGATCTCGGTGAGACCGATCACATGAACTCAATGGGACCGATTTCAGTATAGACAAACAGAGAGTTGGTCAGGCAAACTCGGTGGGACTGATCGATCATTTCGGTGAGATCGAAACGTTACGAAAAGGAACCAGAGAGTTTGCATTGCGAACTTGGTGGGATCGATCGCTCATTTCGGTGAGACCGAAATGTTACGAAGGGAAACAGATAGTTTGCAATCCCATCTTGGTGAGATCGAGATCCCTATCGGTGAGACATAAGTGATTAGGGTTTGTGGCAGTGGCTATATCAAATGAACTCGATGGCGCCGGATAGATCAAATCGGTGGGGCCGAGTTTGACTTTAGGTTTAAGACATCTGTGGATATGGAAAAGTGGTTGAGGGTTTTGGAGCATATCACTAAGCACTTTGAGCAAGCAAGCCATTAAGCCACACCGCATCCCCTTTTAATAGTACTAGTTGACCCGTTGCGCCAAATGGTGCAGAGACCTGCTAAAGCCATGTTGTCGATGAAAATAGTTTCATTTTGCAAGGACATATTCGATTTTGGTAGTAGCAAGCTCATGTGTTAAACCATTCTGTATTGAAAATATGGTTGCTTGAGAATATCCGATATGTGCTTGAAAAACCGTTTAGCCAAATGGCGCGAAGACACACGCAAAATCCATGGTCGCATTGAAAAGAGAATTCATGGTTTAGTTGTTCTATAGGTGCGGGCAAGCACATATTGTAACAAATTTAACGCCGCTCAAAGCTCCATTTGAAACCATGTGCGCGATGAAAATATTTGCATTTTTCAATAACTTTATGTTTGAGAAAGCGCAAGTACCATGTCAACTTGAAGTGTTTCGAAGATATTTAACTTGTAAAAATAAGAGAACAAATATACAACTGACAGACAACATCTTATCAGAAAGAATTTATAAGAAACAAATGAAAACAGGACAAATGGATGGGTTTGAATCGGAAATAAAACCGGCTATAACTAAAGAAACTAATGTGCTATGAACAAACAAAGGAAATGCCTAATATTGTCGGACGAGACTTGCCTGCTCCTCAGACGTGCACTCATCCGTGCTCCCACGTACGTGGCTTGATTTGATTGGAACAAAATAACACCCGGCCCCACCCCCTTAAAATCAAGGGGGAAGATGATTAGATTAGAAAGGAAAAAGGAAAAAGGACAGCCGTAGAATGAAGTGGGAGCACGGATGAGAACATGAAGAGGGAGCAGGCAAGCCGGATCCAATATTGTCAGGGTATACACCGGAACATGCAATACAAAGCATCAGTTTGACATAGTACTATCCTGACACGAAAAACCAGTGTTTTTTCATAATATAATCAAGGATTAGAGGATTACTATGTTGGTTTGATCTGTCTTGCCTTATCAGAAGTAGAGGACAAAGCAAATACACATGCCAGATAAGGAATAGATAGTTGACATTCCTTAAAACAGAAAATCTCAACCTTTAGAAATGACAGCCTGCCTTTCCTCAGTAAAGAAAGTTATGCCCATGCATATCATGGAAATCTTGTGATGGTGCAACAATTACGTATATATATTAGGGACATGGTAGATTACTCTTCGTAAGCAATGATAGCAGGCAAAAACTGTGCTCTTTTAATTTTGAAGCGGAAGGTTGCCCATATGGATCCAGTGAGTGATGAACCATAGAGAGGGCACTTCTAGTGCTTCAGGAGTAGTTTTTCAGTGTCAGCAGCAACAATTAGGAATATCACTTGAACTGCTTGTCATACCAAAGTTAAGAAGAAAATAACTATGATTCCCACTTAAAATCCAAAGTACTCCCAGGGATTACTATTTATGTGTTGCTTTGCTTGTCATGATTGTCCTGTCATTTGGCTAGCTGTCTACTCAGTCCTTTCGTAAGAGCAAATTAACTATACGTCCTTCGATTCAAGTATAGACAAAATAGTAGTATGGTTCTTTTGTTAATACATATGCAAAACCCATGGAAGCATAACTAAACATATAATAAAAGCCTATAAGGTTCAAAATAACCCATAATTTGATTAATATATAGAGACTGGAAACTGAAGTACTCTGAATAACATAACATCTGCAAGTAAGAACAGAAGATCTTAATCAGTTTTGGCTTCCAAAATCACATAATTAAATATGTAAGATCTAGCGAAAAGGAACCAGCATCATGACTTGACTGCATGCCTTGAGTACTCGCTCAAGGTGCCCCTACTGGTCTCGTTTTGGGCCAAAAGAAGAATAGAAGATGTTCAGGCGGTAGCATAGGCTGTCATGCTCATCAGGGCCAAGTGTTGAATGCTAATAGTGCTTCATGGCCTGGCTCCACCAAGTCTTAACGCCTGCAGTGGCAAAGGTGAATAATCCTCTCCGTTATTGAAAAATATGTGATGAGGACTCAAGTCAATAGCATCATGTCTGCCCGAAAAGAAGTGTCCATCGTATCTGCCACTACTTTTTCCTGAAGATGCCACTACCTATTGTGAAGTTTAATATCATTGGACCAAAACCTATTTCAAATTGCAAAAACAGAATGCCGACATAAACCAATGATATTCAACTACTAACAATCACAAGTAAAAAAAGAGGAATGCATGAATATGGAAACATCTGCGCGATTGAGTACAATCCAAACAAAACCTACATATGTATACATAGCTAGCCATATGGAGTTGTAAACCAAGACAGAGGCCACCCAAGGCAGAACATCGGATAGTTACAAAGGAACATAAAAAACACTAAAGATAGAAAATAGTAAAGACGAAGGAAGCTTGTACAAATACACAAAAGCCCATGACTTCCGAAACACCGATCAAGAAGCGTCAAAATTAGTACACTGACCAACCTACATGCATTGTTAAACCTGAGGTAGGCAGCATCAATCTATTCTTCCAAGAACAAGAGGGTAATGTACTTTAAGAAAAAGGCTAGTGTACTTTAAGAAAATCGACAATGGGACCATGCAGTATAAATAAATGGTATGGTCGCAACTCTTCCTTCTCTCTAGCTCTAATTCTGAGCACAACACAATGATCCACCCCTGTTTTAAACAGTATACTGAAATCTGATTTTAGTGGGCAGCATGTACGTATAGACAACCTAGCCACTCCAACTTCAAAAGAATCAAGTTCCAACTCCACAACACATATGACCATTACAAAACCACTTTTCGGTACCACCATTCTGGCCTTACCGTCATGTGGCAACCTAACTGATCCTCATTTTTTTAGAAAAAACAACTACCCTACCGACCCTTCATAGGCACAACTCAATTAACTCGGTGGTCAGCCAAGCATTTTGTGACTGCTGCAATCTTCAAGTATATAATGTAGCCAACTTATTTTTTGATACTAAGAGATATAAAAACAAGCTAGAGTAGCCAAGGTTTAGATGTTGTACCTGTCAGCATATCTGCACTCTATTTGGAAGAGCGTCGGATGGATCCAGCCATCTTTGGTCAGAGATGCACCAAAGTCTGACCTGACAGCCCCTTTTCTTCTCCTGTGGCCTCCTCGAATATTAAAAATATTGCATATTAAATTTCTCTTTTACAAATGGAAAGCATCAGGAAAGCTCGATGGGAATTGAATAACTTCCTTGAAATAAATAAGTGACAACTAAATGAGGCACAAAACCAAGGCAAAAACTTCATGATTTGTATGCCTTCTTTTCATTGACGGTGATGCTTAGTTTAGTGTAGCCATGAGTGAAAAAGAAAATAAACTTGTGCCTTATCGATCAAAATGTCACTACCTAGACAAATGGTCCAAACAAAATCACCTCTATGGACAAAAGATTCCAATGGATAATTTATTGTAATGTGTATGATGAATCATGAATATCTAGCTCTAAATTAGCAGGTCAGGGAAAAATCAAGAAATAAAAGGCAATATTTCTTAGGGGATAAGATGCATCTTTCACATCTCAGTTAAAAAAAGCCCGAACATCGCCAGTAAAAGTGTTTGTCTTTGGTTCAGTTTTCCTGACTTCCCCAAGTGCTTGTATAGTTGAAAAATATATCATAACTGAATACAATGAAACATCAAGAAGCAAGAACTGATGAGATAGAACCTACCCTCACCAGCAAAGAAGAGAATATTTCCATTAGGAAGTACCCACTTTAGTGCTTTTGACATTCAGAGAGTTCAAAGGCAGGTAAGCAAACCTAGCACATGTTCAGCTGCCGTGTCAGGCCCAGATTCTTCTCGAACATCAGCATGAGTGATGAAGGCCCTATCATTTGTAGCCTCCAAGGGACCTTAATCTTTGTAGGGGGGGCAAACAACCACGATCTTCATTGATAGCTGCAAGCCTGCAATACTGTCACTCGCCACTTGTCTCCACCTTCTATGGTAGCAGCTGATGGAGACATTGCTATCCTCCATCATCACCCTCATGATATCTAAGTCTTGTCAATGAGTGGGATTGAATGATGTAAAGGTTCAGAGAAGATAAGCATGGCAATGCATGGATTGTTTTCTGTACCTCAATGAAGATGGTCACCTATCGATAGTTGTGGTCTGGCTGAGCTACACCATGTTGGTGGCTGTAGAAGCCATGAAGATTCAGGCTTAATCATTGGACCGCCAATTTCTCTGACCTAAAAGAGTGTCTTGCTGATTCCATCCTTGATGTTGCTGGCAGCGCCATCAGTGCACATCGGGCTTGCAAGTTTTCCTCGAGCAAGCTGCCATGAGCAGAAGAAAATCAACCATTAAGCAAAGGTCCTTCTTCTATACCTGCAAAATGAAGCGTGTTATACACTTTATTTGGTTGAACAAACAAGCAAACTTGGTGTTGTTACCAATAGATCACAACATGGATTCTGGAAGTATTCTTGCTTAAACTGATCTAGTAAATTTCCTATTGTCTATCACCACTAACAACACTATTAGTCAATTAAGTTACTTCATCCCATTATAATTGAACAAAATAAGGATAAATATGCACATCGATCCGTCTCTTTATGTTGTCACAAAAACAATACCAGGATCATCATTAGTAAGAAGTGCACACAGCAACCATGCCTCAGTTGATAAATAATGAAGCAGTAATTAGAATATATATAAAGTTAAAAACTTGACTTAAACAACATTGTATTGTTGCTTCTGAACTTAAACCAAGCAAACTAACATGGGTTTTTTAACCTGGCCCACAAATAAGAGCTTAGCACATTATTTTGTAGACCTTTAACTTGCACACCATCCATATAAAGTGTAAGATTACTACATCCTCTATAATACTCAGTGATGGCATACATGACAAACAAAGGATCGTGTAGGAAACACTACCATTATGCATAGCAGAACTACTATCCATCCCATTCATCTGGATGTAGAAGAATTACCATTATACCTTGCTAGTTCACTAATCAGTACAAAAATGCCAAGTTGCTGAAACCAGCAGCTTGCTTATATCTTCATGATAGCTCCAATGATCCACACTGAAAAAACAAAATGCAAGGCATTATTAACTCACCATCATTACTAATACACCCAGCTTAGTGCTTATACACCCAGCCTAAAATATGAGAAGAGTAAAACAAGAATCTACATACGGAATGACAATTAGATTGGTCTGAAAGCTCCCTTCCCCAATTCGAATTTTGTTCTCTTACACATAAATCATACCAACAGATATGATCTGAAACAGGAGGAACAGCGTGCTAGATACCTTGGAGATGGTCCATTGCGGCTGGACCTCGAGGTCAGCAAGAGAGCATGTTTTGTATGGCAGCCACAAGCATCTGGCTGTCGATCTCCGCCTCAGGCCACCACAATCAGTGAAAACCCTCATCTCAGCCTCGGAGCAAGGCGACATATCAACTACTGTAACTACCTCTCATTGACGGGAAGGGAGAAGAAGCTCACCCAGCAGCAGAAAGGAAGGCCATAACCAGAGGGATGACATGTTCCACCCCGCGTCGTCGTCCTCTTCCTTGTTCAGGCGATGAACACAAGAACACCCTCTTCAATCCCCTCATCCTCCCTCTTGGGTTCCGGCCGTCGTTGTCGATCCCATGCTCCCTGACCGGTGCTCGGTGTTAGGCAGTGGGGAGGTGGAAGAAAAAGGACCCAGGATCGAGCTGCCACCAACCACCAGGTAACACCTGACCTGGCAGGCGCCAGCCGATGACCCTCTCTCGTTCACCGCTGGGCCTCCCTCCTCTCCTTCCTTCTCCCCCTCTCTCCCATCTTACCTCTCCTACAGGAGAGGCTCTCCTCCACAACCGCACACTTTAGATCCGGCGGGAGGAAAGGAGGAAGTAACCCGACACTGTCCTATTCTCCGACGGCGGCAACCTGCGCGCGGACGATGGGTAGGCGAGGAGGAGAAAGAGGCGAGGTCATGGAGGAGCAACCGAGGGCGACGACGGTGTCCTTGGCCGAGCGCACGCACGGAAGGGAGAGGGAGGGGCACAGCAGCTCGTGGGGATCGAGGGGAAGGAGAAAGGGGGCTGGTCACATCCCTAGTTCTAGTTCTGATATGCTCAAGGCTAGCTAGTCATTTGTGCATATGTTTAAACCATTTAAATTTGAAATGAGGATTTATGAAACCCTCAGAATCATTTTTGGAAATGACCCAAATAAAAATTGCTTCAAAAAGGTCCAAGAAAATGCTCATGTTGCTCTCTGAAAATATTGGATAGAGATAAAAATCAAACCAATATTTTTAAGAGCTCATAAGTATTTATTTTGAGCATTTGGAATTAATTCAGTAATTAATTGCTTTGGATATATATTTGTTATATATATAATATATGTCCAAAAATTCTGTTAATTGGTGAGGAGTTTTGGAGCAATCCAACTAATTCCTACAAAAATTGACAGAAGTAAATAAAATGATTTAGTATTATTATTAAATCAAAACAAATGTCAGAAAAATATAAAAGAAAAGGAAATGGAAAAACTTACCTACGGCCCAGCTCCTGCGCAGCCCAGCAGCTGGCCCAGCCCGCCTCCTCCCCTGTCGTCTTCCTCCTTGCCAGGAGGACGGGCGTGTGCCCGACGCGCGCGCACCATCGCGTCGTGCCACCTCCTTCCTCCCTACCTGCCTGTCCCTCCGCCGATGCGTCTGGACAGCGCCACGCATCACCCCGGAGCCTCTCGCCCTCTCCCTCATCATCATCCCCTCCTCTCTCTCGCTCTGCACCTCGTGCCCGAGCGCCACCATCGCCACCGACGTCGTTCGCCGCGCCCAGAGCCACCGCCTAGCCTCCCCAACACGTCCAGGAGCACCGCCTCGTCGCCCTAGCCCTCCCCGCCGAGCCACGCGGCACCGGAAGCCCCCGAACAACCTCACCGAGCTCGTATTCAACCTCCCGACGCCGGAGATCCGCCTTGCTGCCCCGCCGACTCCAGCCCTTCCCCGAGCTCGCTGTCGACATCGTCGAGTCCGCAGTGACCCTCTGCTCCGTTTCCCTCTCCCTGTTCCTCCGTTCTCGCGTCGTAGCCCCCTTCCCCTGCCCTGGCCGTAGCTCCTCGCCGCCGGTCTTGTCTCCGCCGTGGCCATAGCCACCGCAGCTCGCTCCTGAGCACGTGGTCGAGCTCCTGCTGCCCCGTAGCTACCGCCTGTGCCCTCCGTTCGCTCGAACGCGAGCTCCAGCCCCGCGCCTGCGCTATCCCGTGCTCTGGCCACCGCCACGAGCTTCGCTCCGACGAGCTCCGCCGCCCCGCAGCCTCCCGTCTGCTCCCCTGGATGCGCGCGAGCACCAGCTCCTCGGAGATAGTCTCCGCGGCCCATTTGGTCGCCGGAGACGAGATCCCGAGCCCTCCGCCGTCTCGGGCCTTGCCGGCGGCTAAACGCCGGCAGGGTTGACCGTTTTGACCTCGCCAGCCTGTCAGGTGGGTCCGGCTCGTCGGATGATTAGCTTAAGCTAATCACCACCTAACGTAATCCCACCCTGACACTGACCAGTGGGTCTAGCGCCACTAATCCTGTAATTAGGATAAACCAACCCCCTGTTTAACCCTGAGACACTGACGTGTGGACCCCACACGTCAGGTTTGACCCTAGTCAACATTGTTGACTTGCTGACGCAAGCATGACGCAGTGCTGATGCAGTTATTTATTTTTTGGATTTAAATTAAATCAGGAAAATTCCAGAAAATGCCATTAACTTCAAAAAAATCATAGAAATTCAACTGTAGCTCAGATTGAAATAAATTATATATGAAAAATTATCAGAAAAATGCAATCTATCCATCTGTACTAGTTTCATGCATGACAAACCAACTTATACCGACTGTATAAGTGAAACACTAAAATGGCATTTATAAAAGACTTAACTTGGAGTTGCATTTGAATTCTTGATTCATATGGACTTCAACCAAATGAATGCTAGCTGTATTAGCTCAAACAGCATCACATCTACATGCCATGAACATGCATCATATTGTTGTATATGCTTGTGTTTTGATTGTTGGCACCGTTCCTTCTCGATAGGTCCTGCCCCGGAGAGTGCTCGAGAGTACCTGTCTGTGAAGCAGTGCCTCCTCTGTTGATCTACCAGGCAAGCAAACCCCCTTGTTCATTCCGATACAAACCTACTCTCTCGCTCCTGCTCTCAGTTATTGCATTAGGACAACAACGATTCATCTGCTACTTTGTGCTGCGATAGTTGAACCCATTCCTCTGCATGACCTGTCATTGCCACAGTAAATAGTTGAAACCCACTAGCATGTGTAGGAGTTGATTGAGCCATGTTGTGTTCCTACCATGCCATGCCTGCTATTGCTTAAAGTTGTGTCAAGTCTGGTTCATTGGGAATGAATTGGAGTGTTACGCTATGTTCTGGTGCTGAGAGTGAAGTGTGTGAACACGATTTGGTAAAGGTAGCGGTGAGAGGCCATGCAGGAGTACATGGTGGGTTGTCTCACTGGAACCGTCCTTAAGCACGAAGTTCTATGTATGTTGTCCAATGACTCGATACTACCACACATTGGGCTCCGGGTGCTCCAAGCCCTCTCGACTTATTAACCAACTTGATCTCTGTCCAGGAGTCGCAACTAGTTTCTGATGTTTGTAGGTAGTGCTATTTTTCTACCAAGTGGCACCCGGCAGGGTGGGCTTGGGACAGACTAGGCACGCGTGGCCTGGTGTACTGAGTGGCACCCGGATGGTGGGCTCGGGAACCCTGCACACATCATTTGGGGCCGTGATGGAAACCTCGGCTGGACTCCCTTGCGGATGGAACCCAAATAGGCGATAGACCTGGAATAGAGTCTTGTGTGGTTAGTCAGGTCGTGGCCGACACCCTCGCCAGGCTTCCGCTTGAAGGTTGCCGAGATACATGATGTGTACATGGCAGTAAGTGGCGAGAGCGTGTGTGAAGAAGTACACCCCTGCAGGGTTAACATGATCTATTCGAATAGCCGGGTCCGCGGTTATGGACTTCTTGGATGCTTACGTGGTACATAGACAACTTGAAGTGGATACTCTAAAATGCTCAAGACAAGTGTGAGTGCTATGGATGGCCTTCTTGTAGGGAGACGGGAATGAATCCATAGTAGTGTATTATGTGGTGATTAGTGGACTCGTGTGCGCCATATCACCTCAAAGAAGTTCTCGTAGTCGTAGAACAGGATAGCCACTGAGTCAAAGCTTGCTTGCTGCAACTAAACCCCACATTACCTTCTTGATACAAATGCATGTATGATAGGATCTGATGTAAGTCTTGCTGAGTACTTTTGTACTCATGTTGCTTTATTTATGTTTTTCCAGCAGAGACCTCGGTCTTACTAGTGTTCTCGTGGGCTTCGACAAGTAGCTTGTACCTCAGCCAGGGTCTTGATCGGATGTTGTAGATAGTCAGGCTCTTCAGCCTTTTTCATTTGTAGATGTCTGTACTCAGACATGTAATGCTTCTGCTTATTGCTTGAATGCTCTGAATGTTGGGTCATGTGACCCCTGTTTGTAATAAATGCTATGATGGCTCTTTGAGCCTTATCTATATGAGTTGTTGAGTTATGCTGTGATGCCATGTTGTACATCACATACTTGCATGTTATGCGTACGTGTAATGTGTATTGCTATGTGTGGGATCTGACTATCTAGTTGTTTATCCTTAGTAGCCTCTCTTACCAGGAAATGTCTCCTAGTGCTTCCACTGAGCCCTGGTAGCTTGCTACTGCTCCGGAACACTTAGGTTGGCCGGCATGTGTCCTTCTTCGTTCATGTGTCTGTCCCTTCGGGGAAATGTCACGTGATGTCAACCGGAGTCCTGTTAGCCTGCTACAGCCCGGATTCTCCGGAGTCCTGCTAGCCCAGCTGCTACAGCCCGGATTCACTCGCTGATCAGACACATTAGTTGCTGGGTCATGTATGCCTGTCCCTATAACTTAGTGCCACTTTGGGTTCACGACTAGCCATGTCAGCCCAGGTTCTTTGTCATACGGATGCAAGCGGCACTATCATATACGTGTGCCAAAAGGCGCAAACGGTCCCGGGCATGGTAAGGCGACACCCGTGGGAATACCGTGCGTGAGGCCGCAAAGTGATATGAGGTGTTACATGCTAGATCGGTGTGACTTAGGATCGGGGTCCTGACAACTAGGGTTGGTTTGGCTGATGGGATGCGAGTGGGGCGAGATGCGGGTGATTGGGTGCAGAGCGTCGCGAGGTGATTGGGCAAAACCTCCTGCATGTGAAAAAATCCAGCCCAACCAACGAGTGCCCGGCGTGAGCCCACTCGTCATTGGACTACGAAAATGACCGCGAGGTAAAATTAGGTTTAACCGCACGTGAAGATCCTACGGCTCAGATGCGCCAGAAGACAGATCGGACGGCCAACGAAGCCCCAATCGGGGGAGCTCCATGGAGGGAAGTTGGCTAGCAACCTTATAGGTTTAAATTGGCTTTCCTATGGACTCTATGTGATCTTGGATCACTTAAATGAAAATGTAGAGTCTTGAGCTTTTGCCAATATTTGTCCTTAGCATCTTGAAGGGGTTCCACATCCTCTTGTCCATGCCACTCCAATGTTGAACTTATCTGAAATATACTAAATGAAAATATTAGTCCAACAAGAGATATGCTGACATTAATTACCAAAATCACCCAGGGAGCACTTGTGCTTTCAACAATCCGCTGAAGAGTATATCACAAGATTGAGCGTTTTATTGCAGCATCTTCAAATCTTCCGCAGTTGCTTCATGATCTGGTTCTCTCCCATCGAAGAATTCACCTTGCAAACCAATACACACAATAGCCCAAACGGCGGGGTTATGTCCAAGAATATGCATTTTCATCTTATGCTTCCAACTAGCAAAAATAGTAACATCAAAGTAAGGACCTCTACAGTGGTAATTTCCCTTGCTAGACGCTATACTCTCCTAGGTTGTAAAACCAAGGCTCTGATCACCAAAACTATTGATTTGGCAACATAAACTAGAATGATATAGACAATACGGTGGCCATAGTACATAGATATATGTTTGTTTCATGCTGTTATCCTTTCCAGCTTACTACTGAACCGGCTTACCAAAAGGATTTTCATATACTACATTCTAAACATGTGATGTGTTTGCTTGTTTATCTTGTAGAATGCGAATAGAATATTGGAGAATAGCACCCCATTATGCAATGGTAGAGAAAGTAATATAGACAAGGTTCAAGATAGTGAGACAACCCTTTTGATCTCCAAGAAAGGTGATACAAACTATCTTGTACACAATGATACAACCCCAAAGTCATGAGTTGATGTAGTCTTCGAGTTACTGGCCACTACTGCTGGCACAAGCTCTTCAAACTCGCTGCCTGAATCACTTCGGCTTCTTCAATCTTAGCTACAAGTTGAAAGGTATTAGTCAGTTATGCTGCGGCAAGAAGCCGAAGGACTAAGGAAGTCCCTGTAGAATTCAGATGCATACTTTTTGGTGCAACAGCAAGCGCTGGAAGATTTTAGCGCCAAAAAAGCAAAAATTGATAAGCTTGCTAAGCTTCTTTCCAACATGGTGGTTATCCAGGATATCGTTTCTTGGGCTCTTCAGAAGTGGTTTCAGTTCTGGACTTGTTTTGCTTCCACGTTTATTTTCTCTGGTTGCAAATTTAGACGCCTAGTGTATGTAATATGCTGCTTTGTTCACTATATTTTCACTGGTGGCGAACTTTGATGACCAGTGGATGTAATATTTGCAATAGCCGTAATAGCCTAGCGTAAGTTGCTTGCTTATTTATTTCCTTATTGTCTTGTTTATTTTTTTGCTTGTAGTCGTTGCAGTTCTTTTTTCGCGGTAACCTTTTTATTTCAAACTAGGCCACAATAAGCACGGGCAACATACGGACCGTTGTAACCATGGTCATGTTGGCTGTAGTAGTGGGCCTCATAAGGTCCGTATGATCCATGGGCCTTCTACGGGCCATAGATTCAATGGGACTTCTATGGGCCGTATGATTGATTTGCCAGACATGGGCCGTACTTTCATGGACAATTAGCGGACCGCAATATGGGTCGTAAACGGGTTATAATGGGAATCGTCTATTTATGGGCCGACCATAAACGGGCCATTAATAGGCCCATGATTACGATGGGCTTAATTCTAGCGGCAGGAATAACCGTTCGTTAATGGGCCATATTTGATGGCGCTATGAAAACGACCCAACGGATTAAAGGGCCACAGACGGGCCAATTTTAACCACGTGCTGAATTTGGCCCACAAGCGGAACAGGCCAGTAATAGATCGTAAGTAATCGAATGCCGGAAATGGGCCAAATAATAAATGGGACCTTAGAAGACCGAAAGATAACACAGGCTAAAATGGCCCAATGGAATAGTGGGCAGTTAATGGGTATAAAGTGATATACTATTTATTATGGGCCAGTTTCACCATTTGCCCTTATGGGCCAAGATTTACAAAGGGCCTCATATTGGCCGAAAGACGTCATGGGCCATACATGGGCCAGAAGTTACAATCGGCTAGAGTCATATTGGACGGCCCATATGGCGCTACTGGGCATAATTCGGATAGGCTATAACAGGTCATGAGTTAGCGGGCTGTAAATGGGCTATATGCGAACATGTCGTTAACACGCTTTCCGTGGGTTGGACCGGCCTTTTGACATAAGTGGGCCATTGTTGGGCCAAGCCACATGTTGACATATCATATCCGTATCCCATCCATTCGCTGGATGACATCTATCCCAGCAGTGAGCTGACATGTCGATACTCCGGTGAATGAGAATTTTACATGTGGAAAATCCCCACTGGTCAGGGCTGTTAACGAGTTATTAGATCCAAACCAGAACCCAATAGCTTAACGACGACCCGTTACGGTGGATGCCATGTTTTGGTTACCCTTGACGAAAACACTTCCATGACGCACGATTTATCGTCATGGAAGTGGACACTTCCGTGGTGCTAATTTTGGTATTGTCATGGAACACTTCTACGACAGGACATGTATGACTATCTTGATTTTGTCATAAAATCGCCATGGATGTACATGCATGACAGAAAATGTGACCTACCATGACAAACACGTATGATCACGGAAGTGATTTTTTGTAGTGAGACCTTGTCCTATAGGGCCATCCTTCTCCTGGCGTGGACCAGCGGATCACCGTCAACCAGGTATGTGCGCAGGATGAGGTTCTTGTCTACCATTACTGTTGGGCCATTAGAGGTTCTGGAGCATTCACATATTTCATCGGCACCGCCGACTGCACCTTCGCTATGATGGAAAGCAGGAAGAACGCCATTGTGCTTTACGATTTAGCCATTTCGTACAAAATCTCGTCGACATCCAGAAGCAATACAAGATCATCAGCAACGGGCATGAGAAGGACTCCGTGGTTGACCTCGTCGCAGCCATCATCAACCCCTGCTACGCCAACATGAAAGAAGATGTGGATACAAAGGACTTGAACACGTGGGAGGTACCTCCGAATCTAACCTACATCACCTACCCGGCCAAGGATGCATACGAATGCTATGACATGCACAGGCGGATCTTGGACATGAGGGCGTGTCTACTTCCCCTAACTGAGGAGTACACGAACAACTGCATCGTCATGATAAAGCGTGCCAGGATGGTCTAGATGGTGTACTTTATCTGTTTAAGCACCTTTATCATCTGAGTGTTTCACACATTAGCCTATGTGTCCTAATTATCTGTTTTATCCAAAATATTTCATCTAAGAACCCATTAAGATGTTTGATTTTTTTGTGTGGCTATTTGCTTCTGTATGTAACTAGTTCACTGGGCTACTGTGCTTTGAATCTCCTTCCCCCAACATATTCCCCTTCTCAGGTGGACCCAGAATGTCTCGTACACAAACATATGGGACCAGCCACCTTTCCATTTGTATTTCTTTATATTGTTCAATCGTTCGTCCTCTTCCTATAGCTGCTGGCGGCGCTTCCGCGCATGCTTCGGTGACCCTTCCTAGCCTATGGCGCTGGCCAGGCCATCCATCTACTCCCACACATTCTCCGGGGGTGGCAGCTCCACCGGCCCACCCAGCACTCGCACAATTCAACCCTCGTACTTGTTGCATTTCTGGTTCCGCAAACCCTTGATATGTTCGAACTCTAGGGTGCGTGTGGAGATCTCAACCTACCCAGCATGTCTACTCGCAATCATCAAGGCCTAGCATGTCGGGCTCAAAGGGATAGAGAGACACAGCAGTTTATCCTAGTTTAGGCCACCTTGCAGTTTAATACCATACTCCTGCATTTTTGGTGGATTGCCTCGTGGGGCTGAGGATGAACTAGTATAGTGGATGAACTGGCCTCAGGAGGTGAGGTGTTCTTGAGCTCGGGAGAGCTGGACAGGTGGTCGGATGAGAGTGGATCTGATTTGCCCACCCCCCTTCTATGGTGGTGGCTAAGTCCTATTTATAGTGGACTTGGTCCTCTTCCTAAATGTTGGCTGGAAGGTATCCCACAACGGCCAAATTTGAAGGGGGACAAGAAGTACATCCTATCCTGACTAAAGTGGTCTTTGCCTGCGAAAAGCCTCTGGTCGTGACGTTGTGGTGGGCATGGCGATGACCTCTGTCCTGCCATCCTTGCGGTCTTGGTCTTGTTGCACCAAAATGGAAACCTTTGGCTGATTCCTCGGTACTCCGCGCCTGCTGCTTTCCTCCTTTTCATCAAAGAGGAAACTGGTACCCTGCACTCGCTGGCGCCCGCCTGGCCTTGGTCGTCGTGGCTCAGGTCAGCTGAGCCTCGTGGGGTGCACCTTGCATATAAGTCTCCGCCTCTGGGGAGCCAGCCTGATGAGGCTGATCCCCTTGGAGGTCTTGGCATCGTCCGCCTTGCAAGGTTTGGCCCCTCGCGAGGGTCTTGAGTTGTTGATGCTGAAGCTGGGCCATACCACACCGTTGATGGAGTCATGCAGTGGGCCGCAGGCAAGCAAGTCTGGGTACCCCCATATCAAGAACGCCGACAGTAGCCCCAGGGCCCAAGGCACGCTCGGACTTGGCTTCTAGGCGAAGCCAAAGGGCAAGTGCGGAGCGTTGCTGGCCCTAACTGCCTGCGGTCTTGAACGACGCATGGCGATTGATGGGACATGGCCTTCTCCATTTCCCCATGCTGCCTTGAAATCCGCCAAGCCTGGCGACCGCCCGTTGCCAGAGCCGGTCGCCCTTGTAGATTGTCGCGCTAGGCCTTCGTTCCTTCCCTTCCCAAGCCTGCGAGTCCTTGTGCAGATCTGGTGACAGCGCTACTCCCCCTTCCTGGCTTCCACCATGGCTCCGCGATAGAGGAAGAAGAAGGGGAAGTCGTGTGCCCCAGCCAGACCCCCGCCGGCCTTGGAGCCGGCCCTCGAGGAGTCGACGGTGATGAATATGGAAGGGATGAACAAGGTCCACCCTGCTCTTGTAGCCGATTCCAACGAGTGGAAAGTGACAGCCGTTCGGCCCGCGTCTTGGCTGGTGGATGACATGAGTGCCACCGAGATCCGCATCTATCTCCATGCTCCCTTCATGGGTCTGATTCCCCCTTCTCTCCTTTCTTTAATGCCATGATCTTGCACTACCAGATCCACTTGCTGCACCTAGACCCCCGCTCCATCATCCTCCTCGCCGTCTTCTCCTTGCTTTGCGAGGCCATGGTCGACATTGCTCCTTCCATGGCCCTGTTTCGCCATTTATTCTTGCTCCAACTGATCGATGCCCGCCAACGCTCAGGGTGTGTGACCTTTGAAGCTGTAGCGGCGACCGCTAGCTCAGGGATCGACTACGAGCTATTGTCTGTCGCAAAGGGGTTTCGGAAGCAATGGTTGTTTGTTGATGCTGGTACGCGTAGCCCCCTGCTTCTGACCCCTCGAGCGCCGGCCGTGCCGAGCTCTGGTTGGGGGCATGTGAAGCTCGCTGACCATCGACTTGCCCGCGTCTAGAAGAGGCTGGCTAGGCTGTAGAAGCTAGAGGTGGCGGCACTGATGGTGGTGCAGGAGTTCGTCCGGCGGCGCGTTGCCCCGCTCCAGTGCCATTCCCGCCCGATGTGGGACGTTGCCGGTGCCGAGGACTCCATGAGGCTCTAGAAGCCGTCGCTGCCCACCAACACCCTGAGCAAGGTACACAAGCTTCGGACGGGTGACACCAAACCCGCTGATCTTCCAGGAAATGGTTTCCTCCTCTACTAAAGATCGAACAAGGTGGCCTTCTGGAGCAGATGCCCTTATTCGACGAGTGGGGTTTACTCCCGGCGGCCCATGAGGGGCCTCACGAGAATCTCATCCTCATGGCTCCCTGCTGCTTGATCCCACAGCGTGCGTCTCAAGTGTGGAAGCAGGGAGGTGCATGCCGCCAGCCGCCGCCGAAGGGACCTCCAGAGATCCTGCGTCACCAGGGGCTTGGGAGGCCAAGACTCCTGGGACCCGGCAAAGGGCCACAGCGGGGCCAGCGCAATCCGATGCTCCAGAGGCATAGGCTCCCGAGGCTTAGGGCGATGGTTCCGAGGTGGCTGTTGATGGTGGGGCGCCCCCTGGTGCCTCTTAGGCCGTTGCCCAAGGAACCCTATCAAGCGCTTCTGCTCTAGAGGCCATTGCCCAGGGTGCCCCGCCAAGCGCTCCTGCTCCTGGGGACCGTCCCTCGAGGCTCGGGCCGCTTCGCCAAAATTTTGAAGCGCTCCACAAGAGGAATGGATCTCCGAGCTACAGCGGTGTCGCCAGCCGACCGCTGAAGCTGAGGAAGTACATGGTTGTGGACGAGTAAGTACCATATTCTGCGATTCCTTGCGCGCCATGCTCTTTTCTGACTAGGGCCTTGCAGGGTTCCCATGATGGTGAAGCCACAGGAGAGATGTCCTTCCGAAGATCCTGGCTTGATCTCGGCGGACAGCCCCCCATGCCCGGTGAGGGAGTCCTGGATTAGGGGGTGTCCGGATGGCCGGACTATCACCATTGGCCGGACTCCTAGACTATGAAGATACAAGATTGAAGACTCTGTCCCGTGTCCGGATGGGACTTTCCTTGGCGTGGAAGGCAAGCTTGGCAATACGGATATGTAGATCTCCTACCATTGTAACCGACTCTGTGTAACCCTAGCCCTCTTCGGTGTCTATATAAAACCGGAGGGTTTTAGTCCGTTGGACGAACAACAATCATACCATAGGCTAGCTTCTAGGGTTTAGCCTCTTTGATCTTGTGGTAGATCTACTCTTGTACTACCCATATCATCAATATTAATCAAGCAGGAGTAGGGTTTTACCTCCACCGAGAGGGCCCAAACTTGGGTAAAAACATCGTGTCCCTTGTCTCTTGTTACCATCCGCCTAGACGCACATTTCGGGATCCCCTACCCGAGATCCGCCGGTTTTGACACTGACATTGGTGCTTTCATTGAGGCCCGATGGCTTCTTCGACCATCAACAACAACGCAGTCCAGGATGAGACTTTCCTCCCCGGACAGATCTTCGTATTCGGCGGCTTTGCACTGCGGACCAATTCGCTAGGCCATCTGGAGCAGATTGAAAGCTACGCCCCTGGCCATCAGGTCAGATTTGGAAGTTTGAACTATACGGCTGATGTCCGCTGAGACTTGATCTTCGACGGGTTCGAGCCACAGCCACGCGCACCGCACTGTCACGATGGGCATGATCTAGCTCTGTTGCCGGACAGTGCCCTGGAGGCCGCACAAGTGTCCGCTCCGACCCTTAGCTCGGAGCCGACTGCGCCGATCGAGGACGGGTGGCTGGACACCGCCTTGGGGGCTGCTACCTCTACGGCGATAGAGCCGAATACCAACCCTGTCCTTTGTGAAGCTCGTGACTCCAAGGTGCCGGACTCCTCTCGGGACTCCAAACCTTCCGCGCCCCTGCCAATCGAATCCGACTGGGCACCGATCATGGAGTTCACCGCTGCGGACATCTTTCAGCACTCGCTCTTTGGCGACATCCTGAATTCACTAAAGTCTCTCTCTTTATCAGGAGAGCCCTGGCCGGACTATGGTCAGGAAGGTTGGGATGCGAACGTCAAAGAAATTCAATGCCCACCCACCACCCACTTTGTAGCCACTGTCGATGATTTAACCGACATGCTCAACTTTGACTCCGACGACATCGACGGTATGGACGACGATGCAGGAGACAACCAAGAACCAACACCTATAGGGTGTTGGACAGCCACCTCAACTCACGATGTATATATGGTGGATACACCTAAAGGAAGCAATAACGAGGAACAACGGGACGCTGCGAAGGATAATTCCCTCGAAAAGCAGTCAAAACGGCGACATAAGCGCCGCTCAAAGTCCTGCCTGGACAAAGACAACACCCATACAGACCCAGCCATAGAGCAAGGTGAACCGGTGGATGACGAACATGCCCTTGAGCAACCATCCGAACAGGATAACTTGGATAAACAATCCGTCCCCAGCGAAGATAACAGTCCGGACGATCTCACGCCGGACACATCGTTGGAGCAAAAGAACCTTCACAAAAGGCTCGTCGCCACGACACGTAGCCTGAAAAAGCAGAAGCGGAAGCTCAAAACAGCGGAAGATGCACTCAGAATGAGATGGAGCAAAGTACTCAACACCGTAGACAAATACGGCGATAGTCGCTAAACAAAGAGCTACCCGAAGCGCAAACTACTGCCCGAATTTGACAAGGAGGCCGTAGAGACCCCACAATCAAAGAACAAAGTGGCCGCCCGGTCGGATAGACGACCACATGGCAAACATAGAGCGGCAAGCGGCGCCGCACACAAGCCGGCACGCGATCCGCATAAGGATCCGCACCAAAAGGATGGCCCAGTCAGGTCTATCTATGGGCCAAGAAAGCAAGCTCTAGAAAGCAATGCAACACGACGAGTATTCGAACATCACGGCACACCCAAATACAGGGGTGCCGCACACCCCCTATGTTTCACCGATGAGGTGCTGGATCATGAATTTCCAGCGGGATTCAAGCCCGTAAACATAGAGGCATACGACGGAACAACAGACCCTAGAGTCTGGATTGAGGATTACATCCTGCACATACACATGGCTAGAGGAGATGACCTCCACGCCATAAAATACTTACCCCTCAAGCTCAAAGGGCCAGCCCGGCATTGGCTCAAAAGCCTCCCGGAAAATACCATTGGAAGTTGGGAAGAGCTCGAGGATGCGTTTCGGGCAAATTTTTAGGGGACTTATGTCCGCCCTTCGGATGCAGACGATTTAAGTCACATAACTCAACAGCCCGGAGAGTCAGCCCACAAATTCTGGAACAGGTTCCTCACCAAAAAGAACCAAATAGTCGACTGTCCGAACGCCGAAGCTTTAGCAGCTTTCAAACACAACGATCGAGACGAATGGCTCGCCAGACACCTTGGCCAAGAAAAGCCGAGAACAATGGCCGCACTAACAAGCCTCATGACCCGCTTTTGCGCGGGAGAGGATAGCTGGCTAGCAAGATGCAACACCAGCAACCCAAGTACATCGAGGTCAGGGATGGAAATGGGAAATCACGACGCAACAAGGACCAGCGCCAGACCAAGGGAAACAGTCCGAAGAGCATGGCAGTCAACGCCGGATTCAAAAGCTCCTGGCAGAACAATAAAAAACTGCCCCTTAAGGACAACAGCGACGAGCTATCCAACCTAAACAAAATCTTGGACAAGATATGCCAAATCCACAGTACCCCCGGGAAGCCTGCAAACCATACCCACAGAGATTGTTGGGTCTTCAAACAGTCCGGCCGACTTAACGCCGAACACAAGGGGCTCGACACACCAAGTGAGGACGATGATGAACCCCACAAGCAGAGCACCGGAAAACAAAAGAATTTCCCACAAGAGGTCAAAACAGTAAACTCACTTCAAGTGACAACAGGGAAAAATAGAGCAGTGCCCACTGAAATACGCGCCGCACGGTCTACCCCAGCGGAGTCCCAACACTGGTTGTCAAAACCAATCACCTTCGACCATCAGGACTACTCCAGAAGTATCCGGGACACAGGATGGACTGCCTTGATATTAGATCCTATAATCGACAGACTTCAATTTACACAAGTCCTAATGGACGGCGTCAGTGATCTAAACCTGCTATATCAGGACACAATCCGCAGAATGGGGATAGACCCAACCAAAATTTGCCATAGCAACACTTCCTTTAAAGGAGTGATGCCAGGCCCATATGCCCATTGTACGGGCTCTCTACTACTAGAAGTTGTGTTCGGCTCATCCGACAACTTCCGTCGCGAAAAGTTAGTCTCCCACATCGCCCCATTTAAAAGTAGCTATCAAGCACTATTGGGACACGAAGCTTTCGCCCGCTTTAACGCAATACCGCATTACGCATCTCTTACACTTAAAATGCCCGGTCCATGCGGCATCATCTCATTAAAGGGAAACTTCGAGTGTTCCTCGAATACAGAAGAACGTGAGACTGCCTTGACAGCCAGACACTAATACGGCTTTGCTGATCAAAGCACCTAAACAGGTCATTCAGACCACGGACATGGTTAGGCGAGTCCGGTATAAATAAACAAGGGGCTTACTAGCCGCGTATCCCCTTACAAGGGGCTCCACGCATGTACAACAAGAGACAATAAAGCTCAATTTTATTCATTTTTTGAATCATACTCTGTTTATTTTAAAATACATTTTTCGCATGATCTTTTTTTCCAACTAAGTTCCTCTCTTTTACAAATGAACGCCGTGCTATACCCGTCCAGGATACAGCACAATGGAGACACAGGCGCAGACGTGCAGCAGGGACCCGTTGCAAGGATTCTCTTCAGATTAAGACCCTGCATAAACATTTTTTACTATCTCTTGTTGTTACACATCCCCCGGTTTCTTGCTATAACCAAGGAGGAGGCTGCCATTTTGGCATCGGCCGCGTCAGTAATTTTTGCGCGTACCTGGACACTAGGGGCTTAGGGCATTGTTCTGCCCGTTTTCATAAAGACCGAATACCTTAGGGAGTGTTCGGCGTCTCGAGTTAGGCCTTATATGCATTAGCTCTAAATCATGTCTTTGGTCAAATGTTGGGTTTGCCCGGCTCCTGTGTTTTGCTGCCTTACGTTACGCTCTATCGGCTAACGCGGCACCAGGAGAACTATTGCGATTGTGCCCCGGTTCGGCCGGGTGAGCACCTCAGTAGAGAAAGCCGAAAACTGACAGTCATGATATAGCATGAGACTGGTCAACCACTCAATGACCCACCGGAATGTTTAGAATTCCTCCGCATTAACGAAGGACCGTTTCCCGGTCAGGCACATAAGCGCCCCGAATTTGGAGAGCGCGGTGCCCCTAGGGGCTATATAGTAGCCCCATCATCGAACTCCTATGGCTAAGTGAAAGTGATAAAGCATTATAGTCCGGTTGCCTAGTTTGCTACGCTATCACCTCCTTCACAGGACCAAGACGTTGGATTAAGTGTGAAAACGTGCTTTTTTTGCAAACACCCCCGCACTATGTGCGTGGGGGCTGAAGCCGAAGACTGCCATCTTTCGGGTTATATACACATATACATTAACGGCCGCACAGGAGGTATTTCAATACTTGAACGCACAAGTATAAAAAGCCCTTATATTAAATTGAAACACCGTTTCACAAATCATACATGTCATTAGAACATAATATCCTTCGAGCACTGCGTCTCTATTAAACGAGCGCCCTGGAGGACTTCCTAAAAATAGTGCTCGGCAGGTACTCGGCTTCTGTCCGAATCCTGGGATGCAATGTCGATGGCCTTCATCTCCGCCCAGCATGTCTTGACACAGGCAAGAGCCATCCGCGCACCCTCTATGCATGCCGACCGCTTCATTGCATCGATATGCGGCACCGCACCAAGGAACTGCTACACCAAGCCAAAATAACTCTTTGGCTCAGGCCTTTTCGGCCACAAATGAGTCACGACATCCTTCATGGCAAGTCCGGACAACCTATTCAGCTCAGCCCATTCGGCTAACCGATCGGTTAATGGAAGTGGACGCTCTGGACTATGGAACTGTGACCAAAAAAGCTCTTCCATTCCGTGATCCTTTTGGCCTCAGAAGTGTGCGACCGCGTCTACGGCACTCACCGCCAAATCCAGATAAGCATCCTCCGCACCCCACAGCTGGCCCAACTGAGCATACTTAGGATCCGTAAATTTCCTCCGCAGCAGAAAAGGCTTTCCAGCCGTAATATCTTCGGCCTGACGCAGCTCCTCTTTCATAGCGAGCATCCTTAGCCTCAGTAGTGGCCTTTTTCAGGTCCTCTTGTTCCGCTCGCCCTTATTTTTGAAGAAGCTCGCAATGGTCGGTAGTATTCTTCAACTTTACGGCCATCTCGGCCATTTCTCTCCTGCTTCGGCAGTGAGCAGCCTATTCGGCTTTTAGCTCTTCGGCCGCCCTCAAGGCAGCCGCATCACTTTTTTTGGCTTGCTCCTTGACTCGGGCTAGCTCCGCCCGAAGGTTCTCCATAGCAACGGCACCATCTGCATAAAGCATACATGTTGTAAGGCATGGGTGTCAAGCTCCCTTACCAGGTGTCCGCGGAGAAGTTGCATACCTTGTGACTCATCAAGCCGCTTATTGACAAGCACGATATCCGCATCCGCCACGTCAAGTTGCCGCTTCAGTTTGGCAAATTGATCAGTCCGGCTGGCCACTGGACGCTCCACCACCTATATAGGACAGGCGACATCTTACAACTAAGATTATGATCCTCGGCGTGCTGTCACTTTCGACAACGTACCGAGTCTCAGGGGCTACTATCTATACAGGGTGCATTCTATATCCAAAACTGTCAGAAGGTATATCATTTTTGCGAACCTCAAACCCCGTCAGTAAACTTCTGACGGCTTCATGCAATCCGCTCTCAGCGGATGAAATCCTTTCAATCACCGTACCCATTAATGCACGGTGATCTTCTGAGATAGATGCTCGCCCGAGCAGATCCTTCAGCTCCTCCGACCATACACCAGTTGGGGCCGGACCTCCCAGCCCCGCCGGACTCGGGGAAACCCTCCATGACGACATCTCAGGGTCGTCCGCCCCGCATAACGGTGTGGCAGATGGAGGCGTTTCGCTCTTCATCATCTCAGGACGAAGATCCCCCAAAGATGTGCTCTGCTGAGAAGGGCTGAGACCCGAACTACAAGGTAAAACTTCGGTTATCTTCAGAAATAAAAACAGGGATGTCCCTTATTACAAAACTCCCCTTTCTACTTACGGCTCGCTGGAGGGTTGATTCCCTTGGGGAAATAGTGCGGCCGGGGCTTCTCCTGGCGCAGGACCCTCTGGTGAAGATTTCTTCCCCCGCTTTGAGGCCTTGGCCTCCGGATCTTCAGAAGCGGTCCTCTTCCCCCCCTAGAGGGAGGGATTATCGATCCCCCCTTCCTTGAAAGCCTCCTTCACGGAGGAAGTAGCTTCCCTGTTCCCCCCTTTGCCCTCTTCCAAAGGCGTAGCCTCCAGCATCTTGGTTAACACAGGATCCGACGTGGTCTCAGGGAGGGGGCTGGACACCTTATTAGTTTTGCTTTCGCTATCCACTCCTGTTAAAGGGACAGCTCTTTAAAGGGCAAGTTTATGATAAATGTACGGATAGCGTGTCCGGGCACAGGACTACTTACTTGAGTATCCGGGCGATTGCAGCTCAGACCTGCGTCCTCGGTCAAGTCCGGACACATCTCTTGTGATCCGAAGAACATTTTATACATCTCCACGGGCGTCGCGCCCATGAAGTGTTGGAGAGCTCGTGGTCCCTCCGGATTAAATTCCCACAGACGGAGGGGGCGATGTTTGCAGGGCAGAAGGCGCCGAATCAGCATGACCTACGCCACTACGACTAGATTGATCTCTCTCTCTTGGAGGTCTCGAATACGACCCTGCAGTAGAGGAACGTCCTTGGACGACCCCCAGTCGAGCCCTTTGTTGACCCATGACGCCAGCCGCTGTGGAGGACCCGGGCGGAAGGCAGGTGGAGCCAACCATTTGGTGCCCCTGGGAGCGGTGATGTAAAACCACTCCTGTTGCCATAAACCGAGCACCTCTTGAAAAGAGCCCTCGGGCCAAGGAGCGTCAACATTTTTGCTTATAACAGCCCCTCCGCACTCTGTCTGCTGCCCCTTGATGATCTTCGGCTCCACTTTGAAGGTCTTACGCCACAATCCGAAGTGAGGGGTAATGCGGAGGAAGGCTTTGCATACGACAATGAACGATGAGATGTGGAGGATGGACTCCGGATCCAAGTCGTGGAATTCCAGCCCATAATAAAACATGAGCCCCCTCACGAAGGGGTCCGTCGGGAAGCCTAAACCCCGAAGGATGTGAAACACGAATACCACGCTCTCACCAGGCTCGGGAGTAGGAATAACCTGCCCTTGGGCAGGCATCCTATGCGAAATTTCGCCGGTTACATACCTGGCATCTCTCAGCTTTAGCACGTCTTCTTCCGTGATGGAAGAAGGCATCCACCGGCCTTGCAGGTCGGAGCCGGACATTGTCGAAGGTCCGAAGCACCTGAATCTGGAGCTTTGGGTGTTGGAACTCGAGGCGAGGGGCGGATTCGATTGAGATTGAAAGAAAGGAGCAGGCCTTGGTCTCGTTATAAAGAGGTTGAATACCAAGAGCCCTCCCCGTGGCCGTTTGGGACTCGCCTTCGATAGAGGGGGCATGCCAACGGGCACGGTTGGGTTACCCATGCCCGTATTGATGAGAATTCCGGAATGAGGGGACACGATCTTTGCTTTGACAAGACGTGCCAAGGAAACCGCTTCGCTAAATGCGCTGAGGTGGAACAGTAAAAACGATTCGAATAAAGGCTTGGCCGTGGTGTGATGCCACGCCACGGAATACATCAGCAGATTGAAATTGTGTAAATATTATTCTCTCTACGGTGGTATGTGGAACTTATCTTGCAGAGCCGGACACTATCCTTGTGTTCAAAATCTTCTATGGAGTATTCGGGGGAGGAACTCGCCTTGCAATGCCGAAGACAATATGCGCGCCGGACTCGTTGTCATTGAAGCCTGGTTCAGGGGCTACTGAGGCAGTCCTGGATTAGGGGGTGTCCGGATGGCCGGACTATCACCATTGGCCGGACTCCTATACTATGAAGACACAAGATTAAAGACTCCGTCCCGTGTCCGGATGGGACTTTCCTTGGCGTGGAAGGCAAGCTTGGCAATACGGATATGTAGATCTCCTACCATTGTAACCGACTATGTGTAACCCTAGCCCTCTTCGGTGTCTATATAAACCGGAGGGTTTTAGTCCGTAGGATGAACAACAATCATACCATAGGCTAGCTTCTATGGTTTAGCCTCTTTGATCTCGTGGTAGATCTACTCCTGTACTACCCATATCATCAATATTAATCAAGGAGGAGTAGGGTTTTACCTCCACCGAGAGGGCCCGAACCTGGGTAAAAACATCGTGTCCCTTGTCTCCTGTTACCATCCGCCTAGACGCACAGTTCGGGACCCCCTACCCGAGATCCGCCGGTTTTGACACTGACACCCGGGCTGCACCCAAGGCACGGGGCCGACCCCAGCTGCTAAGGTGCCGCAAGGGTACATCGGACTCGAGCCTCCTAGCTCCTTCTTCTGCGACCAGGCCCGGAGGGCGAGGGATGCACCGACGGCTCTCCCTCTGATCACTGCTGGCAGTTGGGTGCCCCTTTGGCCGTCTTCATCTTCGGGATGCGGAGCTGCATCGGCCAGCCCCTTCAGCCGCTCCCGGGGCCGATGAAAGGCTTGGCCGCGCACTGGTGCTCACACACGGGCATAGTATCGTCCGCTTCAAACTCTTTAGCGAGGAGATGCGTGCAATGATCTGGCTTGGTGGATAGCTAGCTACGTCAACAGCAGGCTCGAGGCAGAGGACCATCGACTGGCACATGAGCGGCACCAGCCGAAGGTCGCCATTAACCTCCGGCAACTTCAACGCGATCAGGCCAACGCGTGCGTGACGGACTCCCTCGCAACTTCTCGCGAGGCTTGCTCCCGCGCCCTGGAGGAGGCCGAAGCCGCCAACCGCCATCGTGAGGCAGCTGAGGAGCGAGAGCGGGAGCTCCTGTCTTAAAATGCCACCCTTGCGCAGGAGATCGAGGAGCGGCGTGCCCTCCTGGCTGCATAGCCGAGTGGGGCGCCTCTTGTGGAGGCGGAACTTTTGAGGCGCCAAGATGACCTCGCGTTGGAGGCTATGGAGCATAGCTTGGCGACAGAGCGGTTGGAGGTGAGGGAGCGCCAGGCGGCCACGGCTGAGGACACTGTCACTACCCGAGAAGCCCGGGTCCAACTGGAGGTTGAGGAGAAGGTGGCGAAGGCGCGCGCGGACCTGGCCGAAGGGCACCGCCTAGATCTGGAACTGCTCAAAGCCGAGCTTGAGGGCAGGACCACTACCCTGAAGGCGAAGCTGGAATCTGCAGAACAGTGTGAGAATGCCCCCAAGGAGGCTCTGGCTTCTTCCAAATCCGCCTTGGCCTCTACCTCCTCCGAGTTATCCTTCCTTCAGCAGCAAGTCAAGGACACCGCATCCCTTGCAGAAAGGGATTTGAATAAAGTGAACTGTCGCTTGACATTGCAACACGAGCACGGCTTGATGCTCCATGATCTCCGAGCCAGAGCTAATCGCGCCTTGGGCACTATCTGCAAAGAGTGCGCTCCTCATCTGCACTATAACGAATATGCCAGCCACCTCAACTTCTTCATCGACATCGTGACCCGCCTGGAGGATCAGGCCACGAAGGCTCACAAGCTTGTTGGGGTGAGGAGTCAGGGCCTTCTTGGGCGCGTGTTCTCGCGTGTCTTCAGCAACTTCCTCAGCCGTGATTCCCACTTCGACTTCAATGTTGTGCTAGCCCCATGCCTATGGCCATGCAGGACAAACTTGCCAGGTGGGTGGACGACCATGTGGACGCGCTGGTGGAAGACTTTGCTTCTGAGGATGACACGGTCATGCTTGCTGCCGGAACATGTGGTACGGGTGGCAATGATGAAGGGAATGGTCGCGATGACTTGGGCAGTGCGAGCGGCGTGGACGAAGGTGATGAAGAGGGCACACCCAGCTAGGCCCACACTTCTTTTTGCCCTAACCGGTATGACCAAAACTTGAACGGCTCCTCATGAGAGCATTTTGAAAGGGGAGCCCCTTGTGATGTATATAATTATGAAATGCTTTTGAAGTAGCATCTGTGGTGCACCCCCTCAAGTTTGCAGCCTCAGGAAGGGTGATTATTATGACTTATTATCGGTAGGTAGGTGCGACATATGCCAAAGGATGGCTAATCATTGTGGGAGCTAGTAAGACGTCGCCGGTGCCTGGAAACAGGATAAGGCGGAGACATGCATGCCGGTGAATCTTACCCAGGTTCGGGGCTGTCCTAGGAGATAACACCCCTAGTCCTGCTCTACGGGGTCTCCGCATGATCACTAAATCAGCAAGTGGCTACAAGTTGCTCCTTGAGCTGTTCGGCTAGAGGAGGAAGAAGGGCAAGGCTAGCTCTACTCCTCTCCCTATGTGTGTGTGTGAAACTCTAAGAGATCAACCCTTTGCATGGGTGCCCTGGGGGTTTATATAGGCCTAACCCCCAGGGTTACAATGGTAATACGGCCGGGTATAGGCCTGGGCCGTCAGTGTCTATGGACGTCGGCTTCTCCGCCGGTCACCGGGGCCCGCCGCCTGGTGGGTCCCACCGGCTACCGAGCTCTCGGCCGACAGGTTGGGCCCATCCCCTGTGGGCCCTGTTGGCTGCTCATCACTGTGGCCTCGCCACTGATGTCGATGGCTTGGTCGGGGAGAGCGTAGCTACAGTACCACCGCCTGGTGGGCGTTCACTTTAGCCACACCCTATCTTATCTGGTTAATCGCGCACAAACTTCTAGGGAAGAGGGGGCCAGCTGTTGGGAGCCGGCCTCCTCCTATGCCGACTGGTCTATGCATGCGGCCTTCTGGTATCTCATTGGCAAGTAGGGTCCACCGCCTGCGGGCCGTACCGACAGCCCGTCGTGGGAGTATGACAGCTCTGCCATGGGTGATGTCATAGTCAACATGTCAACAGTGCCGCGCCGGGAGAGGGATGGCCGCCCGGTACGTTGCACTGTGGTAACGCCCGCTCTGGGATTCAGGGGTGGCAGGCTGCACTGTAGCCGCTCCTTGTCTCGCCGCTGTTATGTGGGTGCAGACTTTGAGGGTGCAAGGTGGGCCGCCTGCTAGGAGTCGGCCACTCTGGTGGCTGCCTGCTAGGAGTCGGCCCACTTTGGGGCCACTCTTTAGGCCTTGCCGCCTTCCTACAGCCCACCACTTGGACCAGCCGACCACAAGAAGGAGGCCCTCTGTCTTGGATGCTTGAGGGGCGCAGCCGGTCCTGATATCTTGAAACGTTGTGGGGAGCAGATAAGAATACCCGTGGTTATTTAGTCCGACAGTACTCCCCGAAGCTGATGGGGCATCGTGGCTGAAAGGGCGAGAGGCCTCAACAGCTTCCTACTCTGAAGAGCCGACACCTAGGAGTCGGCCACGACCAGGCACACCGTCTTGATGATTTTGAAACAAGAAGGCGGGAGCCAGGTGGCGCGTACGCCGGGCATCGAGCCAGCTGCCCGTTGTCCGCGTGCCACGCGACGCCAATCGGCTGGACCAGCCTGCCAGCCCACGCGCGTTGGTATGTCACCGCAGGCTGGGGCCCGCCACTACCGTGCCTCGGCCCACGCGTGGATCCGCTGTGGCCGAGGCAGATGCTTCGCATTTCGCGCGCAGTTAATGCATGCCGTTATGGCGCGATAAACGCAGGGTCATGGGGATGTGGGCTTAGTTAATCCCATGACCCCCACGCCTCGCCCCCTCGGCTCCGCCGCCTGGGGCTATAAGTAGGGGGAGGAGGGGAGCGGCAGACGCACGCGCTCCCTCCTCCTCCCTCTCCATTCTCTTCTTCCTCTTCCTCTCTCAGCTGCTGTAGTTCGCCGCTACACCGTGCCTCCGGCCACCCCGCTGCGCAGCTGCTCCGCCACGGGTCCATGCACTCGTCACCGCACCGCCCCTCCATCAAGCTTCATGCGCTCATGGCACGCTCCAAAGCATGGGACAGCTCCAACATCCATGAGGACCACATCACTTTCCTCTGCCGGACGCGGCGGCTACCCGGCGAGGATTTCGTGAAGGTTCGCCTGGCGCCTGAGAGGGAGATCTCGCCGGCGCTAGAGGACGGCGAGCGCGTCATCTTCCGGTTGCATTGTTTGTGCGGCTTCAGCCTGCTGGCGAGCCACTTCCTTTGCTCCTTCCTTTGGTTCTACGGCCTCCAGCCGCACCACCTCACACCGAACACGATGGTGCTGCTGCCGGCCTTTGTCACCCTCTGTGAATGCTACCTCGGCATCCTCCCCACCCTCGAGCTCCGGGGCGCGTTCTTCTAGATGAAGCTCGGCACCTTCACCAAGGGGGTAGCGGTGCAGTGCGGCGCCTTTGTCGCGGTGCGGAGGCCGGCTGCCGACAACCCCTTCCCCTGCCATGAGCTTGACACAGTCGGTCAAGTTGTGGCAACAGTCATACTTCTACGTCAAGAACATCCATCCATCGTCCGACTTCGTCAGCCTGCCGGCCTATGCAGTCGACCCACCAGCTTAGCCGCGCTCCAATTGGGCGTACCGACCAGAGTGTCGGCCGTCTCCGCCGCTGCTGTTGAGTGGCTCAAGGTGATGAGGAAGATGGAAGGCCTCACAGGGGCGGACCTGCTGACCGCCTTCATGGCGCGCCGGGTGCTCCCCCTTCAAGGCCGGCCTCATATGATCTGCCAGATGAGCGGGCACCGGGACCCATGCCGGATGAGCACCAAGGAGATGCCACACGTGGAGGTGGCTCATCTGGTGAACCATATCTCAAACTGCAAGCTCCCGGCAGAGGAGTGGCAATTCGGCAAGGAACCATTCTCGCACGCGCATCCACCGCCCGCGGTAAGTTTTCAATTCCTTCTCTTTTCTTTTAGTTGCTGGGTTCTTATCTGCCGTCTGACCCGCCAGGCATGAAGCAGAGCTTCATCACCCAGTCAGCAGCCGGTGCCGCGGGGCAGAACCATGAGTATCTCCCCGACCGAGCGGTGAGTGACGTGGACGACCCCGACTTGGGGGCGGCCACCCTGGAAGAAGATGATGCTATGGGCGGTGGTGGCGGATCAGGCGGCTCCGGAGGTGGAGGCGGCCTCGACGACTGGCCTAATGACGATGATGAGGAGAATGCGCCGCGCGGCCAGCCGGCCACCGACCAGGCGGGCACGAACTCATCAGCTGCGCCAGCTGCCCCCGGTGGCGCACAGAAGCGCCAGGCCGCGCCGTCGAAGTATGGTAGCCGGCCGAAGAAGACCAGGGGCTTGGCGGCGGCGACCAAGCGGGAGGAGGTGGCCGCGAAGGCGAACCGCTTCCGGAAGACCGTGAAGGAGCTCCCAATGGTGTCTACGTAAGTGTTGATTCTTCTCGCACCCCTTTTTCTTTTTTCTTCGCCGACTCATTCTGAGCTTTTTTCTGTTTGCTTGATCAGGGCCCCGCTCTCTCTTAAGCGGTCGGGTGCCGCCTCCGTGATTGGGGCAGCTGAGGGTTCCTCCAGTGCCCTCCGCGTAGATCCGTGTGCCGAGCTCCAGACGGCAACGTAGAGGAATGCGCACGAGGCGCGTGAAGAGCAGGAGGCGTAGCGGCAGAAGGCGACAACGGCCAAGGCGGTGCAGTAGGAGGCGGACGAGGCCGCAAAGATGCGAGCTAACGCTGCAGCCAAGGCCCTGGCGGATGCCGCGGCCAAGGCGCAGGCGGAAGAGGCCGCGCGTGGCCAAACCCCACAGCTCATCATCCTGCTCCGCGTGCCACCCGCACCTGAGGTCTCGGTGCCACCTGAAGGAACCGGCGGGGACCGGCCGACCATGGAGAGGGAGGGGGCGATGACATCGCCCTGGGGACGGAAGTGCCTCCGCCGGCACCGACCGTTGAGGACCAAGGCGGCAAGCCCAACGCACCACCAGTGCCGCCGGCTGGCAGTGGGGGCGGACCCCGCGGTCCGCTCTCCGTCACGCTGGCGCGCGGTGAAGGCGGCCTCGACGCCACGGCCGCAGGAGGCCGTGGGTGCAAGCTCGTCGGCCCTGGAGGTGGAGGCCAGCAACGTCGGCTCGCTGGAATGGACGCCTGGGGGCGGGACAGCCGTGCTAATCGCGACAGCACATGACGTCTGGGCTCGGCTCTAGGCTCAGGCCGCCGCCCTCCATAACTATTGCCATGATTTCCTGGCATCGCGAACTGCCATCCAGGTATGTTTCTTGCTTCTTGTTTCTTATTCTTGTATTCTTCAGTGGGGGCGCATCAGTGCACCCACTGGGTGTAGTCCCCGAGTTCCGGGCCGGCTACTGAGCAGGCGGCCTGGAACTTTCAAGTAGGCTTGAGCGTTGACTTGCCTTTTCTTGTCTATTGTCTTTATTGCAGGACTATCATAATCTCCGCGCGGCCGCCTTCAACTCCCATGTCCGGGAGCTGGCCTAGCGGACCGCTGACTTGTCCGAAAGCCTGAGTAAGGACTCCGCCTTCTTTCTCCCGCGGGGGCGTGTCAGCGCACCTGCTGGGTGTAGTTCCCGAGATTCGGGCCAACTGCTGAGCAGTCAGGTCGGATCTCTTCTAGCAACTTCTCGTTTTATTTCTTGCAGACTAACCATCTTTCTTTGCTGTCTTTGCAGAAGTCAACGCCACCTTGCAGCAATAGTTGGGCGAGGCCCAGACCGCGTTGCGCGCCAAAGAGGAGGAGTGTAGCAAACTGGCCCAGGAGCGCGACCGCATGGCCAAGAAGCTAGCTGACCAAGAGGAGCTTCACAAGGCGGCCCTTCAGACGGCGAAGGACAGCGAGACCACCCTCCAGGCCGAGTATGAGACCCAAGCGGCGAACTGGGCCTACGCGGAAAGGGCGCTGAACGATGGCTACGGCCGAATCAAGGACATGTTGATGGTGAGCTCCTTTCCTCCTTCTTTGGTTTGCTGACTGCCATGTGATCCGGCTTCCGACTTCGTGTTTCTTATTATTGCTTTGCACAAAGTACTTCCCTGGATACGCCGTCGTTGCCAGCCAAGCCATCGAAGCCAACCGCGAAGAGCGGAGTCAGGCTGGCGCATAGATCGCGCCGAACGCCCGTCTGACGCTTGATGAGCAGCTCCTTGCCATCCAGGCTCGTCTCCAGCCGGCTCATCGGATGCTCCGCCGGCTGGGCCCAGGTGGTCTCTTCCCTCTGGCGAGGCGTCCAGGCTCCGTGCACCCCCAGTCGGACTGCCAACTGGCTGGAGGTGGTAGTTGGCCGCTTCGAGGTGGAATGCCTCCTCGGCCCGGGCAGGCGCCAGACGGGCCTTGGGGTTTGTCAGGGTGTGGTACCCTGGGCTAGATCTAGCCCAGTTAGCCACATTCTTGCAAGAGGCCAACGAGGAACTATTGCTGGTGAGGCTTGCTCTTATTTATCGTGCCGCGGCGATCGCCGACTACACCGACACCAGCATCTTCGTCCCTCAGCTGAATGAAGAGGGTGCCGAGCTGCCACCGGACTTGTTCAGGCTGAACCCAGAAGACGGTGAGGACTCGGCGGAGGAGATCGCCTCCAGCGACGATGGCGAAGACGAGGAGAGCGAGGATGGTGAAGACGCCGTGCCAGAGGACGGAGTAGACGACCAGCCTCCACTTGAGCGTGCCTCAAGCAACGAGCCGCGTGTGAGCGTGCCGATTGCTGCTGGGGACGATCAAGCCAAGACTCGCCAGCCGACTACTCCACCAGCTGGCGCCGCCGACTCCACCAACCTGCCGGACTCACCTCCTACTTCCTTGGCCTAGGTAGCCAATTTATCTTAATTTTTTCCTGCCTAGAAGTGTTTTGAAAAACACTTGTGTAACGCCCCGGATTTGTTGCGCCAGGTGTCCGCCATTTATTCGCCGTAGTTGCCTTGTCATTTGCTTGCGTGTTGCACTTTGCCATGTCATCATCTGCATTTCATATCATGTCATCATGTGCATCGCATTGGCATACGTGTTCGATTCTTGCATCCGAGCTTTTTCCCCGTTGTCCGTTTTGCAATCCGGCACTCCTATGCCCTCCGGCGTTCCCCTTTTGCCTCTTTTCATGTGCAGGTGTTAAACTTCCTCGGAATGGCCTGAGGTTTGCCAAGCGGCCTTGGTATAGCACCGGTAGACCGCCTGTCAAGTTTCGTGCCATTTGGAGTCCGTTTGATACTCAACCGGTTAACCGGGTAACCGTAAAGCCCTCTTTTGTTGCAGCCCAACACTCCTTCCAAAGTGGCCCAAAACCCAGAAAACTCCCCTCCATGCTCTTGGTCATTCGATCACGATCGTGTGGGCGAAAACCACTCCTCATTTGGACTCTCCTAGCTCCCTCTATCTATAAATAGGTGCCTCCCCCTCCATTTTCGCGGATGATTTCCCCCAAAACCCTAGCAGTTTCCTCCCCGCGCCGCCGGACACATCCGTGCCGCCGCCGGACATGTCCGCTCGCCCCCTCCGCGAATCGCAGACCGCCACATCGCCCCGCCGCCCCCGCACCGCCGCGGGCCCGGGAGGCCTAGATCCGGCCCCCGCCGGGCCCGAACCGGGCCACGCCGCCACCGCCTCGCCTTCGCCGCCGGCGCACCGCGCCCGAGCCGGTCGCCGCCTCCGCCGCCTCGTCGAGGGTCGCCGCCCCGCGCCGTCGTGCGCCCTGCCTCGCCGTCCTTCGGCCCCGCCTCGTCCGCGCCGCCCCGCGCCCCGCCGGCTCCCTCGCCCCGCTGGCCGAGCTCCGCCGGAGCCGCGCCGCCCCGCCTCCGTCCGATCGTCCGGCCGCGACCGCGCCCGCGCCGCCCTTCGCCGCCGCCACGCCGGATCCGGCCAGGTCAGCCCGTCCCCGCCCGTCTCCGGCCATCTCCATCCTTCTCCGGAGAGTTCTCCGGCGTGCCTCGTTCACCGCGCCCCGGATCTGGATCTGGAAGACGAAGGTTGACCCCGATTTTTGCCTAAGTCCCAAATTATTTTACCATAATGTTGCCTTGTTCATCGCATCGTAACTTGCTGCATACTGCTCCGTTTTGTGCGTGTAATATGTTAAAATGTTCGCTGTGAGATGCTCTACATTTTGTTCCATTATGCCATGTTTTTTGAGTCCATCTTGATACCCTAATCATCGTTTCAAGAGTGCTATATGATGTTAATCTGCTGAAACTGTTATAACTTGGTGATTTGTCATTTTTGCCATGTTTGATGTGTGCATCTTATGAGCATGAGCTCTACATGTGTTTTGTAGTACATCATGCCATCTTCACAGTGGTGCCATTCATGTATTTTTGTGACTCTTGTACTGAGTGCATCGAGCTCGTGAAGTAGGGTACTTGCTGTTACTGTTTTGCTAGGCTGATTCCGTTATATTATGATGCTATGTTAAGCTGCGGCTACAAGTCATTCTATGTATAATCTGGAGATGTTTACTAACGATGTTTTGTTATAAATGTCATGCTATATCAATTCATGCCCCTGGTTGCATTTGTAGCCTGCTGTAACATGTTGTTATCTTGCTCCAAACTTGCTAAATAATGTTGCTGTCAGCCTGATTAACATTAAGTTCAATGTTGCCATGATTGTTGTTAGTGATCCAAGCATGCTATGAACTTGCTCTTGCCATTCTTAGCTTCATAAACATGTCTTCTTACTGTTGGTTGTCTTTCCATGCCATGTATTGCTCTGTGGTGAGTGGTACAAGCTCACCAACATGACTACTTATTGCTGTTTCTGCCATGTATGAATCTGTCATATAACTTGCCATGTTTACATGGGTGCCATCATATCCTCTGATCCTTTTTGGCTCATGGTCAGTAAGGGACTTTTGTTCTATGCAATTAGTAGATTCATTCCATGTCTTTGGTTGCCATGATATGTTCTTGTAGCATGACGTTTGCTTGCTCTAAACATTGCAACCTGATGTTATTTTCTGCTAAGCCTGAAACTGTTATTATTTGCAATCTTGCCATGTGCTTTTGGAGCATGTTCTAGTGTTTTCTGGAGATAGCTCAGTGTTCATGTTTTGTCATTTTACCTGTACTTCATGCCCATGCCTTTTGTTCTTATGTTGGGGTGTTGTAGCTTATTGTTTTGATGCTTGCAATATGCCTAGTTGCTGATTTGGACAGGTTGTTGCTATAACTTGTATAGTGTATGTGTTGAACCGTTGCTCCGTTTTGAGTGTGCTCTATATTAAACTTGCTTGATTTTGCATGAAGTTTCATATTATCATGTTGCATCCTTGTTTTGAGGTTTTTGCTTGATGTTTGGATGCATTTAGCATCAATGCCATGTTTAACTTGTTTTGGTCATATCTTCTAGGCCGTAGCTCCGAATTAAATGAACTTTATATGTAACTTGACTAGAATTTCGTGTAGATCATCTTGGTGCATCTTTAACTTGTTGTTTAACAACTTGAATATAAGTTTTGTTCAGATCTGGACCAATTTCGAAATTTGCATATGAGGACTTACCGGAATTGTTATATGTTGTTTCCGGCCTCATTTAAACTTGCCTTGATGTGTTGTTCTTGTTTCCATCATCTCTTGCCATGAGTAGCTTCATGTAGCTTTGTCATGCATCATGCTTGGTTGTGCATCATGTCATGTATATGTGTGGTGTGTTTACTATGTTGTGTGCTTCTTCTCGATAGTTCCCGTTTTGTTGCAATCGTGAGGATTCGTTCGTCTACGCTTGGTTCGTCTTCGTGGCTTCATCTTCTTTATGGACTCCTTCTTCTTCCTAGCCGGATTTCAGGCAAGATGACCGCTACCCTAGATCTCACTACTATCATTGCTATGCTAGTTGCTTCGTTCTATCGCTATGCTGCGCTACCTATCACTTGTTCCTCAAGCCTCCCAAATTGCCATGTCAGCCTCTAACCTTTTCACCCGTCCTAGCAAACCTTTGTTTGGCTATGTTACCGCTTTGCTCAGCCCCTCTTATAGCGTTGTTAGTTGCAAGTGAAGTTGAATATTGCTCCATGATGGACAGGATTATGTTGGGATATCACAATATCTCTTATTTAATTAATGCATCTATATACTTGGTAAAGGGTGGAAGGCTTGGCCTTATGCCTGGTATTTTGTTCCACTCTTGCCGCCCTAGTTTCCGTCATACCGGTGTTAGGTTCCCGGATTTTGCGTTCCTTATGCGGTCGGGTGATTTATGGGACTCCCTTGACAGTTCGCTTTGAATAAAACTCCTCCAGCAAGGCCCAACCTTGGTTTTACCATTTGCTTCACCACCACCTAATTTTCCCTTGGGAGTCGCTCTCTCTCGGGTCATCTTTATTTTAGCCCCCCCGGGCCAATGCTTGTCTAAGTGTTGGTCCAAACCGAGCGATGTCCGGCGCCCCCTGGGCAACAAGGGTCTATGCCAACCCGACGTCTTGCTCATCCGGTGTGCCCTGAGAACGAGATATGTGTAGCTCCTATCGGGATTTGTCGGCACAGCGGGCAGTCTTACTGGTCTTGTTTTACCATTGTCGAAATGTCTTGTAAACCAGGATTCAGAGACTGATCGGGTCTTCCTGGGAGAAGGTATATCCTTCATTCATCGCGAGAGATTATCATGGGCTATGTTGGGACACCCCTGCAGGGTTTAAACTTTCGAGAGCCGTGCCCATGGTTATGTGGCAGATGGGAATTTGTTAATGTCTGGTTGTAGATAACTTGACACCAGATACGATTTAAAATGCATCAACCGCGTGTGTAGCCGTGATGGTATCTTCTCGGCGGAGTCCGGGAAGTGAACACGGTTTCTGTGTCATGTTTGAAGTAAGTAGGAGCTCAGGATCACTTCTTGATCATTACTAGTTGACGACTGTTCCTTTGCTCCTCTTCTCGCTCTCATTTGCGTATGTTAGCCACCATATCATGCTTAGCCGCTGCTGCAACCTCACCACTTTACCCCTTCCTTTCCCATTAAGCTTTGCTAGTCTTGATACCCATGGTAATGGGATTGCTGAGTCCTCGTGGCTCACAGATTACTACAACAATAGTTGCAGGTACAGGTTTTGCGATGATCATGACGCGAGAGCGATGTTTGCTTGTTTTGGAGTTCTTCTTCTGCTTCTTCTTTGATCAGGGGATAGGTTCCAGGTCGGCAGCCTGGGCTAGCAGGTGGATGTCGTTTGAGATTCTGTTTGTGTTTCATCCGTAGTCGGATGATGCTCTTGTGTAATATGATGTTGTATTCGTGTGGCATTGTATGCCTTTTGTAAGTATCCCCATCTACTATGTAATGTTGATGTAATGATATCCACCTTGCAAAAGCGTTTCAATATGCGGGTCTATCCTTGGTGGGACCTTCGAGTTCCTTTTGGATAGGGTCGCATATTGGGCGTGACAACTTGTTAGATTCGTGTAGTTCCACCCACTGGGGGTGTATTCAAACTATGTTGAATTCCGGCTTGAGAGCCCTGTGAGGGAGTCCTAGATTAGGGGGTCCTCGGACAGCCGGACTATGACTTGTGCCGGATTGTTGGACTATGAAGATACAAGATTGAAGACTTCGTCCCGTGTCCGGGTGGGACTCTCCTTTTCATGGAAGGCAAGCTTGGCAATTCGGATATGTAGATCTCCTTCTCTGTAACCGACTCTGTGTAACCCTGGCCCCCTCCTGTGTCTATATAAATGGGAGGGTTTAGTCCGTAGGTGTCACACCCTGATTTTCATGCCACTACACTTAAGCTAACAATCATGATAAAATGTGGTTTGACAAAAACTTTTGAGTGTTTTGGACCTTGCCTTGATTGGTTTTTGTCTGGTGTTTGCAAGTGCTCTAAAAATCCAATAAATCCTCCAACTTCGATACTTCATTTCCTTGCCCCAAACTTATGCCCAATGATCAAGCCATGTGTATAGAGCAATATAGTATTTTTTACAAAAATAATTTGGCCAAAAATTATTTTCTACAATTAGTTTTTCAAAAACCCCTGAATTGAGGTTTGCACTGCAAGTACTTAATTAAGGGCAGTAAAAATCTTTCCAAAAATATACTTGACTCCTATTAGATATAGGATACCCAGAAACCACAAAAATATAATTTTAAAGGTTATTTTCCTATTTTATTTAAAAGCTTTTTCTTAAGGCCAGAAATGGTCTTTAATAGGGAAAAATTATTTTATTGTTTTAAAAATATTTGACAAAAATCAGGGAACCTCAGTGGACATATATTGTCCATATATAAGAGTTCAACACATGGTCATGTTCAAAATATTGGTCAAATCCCTCAAAAACCCTTTCTGGATATTTCAAGCTTTTGAAATAATTAGAAAGTAAATATTCTCCACAAATTCCAAGAAAATTCTAGCATGTCAAATATGACATGTTTGATGATCTTGGCAATTATCATGTCATGGAGAATAGTATAACCCCATGAAATCCCCTCAAAACCATTTCTGTCCATTTTGAAGTTTGAGCAACTTTACATTGCCAAACATGTCCAAATGTTCTCAAACCTTGTGAACATGCTCAAATGGTCTAGTAATTCATCTAGACCAAATGGCACAAGTTGGAGAACAAGTTAGCTTGATCAAAGTGCCCCAAAACCCTTCCTGTCCAGAACCAAATTTGAACAACTCTACATTGGCAACTTCCTCCTTTTGATCTCAACTTTTGTGGACATGTTCATAACCTCAAATGAACAGCCTACACCAAGTGGTGCATCAAGGAGAACAGATTTGCATGACTAAATCTTGGGAAGTCCATTTCTGCTGATTTATAGGGTTTACAAAAGTTGCATTGGCAACTTTTCCCAAATGAACTCAATCTTGGTGGAACCTCTTATTTTCTCATACCATTTGACCCTGTCAAGCCTCATGACAAATGGAGATCATCTACTTGCCCAAACCAATATCAAACAGCTTCTGCCACTTTGCCAAAATACCATTTTTGACCTCTTCCACTAATCTCCATGGCCTCAAATTTTTACCAGAGCTCACCCTAGTCACCTCCTACCTCCAGTAACTTTCCCCTGGCCATTTGTCAATTATTGTTGGGCAAAAACTCCAAGATTCCTCTCTGGACAGCCATGGCAGCATCTCTTTCCTCCCTCTATTTTTATTTCCTACCTCTCCCTTAGTACCTAAGCTACACCAGGGCATCTCCATATGCACCAGCAGCTAGTAGACAAGGCGGGGCACACCCAGAGCGCGTGGGCATGCCGTGGCATGCCAAATGGGCGCTCTGGAGCGTGCTACAGTGTGCTCCCGCACTGTAGCTGCGTCCTGCCCGAGGCTTCCGACCACCTCGAGCCTCCCCCGCGTGCCAGTCGATGCTCCTCGATGTCCGCAAGACGCCACGCCCCTGTCCCCCTTCTCTTTCTTCCTCCTGCTGCCTCCTCCACGCGCGCCCCGACCGCGCGAGAGCTCCAATGGGCGAGCTCACACGCGTGAAGCTTCTAGCACTTCCCCGATCCTTCTCTCCCTTCCCTTGGCCGTAGACCATCTCTACAAACGCCCCGGACACGCGCCCACGAGCCCCCGTGACTCCTAGCAACGACAACGACCTCGCCGGCGCATTCGTCCATGGTGCACCGCGGCCTCGCTCATTTTAAGCCACCCCGACCCTCTCTCTCGCCTCGGTTCGAACCCCCTCTCCCCCAGCAACCTCTCGGACACTCCCTCTCTCCCCCTCGTGGTCTCCCGCCCCTCCATGGCTGGGTTGCCGCCGCTGTGCCCCCGGACCAACCCGAGCCTTCACTGCTTCCTTGCTCCCACTGAACGCTCCAGAGGACACCCACGACACCAAGGAGCCTCCCCCGCGCACCAGGCCCTCCTCCCCGTGCTTGCCCTGCCCTGCCCGAATCTCGCCCGAATCTTGCCATGGCCGTGGCCCCACTCGCCGTCGTCCTCCGATGGACGTGCTGACAGGGGGGAGCGGGTGCGGCGCAGTCCCCCGAGCTTGCCGCTGTGCCGGGCACCCGCAGCAGCGCCCTTGGTCGTCGGGGACGAGCTCGGCCTTGCCCCCTCTGTTCCTGCGGCACGGGAGGCCGCGCGAGGAAGAAGGAGGCCGGCCGGTGGACCGGCGATCCCACCGGTCAGTCTCTGCCGACGTGTCCAGCCGGGCCCGCTCGGGTTAAGTGGAGGCGGGATCCCCTCGAAACCGCCTTCCCTGCAAGGAAGCGTACTCCCGTAGTACGCCATCGGCGTGGCCCTTCCCGCGCGCAGCTGAGCCACTGGGCCGGCCCAGTGGCTATCCCTCGCCCGATGCGTGTTTTAGGTATAAGCCTAAACCTTTCCTTTTTCTTTTATTTTGAACTCCTAAAATCCATAATAAATTCATTTTTACTCCAAATTTGATGATTCAAATTTACAGAGACTCCATAAATCAATTCCTATTTAATAGGCCACAGTGGACATTTTTGTTGTCCTTGGTTTTTACTGAACCTTTTGAAAAGGTCATTTATCCACATAAGTCCACTTCAAAAATCCATATTATATACACTTCAACTCCAAATCCAGTGAACCAATTCCTAAATGTTTCTAAAATCATGCCTGAATTAATGGGTACTTTTACTCATTTTTATAAAATGGCATTCTATGTACAACTTGTGGATCCATCAAATCCATTGATTCCATCATATTGAAATGTTTAGGAATATCCATTGATCCACTTCCAATGAAATCACCTTGGTCATTCCTCATATGACCAAAGGTATCCTAGAAAAGTCCAACTCATATTTTTAGAGCACTTTTGTTTCCTGCCTTGTTGTGTTGCTTATTATGGTTGCCTTTGACGATAGTTGACGAAGTAGACGAAATGCTCGGAGTTGGACCAGAGATATTTGAAGACCTCGAAGACTTTGTTAAAACAGGCAAGCGGCCCTTTGACCATGTCTATGAAATCCTTTTTATGCATGTCATATAGCACCATATTGTTGTTGCAACGGAATCATGATGAGGTGGTATCCACTTTGATGGTTTGCCACCATAGTTCCTCGTTAATACTTGCATTGTGCATGACCCTACCTTCTTATGAGGGTTATGCCGGTGGGAGTAGATAGGATGCTACAGTAGATGCTACGCAAAAAGGGACGGGTATATGCATGATGAAGGAGACAAAGTATTTTCAAAGGACTTTTCGAAAACCCCGTCGGGTGCCACCTATGCCCGAGGGAGATGATGAGATGGGTAACCACTTGATGACGAAGTGGTGTACCGAGGAAAGTGTGTGTGTTGTTTTCGAAAACGGATTAGATTTAAGATTTGATGACTGTCCCAACCTTACATGCGCAACCACTCTACCCTTATATGGGAAAGGGCATTATTGATTACCTAGACCGATACTAGCTTGGAGCCTGCATTACTAGTGACGGGAGAGTTGTTGGTGCGCTCTCTCGGGACGGGGTCGCGCCAGGTAGGGCGGCCAAGAACATTTTTATGGGGCACCGGACACACCGTTGGTACCCCGTGCTTGTGATGTGAGATGATTATGGAGGGTGGCTGCATGAAAACGTTATGTGATAATGTTGGGCACGGGGGTTACTATCAATCGAGTGGACTCCATGTTAGTGTCTTCTAGGGAAAGGTAGTGATCGGGTGCTTACCCCGGGTACTTGAGGTATCGCGGGTCGTGGATGACACGGAAGTTCCCCGGATCTTGTGGGTAAAGTGTGCAACCTCTGCAGAGTGTAAAACTATTCGAATAGCCGTGTCCACGGTCAAGGACGGTTGGGCGGTGCTGCTTAAACTATGTCCAGAGTTTACAAACCAGTGTGTGTGACTACTTGGGTCAAGTCAAAGGACTTGACGTGATTGAGTTGGGTTGGTGCCCACTCTATTTATGTTGATATCTGTAACCTGTCCTCATGGTTACTTGAATTCTCTTGATGCATGTCTTACAAGTTGTTGAACATGTCATTGCACTCAAAACTAGCTTTCTGCAAAAATTTGCCTATATCATGCATTGTTGTATCTTGAACCAAAACATGGGTTGCTTGCGAGTACATTCAAAGTACTCATTGGCTTACCACTGGTTATTTAATTGACCAGGCATGGAAGAACCGGAGTTCGAAGAAGAGTTCTTCGGTGACGAACATGCGAGCTAGGACGCTTCCAAGTCAGAATGCCTGTAGGGTTAAGGCAGATGGCATGGGTTCTACTTATCGACGAAGATTTCCGCTGCTTGTGTTTCATTTCATGTTCAGCCCTTAAGGCTTTATCTATGCAAGACTTGACCATAATGGTCATAATTTGTGTAAGACGGTATGTATGGATGTAAGACTCTTGTTACTCAGCTTCTGTGTGTTCAGTGAGCATTGATCTCTGGGATCACTATACACGTGCATTCGGTGATCTCGACTTATGAGTCGGGGTCCCCACAGAGCTGGTATCAGAGCCATCCTGACTGTAGGAAGCCTTAGTTAGCATGGTCGTTAGTTAGGGTAAAACTATTTCCAAAACTACTACTAGTTTTCAAAACTATCTATACTTCTCTTCCCTTCTTAGTTTTTTTTTCGAAAACTAAGGAATACTTTCCTTATTAATCTCTTCCCCTTCAAAACCTTTGGTCGCTAGAACCCTTATGCCCCTGACCACTAGATTCCTTGTAATCCTCATGGATAATCTAGAACGAAGATGCCTTTCCAGACGTTCACCCACATCTCCTGAACACAAGATTGGCGACATCACAACAAGACAATACCAACAGAAGATACATCGTCAAGGAATGAGGACCTGAAGACCCAGGAGATGGTGACACCCTTGACACTGCCCCAAGATGATGCAACCTTATCCTACAATGATCAGGGCATAGGATATGCAAGATGATGATATACATCGCTAATAGAGTAACCCTGTCACTACCGTTGTTGTATCGGCAACCACCGGTGGATGAGAACCTAGCCATTTGGTCCGCCTCACTATAGTGAGCAGGAAAACGGTTCTCCTCATCCCCCGCTCTTGGTGTCGATGTTGTCATCAACGTAACCGACATGATGGACCTCTATTACGCCTTGATAATGTCATTGCATAAAGGATTACCTACCTGGTACCATCGACGGCTTAGAAGACAAAAAGGGATCGTCATGATTAAGAAGACAATAGAAGACCAAGTCAATGCCAGTTACGAGGAGCCACGTTCACCCCATCACATCAACAGGCGAGAAGTTGTTGAAGAATCTTCAGGCTCAACCCGGATTGTTTCATCGAACAACTACAAGAGACGTAGCAACACCTGAGGAAAACTCGGAAGACTGCACGAGGCACAAGGCACGACTACTGAGTCCGAGAACCCCTAGGGTAGGATGAGTCATGTACCCCCTATGCGCAGTCGGATCCGCATGATAGTTCGAATAGAACCATGATTGTGTGTTGCTTGTTTTTATTTGTTTGTGTTTTGATATAGGTCGCACTTTTGCCCTAAGCGACAAGTACGCGACTATATCACCTCCTTACCCTGTTTCTTTGGTTTGGCCCTTTTTGCACCTATTTGTTTGCATTTGCACTATAGAACCCCTTTAGTCATACCCCTCCTCTACGCTACTTTTCCCTCTCATCTCTCTCCTCAATTGAAGGCTAGCAAGACAAGATGCACCAAGGATTCTACTTTGGCAACCAACCAGCACTGAAGACTTTTGCTACAACCTCCTCGACCAAATGCAGCCCCTTAGAGTTATGGTTGCCCCTCAAGATTAGAAACCCATTCCTAGACCCTTCGATACTTCATAAGATACCCCAGCTCGAATCCTTAACAATGTGCTCCTGCTAAGCCTCCGTAACCTTGCTTATCACTGGGTTCATTATGGAACTAGTGGACATAGTGAACGAGCACATTATCATCCTAAGATAGCACCAAAACTAACGATGCCATAGGGAAGACCAATTTGAGGATATAGGAACAGAGGACAAATGACTTGATGAGTTTATATCAATGACTTTGAGGAATCGTCCGAGACTATTCAATGGATTATGAGGCTTTGATGTTGGTAGATGAACTTGGTGGGATCATGAGTATAGATTAGCATAGCTTTCATTACCCCTGACTAAATTGGATTTAGTAGGATAATTGTGTTCGCAAGCTGGAATTCTTGGAAGTATTTGGATTTAACTTAGCCATGGGATATTGATAGGAGACAGTTGATATTACGTAAATGACTTGGGGGAAAGTGTGGAAACTCTCGCGGGACATGAGATTTGGATTAAATAAGTTACCCTAGTGGAGTATGGATGCAGACATGGTTCGGAGTAAATTGGATTTAGACTGATGATCTTGATCATGATACCATGTTTCTCGGTGGACCATAAACGAGGAGATTGGACTAATTGTAGGAGTTTATGTAGGCATCTTTGTGAGCTTTACCTTAGAGTATTACTAGAACACAATAACGGGAATTGGTGGACTGACTATAGTAAGGCAGCCCTTTCAAGTATTGGGGATTATAAGGACTTTAGGAGATCATGTGGAACACCATAAACATTGGATTTGTAGAATTAATGGATTGTGTAGCGATTGATGGAAGTTAATGGGCTGCTGGAGTTGATTCATAGGAAGGAAACAAGATCTTGGAGTGGCTTACGACGTGTTTCCTTAGGATAGAGGTGCTTTATCTTAGACATTGGAAGAATAGGCTGAGCACTTGGATTGTCACGTTCAAGCTTAGCAGCTTATGTGTTCTACCCATGGATTTTTAGGGGTAGCCATACATATGGGTTTGGGGATTGTAGACATATATGATTTTGTTAGACCTCCTCTCGAGAGTCATGAGGATATGAATCACATGAGTGATGATTGGAGTTGACCTATACGAATGATGCTTTTAGTAGTATAAGGTGATCTGTTTGGAGGACTAAGTAGAACAATTGGCATCTCAGGAATGGTGCTCAAGGATAAACGTTCACTCGCACCCTAGAATCCTTGAAACCCTCAAGCCCTACCAAGGTACAACATGGTCGGATCAGGACCTTAGGGCCTTGACACTACATGTAGAACTACCTTGGACCATACTCAACCCTGACCACTGCCAATCCCCAGCCTACTTTATGTACCCCGTGAAAAACGTCTTCATGGAGTACTTAGACAAGATAGTTGTCCTACTTGTCTACCAAAGACGGAAGAAGAGTCGTTCAGCTGGTCAAGAAACATTTGAAGACCGCCATGCCAAAGAGGAAGAACTATACCAACCACCGTCGTCAAGAAGTAAACCTTCGCGTCGAAGACCAGGTGTATCTGCAAGCCACTCCTCTCTAAGGAACCAAGCATTTCCAAGACAAGGAGACCCACCCCAAGATTCAGCGGCCCCCTTCGAGATCACTCCAAGATTTAACAACCCCCTCTGAGATCACTACGAGACGAAGGGAAGACAATTACTAGCTGGAGTTGCCACCTGAGTTACCTAATGTGCACAATGCTTTCCATGCATCACAACCCCGGAAGTGTTTCCAACTTCCTAACTTGCCCAATCTCTACGAGGGCATTGACCACCGAGCCATCGACCCCTAGCTCAATCTAACCTACCGTGAGCTACCCATTAGCAACCTGGATCAAGAAGAGCGTCATACACGAAGCTACACCATCAAGTACTTCAAGCTCAATGGAGCACTACACGGAAGCAGAAGCAACATGAGGACTTGAAGACTACCCCAGATCCAAGTTCATATATCCCTTTCCGCGCCTAGTTTGGGAATCTCGAGGACGAGATTCTTGTAAGGGGGGTAGGTCTGTCACACCCTGATTTTCATGCCGCTACACTTAAGCTAAAAATCATGATAAAATGTGGTTTGACAAAAACTTTTGAGTGTTTTGGACCTTGCCTTTATTGGTTTTTGTCTGCTGTTTGCAAGTGCTCTAAAAATCCAATAAATCCTCCAACTTCGATACTTTATTTCCTTGCCCCAAACTTATGCCCAATGATCATGCCATGTGTATAGAGCAATATAGTATTTTTTTACAAAAATAATTTGGCCAAAAAGTATTTTCTAAAATTAGTTTTTCAAAACCCCCTGAATTGAGGTTTGCACTGCAAGTACTTAATTAAGGGCAGTAAAAATCTTTCCAAAAATATACTTGACTCCTATTAGATATAGGATACCCAGAAACCACAAAAATATAATTTTAAAGGTTATTTTCCTATTTTATTTAAAAGCTTTTTCTTAAGGCCAGAAATGGTCTTTAATAGGGAAAAATTATTTTATTGTTTTAAAAATATTTGACAAAAATCAGGGAACCTCAGTGGACATATATTGTCCATATATAAGAGTTCAACACATGGTCATGTTCAAAATATTGGTCAAATCCCTCAAAAACCCTTTCTAGATATTTCAATCTTTTGAAATAATTACAAAGGAAATATTCTCCACAAATTCCAAGAAAATTCTAGAATGTCAAATATGACATGTTTGATGATCTTGGCAATTATCATGTCATGGAGATTTGTATAACCCCATGAAATCCCCTCAAAACCATTTCTGTCCATTTTGAAGTTTGAGCAACTTTACATTGCCAAACATGTCCAAATGTTCTCAAACCTTGTGAACATGCTCAAATGGTCTAGCAATTCATCTAGACCAAATGGCACAAGTTGGAGAACAAGTTAGCTTGATCAAAGTGCCCCAAAACCCTTCCTGTCCAGAACCAAATTTGAACAACTCTACATTGGCAACTTCCTCCTTTTGATCTCAACTTTTGTGGACATGTTCATAACCTCAAATGAACAGCCTACACCAAGTGGTGCATCAAGGAGAACAGATTTGCATGACTAAATCTTGGGAAGTCCATTTCTGCTGATTTCTAGGGTTTACAAAAGTTGCATTGGCAACTTTTCCCAAATGAACTCAATCTTGGTGGAACCTCTTATTTTCTCATACCATTTGACCCTGTCAAGCCTCATGACAAATGGAGATCATCTACTTGCCCAAACCAATATCAAACAGCTTCTGCCACTTTGCCAAAATACCATTTTTGACCTCTTCCACTAATCTCCATGGCCTCAAATTTTTACCAGAGCTCACCCTAGTCACCTCCTACCTCCAGTAACTTTCCCCTCGCCATTTGTCAATTATTGGTGGGCAAAAACTCCAAGATGCCTCTCTGGACAACCATGGCAGCATCTCTTTCCTCCCTCTATTTTTATTTCCTACCTCTCCCTTAGTACCTAAGCTACACCAGGGCATCTCCATATGCACCAGCAGCTAGTAGACAAGGCGGGGCACACCCAGAGCGCGTGGGCATGCCGTGGCATGCCAAATGGGCGCTCCGGAGCATGCTACAGTGTGCTCCCGCACTGTAGCTGCGTCCTGCCCGAGGCTTCCGACCACCTTGAGCCTCCCCCGCGTGCTAGTCGATGCTCCTCGACGTCCGCAACACGCCACGCCCCTGTCCCCCTTCTCTTTCTTCCTCCTCCTGCCTCCTTCACACGCGCCCCGACCGCCTGAGAGCTCCAATGGGCAAGCTCACACGCGTGAAGCCTCTGGCACTTCCCCGATCCTTCTATCCCTTCCCTTGGCCGTAGACCATCTCTACAAACGCCCCGGACACGCGCCCACGAGCCCCCGTGACCCCTAGCAACGGCAACGACCTCGCCGGCGCACTCGTCCATGGTGCACCGCGGCCTCGCCCATTTTAAGCCACCCCGACCCTCTCTCTCGCCTCGGTTCGAACCCCCTCTCCCCCAGCAACCTCTTGGACACTCCCTTTCTCCCCCTCGTGGTCTCCCGCCCCCTCCATGGCTGGGTTGCCGCCGCTGTGCCCCCGGACCAACCCGAGCCTTCACTGCTTCCCCGCTCCCACTGAACGCTCCAGAGGACACCCACGACACCAAGGAGCCTCCCCCGCGCACCAGGCCCTCCTCCCCGTGCTTGCCCTGCCCTGCCCGAATCTCGCCCGAGCACCGTCCGCCATGGCCGTGGCCCCACTCGCCATCGTCCTCTAATGGACGTGCTGACAGAGGGGAGCGGGCGCGGCGCAGTCCCCCGAGCTCGCCGGTGCGCCGGGCACCCGCAGCAGCGCCCTTGGTCACCGGGGACGAGCTCGGCCTCGCCCCCTCTGTTCCTGTGGCACGGGAGGCCGCGCGAGGAAGAAGGAGGCCGGCCGATGGACTGGCGACCCCACCGGTCAGTTTCTGCCGATGTGTCCAGTCGGGCCCGCTCAGGTTAAGTGGAGGCGGGATCCCCTCGAAACCGCCTTCCCTGCAGGGAAGTGTACTCCCGTAGTATGCCATCGGCGTGGCCCTTCCCGCGCGCAGCTGAGCCACTGGGCCGGCCTAGTGGCTATCCCTTGCCCGATGCGTGTTTTAGGTATAAGCCTAAACCTTTCCTTTTTCTTTTATTTTGAACTCCTAAAATCCATAATAAATTCATTTTTACTCCAAATTTGATTATTCAAATTTACAGAGACTCCATAAATCAATTCCTATTTAATAGGCCACAGTGGACATTTTTGTTGTCCTTGGTTTTCACTGAACCTTTTGAAAAGGTCATTTATCCACATAAGTCCACTTCAAAAATCCATATTATATACACTTCAACTCCAAATCCAGTGAAACCAATTCGTAAATGTTTCTAAAATCATGCCTGAATTAATGCGTACATTTACTCATTTTTATAAAATGGCATTCTGTGTACAACTTGTGGATCCATCAAATCCATTGATTCCATCATATTGAAATGTTTAGGAATATCCATTGATCCACTTCCAATGAAATCACCTTGGTCATTCCTCATATGACCAAAGGTATCCTAGAAAAGTCCAACTCATATTTTTAGAGCACTTCTATTTCCTGCCTTGTTGTGTTGCTTATTATGGTTGCCTTCGACGATAGTTGACGAAGTAGACGAAATGCTCGGAGTTGGACCAGAGATATTTGAAGACCTTGAAGACTTTGTTAAAACAGGCAAGCGTCCCTTTGACCATTTCTATGAAATCCTTTTTATGCATGTCATATAGCACCATATTGTTGTTGCAACAGAATCATGATGAGGTGGTATCCACTTTCATGGTTTGCCACCGTACTTCCTCGTTGATACTTGCAGTGTGCATGACCCTACCTTCTTATGAGGGTTATGCCGGTGGGAGTAGATAGGATGCTACAGTAGATGCTACGCAAAAAGGGACGGGTATATGCATGATGAAGGAGACAAAGTATTTTCAAAGGACTTTTCAAAAACCCCGTCGGGTGCCACCTATGCCCGAGGGAGATGATGAGATGGGTAACCACTTGATGACGAAGTGGTGTACCGAGGAAAGTGTGTGTGTTGTTTTCGAAAATAGATTAGATTTATGATTTGATGACTGTCCCAACCTTACATGCGCAACCACTCTACCCTTATATGGGAAAGGGCATTATTGATTACCTAGACCGATACTAGCTTGAAGCCCGCATTACTAGTGACGGGAGAGTTGTTGGTGCGCTCTCTCGGGACGGGGTCGCGCTAGGTAGGGCGGCCAAGAACATTTTTCTGGGGCACCGGACACACCGTTGGTACCTCGTGCTTGTGATGTGAGATGATTATGGAGCGTGGCTCCGCGAAAATGTTATTTGATAATGTTGGGCACGGGGGTTACTACCAATCGAGTGGACTCCATGTTAGTGTCGTCTAGGGAAAGGTAGTGATCGGGTGCTTACCCTGGGAACTTGAGGTATCGCGGGTCGTGGATGACACGGAAGTTCCCCGGATCTTGTGGGTAAAGTGTGCAACCTCTGCAGAGTGTAAAACTATTCGAATAGCCGTGTCCATGGTCAAGGACGGTTGGGCGGTGCTGCTTAAACTATGTCCAGAGTTTACAAACCAGTGTGTGTGACTACTTGGGTCAAGTCAAAGGACTTGACGTGATTGAGATGGGTTGGTGCCCACTCTATTTATGTTGATATCTGTAACCTGTCCTCATGGTTACTTGAATTCTCTTGATGCATGTCTTACAAGATGTTGAACATGTCATTGCACTCAAAACTAGCTTTCTGCAAAAATTTTCCTATATCATGCATTGTTGTATCTTGAACCAAAACATGGGTTGCTTGCGAGTACATTCAAAGTACTCATTGGCTTGCCACTGGTTATTTAATTGACCAGGCATGGAAGAACCGGAGTTCGAAGAAGAGTTCTTCGGTGACGAACATGCGAGCTAGGATGCTTCCCAGTCAGAATGCCTGTAGGGTTAAGGCAGATGGAATGGGTTCTACTTATCGACGAAGATTTCCGCTGCTTGTGTTTCATTTGATGTTCAGCCCTTAAGGCTTTATCTATGTAAGACTTGACCATAATGGTCATAATTTGTGTAAGACGGTATGTATGGATGTAAGACTCTTGTTACTCAGCTTCTGTGTGTTCAGTGAGCATTGATCTCTGGGATCACTTTACACGTGCATTCGGTGATCTCGACTTATGAGTCGGGGTCCCCACAGTAGGATAACAACAATGATAATTATAGGCTAGCTTCTAGGGTTTAGCATCTATGATCTCGTGGTAGATCAACTCTTGTAATACTCATATCATCAAGATCAATCAAGCAGGAAGTAGGGTATTACCTTCATAGAGAGGGCCCGAACCTGGGTAAACATTGTGTCCCCCGCCTCCAGTTACCATTAGCCTTAGACGCACAGTTCGGGACCCCCTACCCGAGATCCGCCGGTTTTCACACGGACATTGGTGCTTTCATTGAGAGTTCCACTATGTCATCACGATAAGGCTTGATGGCTCCTTCAATCATCCAAAGCGATGTGATCCAGGGTGAGGCTTTCCTCTCCGGATAGATCTTCGTATTCGGCGGCTTCACACTGCGGGCCAACTCGCTTGGCCATCTGGAGCGGACCGATAGCTACGCCCCTGGCCATCAGGTCAGGTTGGGAAGCCTGAACTACACCGCCGACATCCGCAGAGACTTGATCTTCGACGGATTCGGGCCCATGTCAGGTGCGCCGAACAGTCACGATGAGCATGACTTAGATATGACATAGAAGGTATTTGAGAAATCTCACCTGCGGCTGCCTCGGCTCTTAATCCGGACCAGATCGTGCCATCCGAGGACGGGTGGATGGACCCCACCACTGAGGCCACACACTCAGCGGTGATAGAGCCGAACACAGACTTCGCCTCCAATGTCTGCATCGTCGGACCCCCGGACTCGTCTCTGGCCGCAGGCTCCGAACCACGTACATCCATGCCCATCAAACCTGATTGGGCACCGATTATGGAGTTTACCTCCGCGGATATCTTTCAGCACTCGCCCTTGGGCGACGTGCTAAATTTATTAAAATCCCTCTCCCTATCAGGAGACTCTTGGCCGAACTATGTCCGGCTTGAGTGGGAAGCGGACGACGAAGAAATTCGTTACCTACCCACCACCCACTTAATAGCAACTGTCGACGACTTAACCGACATGCTTGATTTCGACTCCGAAGACATCAATAGTATGGACGACGATGCCCAAGAAGAACAGGAACCACCGCCCAAAGGACGCTGGACAACCACCTCATCATATGATATATATATGGTGGACACGCCCAAAGAAAGCAATGGCGACGAGGCAACGAAGGATAATCCCCTCAAGAAGAAATCTAAGCGCCGGTGGCGCCGCTCTAAGCCCCGCCATAGCAAAAATGGCGATACCGGCACAAGAGACAATAGCACTCCGGATGGTGTCGAAGACGAAACAATCCCGCCTAGCCAAGCTTTGAACAAACCGGACGGGAGTATGGGCAAGTTAGCCCTGATAAACATGCAATGGATGGAGACTCAGAGGATGACAACTACATGCCCCTCTCCGAAGACGAGGTGAGCCTTGGCGATGAAGAATTCATCGTGCCTGAGGATCCCGTCGAGAAGGAGCGCTTCAAGCGCCGGCTTATAGCCACTGCAAAAAGCTTGAAGAAAAAGCAGCAGCAGCTTCAAGCTGATCAAGATCTGCTAACTGATGATGGACTGAGGTCCTGGCAGCCGAGGAATACGGACTCAAGCGCCCAACCAAAGGTTACCCAAAGCGCAGGTTGTTACCTCAACTCGAGGAGGAGGCACTAGAGCCTACACTACCAGCGCACGATGCGGCTGACCGGCCACCTCCTAGCCGAGACAAAGCGGCACATCAGCCCAAACACCAGCCCGCACCCCGTCGCCAAACAAGCAAAGACACGAAGGCCCAGGGCTACACGCATGACCTGCGAGACAAATTGGAAAACAAAGCAGGACACTCAAGATCGATCTACGGATCACGGGGGAGCGCCCCAGTGCGTGACGATGACCGTCACGCCGGATATACTAAATACAAATCCGGCCAGGCCGAATACAACAGATCATACTCATTTGAACTACATCGTGATGTAGCCCGGCATAGAGGCGCCGCACAACCCCTATGCTTCACTGACTAAGTAATGGATCACGAATTCCCAGAAGGGTTTAAGCATGTGAATATCGAGCCCTACAATGGGACCACAGACCCCGCTGTATGGATAGAAGATTTCTTTCTCCACATTCACATGGCCTGCGGGGATGATCTACACGCCATAAAGTACCTCCCACTAAATCTCAAGGGACCGGTTCGACATTGGCTGAATAGTTTGCCGGCAAACTCCATTGGAAGTTGGGAGAACCTGGAAGATGCACTCTTGGATAACTTCCAGGGCACATATATGCGACCACCAGATGCTGATGATTTAAGTCACATAACCCAACAGCCCGGAGAGTCATCCTGGAACTTTTGGACCCGGTTCCCAACTTAAAAGAACCAAATTGTTGACTGTCCGGATGCTGAAGCCCTAGCGGCCTTTAAGCATAACATCCGTGAGGAGTGGCTTGCCCGACACCTCGGTCAAGAGAAGCCGAAGTCCATGGCAGCCCTCACGACACTCATGACCCGCTTTTGCATGGGCGAAGATAGCTGGTTGGCTCGTAGCAACAGCATAGTAAGCAATCCTGGCCCACCAGATGCTAGAGATACCAGCTCCAAGCCCCGATGCAACAAACACAAGCGTCGTAATAATGGCGATAACGCCAAAGACACGGCCGTTAATGCTGGATTTAGTGGCTCTTAGTCCGGTCAGCCGAAAAAACAATTCAAAAGGAACAATCCGGGCTCGTCCAGTCTGGACAACATACTCGATCGTCCATGCCAAATTCATGGCACCCCAAGAACACCAGCTAATCATATCAACAGAGAATGTTGGGTTTTCAAACAAACTGGCAGGTCACGTGCCGAAAACAAGGATAAGAGGTCTCAAAGCGATAATGACGACGAGGAGCCCCGGCCACTGAACTCAGGAGGGCAAAAGAAATTCCCCCCGCAAATCAAAATGGTGAACATGATAAACACCACCCATATTCCCAAGCAGGAACGGATGCGCACTCTTAGGGATGTCGACATAATGGAGCCAATCGCCCCACAATATAACCTATGGCCGATCACCTTTGACCGTACGGATCGTCCTGCCAATACCAATCAGGGCAATTCAGCCGCACTAGTCCTTGACCCAATAATTAACGGATTCCACCTCACACAAGTCCTTATGGATGGAGGCTTCAGTGTAAACCTACTGTATTAGGAGATAGTGCGCAACATGGGTATTGATCTTTCGATAATCAAGCCCACTAAAACCACCTTTAAAGGTGTTATACCAGGTGTGGAGGCCTGTTGTACAGGCTCCATCACTCAGGAGGTAGTCTTCGGATCACCAGACAATTACCGTACCGAAGAGTTAATCTTCGACATCGTTCCTTTTCGTAGTAATTATCATGCACTGCTCGGATGAACCGCATTTGCTCGATTCAACGTGGTGCCACATTATGTCTACCGTAAGCTCAGGATGCCCAGTCCGCGCGGCGTCATAATAGTTAATGGCAAGGCCGAACGCCCCCTCTATGTCGAAGAGTATACCGCCGCCTTAACAGTAGAAGCAACGAGTGGCATCTTTCAATCGAACCTTGCGTCGACGGCCAAGCTTCCAAACACCGTCAAAGGAGTTTGAACTACTACACGGCAGGATAGCCCAGCTCGTCAGGAGCTCAATTAAACCTCCTGGCAGCAAACAGAGGCACAACTAGGATAGGCCACACAATGCGGCTTAACCGCTCCGTGGCACACAAATATCTTTTTGCACTTTCTTTGCAGGTCCACTTTTGCATAGGCCAGGACTGGAGACATGGAAACAGCTCGAATGCGTAAGGGAATCCTTAGATATTCCCCTCGATGACCATCCAATTACACTCCGGATCCGCACACAGCCTCCTCCCGCCTGGTCTCAGCAGGTTCCGAAGTCATATCTCTTTTTATCACATTACCTGTACTCGTACGCATCGACGTGTTATTCAATTACAACATGTGGCTTTATATGATGGTTATCCACCGTTGTTTCTTATTGACACTCTTTGTCAAATGGCATCCGTACACCGTGATATGCCTTAATATACCAGGGGCTTCATTGTACCCATAATACGGCAATAAAGTCTAAAGACCTTCACGGTCGTTCGGCACCCCAAACTTATAGCATTATATGCATCAGCTCTGAATCATATCTTGGGTCAATAGTTGGGTTTTCCCGACTCCCATGTTTTGCTGCCTTACATTCCGCTATATTGGCTAAGGCGGCACAGGGAGAACTACTGGGATTGTCTCCCAGTTCTTCTGGATGAGCGCCTGAGTAGAGAAAGCCGAAAACTGACTGTCATGATACGGCGAGAGCTGGTCAGCTGTTCGAGAGGTTGTAAAGTCTTTAAGGATTTCTTCCGCATTATGCGATAACTAATGCAGCGTGCGATGGATCGACTTTTCTTCCGATCAGGTCTTATAGAGCCCCCTGTGCGGTCTTCTGAACACCAGGGCTGCGCCTACCTTCCTTTTGTCTGGTTAAGTGAGAGTGATAAAGCCTTATAGTCCGATTGCTTGGTTCGTTGCACTGAACACCTCCTTCAAGGACCCAAAACTGGGATAAAGAGTGCTCAGGTTTATCCCGAACACCCCCGTACTTCCTACGTGGGGGCAGAAGCCGATGACTGGCCAACTCTCAGGATTAATATATAAAATGCCCACGCATGAGGAAACTTTTGCCAATAACAGGCAATAAATAATAGAAATGACCTTGTTCAACATTACAAAGGACAACATGACTGTATTCATGGAAATATAATGTCCTTAGTGCATTGCTCCGCCGCAAGGCGGGATCCTATCAGGACACTATCATAATATAACTCGGGCTTGCGGTGCTCCTTCCCCTCCGACAGTCCCTCGGTCATCAGGTTTTTAGCATCCATGTTCGCCCAGTGCACCTTTGCGCGGGCGAAGTCCATTCGTGCACCCTCCATACAGACCGACCGCTTGATGACTTCAAGTCGAGGGCAGGCACTCACAAGCCGCTTCACGAGCCCGAAGTATCTGCTTGGAATCGGCTCGTCGGGCCATAGCCGAATAATTAAATCCTTCATGGCTAATTCGGCTGCCTTATGCAGTTTGATTAGCTACTTTAGCTGATCGGCAAATGGCAATGGATACACCGACGCTAGATACTGCGACCAGAAGAGCTTCTCCGTAGTTCTCCTTTCTTCAGCTCGATAGAATTATGCGGCATCAGATACGCTGCGTGGCAGCTGAGGGAGTCCTGGATTAGGGGGTCCTCGGACAGCCGGACAATATACTTTGGTCGGACTATTGGACTATGAAGATACAACATTGAGGACTTCGTCCCATGTCTGGGTGGGACTCTCCTTTGCTGTCACGCCCAATATGCGACCCTATCCAAAAGGAACTCGAAGGTCCCACCAAGGATAGACCCACATATTGGAACGCTTTTACAAGGTGGATATCATTACATCAACATTACATAATAGATGGGGATACATACATAAGGCATACAATGCCACACGAATACAACATCATCTTACAAGAGATCAACATCCGACTACGGATGATACATAAACAGAAACTCAAACAATATCCACCCTGCTAGCCCAGGCTGCCGACCTGGAACCTATCCCCTGATCGAAGAAGAAGCAGAAGAAGAACTCAACACAAGCAAGCATCGCTCTCGCGTCAGGATCATCGCATAACCTGTACCTGCAACTGTTCTTGTAGTAATTTGTGAGCCACGAGGACTCAGCAATCCCATTACCATGGGTATCAAGACTAGCAAAGCTTAATGGGAAAGGAAGGGGTAAAGTGGTGAGGTTGCAGCAGCGACTAAGCATAATATGGTGGCTAACATACGCAAATAAGAGCGAGAAGAGAAACAAGCGGAACGGTCGTGAAGCTAGCAATGATCAAGAGGTGATCCTGAACTCCTACTCACGTCAAACATAACCCAAAACTGTGTTCACTTCCCGGACTCCGCCGAAAAGAGACCATCACGGCTACACACATGGTTGATGCATTTTAATTCGAATCTGGTGTCAAGTTATCTACAACCGGACATTAACAAATTCCCATCTACCACATAACCGCGGGGACGGCTTTCGAAAGATAATACCCTGCAGGGGTGTCCCAACTTAGCCCATGATAAGCTCTCGCGATCAACAAAGGATATTCCTTCTCCCAGGAAGACCCGATCAGTCTCGGAATCCCGGTTTACAAGACATTTCGACAATGGTAAAACAAGACCAGCAAGACCGCCCGATGCGCCGACAATCCCGATAGGAGCTGCACATATCTCGTTCTCAGGGCAACACCGGATGGGACAGGCTACGAGTAAAACCAGACTTCGAGTTTCCCCGAGGTGGCCCCACAGACGGCTCGGTTCGGACCAACACTTAGACAAGCACTGGCCCCGGGGGGGGGGGACTAAAATAAAGATGACCCTTGGGTTGGCCGACCCAAGGGAAGGGTATAGGTGGTGGTGAGGCAAATGGTAAAACCAAGGTTGGGCCTTGCTGGACAAGTTTTATTCAAAGCGAACTGTCAGGGGGTCCCATAAATCACCCGACCGCGTAAGGAACGCAAAATCCGGGAACATAACACCGGTATGACGGAAACTAGGGCGGCAAGAGTGGAACAAAACACCAGGCATAAGGCCGAGCCTTCAACCCTTTACCAAGTATATAGATGCATTAATAATATAAGAGATATTGTGATATCCCAACATAACCCTATCCACCATGGAGCAATCTTCAACTTCACCTGCAGCTAGCAACGCTATAAGAGGGGCTCAGCAAAGCGGGAACATAGCCAAACAACGGTTTGCTAGGAAGGGTGTCAAAGGTTAGAGGTTCATGGCAATTTGGGAGGCTTGATGAGCAACAAATAGGTAACGCAACATAGCGATAGAACGAAGCAACTAGCATAGCAATGATAGTAGTGAGATCCATGGTAGCGGTCATCTTGCTTGAAATCCCGCAAGGAAGAAGAACGAGTCCATGAAGAAGATGAAGCCACGAAGACGAACCAAGCGTAGACGAACGAATCGTCACGATCGCAACGAAACGGGAACTATCGAGAAGAAGCACACAACATGGTAAACACACCACACATGAACAAGACATGATGCACAACAAGCATGATGCATGACAAAGCTACATGAGACTACTCATGGCAAGAGATGATGCAAACAAGAACAACACATCAAGGCAAGTTTAAATGAGGCCGGAAACAACATATAACAATTCCGGTAAGTCCTCATATGCAAATTTCGAAATTGGTCCAGATCTGAATAAACCTTATGTTCAAGTTGTTAAACAGCAAGTTAAGAGCACCAAGATGATCTACACGAAATTCTAGTCAAGTTACATATAAAGTTCATTAGATTCGGAGCTACGGCCTAGAAGATATGAGCAAAACAAGTTAAACATGGCATTGATGCAAAATGCACCCAAACATCAAGCAAACACACCAAAACAAGGATGCAACATGATAATATGAAACTACATGCAAAATCTAAGCAAGTTTCATATAGAGCACACTCAAAACGGAGCAACGGTGCAACACACGCACACTATACAAGTTATAGCAACAATCTGTCCAAAACAGCAACTAGAAATATTGCAAGCATCAAAACAATATGCTACAGCATCTCAACGTAAGAACAAAAGGCATGGGCATGAAGTACAGGTAAAGCATAACAAAACATGAACACAGAGCTATCTCCAGAAACAACTAGAACATGCTCAAAAGGACATGGTAAGATTGCAAATAATAAGAGTTTCAGACTTTACAGAAATAACATCAGGTTGCAATGTTTAGAGCTATCAAACAACATGTTAAAGGAACTTATCATGGCAAACAAAGGCATGTCATGAATCTACTAAATGCATAGAACAACAGTCCCTCACTGACCATGAGCCAAAAAGGCACAGAAAATATGATGGCATCCATGTAAACATGGCAAGTTATATTACAGATTCATACATGGCAGGAACAACAATAAGTAGGCATGTTGGTGAGCTTGAACCACTCACTACAGAGCAATACATGGCATGGCAAGGCAAGCAACAGTAAGAAGCCATGTTTGTGAAGCTAATAATGGCAATAACAAGTTCATAGGGTGCATGGATCACTAGCAAACAATCATGGAAACATTGAACTTAATGTTAACAGGCTGACAGCAACATCATTTAGCAACTTTGGAGCAAGATAACAACATGTTACAGTAGGCTATAATTGCAACCAAGGGCATGAATGGATAGAGCAATACACGCATAACAACTCATCCTTAGTGAACATCTCTAGAATAATGCACGAAATGACTTGTAGAAGCATGTTTACATGGCATCACAAAATAACAGATTCAGCCTAGCAAAACAGCAACATCAAGTACCCTACGTAGCAAGCTCGATGCACTCAGCACACAACTCACAAAAATACAAGGATGACACCCCTGGAAAGATGGCATGACATAGATCAAAACACATGTAGACATCAACCTCATAGGATGCACACATCAATCATGGCAAAAATGACAAATGAGCATGTTATAACAGTTTCAACAGATTAACAGCAACATGCACTCTTCCAACAGCATTTCAGGCATCAAGATGAGCTCAAAAGAATATGACGCAATGGAATGAAATGAGGTACTCGTCGAGGCGAACAATTTGACATATTAACACGCACGAAACGGAGCAGTATGCCAGAGTTATGATGCGATGAACATGGACATATAATATGTCGGGACTTAGAAATCGAGGATCAGACCTTGGTGAGTGTAATGAGGCATCGCGGAATCGGGCCGTGGCCGGGACTCGCCGCTGATGGCAGCGGGAGGAGCGCGGGTGGGCGGAGTGGCGCGCGGGGAGCGCGGGGAGTGCGCCAGGCACGCGAGAGGCGGCGCCGGCGGCCGGAGAGGGGCGGCGGGCGGCGCAGAGACGGATCTCGGCGGGGCGCCGGCCGGCCGCGAGCGGCGCGCCGGGCGCGGGCCCGCGGGGGGCGGCGGCGGGGAGGGCGCGGTGCGAGGCGGTGGGATCGGCCGGGAGGAGCGGCGGCGGGTCCCTGGCGGCGGCGCGGAGGCGCGGCGAGGTGACGACCAGAGGCAGAGCACGCGGGGGCCGAGGGCGGCGAGGGGCGGAGAGGCGGGGCGTGCGGGCACGGTCGGGGCCCGGCGCGGGCCGGCCGGGGACCGTGGCCCAGGCGGCGGGCGTGGGCGGGCGGGGAGCGCCACGTGGCGGTCGATTGGCTGGAGGGACGGGGCGGACGTGTCTGGCGGCAGGGATTTCGTCGGCGGCGCGCGGAGGAGGAGCTAGGGTTGGAGGAATCCAAATTCGGGGGGGGCATATTTAAGTAGAGGACTAGAGAGTCAAATGAGGAGCGGTTTCGCCACACGATCGTGATCGAACGACCGAGAGCATGGAGGGGAGTTTGGTTGGGTTTGGGCCACTTGGAGATGGTTTGGGCTGCACACAAAGAGAGCCTTGGGGGTTACCCGGTTAACCGTTGGAGTATCAAACGACCTCCAAATGGCACGAAACTTGACAGGCGGTCTACCGGTGCTATACCAAAGCCGCTTGGCAAACCTCGGGCCATTCCGAGAAAGCTTAATACCCGCTCACAACGAGAGACAAAAGGGGTGCCGGAGGACATAGGAGTGCCGGATTGCAAAACGGACAACGGGAAAAATGCTCGGATGCATGAGACGAACATGTATGCAAAATGAGATGCACAAGATGACATGATATGAAATGAACAAGATGACATGGCAAAGTGCAACACGCAAGCAAATGACATGGCAATGACGACGAATAACTGAAGGACACCTGGCGCATCGAATCCGGGGCGTTACAACACTCCTCCACTAGTAAGAGATCTCGTCCCGAGATCTTAGGACCGAGACGGAAGGGAAAAAGGATGAGGTGAAACAAGAACTCAAGAGAAGAAGCAAAGAATCGAGAGCATTCGAGAAGAAGAGAGGAACGATGAGAATGACGAGAATCGAAAGCTCACGGAATCAGATAGACTATGAAGCCACTCGTTCTAACCGGAGTGGTTAGAATGAGAAAAGAAACGGATAAGACTGAAAGGATTTGGGCAGCACTTCGGCTGAAACATGGAAAGAATAGAACACGAACTTCACAAGATGGAATGACACTAGCTCTTGACGAATGAATTAAATCATGAAGAACCACCATGAAGAAATCCGGTGACAAAAGGATGATGAGATTGAATGAAGGATGAAAAAATAGGATGAGCCTTGCGATGATTTAGATGGGGTTCCCGACGAGATGGCCGAGGAAATTGAACTCCAGAAAAGAAAAGATGAGAACACTTGGAACTAGAATTTATTCATCGAGAACAAACTCCGAAGGAAAGGGATTACTCACTTGGATGAAATAAGAATAAGATTTATTGTATGCTTATCCTTCATAAAATTAAATTGATGACAAGCAATGGATTTTGCATACTACTTATTCTTCTTGAAAAGGATTAAGGGGGGGTATAACACAAAACTTGAGAAAGTCTTCATGAACCACCGGTAGGATTGAAAAGAACGAATGGATTAATATGATAAACGAAGAAAAAGAATCTTGAATGAACCACCGTAAGGATTGGAAATGACTGATGAAAGAGAATGAATCACCGGGAAGAATTAGAAGAACCAATAAGCTAGAGGGGATTTAGATGCAAAAGAACAAAGAGAATCGTGAGCTGATTAAAGAACACTTGAACGAAGCACCGGGATAAATAGAGAACGATAACTGGAATGATGGTCTCCGGTGAAAAGAAATGGAAAAACAACTCCTGACATACTCCGGATGGGTAAGAAAAGAATATCTGACAAATGGAATAATTTGAGATGATAATATGAAGCTAGAATCACAAAACTTCGAGAGAACAGACAAGATTTAGAGGAAAACTCTTCTTCGATCTTCAAATGATGACGAGAAACACCACCAAAATTCCTGAGATACTCCGGAAGAATGAAAAGTGAAGGGGTTGAGCCAACAATGAAAGAATTTGAAATTGATCTTGGAAAAGATCTGACTGATGAAATCCATTCTTATGCCACACTTCGAAAAGGATTGAGAATAACTCCGGGAGAATTAGAAGAGTCAGGTAAGATCCTGGGAAAAGACCTGTGGGTTAGGGCCCACTGAAGATATAACACCGTTGGAAAGGGATGTTGAAGAGGTAGATGATGCACCGGAACAATTGAAATATTCGAATGAGGTGACAACCTCGAATTAATTAGAACACAGACGAATCTCCTGAGATGTCTTGCACACTCCGGAGGGATAAACTGGCGAGAGGTGAACGAGCAAGGAAAACACTTGATCCAAGGAAAAGAATGTGATCAACCCGAAAAACTTGAATTGGGTCCACCGAAAAAGAAAAAGAGATGAAGAATGACGAACGAGACAAGAATTCACCGGTTGAAATAATTGAGGGAAAACCTGAAGAGGCTCCGCACGAATGAAATTTGATGGTCGAAAGAGACTCAGACTCCGGGAAGAAGAGGGTGGGAGGGCGGGAAAACAAGGGTAACTTGGAAGGGGGAAAGACGACGAATATCTCGAAGAGAAAACACCGGTTGAAAACAATGAGGATAGAAAAACAAAGACTTCACACGAGTAGGATGGATGCTCGATTATGGACTCCGGTTCCGAGGAGAAAAAGGGTGGGTGGGTGGGAAAAACAAGGACAACTTCGGACAGGGAAACAACATCGATCGAAAGAGCTGAGGATTGATCTCCCAAAGAGAGAGAGGTTCAAATCAGCTTGACGAGAAACGCACGGGATGAAAAGAGATGAGAACCAACGAACGGAAAACCAACTGCGTGAACCTAAAGAAAAATTTGAAGGGGAAGAGGAGTAGTTCAAAACACCTACGTCAAGATTTCTCACCAGAGCGATGAAGGGGCTGAGGAGTAAAAAGAATTCCTACTCTCCGATATAACTAGACTCCAAAAATAGTTTTGTTCTAGACTCAACAGTGGCCAAACTACACGATCAATCAAGGGGGGCTCCTAGGGTCGGTCGAGGCTCTAATACCAACTTGTCACGCCCAATATGCGACCCTATCCAAAAGGAACTCGAAGGTCCCACCAAGGATAGACCCGCATATTGGAACACTTTTGCAAGGTGGATATCATTACATCAACATTACATAATAGATGGGGATACATACATAAGGCATACAATGCCACACGAATACAACATCATCTTACAAGAGATCAACATCCGACTACGGATGATACATAAACAGAAACTCAAACTATATCCACCCTGCTAGCCCAGGCTGCCGACCTGGAACCTATCCCCTGATCGAAGAAGAAGCAAAATAAGAACTCAACACAAGCAAGCATCGCTCTCGCGTCAGAATCATCACATAACCTGTACCTGCAACTGTTGTTGTAGTAATCTGTGGGCCACGAGGACTTAGCAATCCCATTACCATGGGTATCAAGACTAGCAAAGCTTAATGGGAAAGGAAGGGGTAAAGTGGTGAGGTTGCAGCAGCGACTCAACATAATATGGTGGCTAACATATGCAAATAAGAGCGAGAAGAGAAACAAGCGGAACGGTCGTGAAGCTAGCAATGATCAAGAGGTGATCCTGAACTCCTACTTACGTCAAACATAACCCAAAACCGTGTTCACTTCCCGGACTCCGCCGAAAAGAGACCATCACGGCTACACACACGGTTGATGCGTTTTAATTCGAATCTGGTGTCAAGTTATCTACAACCGGACATTAACAAATTCCCATCTTCCACATAACCGCGGGCACGGCTTTAGAAGGATAATACCCAGCAGGGGTGTCCCAACTTAGCCCATGATAAGCTCTCGCGATCAACGAAGGATATTCCTTCTCCCAGGAAGACCCGATCAGTCTCGGAATGCCAGTTTACAAGACATTTCGACAATGGTATAACAAGACCAGCAAGACCGCCCGATGCGCCGACAATCCCGATAGGAGCTGCACATATCTCGTTCTCAGGGCAACACCGGATGAGACAGGCTACGAGTAAAACCAGACTTCGAGTTTCCCCGAGGTGGCCCCGCAGGCGGCTCGGTTCGGACCAACACTTAGACAAGCACTGGCCCGGGGGAGCTAAAATAAAGATGACCCTCGGGTTGGCCGACCCAAGGGAAGGGAATAGGTGGTGGTGAGGCAAATGGTAAAACCAAGGTTGGGCCCTGCTGGACAAGTTTTATTCAAAGCGAACTGTCAGGGGGGTCCCATAAATCACCCAACCGCGTAAGGAACGCAAAATCCGGGAACATAACACCAGTATGACGGAAACTAGGGCGGCAAGAGTGGAACAAAACACCAGGCATAAGGCCGAGCCTTCCACCCTTTACCAAGTATATAGATGCATTAATAATATAAGAGATATTGTGATATCCCAACATAACCCTGTCCACCATGGAGCAATCTTCAACTTCACCTGCAGCTAGCAATGCTATAAGAGCGGCTGAGCAAAGCGGGAACATAGCCAAACAACGTTTTGCTAGGAAGGGTGTCAAAGGTTAGAGGTTCATGGCAATTTGGGAGGCTTGATGAGCAACAGATAGGTAACGCAGCATAGCGATAGAACGAAGCAACTAGCATAGCAATGATAGTAGTGAGATCCATGGTAGCGGTCATCTTGCCTGAAATCCCGCAAGGAAGAAGAACGTGTCCATGAAGAAGATGAAGCCACGAAGACGAACCAAGCGTAGACGAACGAATCGTCACGATCGCAACGAAACGGGAACTATCGAGAAGAAGCACACAACATGGTAAACACACCACACATGAACAAGACATGATGCACAACAAGCATGATGCATGACAAAGCTACATGAGACTACTCATGGCAAGAGATGATGCAAACAAGAACAACATATCAAGGCAAGTTTAAATGAGGCCGAAAACAACATATAACAATTCCGGTAATTTCTCATACGCAAATTTCGAAATTGGTCCAGATCTGAACAAACCTTATGTTCAAGTTGTTAAACAGCAAGTTAAAGAGCACCAAGAGGATCTACACGAAATTCTAGTCAAGTTACATATAAAGTTCGTTAGATTCGGAGCTACGGTCTAGAAGATATGAGCAAAACAAGTTAGACATGGCATTGATGCAAAATGCACCCAAACATCAAGCAAACACACCAAAACATGGATGCAACATGCTAATATGAAATTACATGCAATTCTAAGCAAGTTTCATATGGAGCACACTCAAAACGGAGCAACGGTGCAACACACGCACACTATACAAGTTATAGCAACAATCTGTCCAAAACAGCAACTAGACATATTGCAAGCATCAAAACAATATGCTACAGCATCTCAACGTACGAATAAAAGGCATGGGCATGAAGTACAGGTAAAGCATAACAAAACACGAACACAGAGCTATCTCCAGAAACAACTAGAACATGCTCAAAAGGACATGGTAAGATTGCAAATAATAACAGTTCCAGACTTTACAGAAATAACATCAGGTTGCAATGTTTAGAGCTATCAAACAACATGTTATAGGAACTTATCATGGCAAACAAAGGCATGGAATGAATCTACTAAATGCATAGAACAACAGTCCCTTACTGACCATGAGCCAAAATGGCACAGAAAATATGATGGCACCCATGTAAACATGGCAAGTTATATTACAGATTCATACATGGCAAGAACAATAATAAGTAGGCATGTTGGTGAGCTTGAACCACTTACTATAGAGCAATACAGGGCATGGCAAGGCAACCAACAGTAAGAAGGCATGTTTGTGAAGCTAAGCATGGCAAGAACAAGTTCATAGGGTGCATGGATCACTAGCAAACAATCATGGAAACATTGAACTTAATGTTAACAGGCTGACAACAACATCATTTAGCAACTTTGGAGCAAGATAACAACATGTTACAGCAGGCTATAATTGCAACCAAGGGCATGAATGGATAGAGCAAGACATGTGTAACAACTCATCTTTAGTGAACATCTCCAGAATAATGCACGAAAGGACTTGTAGAAGCATGTTTACATGGCATCACAAAATAACAGATTCAGCCTAGCAAAACAGCAACAGCAAGTACCCTACTTAGCAAGCTCGATGCACTCAGCACACAACTCACAAAAATATAAGGATGACACCCCTGGAAATATGGCATGACATAGATCAAAACACATGTAGATATCAACCTCATAGGATGCACACATCAATCATGGCAAAAATGACAAATGAGCATGTTATAACAGTTTCAGCAGATTAACAGCGACATGCACTCTTCCAACAGCATTTCAGGCATCAAGATGAGCTCAAAAGAATATGACGCAATGGAATGAAATGAAGTACTCGTCGAGGCGAACAATTTGACATATTACACGCACGAAATGGAGCGGTATGCAAAGAGTTATGATGCGATGAACAGGACAACATAATATGCAAACTCAGGGACTTAGAAGAATATAGACCTCGCGAGAAACTGGACAGAGGGATCCGGGGCGCCATTTGGTTCGGTGTATGGGTGGATCTGGTCCACATGTACAGATTCGGCGCCGGTGAGGGGCGCGAGATGACGGAGGAGGTCGGGGACGGCGCGGGGACACGAATCCCGGTGAGAGGCGAGGCAACCGGCGATGAGGGGCGGCACGAGGCACAGCTCCGGTGGAGGAGCACGGAAGCCGAGGCGGTGGCCGGCGCGCGGATCTCCGGCGGGTGGCGCACGGGACAGAAGGCGAGCGGGCGCGGGAGGCGCGGGATGGCGGGGCCGGGCGGCGGCGGGCGCCGACGCGGGCCACGGCGGAGGCGGCAGATTCCGGCTGGGAGGGGCGGCGGCGGGGTCCCGGGCGGCGGGCGCGGAGGCGCCGGCGAGGTGGAACCGAGGTAGCACCGCGGGTGGTCGAGGGCGAGGCGACGGAGAGGCGGGGCGCTGCGGGCGCGGTCGGGCCCGGCGCGGCCCGGCGCGGGCCGGCCGTGGGATCCGCGGGCCAGGCGGCGGGGCGCGGTGGCTGGTGGCGGGGAGCGCCACGTGGCGGCTTCCCGTTGGCTGGAGGCGACGGTGGCGGACGTGTCTGGCGGCGGGGATTTCGTCCGGTGGCGCGAGGAAGGAGGACACTAGGGTTAGGGTGGAATTCATCCGCGAATTTCGGGGGAAGGGCATATTTATAGGTAGAGGGAGCTAGGAGAGTCCAAATGAGGAGCGGTTTTCGCCCACACGATCGTGATCGAACGACCGAGAGCATGGAGGGGAGTTTTCTGGGTTTTGGGCCACTTTGGAAGGGGTGTTGGGCTGCACACAAAAGAGTCCTTTACGGTTACCCGGTTAACCGTTGGAGTATCAAACGACCTCCAAATGGCATGAAACTTGACAGGCGGTCTACCGGTACTATACCAAGGCCGCTTGGCAAACCTCGGGCCATTCCAAGAAAGCTTAATACCCGCTCACAACGAGAGACAAAAAGGGGACGCCGGAGGACATAGGAGTGCCGGATTGCAAAACGGACAACGGGAAAAATGCTCGGATGCATGAGACGAACACGTATGCAAAATGAGATGCACAAGATGACATGATATGAAATGCAGAAGATGACATGGCAAAGTGCAACACGCAAGCAAATGACATGGCAATGACGACGAATAACTGAAGGACACCTGGCGCATCGAATCCGGGGCGTTACAACACTCCTCCACTAACAAGAGATCTCGTCCCGAGATCTTAGGACCGAGACGGAAGGGAAAAAGGATGAGGTGAAACAAGAACTCAAGAGAAGAAGCAAAGAATCGAGAGCATTCGAGAAGAAGAGAGGAACGATGAGAATGACGAGAATCGAAAGCTCACGGAATCAGATAGACTATGAAGCCACTCGTTCTAATAGGAGTGGTTAGAATGAGAAAAGAAACGGATAAGACTGAAAGGATTTGGGCAGCACTTCGGCTGAAACATGGAAAGAATAGAACACGAACTTCACAAGATGGAATGACACTAGCTCTTGACGAATGAATTAAATCATGAAGAACCACCATGAAGAACTCTGGTGACAAAAGGATGATGAGATTGAATGAAGGATGAAAGAATAGGATGAGCCTTGCGATGATTTAGATGGGGTTCCCGACGAGATGGCCAAGGAAATTGAACTCCAGAAAAGAAAAGATGAGAACACTTGGAACTAGAATTTATTCATCGAGAACAAACTCCGAAGGAAAGGGATTACTCACTTGGATGAAATAAGAATAAGATTTATTGTATGCTTATCCTTCATCAAATTAAATTGATGACATGCAATGGATTTTGCATACTACTTATTCTTCTTGAAAAGGATTAAGGGGGGGTATAACACAAAACTTGAGAAAGTCTTCATGAACCACCGGTAGGATTGAAAAGAACGAATGGATTAATATGATAAACGAGGAAAAAGAATCTTGAATGAACCACCGTAAGGATTGGAAATGACTGACGAAAGAGAATGAATCACCGAGAAGAATTAGAAGAACCAATAAGCTAGAGGGGATTTAGATGCAAAAGAACAAAGATAATCGTGAGCTGATTAAAGAACACTTGAATGAAGCACCGGGATAAATAGAGAACGATAACTGGAATGATGGCCTCCGGTGAAAAGAAATGGAAAAACAACTCCTAACATAGTCCAGATGGGTAAGAAAAGAATATCTGACAAATGGAATAATTTGAGAGGATAATATGAAGCTAGAATCACAAAACTTCGAGATAACAGACAAGATTTAGAGGAAAACTCTTCTTCGATCTTCAAATGATGACGAGAAACACCACCAAAATTGCTGAGATACTCCGAAAGAATGAAAAGCGAAGGGGTTGAGCCAACAATGAAAGAATTTGAAATTGATCTTGGAAAAGATCTGACTGATGAAATCCATTCTTACGCCAAACTTCGAAAAGGATTGAGAATAACTCCGGGAGAATTAGAAGAGTCAGGTAAGATCCTGGGAAAAGACCTGTGGGTTAGGGCCCACTGAAGAGATAACACCGTTGGAAAGGGATGTTGAAGAGGTAGATGATGCACCGGAACAATTGAAATATTCGAATGAGTTGACAACCTCGAATTAATTAGAACATAGACGAATCTCCTGAGATGTCTTGCACACTCCGGAAGGATAAACTGGCGAGAGGTGAACGAGCAAGGAAAACACTTGATCCAAGGAAAAGAATGTGATCAACCCGAAAAACTTGAATTGGGTCCACCGAAAAGGAAAAAGAGATGAAGAATGACGAACGAGACGAGAATTCACCGGTTGAAATAATTGAGGGAAAACCTGAAGAGGCTCCGCACGAATGAAAATTGATGGTCGAAAGAGACTCAGACACCGGGAAGAAGAGGGTGGGAGGGCGGGAAAACAAGGGTAACTTGGAAGGGGAAAGACGACGAATATCTCGAAGAGAAAACACCGGTGGAAAACAATGAGGATAGAAAAACAAAGACTTCGCACGAGTAGGATGGATGCTCGATTATGGACTCTGGTTCCGAGGAGAAAAAGGGAGGGTGGGTGGGAAAAACAAGGACAACTTCGGACAGGGAAACAACATCGATCGAAAGAGCTGAGGATTGATCTCCCAAAGAGAGAGAAGTTCGAATCAGCTTGACGAGAAACGCACCAGATGAAAAGAGATGAGAACCAACGAACGGAAAACCAACTGCGTGAACCTAAAAAAAAATTGAAGGGGAAGAGGAGTAGTTCAAAACACCTACGTCAAGATTTCTCACCAGAGCGATGAACGGGCTGAGGATTAAAAAGAATTCCTACTCTCCGATATAACTAGACTCCAAAAATAGTTTTGTTCTAGACTCAACAGCGGCCAAACTACACGATCAATCAAGGGGGGCTCCTAGGGTCGGTCGAGGCTCTGATACCAACTTGTCACGCCCAATTTGCGACCCTATTCAAAAGGAACTCGAAGGTCCCACCAAGGATAGACCCGCATATTGGAACACTTTTGCAAGGTGGATATCATTACATCAACATTACATAATAGATGGGGATACATACATAAGGCATACAATGCCACACGAATACAACATCATCTTACAAGAGATCAACATCCGACTACGGATGATACATAAACAGAAACTCAAACAATATCCACCCTGCTAGCCCAGGCTGCCGACCTGGAACCTGTCCCCTGATCGAAGAAGAAGCAAAAGAAGAACTCAACACAAGCAAGCATCGCTCTCGCGTCAGAATCATCACATAACCTGTACCTGCAACTGTTGTTGTAGTAATCTGTGGGCCACGAGGACTCAGCAATCCCATTACCATGGGTATCAAGACTAGCAAAGCTTAATGGGAAAGGAAGGGGTAAAGTGGTGAGGTTGCAGCAGCGACTCAACATAATATGGTGGCTAACACACGCAAAAAAGAGCGAGAAGAGAAACAAGCGGAACGGTCGTGAAGCTAGCAATGATCAAGAGGTGATACTGAACTCCTACTTACGTCAAACATAACCCAAAACCGTGTTCACTTCCCGGACTCCGCCAAAAAGAGACCATCACGGCTACACACACAGTTGATGCGTTTTAATTCGAATCTGGTATCAAGTTATCTACAACCAGACATTAACAAATTCCCATCTGCCACATAACCGCGGGCACGGCTTTCGAAAGATAATACCCTGTAGGGGTGTCCCAACTTAGCCCATGATAAGCTCTTGCGATCAACGAAGGATATTCCTTCTCCCAGGAAGACCCGATCAGTCTCGGAATCCCGGTTTACAAGACATTTCGACAATGGTAAAACAAGACAAGCAAGACCGCCCGATGCGCCGACAGTCCCGATAGGAGATGCACATATCTCGTTCTCAGGGCAACACCGGATGAGATAGGCTACGAGTAAAACCAGACTTCGAGTTTCCCCGAGGTGGCCCCGCAGGCGGCTCGGTTCGGACCAACACTTAGACAAGCACTGGCCCGGGGGGGCTAAAATAAAGATGACCCTCGGGTTGGCCGACCCAAGGGAAGGGTATAGGTGGTGGTGAGGCAAATGGTAAAACCAAGGTTGGGCCTTGCTGGACAAGTTTTATTCATAGCGAACTGTCAGGGGGGTCCCATAAATCACTCGACCGCGTAAGGAACGCAAAATCCGGGAACATAACACCGGTATGACGGAAACTAGGGCGGCAGTAGTGGAACAAAACACCAGGCATAAGGCCAAGCCTTCCACCCTTTACCAAGTATATAGATGCATTAATAATATAAGAGATATTGTGATATCCCAACATAACCCTGTCCGCCATGGAGCAATCTTCAACTTCACCTGCAGCTAGCAGCGCTATAAGAGGGGCTGAGCAAAGCGGGAACATAGCCAAACAACGGTTTGCTAGGAAGGGTGTCAAAGGTTAGAGGTTCATGGCAATTTGGGAGGCTTGATGAGCAACAGATAGGTAACGCAGCATAGCGATAGAACGAAGCAACTAGCATAGCAATGATAGTAGTGAGATCCAGGGTAGCGGTCATCTTGCCTGAAATCCTGCAAGGAAGAAGAACGAGTCCATGAAGAAGATGAAGCCACGAAGACGAACCAAGCGTAGACGAACGAATCCTCACGATCGCAATGAAACGGGAACTATCGAGAAGAAGCACACAACATGGTAAACACTCCACACATGAACAATACATGATGCACAACAAGCATGATGCATGACAAAGCGACATGAGACTACTCATGGCAAGAGATGATGCAAACAAGAACAACATATCAAGCCAAGTTTAAATGAGGCCGGAAACAACATATAACAATTTCGGTAAGTCCTCATATGCAAATTTTGAAATTGGTCCATATCTGAACAAACCTTCTGTTCAAGTTGTTAAACAGCAATTTAAAGAGCACCAAGAGGATCTACATGAAATTCTAGTCAAGTTACATATAAAGTTCGTTAGATTCGGAGCTACGGTCTAGAAGATATGAGCAAAACAAGTTAGACATGGCATTGATACAAAATGCACCCAAACATCAAGAAAACACACCAAAACATGGATGCAACATGCTAATATGAAACTACATGCAATTCTAAGCAAGTTTCATATAGAGCACACTCAATACGGAGCAACGGTGCAACACACGCACACTATACAAGTTATAGCAACAATCTGTCCAAAACAGCAACTAGACATATTGCAAGCATCAAAACAATATGCTACAGCATCTCAACGTACGAACAAAAGGCATGGGCATGAAGTAAAGGTAAAGCATAACAAAACATGAACACAGAGCTATCTCCAGAAACAACTAGAACATGCTCAAAAGGACATGGTAAGATTGCAAATAATAACAGTTCCAGACTTTACAGAAATAACATCAGGTTGCAATGTTTAGAGCTATCAAACAACATGTTATAGGAACTTATCATGGCAAACAAAGGCATGGAATGAATCTACTAAATGCATAGAACAACAGTCCCTTACTGACCATGAGCCAAAATGGCACAGAAAATATGATGGCACCCATGTAAACATGGCAAGTTATATTACAGATTCATACATGGCAAGAACAACAATAAGTAGGCATGTTGGTGAGCTTGAACCACTTACTACAGAGCAATACAGGGCATGGCAAGGCAACCAACAGTAAGAAGGCATGTTTGTGAAGCTAAGCATGGCAAGAACAAGTTCATAGGGTGCATGGATCACTAGCAAACAATCATGGAAACATTGAACTTAATGTTAACAGGCTGACAACAACATCATTTAGCAACTTTGGAGCAAGATAATAACATGTTACAGCAGGCTATAATTGCAACCAAGGGCATGAATGGATAGAGCAAGACATGTGTAACAACTCATCTTTAGTGAACATCTCCAGAATAATGCACGAAAGGACTTGTAGAAGCATGTTTACATGGCATCACAAAATAACAGATTCAGCCTAGCAAAACAGCAACAGCAAGTACCCTACTTAGCAAGCTCGATGCACTCAGCACACAACTCACAAAAATATAAGGATGACACCCCTGGAAATATGGCATGACATAGATCAAAACACATGTAGACATCAACCTCATAGGATGCACACATCAATCATGGCAAAAATGACAAATGAGCATGTTATAACAGTTTCAGCAGATTAACAGCAACATGCACTCTTCCAACAACATTTCAGGCATCAAGATGAGCTCAAAAGAATATGACGCAATGGAATGAAATGAAGTACTCGTCGAGGCGAACAATTTGACATATTACACGCACGAAATGGAGCAGTATGCAAAGAGTTATGATGCGATGAATAGGACAACATAATATGCAAACTCAGGGACTTAGAAGAATATAGACCTCGCGAGAAACTGGACAGAGGGATCCAGGGCGCCGTTTGGTTCGATGTATGGGTGGATCTGGTCCACATGTACAGATTTGGCGCCGGTGAGGTCTCCGGCGAGCTCTCCGACAAGGGGAAGGCCGGCGAGGGGCGCGAGATGACGGAGGAGGTCGGGGACGGCGCGGGGACGCAGATCCCGGCGAGATGCGAGGCAACCGGCGACAAGGGGCGGCACGAGGCGCGGCTCCGGCGGAGGAGCACGGAAGCCGAGGCGGCGGCCGGCGCGCGGATCTCCGGCGGGCGGCGCACGTGACCGAAGGTGAGCGGGCGCGGGAGGAGCGGGATGGCGGGGGGCGGGCGGCGGCGGGCGCCGACGCGGGCCTCGTCGGAGGCGGCGGATTCCCGCCGGGAGGAGCGGCGGCGGGGTCCTGGGCGGCGGGCGCGGAGGCGCCGGCGAGGTGGAACCGAGGCAGCGCCGTGGGTGGTCGAGGGCGAGGCGGCGGAGAGGCGGGGTGCTGCGGGCGTGGTCCGGCCCGGCGCGGCCCGGCGCGGGCCAGCCGGGGGCTCCGCGGGCCAGGCGGCGGGGCGCAGCGGCTGGTGGCGGGGAGCGCCACGTGGCGGCTTCCCGTTGGCTGGAGGCGATGGTGGCGGACGTGTCTGGTGGCGGGGATTTCGTCCGGTGGCGCGAGGAAGGAGGACACTAGGGTTAGGGTGGAATTCATCCGCGAATTTCGGGGGAAGGGCATATTTATAGGTAGAGGGAGCTAGGAGAGTCCAAATGAGGAGCGGTTTTTGCCCACACGATCGTGATCGAACGACCGAGAGCATGGAGGGGAGTTTGCTTGGTTTTGGGCCACTTTGGAAGGGGTGTTGGGCTGCACACAAAAGAGGCCTTTACGGTTACCCGGTTAACCGTTGGAGTATCTAACGACCTCCAAATGGCACGAAACTTCACAGGCGGTCTACCGGTGCTATACCAAGGCCGCTTGGCAAACCTCGGGCCATTCCGAGAAATCTTAATACCCGCTCACAACGAGAGACAAAAAGGGGACGCCGGAGGACATAGGATTGCCGGATTGCAAAACGGACAACGGGAAAAATGCTCGGATGCATGAGATGAACACGTTTGCAAAATGAGATGCACAAGATGACATGATATGAAATGCAGAAGATGACATGGAAAAGTGCAACACGCAAGCAAATGACATGGCAATGACGACGAATAACTGAAGGACACCTGGCGCATCGAATCCGGGGCGTTACATTTGCGTGGAAGGCAAGCTTGGCAATCCGGAGGACAACAACAATCATAATCATACGCTAGCTTCTAGGGTTTAGCCTCTACGATCTCATGGTAGATCAACTATTGTAATACTCATATCATCAAGATCAATCAAGCAGGAAGTAGGGTATTACCTCCATCTAGAGGGCCTGAACCTGGGTAAACATTGTGTCCCCCGCCTCCCATTACCATTAATCTTAGACGCACGGTTCGGGACACCCTACCCGAGATCCGCAGGTTTTGACACCGGCATTGGTGCTTTCATTGAGAGTTCCACTATGACGTCACGGTAAGGCTTGATGGCTTGCCTTGTTGTCAAGGACAACATCACCTCTTGGAGCCCTGGCTGTAGGACAAACTCTCCGACTAGGCTGCTTTGTTATGACCGCCTGTTCGGCCACCGCGCCGACGATGACTTCTCGGGTCATCAAAAACAGCCTCCACGTCAGCTCGAAATTCACAGAGTAGATGGATCCAATGGAGCTCTCCTCCTTGAACGAACTCTTGGATCGCATCGCCGCCCTGGGTGTCGCTACGGACTATGATCAGATCGGGCTTAAACCCGTCCAAAGGGAGATTAACTCTCCGTCGGTCACCCTTCAGATAGCGGTGGTGGAGGAGCAACACAGTGATTCCTCCTCTATTTTGAGGACAAACTATGTCCGGATTCCCAAGCTCTCCGAGCCAGATACCCATCTGTGGCCCAAGCTCCAAGCCTAGATTCGGACAACGGGCCAGAAAAATTGGGCAACACCCCGGAGCCCGAGCTACCAAGCTCGAAAGCTCCTCTACCCCTGGGTCCCAGATCGGGTCAGGGTTTGAACCTAAATCTACCCACCCACCCAGAAACAAGTGATCTTTCCCACATTAGACAAGAGCCCCAAGAGATAGTACATCACTTCTGGGCCAGATTCCTCCTTGTAATGAGCAAGGTTAAGGACTGTCATGAGGAAGACGCAATCTCATTCTTTTGCAAAAATTGCATGGACAAGGGAATCTTCAACGCCATAAGTCGCTGTGACATAGCACACTTCACAGACTTGGCAGCCATACTACAGAAGTACTGTGCGTTGGAAAGCGCCTGGAAAACCCAAACAAAATTCTGGGATCCTCCGACTCTCACTGAACCCCTCGTCTGAACTAAAAGGGTGCACTCTCGAAAGTCACCCGATCCAATTACAAAGAAACCAAAGCCTACTACAGGGCGTGGAACCGTATTGGAGCGATGGCTCAATGGGCCATGCTAAATTCACAGTACACCGGATACCATACCAGCACACAACCTTAGAGCATGTTGGATACTTTGGCAGGTGGCCAAGAGCGGCGAGGATATCCTCATCAACAATACCGCAGAGCACCATCCTGCAGAAAATAACAATACAGTATTGACAGTCTTCGAGACTTTCACCTCAAATAATAGGCGCAAGCGAGCACTTCGCATCCTCGTCGAAGTCTGCCACGTTGCAGCAATAAATCCATGGAACGACACGGCCATAACCTTCAATGCCAGTGACGAACCTCAATTCCGAACAGTCCGAGCACCAGCCGCTTTGGTCCTTAGTCCAGTTGTGGACGGCTTCCGGCTTACTAAAGTGCTCATGGACGGCGACAACGGATTAAACCTCATCTACGAGGAAACTCTTAACAAAATGGAAATATACAAGAGCCGCATTGAGCAAAGCAGCACGACCTTAAGAGGAATCATCCCCAGTTGGGAGGCACGATGTGCGGGGAAAATCACACTAGATGTGGTGTTCGGCACGCCGGAGAATTATAGGTCCGAAGAAATCACATTCCATGTGGCCCCATTCAGTAGCAGATGCCACACCCTTTTAGGGCGGGATACATTCACGAGCTTCCAAGCTATACCCCATTACGGGTACATGAAGCTCAAGATGCCTTGGCCCAATGGAATCATCACTCTAGCTAGTGCTCCGAACGTAGCACTCCGCGCCGAAAATAAAACCGCCGCACTGGCCCTTGAGGCATTATCCGAAGCCCTCGCAGCCGAAGAACTAACTGTGTTGCGCTCCACGGTGGACAGGGACGACGTGATACTCGACAAATGACCCAAGTCCACCTCTTTCAAACCAGCGGACGAAATAGTCAAATTCCAGGTCCACCCAATGAACCCTTCAAAAACAGCATCCATCGGGGCACAACTGAACCCCACAATAGACGTTGCACTGCGAGAGTTCTTGCATGAGAATTGGGACATCTTCGCCTGACATCCTTCAGACATGCCAGGTATCTGACGCAGGCTGGCCGAGCATAGACTAAACATACTGAAGGGATACAAGCCGGTCAAGCAGACTCTTCGGCACTTTTCAAAACCTAAGTGACAAGCAATGGGAGAAGAGCTAGCCAAGTTACTCGAGGCCGGATTCATCAGAGAAATAAAACATCCGGACTGGCTAACAAACTTGGTGATGGTACCAAAGAAGGACAAATCCTGGCGCCTATGTGTCGATTTGAAGGACCTCAATAAGGCTTGCCCTAAGGATCCCTTCCCCCTCCGCCGCATCAATCAAATCATCAACGCTACCGCAGGACACGACTCATTGTGCTGCCTCGACGCATACTCCGGATACCATCAAATCAAGATGGCGGAGTCTGATCAAGCCGCAACAGCATTCATCACTCCATACGGCCCTTTGTGTTTTAATACCATGCCTTTCGGGCTAAAAAACGTTTGTGCAACCTATCAACGCATGATTCAGACATGCCTCAAAACACAAATCAGCAAAACAGTGGGGGCTTACGTAGACGATGTGGTCATCAAAACCAGACACGTCAAATCTTTAATAGACGACTTGAGGCTTACGTTTGACAAGCTACGAACATATGACATAAAGCTCCCGGAAAATTGCGTTTTCGGTGTACCTGTCGGAAAACTCTTGGGCTTCATCGTTTCCAATAGAGGAACTGAAGCAAATCCAGCTAAAATCCAAGTCATGTCACAGTTGGCTACCCCAACAGACCTCAAGCAAATCCAGAAATTAACTGGATGCGTGGCTGCCCGAAGCCGCTTTATCTCCCGTTTAGGAGAAAAGGCCTACCTCTCTAGCGCCTTCTTCGATGCACCAAACACTTTGAGTGGACGGATGCGGCTATGGCCAGACTGGAAGAAATAAAGGCCCTCTTGGCTAGCAATCCAATCCTGGCCGTGCCAAATATCGGTGAACCCATGCTGTTATATATAGCTACAACACACCAAGTTGTAAGCGGAGTACTCGTCATCGAACTGGAGACGGACGGATATAAGTTCCCGCTTCAAAAGTCGGTATACAACGTATCCACTATCCTCACACCATGCAAATCACGGTACCAACATTATAAAAAGATAGCATATGCGGTCTTCATGGCATCCCGGAAACTACAACACTACTTTCAAGAGTGTTCAATCATGGTGGCCTCTGAAGTACCAGTCAACGATATAATAAATAACTGCGATGCCACGGGCCGGATTGCTAAATGGGCTATCGAGCTCCTCCCGTTCTACATAACAAATAAACCACGGCGAGCCATTAAGTCGCAAGTACTGGCTGACTTCGTTGCCGAATGGACAGAAGCCGAGCTCCCTAAAGAGTACGGCGCATACTCCAATTGGATCATGCACTTTGACAGCTCTAAGATGCTGGCTGGTATGGGAGCAGGCGTCGTCCTGACATCCCCCACCGGAGATACATCCCAATACGTACTCTAAATATTATACATAGACTCCAATAACGTAGCCGAATATGAGGCTCTGTTGCATGGTCTTCGGATGGCAGTCTCCATGGGTATTCAACGCCTAGAAGTACGTGGGGATTTGAACCTCGCAATATCTCAAATAAATGGATACTTTGATGCCAAGGACCCAAAAATGGCGGCTTACCGTAATGCCGTCCTCAAAATGTCAGCTCGGTTCGAGGGGCTCGAATTCCACCATGTGGTCCGAGAGAACAATTAAGCGGCGGATATCCTCGCCCGCATCGGCGCTAAGCGTGACCCCGTCCCACCTAATATCTTCTTGGAAAGGCTGTTCAAGCCATCCTGGTGTGGGAAGGGGAGACTAGCAATACTAGTCCGGATCCGAACACAACCCTAGATCCCGAACACTCTGACGTAATCCGAGGCTCCGGCATCGAAATAACACCTTCAACCCACGTGATTATGGATGTCATCGCCCCGTTGACGGAACCCTTCTTAGCCTACTTAAATAGGCAAGAACTCCCTAAGGACCAAAATGAGGCACGTTGCATTGTCCGGCGCTCTAAAGCCTACAAGGTCCATGAGGGAGAGCTTTATAAGAAAAGCGCGACTGGAGTGCTCCAAAGGTACATCTCCAAAGAAGAAGGGCGGAAGCCCTTGGACAAAATTCATGCCGGACTCGGTGGCCAGCACGCCGCAGCTCAGGCCCTTGTAAGCAAGGCCTTCCGTACAGGTTTCTACTGGCCGACAGCCTGAGTAGACGCACAGGACCTCGTCCAACATTGCGTCGGTTGCCAGCATTTTAGAAATCAAAGCCATATGCCACCTACCGCTCTCCAAACAATCCCCATAACTTCGCCCTTTGCGGTCTGGGGGCTCGATATGGTTGGACCCCATAAAGGACGAAGCCATAAGAAAAAATACTTGTTGGTCATGGTGGATAAATTCACCAAATGGATAGATGCCAAACCAGTTAAAACAGCCAAATCTGGACCAGTGATAGACTTCATATCAGGAGTTGTACACCGTTACAGTGTCCCCCACAGCATCATCACCGATAACAGCTCTAATTTCACAGCCAACGAGGTGAAAACTTGGTGCGGCGACATGGGCATCAAGCTTGGATACACCTCCGTCTATCACCCCCAAATGAACGGTCAAGTCGAACGAGCAAACAGTCTTATTATGAGCAGCATCAAACCCAGACTAGTGCGATCCCTGAAGGAATCAGATACGCACTGGGTCGAGGAGCTCGACTCCGTACTATGGGGGCTGCAGAATACGCCGAATTGCACTACCGGATACACACCATTTTTATGGTGTACGGCGCAGAGGAGGTATTGCCCTGCGATATCATTCATGACTCACCTCGAGTGCGCATGTACGAAGAGAAATAAGCCGAGCTTGATCGGCAGGACAGTTTAGATGCCCTGGAGGAGGAGCGCGACGTCGAGAAAGCCCGTTCCGCATTCTATCAGCAACAAGCTCGTAGGTATCAAAGTAGAGAAGTATGGGCCAAAACTTATAACGTTGGCGAACTCGTTCTACGCCTACCGGAGAAGAAAAAGGACAAGCTCCCTTCATCATTGATAAAGTTCTCACCAGAGGGGCGTACCGTCTGCGTGATGCATCCGATAATCGACTCGAGCCAAACTCATGGAACGCGGCTAGACTCCGAAGATTCTATGCCTAGTGCCGAACTCTATTTTTGTCTCCTTACCTCCGCCTTTCTTTTTCAAGTTATATCCTCTATTTGTTTCTTCTTTTTTATGGCCTTAAAGTCTTGAAGTGTGTCTTGACTACACAATCTTGACGCGCTATGCGTGCTCACTATACCTGGGGGCTTCTTATACAGAAGCTTAATATAATTATCTCCCGGGCTTTATGCCCATTACATATGTGTCGCTTCTCCATATGTACCTATTTTCGCCATTATATGCATCGATATGACTTAAGTTTTGGCCAAGCTGGGTTACCTGGCTCCTGTGTTTATGCCCAACGTCCCCTTAGTTCGGCTAGGGCATTAGGGGAGCACCTCTGCGAATGTTAGTGCCGGATCAGCCGGATGTGTACCTCAGACTAGGTGAAGCCAAAAGCTAGCGTTCTTAAGGGAATATTCTGTCGGTGAACAAAAGGCGTTTCTTACCTATCACAACACATGCCCCCAGATGATTATATCCTGCGTCTCTTTTCGCAGTTCGGACATGCATACTAATGCATGCGTGCCCAGGGAAAGGAACCCTTAAGGGAACTATTCTCCCTTGAAGGTGTTTCTTACTATCCATGTAATATAGCATAGCTAGTTGGGTACTTGTCTGTTCAAGCACTTATTACCCCTATGCCTGATTTCCACGTGTACCCCAGTTTTTACATAACTGAGCGGGTATTCGGAAACACTTTGGTCTGTCGGTCCGGAGGTTGAAGCAAAAAGGTCCGCCATTGAGGGAGTCCTGGATAAGGGGGTATCCGTACAACCGGACTATGTACAACGTCCGCACTATTGAAGCGTGAAGATACAAGACTCAAGACTTCGGCCCGTGTCCGGATGGAACTCTCCTTTGCGTGGAAGGCAAGCTTGGCGATCCGGATATTATGTTTCCTTCCTTGTAACCGACTCCATGTAAACCCTAGCCCTCTCCGGTGTCTATATAAATCGGAGAGGTTCGTCCTTAGAAGGCCGATCACAATTACAATCATACCATCATAGGCTAGCTCTTAGGGTTTAGCCTCTACAATCTCGTGGTAGATCTACTATTGTACTACCCATATTATCAATATTAATCAAGCAGGAAGTAGGGTTTTACCTCCATCGAGAGGGCCTGAACCTGGGTAAACATATGTGTCCCTTGCTTCCTGTTACCATCAGCCTTGACACACAGATCGGGACCCCCTACCCAAGATCCGCCGGTTTTGACACCGACATTGGTGCTTTCATTGAGAGTTCCTCTGTGACGTCGCCGCAAGGCTCGATGGCTCGTCTCATTGTCAAGGATGACATTACCTCGGAGGGAGCTCTGGCTATAGGCCAGACGCTCCGACTCGGCGGCTTTATCATGGCCGCCCCATCGGCGGTAGCACCGATGATGGCCTCTCGGGTCATCAATCATAACCTTCGCGTCAGTTCGGAACTTGCCGAACAGATGGATCCAATGGAGCTCTCCTCCCTTAATGAACTCTTGGATCGCATCGCCGCTCTGGGAGTCGCTATGGACTATGACCGGATTGGGCTTAAACCCGATCGAAGGGACATCAGGTCCCCGCCGGCCACCCATGAGATAGCGATAGTGGAGGAACCACACGCGGATTGTCCCTCGACTTTGAGGACAAATTATGTTCAGATCACCGAACTCCTTAAGCCGAAGACCTGCTCAAAGGAAAACATGACCCAGGTCCCGGACTTAGAATCGGGCATTGGGCCGAAGAAAGTGGGCAGCACTCCGGATTCTGAGCTGTTAAGCTCGGAACCGCCCCCGCCCTTGGGCGTTATACCGGATCAAAATCCGGACTCTGCTAACAACACCCACCTGGACTTAAACTATCTCTCCCACATCAGGCAAGAGCCCCAGGAAACCGTACATCACTACTGGGCCAGATTCCTCCTTGCACTTAACAAGGTCAAGGACTGCCACGAGGAGAACATGGTCTCACTCTTCTGCAAAAAATGCATGGACGAAGGACTCCTCAATGCTATAAGCCGCCGTGACATAGTACGCTTTGCGGATTTGGCAATCATAGTACGGAAGTACTGTGCAATGGAGAGCGCTTGGAAACCCCAAACTGAATTTTGGGATAGTACTGCTCTCACCAAGACCTTTGTCCGAACTAAACGGACAAACTCTCGTAAGTCGTCCGACCCAATCCCCAAGAAACCAAAACCCACCCCAGGGCGGGGATCCGTATTGGAAGAATGGCTCGACGGGCCATGTAAGCTCCACAGTACTCCGGATACAATACCAACTTATAGCCTTAGGGCATGTTGGATACTTCGGTAGGCCATAAAGCGGAACAACATCCTGCCAGCGAACACAATACGGTACTAACAGTCTTCGAGACTTTTGCCTCGAACAACAGGCGCAAGCGTGCTCATCGAAGCTCCGCGGAAATTTGCCATGTGGCAAAGATAAACCCCTGGAACGACACTGCTATAACTTTCAATGCCGGTGATGAACCTCGATTCCAGACTGTCCAGGCACCAGCCGGTCTGGTCCTTAGCCCAATCGTGGATGGCTTTCGGCTCACCAAAGTACTCATGGACGGCGGAAGCGGATTAAACTTGATCTATGAGACAACACTCAACAAGATGGAAATTGATAAAGGCTGCATTGAGCAAAGCGGCACCACCTTCAGGGGAATCATTCCTACTCGGGAAGCGCGGTGTGTGGGAAAAATCACACTCGATGTGATATTTGGCACCCCAGAGAATTATAGGTCCGAAGAAATCACGTTCCAAGTGCCCCCCTTTAGCAGCGGATACCACGCCCTTCTAGGGCGGGACGCGTTTACAAGCTTTCAAGTTGTACCCCATTACGGGTACATGAAGCTTAAAATACCCGGACCCAACGGAATCATCACTCTAGACAGTGATCCGGACGCCGCACTGCGAGATTTTTTATGCGAGAATTGGGACATTTTCGCCTGGCACCGTTCGGACATGCCAGGCATCCCACGCCGGTTGGACGAACACAGCCTCAATATACTAAAGGGATACAAACCGTTCAAACAGAATCTAAGGCGGTTTTCAGAAACCAAACGGCAAGCCATGGGGGAAGAGCTAGCCAAGCTACTTGAGGCCGGATTTATCAGAGATATTAAACATCTGGATTGGCTGGCAAATTTGGTAATGGTACCAAAAAAGGACAAATCCTGGCGCCTATGCGTCGACTTCAAAGACCTCCACAAGTCTTGCCGCAAGGATCCCTTTCCCCTCCCTCGCATCGATCAAATCATCGATGCCACAGCTGGACACGACTCGCTGTGTTTTCTCGACACATACTCTTGATACCATCAAATAAAGATGGCGGAGTCTGACCAAGCTGCAACAGCTTTTATAACGCCATATGGCCCTTTTTGCTTCAACACTATGCCCTTCGGGCTCAAGAATGCCGGCGCAACCTATTAACGCATGATTCAAACATGCCTGGAAAAACAAATCGGCAAAACAGTGGAAGCATATGTGGATGACGTGGTCATAAAAACTAGACACGTCGAAACCCTAATAGATGACTTGAGGCTCACATTCTATAACCTCCGGACATACGACATTAAGTTGAATCCGGAAAAATGCGTCTTCGGCGTCCCATCAGGGAAACAGCTGGGCTTCATTGTTTCCAATAGAGGAATTGACGCGAATCCGGCAAAAATCCGAGCTCTATCACAGTTGGCTATACCAACAGACCTCAAGCACATCCCGAAGCTAGCCGGATGTGTGGCCGCTTTGAGCCGCTTTATCTCCAGGCTAGGAGAAAAGGCATTGCCTCTTTACCGCCTCCTTCAGTACACCGAACACTTCTTCTGGACGGATGCAGCCGTGGCCGGACTCGATGAAATAAAGACCTTATTGGCCAGTAATCCAGTCCTAACAGTGCCAAACATCGGCGAACCTATGCTACTATACATAGCTGCAACACATCAAGTGGTAAGCGCAGTGCTCGTCGTCGAATGAGAGGTGGACGGATAAAAATTCCCGCTTCAAAAGCCGGTTTATTACGTATCCACGGTCCTCACCCCATGCAAATCCCGATACCTACACTATCAAAAAATAGCATACGCGGTCTTCATGGCATCCCGGAAGCTAAGACACTACTTTCAAGAGTGTTTGATTACCGTCGCCTCCGAAGTACCACTCAATGACATAATTAATAACCGCGACGCTATGGGCCGGATTGCTAAATGGGCTATCGAGCTCCTTCCGTTCGACATAATATACAAACCACGACAAGCCATTAAGTCGCAAGTACTGGCCGACTTTGTCGCCGAATGGACAGAAGCCGAACTCCCTAAAGAGTACGACACGTACTCCAACTGGATCATGCACTTCGATGGCTCCAAAATGCTGGCCTGACTGGGAGCAGGAGTAGTCCTGACATATCCCACTGGAGACATGGTCCAGTACGTCCTTCAAATATGATATACAGACTCCAACAACGCAGCCAAATACGAGGCGCTGTTGCACGGTGTTCGGATGGCAGTCTCTATGGGCATCCAACGCGTAGAAGTGTGCAGTGATTCGAACCTCACAATATCACAAATAAATGGAGACTTTGATGCCAAGGATCCGAAAATGGCGGCCTACCATAATGCCATCCTTAAAATGTCAGCTCGGTTCGAGGGGCTCGAATTCCACCATGTGGCTTGAGAAAACAATCAAGCGGCGGATGTCCTCGCCCGCATCGGCACCAAACGCGACCCTGTCCCACCAAACATATTCCTGGAAAGGTTGTTCAAGCCATCCGTAGTATGGGAAGGGGAATCCGGCAATACAAGCACGGATCCGAACACACCCCCAGATTCCGAACTGTCAGACACAATCGGAGGCTCTGCCACCGAAATAACATCTTCGGCCCACGAAATCATGGCCGTAATCGCCCCATGGGCTGAGCCTTTCTTGGCCTACCTAAATAGGCAGGAGCTCCCCGAAGACCAAAATGAAGCACACTGCATAGTCCGGCATTCTAAAGCTTACAAAGTCCACGAAGGGGAACTCTATAAGAAAAGCGCGACTGGAGTGCTCCAAAGGTGCATCTCCGAAGAGGAAGGGTGGCAGCACTTGGCTGAAATCCATGCCGGACTGGGCGAACACTATGCCACGGCCCGAGCGCTAGTTAGCAAGGCCTTCCGTACAGGATTCTATTGGCCGATCGCCCGAACAGACGCACAGGACCTTGTCCAACATTGCGTCGGTTGCAAGCTCTTCGCCAACCAGAGTCGTATGCCCCTACCGCTCTCTAAACAATCCCCATAACTTGGCCCTTTGCGGTCTGGGGGCTGGATATGGTCGGACCCCTTAAAGGGGGGAAGCCCTAAGAAAAAATACTTATTGGTCATGGTGGACAAGTTCACTAAATGGATAGAAGCCAAACCAGTTAAAACGGCCGAATCCGGACCAGTGATAGACTTCATATCCGGGGTTGTACACCGATATGGTGTCCCCCACATCATCACCACTGATACTGGCTCAAATTTCACAGCCAATGAGGTGAAAACTTGGTGCGGCAAAATGGGCATTAAGCTCGACTACGCTTCCGTCTACCACCCCCAAACAAACGGCCAGGTCGAACGGGCAAATGGTCTCATCATGAGCGGCATCAAACCCATACTAGTGAGATCTTTAACAGAATCGGATACGCACTGGGTGGAGGAGCTCGACTCCGTACTCTGGGGGCTGCGGACCACACCGAATCGCACCACCGGATATAGACCATTTTTTAGGGTGTATGGTGCGGAAGCAGTACTACCCTACGACATAATACATGATTCGCCACGCATACGCATGTACGAAGAGAAGGAAGCCGAGTTAGATTGGTAGGATAACTTGGATGCCCTAGGGGATGAGCGCATTATCATCAATATTAATCATGTAGGAAGTAGGGTTTTACCTCCATCGAGAGGGCCCGAACCTGGGTAAACATCTGTGTCCCTTGCTTCCTATTACCATCAGCCTTGACGCATAGCTCGGGACCCCCTACCCGAGATCCGCCGGTTTTGACACCGACAGCCATGACAAATGATTTACAATCCGGCTAGGGACAAAATATGTCATTTGAAGTACAAATAGACTGACCAAATTCTTCTTCTATACCATCCAACAGGCTGTCTAGCCTACAATCCTGTTGGGAATACTTTGCGGCTAATGCTACCTGGTCATATACTAGGCTAACAGGGATCTCTTTCCCATCTGACCCTACAGGTCCGACCTCGGCCATGTGGTTCGGGTCAGCCTAGGTGTATCGCGTCTTCACCACGGCCCAGGCTTCCCTTGCACCTTGTCGGTAGGCCGATATCTTCCATAATCGAAAGCGCCGCCACGCGCCCTTGAGCATCTCTACAAGCTCCCCCATGCCTCCTGGCAGGGAGGCGGACGGCCACAAGGCCTGGGCAATACCCTGCATCACCTGCCGAACTTGTTCGTGCAGTTGTGAAAGCTTTTGCAGCAGATCGCCTGCAGATCCGGGCATCTCCTCTTTGGGACGACGTGTCAACATACCTACAGACATAACTCTGTTAGCCCGTTTCGTCACCAAACTGTATAAATGTTAGTTCGAGCACTTACTAAAAATGCCGCGTCGAAGCCTCTTATTCTCCTTCACGGAGTTAGCAAGCTGGGCTCGAACATCTTTTAATTTGATGTCCAGTCGGGTATTTGCGTCCTGGACATCATTTTTCTCCCGAATAACCCGTGTAAGCACGTGCTCGCCAGCCTCTAGCTGTCGTTGAGCATGTTGCTCATCCCCTGATACGATCTTCGGATTACCTCCGAGATTGTCTGCAGAATCTATTGTTAGATTTGCACGCATGCCGAATACTAACTGGTACATGTCATTACATTCTTTCTGATCAAGACAAGTATTACCAGATGGGGCCTTCTTGGACTCCTCCATTCCGGCAACTGCGGCCCGTAGCAGGGCTTTGTACTCCTCCAGCTATTGAGACAAATTGGTGTTCTTCTCTGTAAGAACCTATGCATACAATGATCCTTAAAATCAGTTGTGCCAACTGTTTCAAGTCTCAGGGGCTACTAATATACATAACCATCATATTTACTTACCCATATATCCTTTAAATACTGTTCCCTGGCTCTAGCAAGACCACGTTCAACAGCTCGGATGTATGCGTCTCCTGAGTTGAAGGCATTGAACGGCTCTTCGGAGAAATTAGGGTCACATAGTATGGCCCGTCGACACCTGTGATTCATGGAGCTCTCCACTTCGGAATTCGTAGCGTACAATCTATCTGCATCCTCTGTAGGAGGACCATCCAGCGTTGTCCCCGCGTTAGCCTCTGCCCCTAAGTCTGGCTGGTGGAGGCGTGGCCGGTAGGCTCTCCAGACACTGTCCGACGAGCGTTTTTTCTGCCAGGAACCACGGACATTATTACATTTTAAAGACTATAATCACGGAGCAGGTTTTTTATCATACCTCTGCGACGGTGTCTCAGTCCTGACCGCCTTCCTTTTAAGCCTACCCGGCTTCGGTGCCCCCTGTTGGCGAGACACCGCGGGTTCGGCACGGTGCCCCGATGGCCTTCCCTGTAAAATGCAATACATGTGCGGTGGGTAAGGCACAAAGAGGGGATCCTTCTCAAAAGTTGGGACTCCGGTTTTACTTACATGCGATGCAGGGAGTAGGCCAGGGTAATCTGCTATGATGGCCACCAAGGCACCATCACAACTTAGCTGATAGAATGTCCTGTCAACGAGCTCCACAAATACGTCCGAATCTTCTTCGAGTCCGGGGTCGAGGGCCCGGTTGGGGTCCTCTGGCTATGGAGACGGGCTGTGGATCTCCCTCATACCTTTTCGCAGTTCCTGTTATGAATTAGCAAGGTAAATATTTATGATGAAGAATGCAGGAAGGACTGGAGTAAGAGATAGCAGCTCACCCAGCTTGGGGGGTTGTACATGGAGAATCCATCCCGTGGCTTAATACGGATGAACTCCTCTTCTTCTCCTTTGTACAAATCAGACAGTATCTTCACCAAAGCAGCGGCGGAGTCCGGACCTTTACGACCGCAGTAGGTGGCATTGTCTTCTCCATTGAAGTGCCACATGGGTTTCCCCCGATACTGAAGTGGCCGTACCCCCTGCATTATACATATTGACATAACCTCGATTATTATCAGTCCTGATTTGGCCAGCGTTTTTATCCTGCCCATCAGGTAAAGGACCTCTCTGTTATCTTTCTCCTGGGGGCTCCAGGGGCACCGGCTGTGGCGTTTCTTCAACTGGGCATTTACAAACTCAGGAAGGCCCATCCGAATAGTGTCTGGAAGGGGGAGGTCCTCCATGTAAAACCACTCCAAAGGCCAGTCTTTGGATGTCTTCTTCGGAGTACTGGACAGGTATCTGGTCCCGGCAATGCGCCATATTTCGGCTCCGCCCACTTGATATATTAACCCCTCCTGAGTGCGGGGAAAGGTCTCTGCTTGCTCCCTGCCGTTGTAAGTGGCTAGTCTGGCTCGGACGGGGACCATATACGCAGGCGGGAGAAACCCCTAGGTCTGCAACTCTACCAATCGGCTGTGGAGGATGGAACAATTCTCCCAATCGCTTGGCTTAGTGCTACGGGAGCGAGAGGAGGAGCTGCAACGGCCGGCCATGGTGGGATGGTTTTTTCCGGGCGCGCTCTGATGGATACTCGTTGGGGAGGATGGTGAGATTTGGATCTGAGGATTCTCATCTCTTTAAATAGACGATTTACCTACATGGTCAGGGTGGCAAGTGTAAAAATGCCCCGACTTCTCGCATTCGCTCGTCACATGGAGACTGACATTATTAAGGTACAGAAGCCGATGAGTGCAACATTAAATGGGAAGCCGAACACTACTCGTTACAACAGGTACTCTGGATTTGGAGAAGAACCCGCCTTGCAATGCCGAAGACAATCTGCGCGCCGGACTCATCGTCATTGAAGCCTGGTTCAGGGGCTACTGAGGGAGTCCTGGATTAGGGGGTCCTCGGACAGCCGGACTATATACTTTGGCCGGACTGTTGGACTATGAAGATACAAGATTGAGGACTTCGTCCCGTGTTCGGGTGGGACTCTCCTTTGCATGGAAGGCAAGCTTGGCAATCCGGATATGTAGATCTCCTTCTCTGTAACCGACTCTGTGTAACCCTAGCCCCCCGGGTGTCCATATAAATCGGAGGGTTTAGTCCGTAGGACAACAACAATCATAATCATAGGCTAGCTTCTAGGGTTTACCCTCTATGATCTCATGGTAGATTAACTCTTGTAATACTCATATCATCAAGATCAATCAAGCAAGAAGTAGGGTATTACCTCCATCAAGAGGGCCCGAACCTGGGTAAACATTATGTCCCCCGCCTCCTATTACCATTGGCCTTAGACGCATAGTTCGGGACCCCCTACCCGAGATCCGCCAGTTTTGACACCAACAGTAGCTCCACAAATACCCCTGGAGAAATCCGAATTCCAATTAGCAACGTAATTTTCTCCTCAAATACTTGCTTTGCATAGCCAAAGCCTTACCCCACGCGATCTTCCTCGCCTCCCGGATTTCCTGCAGGGCGCCTTGGGCTTCCCCCGGGCATTGTGTGCGGCTTTATGAGCCTTGGTGAGTTCGGACTCTTTCACCGTTAAACTCTGCTCCAAGGTCTCGCATTTCTTCACAAGTTCTCGGAGCTCTTGCTCAACTTCAATAACCCTGGCCTCGTGCTTCTCACGAAGAGCCTGCTCTGCGGCTGCCTTTTTCTCGGCCTCGGCCACAGCCTTCTTCAGAGCCTCGACTTCGATCATCGCCCCTAGAGCACACCATGAACATATTTTTATCATACTAAAATTATTCAATCGCACTGAATGCGAGAAATGTTTTTGCATACCTTGGTTATCCTCCAGCTGCTTCTTCACTTGGCCGAGTTCTTCTCCAGCCTGCTCCAGACTCTGCTTCAGTCCGGATACTTCCGCAGTATGAGAGGCAGCAGTCGCTACAGACACCTACTTATAAAAAGAAGAGGGAGAGATGCCATAAAGTAAGTCTCCTGCAAACATATATTTGATCCTCTGTCTGGTTCCTTTTTTTCAACCGAACAGTGTATCAGGGGCTACTACCTATACTATGACACTCTTCGAAACCTCACAAAACATACCTCAAAGCCCGTTATAAGGCTGATGCAGGCTTCATTCAGTCCACTCTGAGTGGACTGAATCTTTTCAATTACCGCACCCATAAGGGCACGGTGTTCTGCAATGATGGAGGTGCTCTTCAGCACCACCGATAAAGTATCTGGAATCTCTGGTTGGACAGAGGTTACCGGTGGAACAGGCGCACCCCCTCCAGCCGAGGGATGCTGCCTGCTTGATTCTGGAGCTGTATCGGTCTCCGGAATTGTGTCCAGCTGGGGGCCGAATTCGAGATAGCCCCCGCCGTCAACGTCCATGGGAGCCTTTTCTTCCGTGTTTCCGACCCTTGAAGTTTGACCCCCAGGCGCCGCCTTGACAATTGTGGGGACCCCGACTCATAAGTCGTGATCACCGAATGCACGTGTATAGTGATCCCAGAGAACAATGCTCACTGAACACACAGAAGCTGAATAACAAGAGTCTTACATCCATACATACCGTATCACACAAGTAGGACCATTATGGTCGAGTCTTGAGTATAACATCGCAGCGGAAATCTTCGTCGATAACTTGGACCCATGCCATCTGCCTTAACCCTACAGGCATTCTGACGGGGAAGCGTCCTAGCTCGCATGTTCATCATCGAAATATTCTTCATCATATCCTGTTCTTTCATGCCTGGTCAATAAAATAACCAGTGGCAAGCCAATGAGTACTTTGAATGTACTTGCAAGCAACCCATGTTTTGGTTCAAGATGCAACAATGCATGATATAGGTAAATTTTTGCAGAAAGCCAGTTTTGAGTACAATGACATGTTCAACAACTAGTAAGACATGCATCAAGAGGATTCACGTAACCATGAGGACAGGTTACAGATATCAACATAAATAGAGTGGGCACCGACCCAACTCAATCATGTCAAGTCCTTTGACTTGACCCAAGTAGTTTTATCAGCTCACACACACGCGGTTGTAAAATTCTGGGCATAGTTTAAGCAGCACCGCCCAACCATCCTTGACCGTGGACATGGCTATTCGAATAGTTTTACACTCTGCAGAGGTTGCACACTGTACCCACAAGATCCGGGGAACTTCCGTGTCATCCACGACCCGCGATACCTCAAGTACCCGGGGTAAGCACCCGATCACTACCTTTCCCTAGACGACACTAACATGGAGTCCACTCGATTGGTAGTAACCCCCGTGCCCAACATTTCACATCATAAAGTTGTGGAGCCTCGCTCCCATATTCATCACATACCACAAGCACGGGGTACCAACGGTGTGTCCGGTGCCCTGTGAAAACAGTCATGGCCGCCCTACCTGGCACGACCCCGTCCCGAGAGAGAGCACCAACTCTCCCCCGTCACTAGTAATGCAGGCTCAAAGCTAGTATCGATCTAGGTAATCAATAATGCCCTTTCCCATATAAGGGTAGAGTGGTTGCGCATGTAAGGTTGGGACAGTCATCAAATCTTAAATCTAATCCGTTTTCGAAAACAACACACACACTTGCCTCGGTACACCACTTCGTCATCAAGTGGTTACCCACCTCATCATCTCCCTCGGGCATAAGTGGCACCCGACGGGGTTTTCGAAAAAGTCTTTTGAAAATACTTTGTCTCCATCATCATGCATATTCCCGTCCCTTTTTGTGTAGCACTACTTTAGCATCCTATCTACTCCCACCGGCATAACCCTCATAAGAAGGTAGGGTCATGCACAATGCAAGTATCAATGAGGAAGTACGATAGCAAACCATCAAAGTGGATACCACCTCATCATGATTTCGTTGCAACAACAATATGGTGCCATATGACATGCATAAAAAGGTTTCATAGACATGGTCAAAGGGCTGCTTGCCTGGTTCCTCAGAGTCTTCAAGTCTTCTGGTCCTTCTCCAAGTACTCCGTCTACTTCGTCAACTAACGTCGGAAACAATCATAATAAGAAACACAACAAGGCAAAAATAAAAGTGCTCTAAAAATGTGAGTTGGATTTTTCTAGGATATCTCTGGTTATATGAAAAATAACCAGAGTGGTTTCATTGGAATTGGATCAGTGGATATCACTGAACATTTTGATATGATGGAATCAAGGGGTTTATGGATTTGCAAGAAGTGTACAGAAACATTATTTTCAAAAATGAGCAGAGGCACCCATTTGACAAAGCATGATTTTAGAAGCATATAGGAGTTGGTTTCACCGGATTTGGAGTTCAAATGAATTTCCTATGAATTTGCAAAGTTGGCTATACATGAAGACATAGACCATTATTTGAGGTGATACAGAAAGTATTAGTAAAAATGTTCAAAAACTAAGTTTTGAACTTATAGACATCTAGGATTTTGAATCATGGAATTTGGATCAAAAATGGGCTCTCTGTGATTTTCTAAAGTTCATCATAGAAATGGAATAACAAGATTTGATAAATGTTTTGTGAAGAAAAAGTTCCTGGAAAAATGTGCATGTTGTACCAACAGGTAGATCATGATTTATAGAGTCACTAGAAATTTGAATCATCAAATTTGGAGTCCATTTAAATATTTGGGAGGTTTTACAAGTTTAAAGAAAAAGAAAAGAAAAGAGATTCACCTAAATGGGCTGGACCTGGGCGGCAACAGCACGCACCGGGCGAGCAATAGCGGCGGTGTTACTGGGTCGGCCCAGCGGTTCGGCCACGTTCGCGGAGTGGGGGTGACGTAGAAGGAGCATTCTGGGAGGCCGCTACCCAGCGGGGCAAGCGGATCAGCCCGAAGCCGCGTCCACTTAACCCGACGGGTGGGCCGGCTCGGTCGCCTCTCCCGCTGACTGGCGGGCCCTTGCCAGCTGGCGGGGTGGTCGTCCCCTACCTCGCGCCTGAGGCAGAGAAGCGTCAGGGGATGCGAGGCCGAGCGCGCACCGACGCTTATCCCCGGCGACTCCGGCCATCCCCGGTGGCGTTCGATGCACCAGGCCGCGTGTGCGCGTGCCCTGTTTTTGGGCCTGGCCCAACAGCGCTCGGCACCGTGTATGGCCCAGGCCCGGGGGTTCCTGTCGGTGTACTAGAATAGGGGTACCCTAGTATCCCGAACTTGTGCACGGGCAGTTGCAGCACCCCGCGGCAAGGCTCGCCAGGTCGCCGCCAAGATCCTCCGTGGCCCCTCAGAAGACAAGACCCCGACAAGAGGGGCTTGCCGGGAAGCCATCCAGGAACAAAGTATTCAACCCGAGAAGACAAGGCCCCGGCAAGAGGAGCTTTCCGGGAAGGCCAACCAAGGCATCTCAAGAACGCTTGCCGCGACGCGCCACGCGTCCCGGAAAGGCACGGCGAGCGACAAGCTCCCGGGCCCGACAAGGTAGCGCCCGCGGCAAGGTACTTGCCGCGGCAAGTGGTCGCTCCGCGCCCAGGCTCCAGCACACCCAACAACGTGTTGTTCTGGGACCCTTCCAGGCACGCGTGGCGGGAGGCTGTGCAGCCAGCGGTGCGTGGTGGCAAGTGGCGCTGACAAGAAGGCCATCGTGGCGATCGGTGGCGCCCCTGACGGTCTCTTCTCGCACTGTTTAGACGACACAGACGGGCATTTAATGCCCTTGTCCCCTGCCGTCAGGGTTAGGTATGATACACTGTATCTACAGTAGAGGTAGCTGTACCTACCGCACTCTTTTTCCATTTTTACCCCTCTAGTCTACGTTGCCACCTGTCGGTAACCCCTTAAACGTATAAAAGGAGGCCCATGCGCAACGTAGAAGGGGTTCGGCTCATTCGAAACACCAAGAACACTCTCACGCTCGGTCTGGTAGCGTTCATCGCTCCTGAGCAAGAACTCAATACAATCAAGCAAGCAGCAGTAGGAGTGTTATCTCTCCGGAGAGCTCCGAAGCTGGGTAAACTGCTCGTGTGCATTGCCTCGATCCGCTCTTCGTGCGACCTCCGCCCCCCTCCGAACCGAAAGGGGCTCGGTCCGCTGGTCCCCATAGGTGTTTGTGGGTCAGTTTCCCCCCGACATCTTTGGCGCGCCAGGTAGGGGGCGTCGAGATTGTGTGAACCCGATCCGGCGTGCACACGAGCTAAATCTTCATCGTCTTCATCGACATGCCACCGAAGAAGAAGGCTTCGGAGGCAGCCCTTCCATCTGCGTCGCTCCCACCGCCTCCGGAGCAAACATGCGGTGGAGTAGACGCCGGCGGAAGAATGGGCATCGACGAGGGTGCTCACAGCGCTGCCAAGTCCAAGGACAAGGCCGCGCAGACCTCGGCGTCCGTACGCGCACCGCGCCCATCTCAGGAGGCGCGGGACCAGCAGCGTCATGGCGTTCGCAGCGCCATATGTCCGCTGGGCCAAGATCAATCTGGTGGTTCTCGCGGAGTTCAAGATCAACATGCACGCCAGCATGCTGGCCCCAGCGAAGTGCGGTCGCCTGGACGGGACACTGCTCCATCTAACATAGTTAGAAGTCCGAGCATATCCCGCTCCTCGCACCGCTCGCCGATGCCGCCCACCACTCCAGCAGAAGCCTTGGCGCGAGCTCAACTGCTTCTAGATTACCCTCCGACGGCGGACAAGACCGACGAGTGGAGGGCCACTATCCAGAGCCTCATCGGCTTCGCCAACGGTGACACTGCACGGCAACCAAGCACCTCGCTGCCGCGGCAAGACTACCGGACACGAGCCGATGGCAACAAGACCGATGGAGGTGCAACTTCCATGCACTCTCCACCAAGAAGGCCAAGATCGCCGACTCGCCGGATCCACCCGAACAGCGGCTCCACCGCGTCGTCAGATCCACGAGCTCGTCGTGACCAGCGCCAAGTTCTCCACGAACGGCAACAAGAGGACGCTCGTACTCGCATCGAGCGCCGAAGAGAAGCGCGGCGTCAATCTGACCAGCGCGCTGGGCCCTCTGTCGACATGCACGCGCCGGGGGAACTAGGCGACTTGCCGTACGCGGTAGGTTGCCCTGCGTTCACCCATGAGCTGCGGCAAGTCCAGTGGCCCAGCAAGAAAAACTTCAAACCAGACGTACCAGAGAAGTACGATGGCAAGTCGCATCCGTTGGAGTTCCTCAGCATCTACACCATCGTGGTGCAGGCTGCCGGGGGACGGGACGACAAGATCCTTGCCAACTACTTCCCGCTGGTGCTCAAGCCCAACGTCAGATCCTGGCTCATGCACTTGCCGGACAACTCCATCTCCTCTTGGGAAGATCTATGCCATCAGTTTGTCGGCGCCTTTACAGGCGGCCACAAGCCACATGGCCAAGAGAGCGACCTTCATCTGCTAGCCCAGAAGGAAGGAGAGTCCCTACGCCAGTACATTCAGAGATTCAGCCGTGTACAACACAACATCCCAGACGTCCACCCTGCCGCGGTCATCAGCGCGTTCCATCAGAACGTGCGAAACCGCAGGATGAGGAAGGAGATGGCGATGTGTAAGATCAGGGACGTCAGCGAGATTTACGCCCTGGCCAACAAGTGTGCACGCGCTGAAGAGGGGAGGAGGCTCCCCGGAGAGAATACAGGAGCAGGAGGATCCGACAGTGAGGATGCCGCCCTGGCAAGGAAAGGCCGGCGGTGGAACAATAGAAGGAAGAAGGGCTAGGAAGTGCTAGCTGTCGAGCAGACCGGCAACGGAGGTGGCGCCAAGGAAGCTAAGGATGGTGGCTCCGGCAAGGAGGCCCAGGCTATGGCAGCCGCCGACAAGCAGGACTGCTCCGGCAAGCAGTATTGCAAGATCCACCACACCAAGGGCCATGACCTCCAGAGCTGCAAGAAGGTCGAGCAGCTTGTTGAGCAGCAAAAAGCTGAGTACGAGCGACACGACAAGGAGAAGGCCCAGGAAGGTGCTGGTGGAGCCGGCAAGAAACGCCCCGGCCGGGGAGGACGCCGCGACAAGGCCAAGCAGCGGCAAGGAGACAGGCCTCCCCGCGGCCGCGACAAGGATGAAGACGACGATGATGACGAAGACATGGATGATGACGAGGCCGATGAGCAGGAATTTTAGAAAGCCACAGAGGTCCTGTGCGTTGACGGTGGTGCTTCTCTGCATACTTCGCACCGCCAACTCAAGCAGTGGGTGTGGGAAGTTAATGCAGCAGAACCATCCATGGAGTCACGCAAGCCTCTGAAATGGTCCAGCACGCCTATCATCTTCGATATTGAGGATCACCCTGATCGCATAACTGCGGTCGGGTGCTTGCCGATGTTGGTTTCGCCAACCATCCGCAACCTCAAAGTCACGAAGATGCTAGTTGACGGCGGGGCCGTCTTGAACCTGATCTCCTCCGCGGTCCTCCAGAAGCTCCAGATCCCTGACAGCGAGCTCGAAGAGACCGGAGCGTTCCAAGGAATCAACCCGGGAAGGAGCAAGCCGAAGGGAAAGATCACGCTGCCAGTCACATTTGGCAGCGAGCTGAACTTCAGAACTGAGAGGGTCACTTTTGACGTGGCCGACATTCCATTGCCCTATAATGGAATAATCGGCCGCCCTGCACTCGCCAAGTTCATGGCAGCCTCTCATTATGCCTACAACGTGCTCAAGATGCCAGGCCCGATAAGTGTAATCTCTGTCCCTGGTGACTAGAAGGATGCCCTTATCTGCGCCGACAAGATCTACCGGGAAGCAGCAGCCGCAGCCGATCGCAAGACACTTGCCGCTGAAGCTCCCAGGGGGAAGAAGAAGACAAAGTCCGGCAAGAGCTCCGATGCCCACTCCAGCAAGCGCACCTCTTCGGAGTGCTGCGCTACCGTCGAGGACGCACCATGGAGATCCACCGGCAAGTGTAAGAAGACGATGGCAGCTCCACCAGAGACCAAGAAGGTGTCCGCCAAGGAGGACGGCACTGGTGGTACCTTCACCATCAGTGCCACTCTTGATCCTAAATAGGAAAGCGCGCTCGTTGCTTTCCTGCAGGCGAATGTCGACGTGTTTTCATGGCAACCGTCTGATATCCCCGGTGTTCCCAGGAAAGTAATTGAGCACAACCTAGCCGTTTGTCCTCATGCGCGGCCTGTCAAGCAAAAAGTCAGGAAGCAAGCTGTGGAGCGTCAAGAATTTATCGCAGAAGAAATCAGGAAGTTGGAAGCAGCATTCTGGCAAGGATTCTTCTGGCCGACAGCCCTCCAGGATGCAACTGCACAAGTAACCAAGTGTGAAGCGTGCCAGTTCCATTCCAAGCAGATACACCAGCCAGCTCAAGCTCTCCAAACGATCCCTTTATCCTGGCCATTTTTGGTCTGGGGGCTCGACATCCTCGGCCCCTTCCCCCGAGCTGTCGAGGGCTTTGAGTTCTTGTACGTCGCCATTGACAAGTTCACAAAGTGGCCGGAAGTGGAACCAGTGAGGAAGGTGACAGTACAGTCAGCAGTCAAGTTCTTCAGGTCGATTGTTTGCAGTTTCGGGATCCCTAACAGGATCATCACCGACAACGGCACGCAATTTACGAGCCGCACCTTCATGTAGTATGTCCAAGATCTTGGCGCCAAGGTCTGCTTTGCTTCTGTTGCTCACCCGAGAAGCAACGGTCAAGCGAAGAGCGCAAATGCTGAAGTGCCACGGGGCCTCAAGACCAGAACTTTCGACAGGCTGCACAAGTGCGGAAGAAACTGGATCGAGGAGCTGCCGGTGGTTCTTTGGTCGATCAGGACGACGCCAAATCGAGCCACTGGCCAGACACCTTTCGCTCTAGTCTATGGAGCATAGGCAGTTCTCCCCACGGAACTCGTTTACGGGTCGCCCCGAGTGCTCGCTTACGATGAGCTCGAGCAAGAGCAGCTGCGACAAGATGACGCGCTGCTCCTTGAGGAAGACCGTCTTCAGGCTGCTGTGCGAGCCGCTCATTACCAGCAATCTTTGCGTCGCTACCATAGCCGCAAAGTTAAAGCCAGAAGCTTCGAGGAAGGCGACCTTGTTCTTCGGCGTGTTCAGTCCGCCAAGAATTCCAACAAGTTGACACCAAAGTGGGAAGGCCCTTATCGGGTGAAACGAGTCACTAGGCCTGGCGCTGTCCGCCTTGAGACCGAAGATGGCATTCCGGTGAGCAACTCCTGGAACATTGAACATCTTCGTAAGTTTTACCCATAGGGCGCGGTTGCCGGAAGCTTTTCCGGCAACCACCTTTTGTACAAGTCTTGCCGCTATTGCATGTAATCCTTTGTACAAAGCCGGGCGCAGACCCCGTGCATAAATAAAGCTCATGTGCTTCGCACATCTAGTCAATCTCATGCATTCTTTTTTCGCGTGTGTTATCTGACGTCTTGTGCAGCACCTGCCTCCGGTAAGCGATGACGAGCCGTAAGGCTCCATATCATTATTTTGTTCTGTTTCTTGCTCAAAGGAAAGAAGGCTCCCTCGTCCACAAGGTTTGCCGGGGGGAAGGAGAAGATAATGGTGTGGACCAGGCCGTTCAAGAAAGTTTCGCCTTGCCGGGAAGCAAACAACAGAAAAGCTAAGTTGCCAAAGTTTGAGCAATCAATTTTTAATTTTTTAAGTTATCTTCCTTGAACGACCGTGCTTTGTATGGAAAACCTGTGCGCGAAGGAACCAACTCATAGCTAGTTGCGCCCTTACTTTGTTTCGAGTCCGCTCAACAACTTAAGTGAGCTGCGACTAGTTGCGGCAAGGTTACTTGTCGGTAGCGGCACCGCCAGCAGGCTGCTGAAGTTCCGCACTCAGCGCTCGCGGCAAGCGTGCCTCCGCCGGCAAGTTTTCCTAAAAAGCGTAGGGCAGAAACATACAAAGCCAAGAGTTGAGTAAAGGAAGTAACACAACAATTATTACCTAAGATAGAGTTATATTACAAAAGTAACTTGTCGCACCTCTAATAAAAGTATTCCCGTGACATGACTGGCAGCGGCAAAAAAAAGAAGAAAACGGACGGCCTAATCTACGCGGCCGCCATCAACCCTCTTGACCTCATTCACCTTGTCCACAATGGGTGCGACAAGGGCTTTGAGTGCGTCAAGATCAGCATCCGCCGGCAGCTTCTTGAGGACATTGCCGAAGTTGAGGCCTGGGTTGCGGACGGCCACCTTCACCAACACCTTCTCCAAGACTCGAGCGCAGATCGTGCGCGACTCATCGGCCAGCTGCTTCGGGATCCTCTCTCGGAGCTGCTGAAGGGCTGTCGCCACGCCTTTGAAGAATATAGTGAGCTTGGCGCTGGGGGGGAGATTCTCATCGGAGGAATACCCAAAGTCCTCGACCCCCAGCTGCGCCAGCTCCCCGTCAATGACAGCGGCAATGTTCACGAGGCCCTCCGTCCAGAGCTCCACAGTATCTCTGAAGGTGTTCTGGGTCTCGGCGTCCCTCGTCAGCAACGCTTCGTTGCCCTTGATCTCCTCCTTCAAGTCCGCCTCCCGCTTCTTGGCGCCGTCCAGCATCTCCGTCAAGGTGGCCAGCTTGAGCTTCAGATCGGCGTTGGAATCCTTGGCGGCGCTCAGCTCTTTGCCCTTCTCGGCGAGTTGGCCCTGCAGCTCACCATGGGCAAGGGCGTCCTTCTCGCGCTCCAGCTTAAGCGCAGCAAGCTCTTCGCCGCCCGCCTTCAGATCAGCCTCCAGCTGCGCCACCCTTGCCTCCAATTCCTTCTTGGCGGTCTCGGCAGCCGCATCTGCATCCTTTGCTTCTTGGAGCGCCCCGCTAAGTGCCTGCTCACGCACGGCAAGTTCCTCCTCGTGGCTATCGAGGTTCACTTTTCGTTGAGCCAGCTCGCCTTCTTGTGCGTGCAGCTTCTCGCCGGCGAGCCGCTGCTGCTCTTCAGCTTCAGCCTTCTCGAGGAGTAAGGCCTTCCGCTCCTCAGCAAGCTCCTCCCGCTCCTCCGCCAAGGCCCGGAGAGCTTCTTGGCGAAGACGTCGGAGCTCGTCCGCGCGCTTCTCTATGTCCACGCTCGCCTTCACGACGAGCGCTTCCCGGGACTCCAGCTTGGCTTGGCGGGCGCGGTAGAGCGCCAGCAGCCTCCGTAGCAGCCGTTCCTCCTCAGGCTCATTGCTGCTGCTTCCCGGCACGTCGACGATCGACAACCCGGCGGAGGCGAGCACCTCCCCATCCAGAGCTTCTCCTTCCACCGGCGCCCTGGAGCTTGACGCCCAGGGGAGCTTGATGAAGATGCCCTCGCCGGCCTTCAGATAGGCACCGAGCTGGGACTCCTCGGAGCCTGGCGCTACGGCAGCGGCAGAGGGATCGGCGGTCGGTGCAGCGCCTGGCGCTCCTGCGGCCTCAGGGCCGTCAGTGCGATCGCCAGATCCCTCGGCGGCATCTTCACCGGCGGGCACATCAGCACCGGCTCCTTCTTCGGTGGCCGCGGCATCATCAGCATCACCGCGCGCATTCTCCTCGCCGCCCGCCTCAGTCTCCATCGGCTCCGTGGAGGGTGGATCTGACGACCGGAGAAGGAGAATAAATCAAACAAGCATTCAAGAAAGAGAGAGAAAGATCAGAAGAACACGAGGAAGATTTCAAGCAAGGGATTACCTGCACTGGGATCCATGACCATGGGCTCCACCACCGGAGGCTCGCTGGTGCTGTCTCTTGTCGGAGACTCCTCTCTTGCCGGAGATTGTTCCCTTGCCGGGGAACGCTCCCTTGCCGGGGAATCACCCCTTGGCGGTGTGGTGGAAGCGGAAGGCACGTCGGAGGCAGTTTCTGAGCCCTCCGGGTGAAGCTGTTCTGCTCCTGCACAAGCAAACCAACAGTTACAAGTCAGCAAAGGAAAGAGCACCTGTGCGCGCCCAAAAGCAGAAAGTAAACTATGTACTTACGCTGGGGGCTGCGCTGGGGGCTGCTTCGCGGAGTTGTTGCCGGGTCCGTCAAGGTAGTCTCGAGCGCCCCTCCTGTTGTCTCGACGGGCTCGTCCTCGATGATAACCACCGGCACCTTGGCCCTCTTCGCCGCTCTTTGAGCCAACGTCTTGAAAGGGAACAAGTTCAGATCAAAGCAAGTCAGATACAAGATAAAGCTGCAAAAATCGAAGAAATACAAGTACACAGAAGAAGTCTTACTCTTCTTCCTCCTCGTCGGAATTGAGCGCGGAGAGGTCGAAGTCCGGCCCACCTGCAGCGCGACAAGGCGGAGGGGTAGGATCCCTTGTCCGCTCGGCGGGCGCGGTGGCGGTGGCGCGGGAAGATCCAACTCCAGTTGCCGCAGCGGCGCGGGGCGCTCCCGCGGCAACATCGCTTGTCGCGGTGGAGCATGTTGCGCGGCGCGTCGGCTGCTGATTCCTTTGCCGCCCCGCTACGTCCCCGCCCCTGCGAAGGCACCTTCTTGGTTGAATTGGGGGCTGCGCTGCGAGATCCGCCTGCGGCAAGTGGCCTGGAGATGGCGGGCCGCTCGCACCCTCGGCGGGCTCACCCTCGGCGGGTTCACCCGACTCGACCTCCGGCGCGGCAAGCTCTTCTTCGCCATCGATTCACTCTCGCTCGGCAAGACTTGCCGCCGCCTCCGCCTCTGCCTCCTTCACAGTGAAGCCAAACTCACCCGCGGCAGCGGCTGCCGCCGCCTCTTCCGCCCTGGTGAAGATGTGTCGCATCTCCTCCTCGGTGGTGTCGCGGGTGAGGCTCCTCTTCTCGTCGGCGCGGACCTCCACCTCCACCAGCCCATCGAAGAATTGCTGCACGACCTCGTCGGCTGGCTCTTGCCACGTTGGGACCAGACTGTGCGAATCGCACTACGGCATCATCGCGCGGATGTGGTCGAGAGAAGAATTGTTGCACAGCGGGACGACCCCCGCCGGCAACCTAAACCACTCCGGATGCCGGGGATCGTGCTTGAATAGCTCCTTGAGCATCGCATCCAGCTCCAGCACGGTGAAGTTGAAGTTGAGGCCCGGGCGCAGTCGCATGATATCTGCCGGGCCGCCAAACTCCCAAGCGGGTCTCTTCCTCTCTTGTAGGGGGGCGATGCGGCGGCGGAGGAAATCTGCGCCTACGGCACCCATGGTCAACCCGGCAACCCTGAGACGCAAGATTCTGGTGGTGGCAATATTCAGCCTCGCATCCTTCGGGGCTAGGCTTCTCCAGTCATTGCCGCGCACTACAGGAACTTGTCGCAGGGCGGTGAACGGCTGCGGGTCCTCCTCCATGATCCAACACCACTCAGCTCTCCACTCGTCCCACTTGCTGCGGAGCTCCCCCTCCAGATATGCCTCCTTCTTGTCGGCCCTCGAGATCCAGGCGATTCCTCCGGAAAGCGGCTCTCCTCTCTTGACCCGAGGCATGAAATAGTGGCGGAAAAGAGCGACATTTGGGTGGACTCCGACAAAGTTTTCGCACAAATGTGCGAAAACGGACATGGTCAAGATGGAGTTGGGGGTGAAATCAAGGAGATGAAACCCGTAGGTGTTCATAATGTCACAAAAGAATTCCGAGAAGGGCGGGCAGAGGCCGCAATAGAAGAACAACGGGAAGAAAGGATACCCGTATGGAGCCCTTGTCGAAGCGGTGGCGGAGAGAACCCTCGTGCGCGGATGCGCACGCGTCTCCGTCGCCCAGAAAAGATAGAACCATTGCCGCAGGCCCTCCGTGTCGAGCTCGGCGGGGAAAGTGGCCCGCTCCTTGCGCAGCGCCTCGAGCCGCAGCGCCTCGGCCGACTTCGCGACCTTCCCAGTCTTCGGAGCCATGGCGAAGGTGGTGGAAGGGGTCGGCGGCGTTGGTGGCGACGGCGGAGATTTGGGGCGGAGCGCTGCTTTCTCAGAAGAGAGGGAACGACGGAGATTCTGGAGTAGTAAACGGACAAGGTGAGCAACTGCCTCTGTCCCCTCTGCTTATAAAGTGGGAGGGGGTGAACGTTACGCATTTTCAGAATAAAGAATACCCCACGATCTCTCCCACGACGCCGCAATCAACGCATGCCGTTCGGGGAGGGCGCGGTGGATGCGGAGTAGCAAACGGCGCGACCAGGCCGCGTGTGCCCGTGCCCTGTTTTTGGGCCTGGCCCAACAGCGCTCGGCACCGTGTATGGCCCAGGCCCGGGGGCTCCTGTCGGTGTACTAGAATAGGGGTACCCTAGTATCCCGAACTTGTGCACGGGCTGTTGCAGCACCCCGCGGCAAGGCTCGCCAGGTCACCGCCAAGATCCTCCGTGGCCCCTCAGAAGACAAGACCCCGGCAAGAGGGGCTTGCCGGGAAGCCATCCAGGAACAAAGTATTCAACCCGAGAAGACAAGGCCCCGGCAAGAGGAGCTTGCCGGGAAGGCCAACCAAGGCATCTCAAGAACGCTTGCCGAGACGCGCCACGTGTCCCGGCAAGGCACGGCGAGCGACAAGCTCTCGGGCCCGACAAGGTAGCGCCCGCGGCAAGGTACTTGCCGCGGCAAGCGGTTGCTCCGCGCCCAGGCTCCAGCACACCCAACAACGTGTCGTCCTGGGACCCTTCCAGGCACGCGTGGCGGGAGGCTGTGCAGCCAGCGGTGCGTGGTGGCAAGCGGCGCTGACAAGAAGGCCATCATGGCGATCGGTGGCGCCCCTGACGGTCTCTTCTCGCACTGTTTAGACGACACAGACGGGCATTTAATGCCCTTGTCCCCTACCGTCAGGGTTAGGTATGATACACTGTATCTACAGTAGAGGTAGCTGTACCTACCGCACTCTTTTTCCATTTTTACCCCTCTAGTCTACGTTGCCACCTGTCGGTAACCCCTTAAACGTATAAAAGGAGGCCCATGCGCAACGTAGAAGGGGTTCGGCTCATTCGAAACACCAAGAACACTCTCACGCTCGGTCTGGTAGTGTTCATCGGTCCTGAGCAAGAACTCAATACAATCAAGCAAGCAGTAGTAGGAGTGTTATCTCTCCGGAGAGCTCCGAAGCTGGGTAAACTACTTGTGTGCATTGCCTCGATCCGCTCTTCGTGCGACCTTCGCCCCCCTCCGAACCGAAAGGGGCTCGGTCCGCCGGTCCCCATAGGTGTTCGTGGGTCAGTTTCCCCCCGACAACGACGACCTTGGAGCCAGCGGGCGGCGTCGGGAGTGGATGGGCGCGACGCCGTGGGAACAAGGGCATGGGGAATAAGGATCGGGAGGGCTCCGCTGGCCTGCAGTGCTTCTCCTGGTGGTCAAAGGAGAGGAGGGGAGGCCCTGGTTCGCCGGAGCCGGGTGGAGGCCGACGACGACCATGGCAGCCATGGAGGGGGCAAGAGGGCGCGAGGGGTAGAGGTGTCTTGTCTAGGAGATTGCTGGGGAAGAGGGAGAGCGGGAAGAAGCCGTAGGAGAGCTCGGGAGGGCCTCTAAATAGAGGTGCCATGGTGCACCGTGGACGCGGCCTACGGCGCACTCGGGTGAGGTCGTGGAGGGGAGAGGAGAGAGGTTTAGGAGGGGGTCGGCAGCTTGCCGTGTCCCAGACACCGAGGCGGCCTCGTGAGACACGCTGGGGAGGCCTGAGGTGGCCGGAGGCGGTTGGCAGGGGGCGGCTACAGTGCGGGAGCGCACTGTAGCGCGCTCCAGAGCGCCCATATGGCTGTCTAGGCCATTTTCTATGCTTGTGGGCGCGCCGTTGCATGTCCAGTAGCATTTGGGGGGTGCTGAGGAAGGGATCTTGGCCTTGGATGCTTTGGGTGGCCAGTGGGTGAAGAGAGAGGATGGAGAAGAGTGGAAATGGGGCTGTCCAGAATAGAAAAGTGGAGTTCTTCCCCCCTCCATCATTGCTTCATTGGGCATAAAAGCGTCCAGGTGCTAGAGGGGGACTAGGAGAGGTTGTGGTAAAAAGTAGAGTCCATGGAGATTAGTGGAAGTGGACAAAACATACATTTTTAATTTCTGCCAGAAGGTGTTTGATGGTGGTTTGGGCAAGCAAATGGATTCCAAATGATGTGAAGATTAACAGGATCAAGTGTCATATATAAATGGAGTTGATCACCAAGTTGGAGCTCATTTGGAGGAAGTTGACAATGCAACTTTGGTAAACCCTAGAAATTAGCAGAAATGGCTTTACCAAGATTTAGTCATGTAAATCAATTCTCCTTGATGCACCACTTTGTGTAGTGTCATCATTTGAGGTTATGAACATGCCCACAAAAGTTTAGATCAAAAAGAGAAAGTTGCCAATGTAGAGTTGTTCAAATTTGGTTCTGGTCAGGAAGGGTTTTGGGGCACTTTGATCAAGTTAACTTGTTCTCCAACTTGTGCCATTTGGTGTAGATGCATTATTAGACCATTTGAGCATGTTCACAAGGTTTGAGAATATTTGGACATGTTTGGCAATGTAAAGTTGCTCAAACTTCAAAATGGACAGAAATGGTTTTGAGGGGATTTCATGGAGTTATACTATTCTCCATGACATGATACTTGTCAAGATCATCAAACATGTCATATGTGACATGATAGAATTTTCTTGGAATTTTTGGAGAATATTTCCTTTGTAAATATTTCAAAATCTTGAAATATCCAGAAAGGGTTTTTGAGGTATTTGACCAACATTTTGAACATGACCATGTGTTGAAACTCTTATATATGGACAATATATGTCCACTGAGTTTCCCTAGATTTTTGTCAAATATTTTGAAACAATAAAATAATTTTTCCCTATTAAAGACCATTTCTGGCCTTAAGAAAAAGCTTTTAAATAAAATAGGAAAATAACTTTGAAAATTATATTTTTGTGGTTTCTGGGTATCCTATATCTAATAGGAGTCAAATATATTTTTGGAAAGATTTTTACTGCCCTTAATTAAGTACTTGCAGTGCAAACCTCAATTCAGGGGTTTTTGGAAAAACTAATTTTTGAAAATACTATTTGGCCAAATTATTTTTGCAAGAAATTATTTTTATGTCCTATACACATGGCATGATCATTGGGAAAGGTTTTTGGATCAAGGAGAAGGATTATAAGAGTTGGAGGATTTATTTTATTTTTAGAGCACTTGCAAATAACAGACAAAATCCATTCAAGGCAAAGTCCAAAACACTCAAAAGTTTTTGTCAAACCACATTTTATCATGATTTATCATCTTAAGTGTTGTGCCATGAAAATCAGGGTGTGACAACAATCTTTTCCCCCCTCCTTGGCCTGGGTCCCTCTAGGACGATACCTCGTTGTCGTTCACATGTTTTAAGGAAGGGGCCCTCGGGGGTGTCCCGCTGTCCATAGCATCCGAGCCCAGTAAATCCTCCGATGAGGATTGTTTGGTGCGGGACCTCGCCGGACTGCAAAAAAGTATGGCTCAATGATTCAAACATCATGCCACAGTGAGTCTGGATGCGTAAGCGTGTTCGTATTTTATACTCACGAGTTCACCAAGGGCTGGGCCCTGGGATCCCACTCTGGGCTGCTGTCGGCAGCGGCAGTGGACTCCTCCGGATGGGGAGTTTGGCCCTTCTTAGGCAATTCGGCCTCCAAAGATGTGGGGACCGACCTTTTCTTTCTTCCCCTTGCTGGGGATTGGTTTTCCTCCTCTTCCTCATCCTCTCTGGAGGAACAATGGGCATTAGAGTCTTCGGATATTGTGTCTAAAGTGCCGCGGCGATGAAGGCCGCCCTGGTCTCTTGGGCCTCCTTCTTGGCCTTCTTCTTCGGTTCCTTGTAAGGCGCCGGGACCAGCATCTTCGTCAAAAGTGGGCCGGCCGGTTCTTCTAGCAGTTGGGCCGGACAGTAGATCTGCCCCGCCTTCTTCGTCCAGCCCAAGGAGAGTTGTGGAAAACATGTGAAGCATTTTCCTTGGGTTATGCAAATAAAACGTATGACTTGCCAACATACAATGACTCACCAAACTTGCAGGACGGGACAGTTGGTACGCGTAGTCTTCGGCTGAGTCCGACCACGATCCTTGTGTTCAAAAACTTCTATGGAGTATTCGGGGAAGGAACCCGCCTTGCAATGCCGATGACAATCTGCGTGCCGGACTCATCGTTATTGAAGCCTGGTTCAGGGGCTACTGAGGGAGTCCTAGATTAGGGGGTCCTCGGTCAGCCGGACTATGTACTTGTGCCGGACTATTGGACTATGAAGATACAAGATTGAAGACTTCGTCCCGTGTCCGGGTGGGACTCTCCTTTGCGTGGAAGGCAAGCTTGGCAATTCGGATATCTAGATCTCCTTCTCTGTAACCGACTCTGTGTAACCCTAGCCCCCTCCGGTGTCTATATAAATCAGAGGGTTTAGTCCATAGGACAACAACAATCATAATCATAGGATAGCTTCTAGGGTTTAGCCTCTACGACCTCGTGGTAGATCAACTCTTGTAATACTCATATCATCAAGATCAATCAAGTAGGAAGTAGGTTATTACCTCCATAGAGAGGGCCCAAACCTGGGTAAACATTGTGTCCCTCGCCTCCTGTTACCATTAGCCTTAGACACACAGTTCGGGACCCCCTACCTGAGATCCGCCGGTTTTCACACCGACACCCTGCTTGATGTAAATATTATTTCACATGTGCTATGCTTGTGCTGCATTCCGACTTTGCTTGCTTTCTAATGCTTTTTGGCCTTTTCCATTGCCGCCCTCCCTTGGCTGCCACCTTGCCAGCTGGACAACTCCTCTGCGGACTGTGGCTGGGACAAGTGCTTAGCCATTTGGGAGGACAAGTACTTCAGCTTTTTAGGATGTAGCAAGGTAAGTGAGAAGCCGGCCGGCCGGCTTCTCAACAGCTGGTCGGCAAGGCAGGAAGCCGGCTTATGTTATGTAAGTGCGTTGGTCCTTAGCCATTTTTCATGTGGGCACTGTTTCCTGCCTTTGACTCTTGCCAGCCAGACAACCTCTATGCGAGCTGCGGCTTGCAGCAAGAGAGGGCTTAAATGCTGGCACACTACTTGTTCGACTGCAGGTAGCACTATCATAATACAAGGCGGCAAGCCCCCGGGCCTATTGGTCAAACCCGGTGCCAGGCAGAAAAAATGAAGTGACTCATTCATAGGCATAGAATTTATCATATAGGTAAAAGAGGGTAGTCCCCGAGGAGTGTCATGTACTTCATATCAGGACCCCGATTCTATGCCACACTGATCTGGCATGTAACACCTCATATCACTTTGCGGCCTCATGCGCGGTATTCCCACGGATGTCGCCTTACCATGCCCGGGACCGTTTGTGCCTTTTGGCACACGTATATGATAGTGCTGCTAGCATCCATATGACAAAGAACCCGGGCTGACATGGCTAGTCGTGAACCCAAAGTGGCACTAACTTACAGGGACAGGCATACATGACCCAGCAATGAACGTGTCGGTCATTAGCGAGTGAATCCGGACTGTAGCAGCTGGGCTAGTAGTACTCTGGAGAATCAGGGCTGTAGTAGGCTAACAAGACTCTGGTAGACACCGTGTGACATTTCCTCGAAGGGACAGACACAGGAACGAAGAAGGACACATGCCGTCCAGCCTAAGTGTTCCGGAGTAGTAGCAAGCTACCAGGGCTCAGTGCAAGCACTAGGAGACATTTCCCAGTAAGAGAGACTACTAAGGATAAAGAACTAGATAGTCAGATCCCACACATAGCAATACAAATTACACGTACGCATAACATGCAAGTATGTGTTGTACAACATGGCATCACAACATAACTCAACAACTCATATAGATAAAGGCTCAGAAGAGCCATCATAGCATTTATTACAAACATGGGTCACATGACCCAACATTCAGAGCATACAAGCAACAAACGGAAGCATTACATGTCTGAGTACAGACATCTACAAATGAAAAAGGCCGAAGAGACTGACTATCTACAACATCCGATCAAGATCGTAGCTGAGGTACAAGCTACTTGTCGAAGTCCACGTAACTAGTAAGACCGAAGTCTCCGCTGCAAAAACATAAATAAAGCAACATGGGTACAAAGGTACTCAGCAAGACTTACATCAGATCCTATCACACATGCATTTGTATCAAGAAGGTAATGTGGGGTTTAGTTGCAGCAAGCCAGCTTTGACTCAGTGGCTATCCTGTTCTACGACTACGAGAAACTTATTTGAGGTGAGATGGCGCACACGAGTCCACTAATCACCACACAATACACTACTATGGATTCATCACCGTCTCCCTACGAGAAGGCCATCCATAGCACTCACACTTGCCTTGAGCATTTTAGAGTATCCACTTCAAGTTGTCTATGTACCACGTAAGCATCCAAGAAGTCCATAACCGCGGACCCGGCTATTCGAATAGATCATGTTAACCCTGCAGGGGTGTACTTCTTCACACACGCTCTTGCCACTTACCGCCATGTACACGTCATGTATCTCGACAACCTTCAAGCGGAAGCCTGGCGAGGGTGTCTGCCACGACCTGACTAACCACACAAGACCCTAGTCCAGGTTTATCGCCTATTTGGGTTCTATCCGCAAGGGAGTCCGGCCGAGGTTTCCATCACGGCCCCAAACAATGTGTGTAGGGTTCCCGAGCCCAGCATCCGGGTGCCACTCGGTACCCCAGGCCACGTGTGCCTAGTCTGTCCAAAGCCCACCCTATCGGGTGCCACTTGGTAGAAAAATAACACCACCGACAAACACCAGAAACTAGTTGCGACTCCTGGACAGAGATCAAGTCGGTTAATAAGTCGAGAGGGGTCAAGTTACCGGAACCCAATGTGTGGTAGTATCAAGTCATTGGACAACATACATAGAATTCAGTGCTTAAGGACGGTTCCAGTGAGACAACCCACCATGTACTCCTACATGGCCTCTCACCGCTACCTTTACCAAATCGTGTTCACACACTTCACTCTCAGCATCAAAACATAGATCACTGCACTCCAATTCATTCCCAATGAATCAGACCTGACACACTGTAAGCAATAACAGGCATGGCATGGTAGGAACACAACAATGTCTTCAATCAACTCCTACACATGCTAGTGGGTTTCAACTATTTATTGTGGCAATGACAGGTCATGCAAAGGAATGGGTTCAACTACCGTAGCACAAAGTAGCAGATGAATTTTTGTTGTCCTAATGCAATAACAAAGAGCAGGATAAAGAGAGTAGGATTTTATCGGAATGAACAAAGTGGTTTGCTTGCCTGGTAGATCAACAGGGGAGGCACTACTTCAAAGCAGGTACTCTCGAGCACTCTCCGGAGCAGGACCTATCGAGAAGGAACAGTGTCGACAATCAAAACACAAGCATATGTAACAATATGATGCATGATCATCGCATGTAGATGAGATGCTGTTTGAGCTAATGCAGCTAGCATTCATTAGGTTGAAGTCCATTTGAATCAAAGGTTCAAATGCAAATCCAAAATAAGATCTTATAAATGCCATTTATATGTTTTCACTTATACAGTAGGTATAAGTTGGTTTGTCATGCATGAAACTACTACAAATGGATAGATTGAATTTTTTTGATAATTTTTCATATATAACTTATTTCAATCTGTGTTACGGTTGAATTTCTATGAATTTTTGAAGTTTATATCACTTTCTGGAATTTCTTGATTTATTTTAAAACCAGAAAAGAATTAATTGCGTCAGCATTACGTCATGCCTGCATCAGCAGGTCAGCAACGCTGACTGGGTCAAACCTGACATGTAGGGTCCACACGTCAGTGTCTCAGGGTTAACGGGGGGGGGGGGGGGGGGGGTTATTAGCCTAATTAAAAGATTAGGGGCGCAGGGGCCCACTGTCAGCGTCAGGGGGTTAGGTTAGGTGGTCATTAGCTTAAGCTAATCACCTGACGACGGGGCCCACCTGTCAGGCCGGTGAGGTCATTGCCGGCGACCACGGGACACAGTGGTGTCCATGTTACAGGCCACGGGGGCGGTGGCTAAGGGCACCGGGGCGTAGCCCGGGCTCTCACGAACCCAGTGGGGCAGGTGAGAGGCGGCAGGATGCTGGAGCTCGCCGGAGCGGGGCTCGCGGCGGCGCTCGGAGCTCGGCTCAAGCGGCAGAGGGGCTAGAGGGCTCAGAAGGGTAGGAGAGTAGGGGGAATGACGGTGGGGCTCACAGACGATCGGCGGGCGTGCTCAGCGGGCTCGCGGAAGGACGAACAGCGACGGGGCATTGACGGTGGTGGTGACGAAGATACGATGCGTCCCCGGTTGCCTAGCTCGTCGAGGATGTAGAAGACGTCGCGGTAGAGCTCTCGGGCGCGGAGAGAGGTCGAGGGGGAGGCGATGGCTGCGGCAACAGCGAGCGACAGCGACGGTGGAGTTCGGTCGTGCGCGAGAGATAGCGATGGGAAGAGGGAACGGGCACGGGAGAGAGCGAGAGAGGCTTGGGGGGTGAGTGGCATCGTCCGGGTACTCCAGGCGACAAGCGGGAGAAGCAGGAGGTGGCGGGGAGACATGGCCGTTGCCAGACGCGTGGCTGCGTGCGCCGGCTCGTGCCCCTGACCTTCTGTCGTCGCCAGGAGGATGACGGTTGGCGGCTGGGCAGTGGGCTGCACCGCTGGGCCGGCTGAGGTGCCAGATGGCTGCAGGGCGCGAGGTAAGCCTTTTCCGTTTTTTTATTTTTTATTTTTCTGACATTTGTTTGATTTAATAAAATACTAAACCATTTTATTTTCTTATGCCAATTTTTGTAGGGGCTAGTGGTATTATTCTAGAGCTCCTCAACAACTAGCATAATTTTTGGACAATATTATATATATATAACAATATATATCCAAAACAAATAATTACTGCATTAATTCCAAATGCCCAAAATAAATATCTATGAGCTCCTAAAAATATTGGTTTGATTTTTATCTCTGTCCAATATTTTCAGAGAGCAACATGAACATTTTCTTGGAGCCTTTTGGAGCAATTTTTATTTCGGTCATTCCAAAAATGATTTCTGAGGGTTTTACAAATCCCCATTTCAAATTTAAATGGAATTTAAACATGATGCACACATGACTAGCTAGCCTTGAGCATACCAGAACTAGGGATGTGACAACTCACCCCCACTTGAAAGAATCTCGTCGTGAGATTCAGGGGTTGACGGAAAGAAAGCGGGGTACACCAGTCGGAGACGATCTTCTCGCTCCCAAATAGCTTCTCTCTTGGAATGATGAGTGATGGAGTCATGTACCTAGGGTAGGGTCATAGACCTGATCTAAATACCCTACCCAAGGACGCCCTTAGAAGAGATCACCTTCCAGTCGACTTACGAGGACTCCACTCGACTGACTTGAAGGACTCGACCATGAATACTCACTCGACCACCAGGAGGTCAAGTGGCACTCTGTACTACAACGGTCTGTAATTAAGTAGACTTTATGGTAGTTAAGACACTTTATGTGGGGCGTTACCAGTAACGCCCTAGACTTTATGTACTTTAAACCCTGCATTATTGAGGGCCAGAGGGGTCTGGCAGGCACTATATAAGCCACCCCCCACCTCAGTGTGAAGGGTTCGCACCCCTGTAATTCATATACACATAATCCACTCGACCGCCTCCGGGCTCCGAGACGTAGGGCTTTTACTTCCTCAGAGAAGGGCCTGAACTCGTACATCTCTTGTGTTTACAACCTCTCCATAGCTAAGACCTTGCCTCTCCATACCTACCCCCCACTCTACTGTCAGACTTAGAACCACGACAGTTGGCGCCCACCGTGGGGCCGGTGTTTTAGTGATTTTTGGAGAAGTTGCGATTCTTCTGATTACTTTCATCATGGTTGCTGGTGGAGTTTTGGTCGAGGGTCGCGAGATCCGTCTCGGCGCTCTCATCTTCGTCGCTGATGACTCCGCTTGGCTCCAGGAGGCTCCACTCGACATTGATGCGCTCCCCGTCCGCGGTGCGACGCATTTTCGCGCATGTGTCCGCGGCGTTCTGCTGCGGCAACCGTCGACTCCATATCGGTCGACTCCCTTATCGATCACCCTCCCGGTCTCCCGCCAGCGCAAGCGCTCTGGTCGGTCGAGACTCCAGCGGTGGGTGAGGCACGCGGTGGCTCGCCAGACGGCCACCACCCAAGTTGCGGCAATCGAGCCCGACGAATCTCTCTACGGCCTGTTCGACCTGTCGACTGGCTCCGTAGAGACAGCATCCGAGTGCGATAGCAGTGATCCGGCGGCGGAAATCTTGTTGGTCAACGGACCTCGCAGTCCTCCTGGCTTCACCCACGAAGGCGGAGTAGACGGTGGAGGCGGCCCCGCACAAGGCCACAAAGAGTACCAGCCCGAGCCACTCGACTCTCTGCAGAGGGAAGAGCTTTGCCGCAGGAACATGGATGCCCTGCATACTCCCATCGCGGGAGAAACCCCCGAGGCTCGCGCCTTGGAGGAGGCATGTTTGGCCAACTTGGCTGAACGCGCTCGTCTGGAGAACCTTCAGCGAGCACTCGACGAGCGTGCGCGGCAACGAGTTCCAGACGCCAATCGACGTCAACTCTTCCCGCCGACTCAGGTATATCGAACCCCGGTTCAGAATTTAGCAACTGCAACCCGTATAGCAGAGTCCATCCAGCCCTCTCAGTCGGAAGCTGGCAGAGGCTTGATGCAGATCAGAGATTTGCTCCGGGCAGCAGGAGATCAGAATTCAGCCGTGTCCCAGTCACACAACAGAATTCACAGTCGATCCGTCGCTGCGAATACGGTTCAGTCGGCTCACAGTCCCAGATCGCCTCCGCGGCGTGAAGGACGCGAGAATCGGCGAGACCAGTACGGTGACCGACACGATCGTGATGATAGGCGTCGAGTGCCCACTCCCCCCCGAGGGGTGGGTCTTACGCTCCTCGGCAGCAAGATGACAGGCGTCAACTCAGTGTGGGGCGAAGAGCTCCAGTCGACCCCCGGGAACCAGGCTTCGATGCGCGATCCATCATCGTGCAAGGCTTGGTCGACCGAAACAGAGCCCATCGGGGCGGCCCCGACAGAGATGCGCCCACGAGCAGTCGAGTGCATGTTTCTGGTCCAGAATGTTTCAGCAGGGCTATCAGAGCCGCGGTGATTCCCCCCAACTTCAGGTTGGCAACCGGAGTAAGCAAGTTCACTGGTGAGTCTAAGCCTGAAACCTGGCTTGAGGACTACCGAGTGGCGGTTCAGATTGGTGGTGGGAATGACGAGGTGGCCATGAAGCACTTGCCCCTCATGTTGGAAGGTTCTGCCAGAGCATGGTTGAATCAGTTACCTCCTAGCAGCATTTACACTTGGGAAGATCTGTCCCGAGTGTTCGTCAGAACATTTGAAGGAACTTGCAAGCGACCAGCTGGATTGACAGAGCTGCAAGTCTGTGTGCAGAAGACGAATGAAACTCTCAGAGAGTATATTCAGAGATGGATCACTTTGCATCATACCGTGGAGAACGTGTCTGATCATCAGGCAGTCTGCGCCTTCAAGGATGGTGTCAAGAACAGAGAATTGAGTTTGAAGTTTGGTCGAACCGGAGACATGACCCTGAGTCGGATGATGGAGATTGCTACCAAGTACGCCAACGGCGAAGAGGAAGACCGACTCCGAAGCGGCAAGTACAAGCCGAGTCAGTCGGAGAAGGGAAACACCAGTCGGAAGCAGAAACGGAAGGCTGAACCAGCAGCTCCTGGAGAGGCTCTGGCCGTGACTCAGGGAAAGTTCAAAGGAAACCCAAAGGATCCTGGAACCCTAAGAAGGTGAAGGATAAAGAAGGAAACGACGTGATGGATATGCCGTGTCACATCCACACGAAGAAAGATGAAGAGGGCAACATCATTTACCCGAAGCATACCACTCGCCAGTGTCGACTCCTGATCCAGCAGTTCCAAGGAAAGCAGTCCAAGGACAAGGAAAAGGAGTCGGACAAGGCTGAAGACAAGGAGGACAGTGAGGGAGGATACCCGCATGTCAACTCCACTCTGATGATCTTCGCAGATGTGGAAAGCAAGAGCCGACTGAAGGTCATTAATCGTGAGGTGAACATGGTTGCCCCAGCGAAACCAAGTTATCTGAGATGGTCCCAAACACCCATCACATTCGACCAGTCTGATCACCCGACTCATATTGCCACCCCTGGGAGGCAAGCTTTGGTGGTCGACCCAGTTGTCGAAGGCACTCGACTGACGAAAGTGCTGATGGACGGTGGTAGCGGACTGAACTTATTGTATGCAGACACACTGAAGGGAATGGGCATTCCGATGTCCCGACTGAGCAACCAGTAACATGAGCTTTCATGGAGTTATACCAGGAAAGAAAGCCGAGTCACTCGGCCAAATAGCTCTGGACGTGGTGTTTGGTGATTCAAAACATTTTCGCAAAGAGAAGTTGACGTTTGAGGTCGTGGATTTTCAGAGCGCGTACCACGCCATTTTGGGGAGACCAGCTTACGCACGGTTCATGGCTCGACCATGTTACGTGTACCTCAAACTGAAGATGCCCGGTCCCAAAGGAGTGATCACTGTCACCGGTGATCGGAAAAAGGCAGAAGAGTGTTTTCAGAAGGGCTCAAAGATTGCCGATTCCCAGGTGACAGCGGTCGAGTTTGAAGAATATAAGCAAAACGCAGATCCGAGTGATTTGCTGCGATCCAAGAAGCCCGCCACAGAATCTGCATTTCAGTCGTCCGGTGAGACGAAGCCTGTCCACATTCACCCGACCGACCCCAATGCAGCCCCGACCCACATCTCCACAACACTCGACCCGAAATAGGAAGAAGCGCTCATCCAGTTCCTCCGTGAGAACTGGGACATTTTTGCATGGAAGCCAGCTGACATGCCAGGTGTTCCCAGGGAACTGGCTGAGCATCGTCTTAGAGTCGATTCATCAGCTAAACCAGTTAAAGAGCATCTTCGACGGTCCGCCGTCCACAAGAGAAAGGCTATTGGTGAGGAAGTGGCTCGACTGTTGGCGGCAGAATTTATCCGAGAGATATACCACTCCGAGTGGCTCGCTAATGTCGTCATGGTTCCTAAGAAGGACAAATCACTCCGCATGTGCATTGATTTCAAGCACATCAATCGGGCCTGCCCGAAAGATCATTTTCCTCTCCCTCGCATTGATCAAATTGTTGACTCGACCGCGGGATGCGAGAGATTGTCTTTTCTAGACGCCTATTCCGGGTACCATCAGATCCGTCTGTACGGACCCGATGAGATAAAAACAGCTTTCATCACTCCATTCGGGTGCTTCTGCTATATCACCATGCCATTCGGCCTCAAGAATGCCGGAGCCACATTTATGCGAATGATTCAGAAGTGTTTGCTCACTCAAATCAGTCGGAATGTGGAAGCGTATATGGATGATATCGTGGTCAAGTCACGAAAAGGTTCCGACCTGCTCACTGACCTCGCCGAAACATTTGCCAACCTCAGAAGGTATGATATCAAGCTCAATCCATCAAAGTGCACATTCGGAGTTCCTGGTGGCAAGTTACTCGGTTTTCTCGTTTCCGAACGAGGGATCGATGCTAATCCAGAGAAGATTGGCACTATTCTCCGTATGAAACGCCCTGTGCGATTGCACGATGTCCAGAAGCTTACTGGATGCTTGGCCGCATTAAGTCGATTCATCTCACGACTCGGTGAAAAGGCATTGCCTCTTTACCGACTGATGAAGAAGGCAGACAAGTTCGAGTGGACTCCAGAAGCTGATGCAGCGTTTGCCGAGCTAAAAGCTCTGCTCTCCACCCAGCCGGTGCTTGCTGCTCCAATCAGTAAAGAGCCTCTGTTGCTTTATATCGCAGCCACAGGACAAGTCGTCAGTACAGTACTTACGGTCGAGCGGGAAGAAGAAGGGAAAGCCTTCAAAGTTCAGCGCCCAGTGTACTATCTGTCTGAAGTTTTAACTCCATCCAAGCAGAGATACCCTCATTATCAGAAGCTTGTGTATGGGATATACATGACCACAAAGAAGGTTGCTCACTATTTCTCTGATCATTCCATCACAGTCGTCAGCGACGCTCCACTTTCAGAGATTCTGCATAACAGAGATGCAACTGGTCGAGTGGCGAAATGGGCGATTGAACTTCTTCCCCTTGATATCAAGTTTGAGGCAAAGAAAGCCATTAAGTCCCAGGCAATAGCAGATTTCCTCGCCGAGTGGATTGAACAACAGCAGCCGACTGAAGTTCACTCGGAGCATTGGACCATGTTCTTTGATGGCTCTAAGATGCTGAATGGTTCCGGTGCTGGGGTGGTCTTGGTTTCCCCCAGAGGAGATAAGCTCAGATATGTGCTCCAGATTCACTTTGATTCCTCCAACAATGAAGCAGAGTACGAGGCCCTTCTATATGGGTTGCGCATGGCCATTTCACTCGGCGTCCGTCGCCTTATGGTTTATGGCGACTCGGATTTAGTGGTCAACCAAGTGATGAAGGAGTGGGACGTGAGAAGCCCAGCCATGACTGGATACTGCAATGCAGTGAGGAAGCTGGAAAAGAAGTTTGAGGGGTTAGAGCTCCATCACATACCCCGACTGAAAAATCAAGCAGCTGATGATCTAGCAAAAATAGGTTCCAAGAGAGAAGCCATTCCGAGTGGCGTGTTCTTGGAGCATATCCATACTCCATCAGTCAAAGAAGATCCTTTCACCGAAGAAGCTCCACAGCCCAAGAGTGCCACAGACCCGACTGAGGTTGAGGTCCCAGCAGTGGTCGACTTGGTCATGGAGGTCTTAGTGGTCATTCCCGACTGGACAGTTCCATATATCGCGTATATCCTGAGAAAAGAGCTCCCGGATGATGAGGAAGAGGCCCAACAGATCGTCCGTCGATCCAAAGCCTTTACCGTAATCAAAGGACAGTTGTTCAGAGAGAGCGTGACCGGAGTTGGTCAGAAGTGCATAACGCCAGAAGAAGGTCGAATCATCCTTGATGATATCCACTCGGGGACTTGTGGTCATCATGCGTCCTATCGGACCATCGTGGCCAAAGCATACCGAGCCGGATTTTGCTGGCCAAAGGCGAACGAGATGGCAAAGGAAATAGTGGACAAGTGCGAAGGATGTCAGTTCTACTCGAATATGTCACACAAGCCTGCATCAGCTCTGAAGACCATTCCACTCGTCTGGCCCTTCGCAGTGTGGGGATTGGATATGGTTGGCCCCTTGAGAACAGGTCGAAGCGGTTTTACTCATGTACTGGTAGCAGTCGACAAGTTCACCAAGTGGATTGAGGCAAAATCCATCAAGAACCTCGACGCCGGTACTGCAGTTAGCTTCATCAGGGAACTAATATTCAGATATGGAGTCCCGCACAGCATCATTACAGATAATGGGTCGAACTTTGACTTAGAGGAATTCAGAGATTTCTGCAACTCTCAAGGCACACGAGTCGACTACGCTTCAGTCGCCCATCCGCAGTCGAATGGACAAGCAGAGCGAGCCAATGGCCTGATCCTCAAAGGGTTGAAACCCCGACTGATGCGTGATCTCAAACATGCGGCTGGAGCATGGGTCGACGAACTTCCCTCGGTGCTTTGGGGACTGCGGACCACACCTAATCGGTCGACTGGAAGAACTCCATTCTTCTTGGTCTATGGAGCTGAAGCAGTTCTGCCGAGCGATCTTCTCCACAATGCTCCTCGAGTTGAACTTTACAACGAAGCAGAAGCTGAACAAGCGCGGCAAGACGCAGTCGACCTCTTAGAGGAAGAAAGGGAGATGGCTCTGATCCGATCGACCATTTACCAACAAGACTTGCGTCGCTTCCATGCCAGAAACGTGAAGAGTCGAGCCTTCCAGGAGGGGGATTTAGTTCTCCGAGTGGATCAACACAAACAACACAAGCTTGCTCCTTCTTGGGAAGGACCCTTCATCGTCACCAAGGTCCTCCACAATGGGGCGTACCGTCTTTACAACGTCGAACACAATATCGACGAGCCCCGAGCTTGGAACGCGGAACTACTCCGCCCATTTTACACTTAAGTTTATCACTCGGATGAGTTGTAATAAAAGTACTTCTATAGTCCATGTTTTGCAAGATAATAGTGTCATATTTTCCCCAATGATTTTTGTCACTTTTATTTTGATCAGTAAAAATTTCCCCCTCAGTGGGTGACTTAGCCGCGAATTCGTTTCGCCTAAGTTTGTAAAAAATCCTTACCGAGTGATGAGCCAGCCTCTCACTCGGGGGCTTAGCTGCGAATCCGTTTCGCCTAAGATTCAATAAAATCCTACCGAGTGAGAAGCCAGACTTCCACTCGGAGGCTTAGCTGCAGTCCAAGCACTCGCCTAAGTTTCAATAAAATCCTACCGAGTGGTAAGCCAGACTTCCGCTCGGAGGCTTAGCTGCAGCTCAGTGCTCGCCTAAGTTTCAATGAAATCTTACCGAATGGTAAGCCAGACTTCCACTCGGGGGCTTCGCTGCAGCCCAGTGCTCGCCTAAGTTTGAACAAAATCCTACCGAGTGACAAGCCAGACTTTCACTCGGGGGCTTAGCTGCAGTCCAAGCACTCGCCTAAGTACAAGTACAACATGCGCTAACAAGGAGGACGAGGTGCAGGTCGACTGCGACCCTCTCCTCTGAGCTACGCCACAAATACAACGTGCGCTAGCAAGGAGGATGAGGTGCAGGTCGACTGCGACCCTCTCCTCTGAGCTACGCCACAAATACAATGTGCGCTAGCAAGGAGGACGAGGTGCAGGTCGACTGCGACCCTCTCCTCTAAGCTACGCGACAAATACAACGTGCACTAGCAAGGAGGACGAGGTGCAGGTCGACTGCAACCCTCTCCTCTGAGCTACGCCACAAATACAACATGCGCTAGCAAGGAGGACGAGGTGCAGGTCGACTGCAACCCTCTCCTCCAAGCTACGCCACGAGTACAATGTGCGGTCGTAAGGAGGACGAGGTGCAGGTCGACTGCAACCCTTTCCTCTGAGCTATGCCAGAAGTACAACATGAAAATCCTACCGAGTGAAGAGCAAACCTCTCACTCGGGGGCTTAGCTGCAGCCCAGTGCTCGCCTAAGGTATAAAAATCCTACTGAGTGAAGAGCAAACCTCTCACTCGGGGGCTTAGCTGCAGCCCAGTGCTCGCCTAAGATATAAAAATCCTACCGAGTGAAGAGCAAACCTCTCACTCGGGGGCTTAGCTGCAGCCCAGTGCTCGCCTAAGATATAAAAATCCTACCGAGTAAAGAGCAAACCTCTCACTCAGGGGCTTAGCTGCAGCCCAGTGCTCGCCTAAGGTATAAAAATCCTACCGAGTGAAGAGCAAACCTCTCACTCGGGGGCTTAGCTGCAGCCCAGCGCTCGCCTAAGGTATAAAAATCCTACCGAGTGCAGAGCAAACCTCTCACTCGAAGGCTTAGCTGCAGCCCAGTGCTCACCTAAGGTACAGAAATCCTACCGAGTGAAGAGCAAACCTCTCACTCGGGGGCTTAGCTGCAGCCCAGTGCTCGCCTAAGGAATAAAAATCCTACCGAGTGCAGAGCAAATCTCTCACTCGGAGGCTTAGCTGCAGCCCAGTGCTCGCCTAAGGTATAGAAACCCTACCGAGTGAAGAGCAAACCTCTCACTCGGGGGCTTAGCTGCGGCCCAGTGCTCGCCTAAGTGAATTAAGGAATAAGTCGACTGCAGTGAGCGTCTTGCTTTAAACCTGCAAAAGACATTTCGGGCCAAAAGCAAGCGTATTCAAACATCAAATCCAAGTTCAGATCGATACCTAAAGGAACCGAAAGTGCTCAGGCGCTAAGCCTGTTAAGGTTTATCGGTTACAAAATCACTCGGCATACCGAGGCAAATTTAAAGTGTTGAGCTCAAAGAAGTTTTTTACCCCTCCTGTGGAGGGCTGGAAGGTGCAACAAACTCATCAAGATCAATTCCGTCCGCGATCCGAGTGGCAGCAGCGATGAAGGTTTCCATGAAGGACCTGAAGTCATGCTTCTTAGTGTTGGCCACCCGAAGAGCCACCAGCTTGTCTTCTCGCACATCCTTGTAGTGGACTCGGGCCAGACACAGAGCAACATCTGCACCGCACCTAGCGGAGGATTTTTTCCACTCCTGCACTCGACCAGGAACCGTGTTTAGTCGAGCCATCAGCGACTCGAGGTCATTCTGGAGTGTCTCCCCGGGCCAGAGCGTGGTGTCGATGGGAGAAGTAGCGACCTTCAGCCTTGCAAGATAGTCAACGACAGCTGCAACGCGAGACTCAAGTCGGAACACATTCATGGCAACTTCATCGTTCACCGGAGAGTTGACGGGGTCAAGGTTTGGTTCCAGCCGACTAGTTTCCTCTTCAAAGTTTTGGCAAAATTCTGCAAGGACAATCACCGAGTCGAGGCAATGGTCGAATGAAAGATCACCGTTGAAAATGATTGTCGAGTGTAAAGGATTACCTTCGAGCATGAGGAACAACTTCTTGGCGAGTCCACTCAGGAAGGCCTCCAGATCATTCTTCTTCCCAGTCAACTGACCGGCCTTGTCGTTCAGGGCGGCTTTGTCAGTTTTCAGTCGACTGACCTCCTTGTTGGCAATCGCAAGAGCAGCTTTCAGATTAGTATTTTCTTCTTCAAGCTTGGTGACTGAAGCTAACTTCTCGTCAGCAAGCTTGATCTTCTCAGCCAGCTCAAGGTCTTTTTTCTTCTGGGCCTCTTTCACCTTGCCTACAAGTTACAGCAAGATTAGATTTTGAAACAAATGAAGGGAAAAAGGAGTCGTCGAGGTCTCACCGAACATACCTTTGGTCTTCTCCTTCGCCTTCGTCAGATTCTCCTGGACCAGCTTCAGATCCAGCTCGAGCTGGGTGTGCTTGTTCTCCATCTCGGTATAACGAGCTGCAAGATCACAGGATTTCTGCGAAGAACCAATCGACAAAATGTCAAGGATAATTCACTTCCGAGTGGATAAGAGAAAATCATGCGTTTCTAAGACTACAGCCGAATACAAACATTCGACCGTAGTCTCGGGGACTACACCCAGTGGGTGCACTCAGCGTGCCCCCACTAGAGTCGACCAGTCGACCCACAAAAAAACAAACACAAGACGTATTCTTCAGACTGTAATCGTCTGCAAGCAGTCGACCACAGTCTCGGGGACTACACCCAGTGGGTGCACTCAGCATGCCCCCACCGGTTTGAGAAATCCATTCGACTCAGTCGAATGACAGGAAGACTTTACTTATAAAGCCTATGGCCGGCTGCCAGCAGTCGACCTTAGCCTTGGGGACTACACCCAGCGGGTGCACTCAGCGTGCCCCTGCTAACACGGAGTTTCAATTAACACACCCAGTGGGTGACTGCTACGGATTCCGAAAAGAAAGACTTTCAGATAGCATATCCTAACAGAACAGGCGGTGGTCGACTGACCTGAACATTGCTTTGAAGGGCGGAACTCGCGTCGTAAGCTGCCTGGCTTGCCTCCTGGATGGCCTTCACCTGCTCCATCATGACTCCCGCTTGGCGTATCGCCTCCTTTGCGGCACTGGCTTGGTCCTCTAGGACGTAGTGGGTCGTGAAGAGAGAAGGCTGTGCGGCACTCGATGAAGCGGGGTGAGCACTCGTCAGCGGCACCGCGAAGGACACAGTGTGCCAAGTGGTGTCTTCCTCCCCCCCGATCAGAGTCTCGGGTGCCGTCACATCCTGGACCACCCTGTCGGCAGACGCTTTCCTGCTCCTCCTGTGCTTCAGCGGCTCCTCGTCGTCGTCATCGTCGTCAGGAAGGGTGATAACATTGGATGAAGCTGCAAGAAAGGAATCGGAATTAGACACCAAAAGTCAATCGACCGAAAAATGGAATTAAGAGAGTGTTACCAGGTATTGAAGTCGCAGCATCCTCCATCTCGTGGTCATCAGCCCTGGCTGAGGTCTCGGAAGTAGCAGCACTGCAATTCCAAAAAATCAGTCGGCTAACTCAAGTGTTGATCAAATATAAAGCCCGCGCAAAACAACAAGACTCAAGCAGCATGTTTACCCTGATATGGTGGGGATGGACACTTTCATCTTCGGCAGGACCTTGGTCGGCTTCGACGGTGCCACCCTGGACTGCTTCGGAGCCTTTTCAGTCGGCATCGGAGAAGTGGTCCGAGGGCGCTTGGTCGACTGGGCGACAGTCGCAACCCCCTTACCACGTTCAGTCACAGGGTCATGGACAAGCTTCGACCGCCTTTCCGAGCGCAGTGGTGCGACCTCCTCCTCCTCTTCTTCTTCCTCCTCATCGTCATCATCATCATCATCATCTTCAGCAGCATCCGAGTCCCACTCCTCCTGGCTCTCGCCCCCGCTCGCTTCTCCCTCTTCAGTCGGGGTCTGCGCCCCATTGGGCATCGAGTACAGTTCAGTGAGGACCTGACAGACGTCAAGACAAAGATCAATCGACCAAATTGCAGCGGAAATGGAGTAAGCATGGCAAGAATACAATCGAAGATAAAGTGGGCATACCTTGTCTGGAGTGCTGGAATGGTCGAGTGGAGGAATCCTCCGAGCTCCACGAGGGTTATCCTTGTTCCCAGTAACCGCGGCCATCCATCTTTCCAGAGTGGCATCGTCGACTGCTTCCGGGTTGATCCGAGTCTCATCTTCGGTCCCGCAGTACAGCCACATGCAACGGCCTCTATACTGGAGAGGCTGGATGCGACGTCTAAGGAAAACCTCCAGGAGATCCATACCTGTCACTCCTTCACGAACCAACCGGACCACGCGCTCCATCAGCATCTTCACATCAGCTTTCTCCTCCGGGAGCACCTTCAGAGAAGAGGGTTTGTTGGCTCGGTCCATGGTAAACGGAGGGAGGCCACTCGACTGCCCCGGCGTCGACTCGTCCTTGCAGTAAAACCAAGTCGACTGCCAGCCTCTGACCGACTCAGGAAGGGTCATCGTTGGGAAAGTGCTCTTGTTCCTCATCTGGATCCCTAGACCTCCACACATCTGAATGACCTTGGTTTTATCGTCGTCTGGACTCACCTTCTTCACGGTCTGAGAGTGACACGTGAATATGTGCTTGAATAGTCCCTAGTGCGGTCGGCAACCAAGAAAGTTCTCACACATGGATACAAAGGCAGAGAGATATGCGATGGAGTTCGGGTTGAAGTGGTGGAGTTGCGCTCCAAAGAAGTTCAAGAAACCACGGAAGAAAACACTCGGTGGCAAAGAAAATCCGCGGTCGACGTGGGTAGCCAGAAGCACGCACTCACCCTCTTCCGGCTGGGGCTGCCACTCCTTCCCCGGTAGCCTTGCTGCTCCGTGGGGGATCAGACCGTCGTTGGCCATGTCGAGGAGATCCTTCTCCGTGATGGTCGACCGGATCCAATCTCCCTGGACCCAGCCGTTCGGCAGACGAGATCTAGACGAAGACCCGCCGCGACTGGTGGTTCTCCCCTTCGCCTTCCCCGTCGCCGACGCCTTCTTCGCGCGTTCCAACGCCGCCGTCTTCTCCTTCACCACGGCTGCCGGCGAGACGCGCGAGGAGCAGTTGTGCGGAGGCAAGAGCGGGCGCGGTGGGTGGAGGCGGAGAGAGCGGAGAGAGAATGCAGAGATACTGTTCAAAAACCCTCGCCGGGCACCTTTATAAGATCCCTTCCGAGTGGATGACAGGTGGGCCCGGCCAATCCAATCACATCACGAAACAGTTGCGCGGACGTGATACATGGCGAAAAAGGCGGAGCGAGGATCGAGGCGTTTAAGCCCTATCCCATCCGAACGCTGCGGTCTGCCCCGCTTCGCACGCTTCCCCAAATTTCATATCCCGCAGAATCCACAAACGGCAGATCGGTCTGTCAGACTCGGGATTTCCAGCGATCCGTCGCTCGGAAATTGTTAAGTTCAAAAGGTCACTTGACGAAAGAAAAGAATGGCTCGAGTCGACTGAAGAAAAATTGCTAGTTATCAACAAAGAGATTATTGGTCCAAGACAACGCATGACCAGCATGCCAAAGCCAGTCGGAAACAACATCAACTCCTTCCTCACTCAAGCCTCAATCCATTCGGGGGCTAATGATGGAGTCATGTACCTAGGGTAGGGTCATAGACCTGATCTAAATACCCTACCCAAGGACGCCCTTAGAAGAGATCACCTTCTAGTCGACTTACGAGGACTCCACTCGACTGACTTGAAGGACTCGACCATGAAGACTCACTCGACCACCAGGAGGTCAAGTGGCACTTTGTACTACAACGGTCTGTAATTAAGTAGACTTTATGGTAGTTAAGACACTTTATGTGGGGCGTTACCAGTAACGCCCCAGACTTAATGTACTTTAAACCCTGCATTACTGAGGGCCGGAGGGGTCTGGCAGGCACTATATAAGCCACCCCCCACCTCAGTGTGAAGGGTTCGCACCCCTGTAATTCATATACACATAATCCACTCGACCGCCTCCGGGCTCCGAGACGTAGGGCTTTTACTTCCTCAGAGAAGGGCCTGAACTCGTACATCTCTTGTGTTTACAAGCTCTCCATAGCTAAGACCTTGCCTCTCCATACCTACCCCCACTCTACTGTCAGACTTAGAACCACGACAATGAGACCACTGAACCTTGAGAAACTTGATGTTCTGACGTCGGGTGCCACTCTCTGCTTGATCAAGAATGCGAACCAGATACTCTCGATATGTGAGGTTATCTTGGAGATCAACCGTTTCGTGGTCCACTCCACGGATGGGATCGGAGAAGCAACGCCTGTGTTGAGAGACGTGGAAGACATCATGAACTCGATAAAGATGTGGGGGTAGTTCCAACTGGTAGGCAACCGCTCCTCGTTTAGCGAGAATTCGAAAAGGGCCAATGTAACAACGAGCCAACTTGCCCTTGATACCGAAACGATGGGTACCCTTCAAAGGAGTAATCCGAAGGTAAGCTTTGTCGCCAACTTCATAAGTCATATCCTTATGATGACGATCATACTAGTTCTTTTTACGAGACTGGGCTGTTTTCAAATTCTCAAGAATGATGTGAACTTGCTCTTCTGCCTCCTGGATCATGTGCGGTCCAAAGAATTGTCTTTCACTGGTTTCTGACCAGTTCAAAGGTGTTCGACATGTTCGTCCATAGAGAATCTCAGAAGGAGCTTTCTTGAGACTGGATTGATAGCTATTGTTATAAGCAAAATCGGCGAAAGGAAGACATTTCTCCCAGTCCATACCGAATGAGATAATGCAAGCTCTAAGCATGTCTTCGAGAATTTGGTTGACCCTTTCCACCAGACCACTCGACTGAGGGTGGGAAGCGGTACTGAAGGAAATATGGGTTCCCATGGTAGTTTGGAAACTCTCCCAGAAATGAGAAGTGAAAAGACTACCAAGGTCTGAATTTATCTCTAGTGGAACACCATGAATTGACACTATTCGAGAAATATATAAGTCAGTGAGATGACTAGCAGTGATACTCTCTCGAACAGGTAGGAAGTGCACCACTTTGGAGAGACGATCAATGACTACGAAGATAGCATTATTCCCTCTCTTGGTCCTGGGAAAGCCGGTGATGAAATCCATACCAACTTTGTCCCATTTCCACTCAGGAATAGCTAAAGGCTGAAGGGTGCCAGCAGGTCTCTGATGCTCTACCTTAACGCGATGACAAACATCACAGTTAGCAATAAACTGAGCAATTTATCTCTTCATCCTAGTCCATCAGAACCTCTAGCGTAGGTCCTGATACATCTTGGTACTACCGGGATGAATCGTGAGAGGAGATTCATGTGCCTCCTTAAGAATGAATTGTCGCAGATGTTGATTCTTGGGAACCACCAGGCGGTTCCGAAAGAAAACAACACCTCGATCATCTATAGAGAAACTACAAGCAATACTCTTGGCAATGTTTCTCTTGATCCGGGTAATCTCCGTATCATGCTTCTGGGCTTCTATGATGTGATCCACAAGAGTAGGTTTCGCCACCAAGGTAGAAAGGAATCCGTGAGGAGCAATGTGAAGGTTAAGCTTACAAAATTCCTCATGGAGAAGTGGTTGGCCCTGCTGCAACATGAGGTTGTTGCAATAGGATTTATGGCTTAGAGCATCATCCATGACATTGGCTTTGCCTGGGGTGTAGGTAATCCCTAGATCATAATTGGAGATCAACTCCAACCAACGTATTTGCCTAATGTTCAAATCTAGTTGGGTGAAGATATACTTGAGACTCTGGTGATTAGTGTAGATCTCACAACGTTTACCAAGAAGGTAATGTCGACAGGTCTTGAGTGCATAGACTACGGCTGCAAGCTCTAGATCATGTGTTGGATAATTCTCCTCATGTGGATGCAACTCTCGAGATGCATAGGCAATCACATGATGATCCTGCATAAGAATGCAACCTAGTCCCTGTCGTGAGGCATCACAATAGATAACAAAGTCCTTCGTGAAATCTGGTGGCACAAGTATGGGAGCAGAAGTCAGGCGTCTTTTTAGTTCCTGAAAACTGTACTCACACTGTGGGGACCACTCAAACTTTTTATCTTTCTTGAGAAGTTCCATGAGGGGTTTGGCTACTTTGGAGAAGTTTTCAACAAAGCGGCGACAATAGCTGGCTAGACCAAGGAAACTCCTAACTTGTTTAATGGTTTCAGGTGGAGTCCAATCGAGAATGGCCTTAACTCTCTCGGGATTGACAGCAATGCCCTTACCAGAGATCACGTGGCCTAGATAGGTCACTTCTGGCAACCAAAATTCACACTTGGAGAACTTGGCATAAAGGCGGTGCTCTCTGAGTTTTTCTAACACAAGTCTAAGATGTTTGGCATGCTCTTCCTTGTTCTTTGAGTAAATAAGAATATCATCAAGATAAACCACGACAAATTTATCTAAGTACCCATGAAGATCGAGTTCATCAAGCGGGAGAATGTAGCTGGGGCGTTGGTTAGACCGAAGGACATGATGGTGTACTCGTACTGACCATATCGAGTTACAAAGGCTGTCTTGGGGATGTCCCCATTTCTGATCTTGATTTGGTGGTAGCCTAAGCTCAAATCCATCTTGGAGAAGAGTGAGGATCTAGCAAGCTGATCATATAGGTCGTTGATCCTCGGGAGTGGATATTTGTTCTTTATCGTGACCAAATTAACGGGACGATAATCTACAACCATCCGGTCCATACCATCCTTCTTCTTGACAAAGAGGACAGGGCAAGCCCAAGGAGAAGAACTGTGACAGATGAAACCCTTTTGCAAGGACTCATCAAGTTGTTTCTTAAGCTCGGCTAGTTCTAAGGGTGCCATCTTATAAGGTCTCCTAGAGATTGGAGCGGTTCCTGGGATAAGGTATATGATGAACTCTACATCTCTGTCAGGTGGAACACGTGGCAGTTCCTCTATAAAGACATCCAGAAAGTCACGGACTACCGGGATATCTTCAAGGTCTGGAAGAGGACTGGCATTAAGAGAATAGAGCTAACGCTTTGCAACTCTAGTGGAGATAGTGACTATCTTGCCAGATGGGTGTGTAAGCTGAACAGACCTGGTGTAACAATCAATCTTGGCATGATGAGCTGTCATCTAGTCCATACCCAAGATGATGTTAATATCTGAGGACTTGAGGGCTACAATTGATGCAAGGAATACAAGTCTATCAACAAGGATTTCATTACCATAACTTATTCTGGTGGTTTGCCATCTAGACCCTAGGGTTTGGATTTCAAGTGGACTTGGCATATCACACAATGACATGTCATGCAAACGAGCATAGCCTTCAGAGATGAAGGAGTGAGATGCTCCAGTAACAAATAGAACCGATGCTGGATGACAATTAACAAGGAGTGTACCAAGAACGACATCCGGATCATCATGAGCGTTTTTAGCTGAGACGTGATGCACACGTCCATGTTTAGTGCAAGCTGGCTTGGCACTGATCGTCTTGCTTGATGGCTTAACACAGCCAACAGACTTCTCGGGCTCGGGTGGAGCATAACTAGTCTGATAGCAGTCACATGCATAGTGTCCTGGCTTCCCGCATGTGAAGCAAGTTCCTGAAGTTGGGCGTGGATCCGCACTGACAAGCGGTCTACCAATAGGCCTGGGTGGAGCATACAACTGAGCTGGGTGAGGCGCCAAGTAAGATGGTCTTGGTGAATATCCGGAAGGAAGAGCGGAGTTTGGAACCCAAATCCGGCGCTTCTGAGAACTAGAACCGGAGGAAGATCCCAATCACGGGTGTGCTTACGAGACTCCTCGTAAGTGAGCTGAGCTGTCTCTGCATTAATAGCCTTGTTCACAAGAGCTTGGAATGGATCACAATGATGCAGGTGGAGATCACGACGCAACTTGGGGTTGAGAAACTTCCGGAACCTAGCCTGCTTCTTGGCGTCTGTGGACGCCTCTTCTGTAGCATAGCGGGCGAGGTTCTCAAACTCTCTACTGTAAGCATGTAACGCCCCGGATCCGATGCGCCAGGTGTCTTCTAGCTATTCATCGTTGTTGCCATGTCATTTGCTTGCGTGTTGCATTTTGCCATGTCATCATCTGCATTTCATCTGCATGTTTTTCAAAACTTGCATCCGTTCGGGTTCCCCCGGTTCTCTCTGTTGTCCGTTCTGAGCACAGACACTCGCACGCGCCCGTCGCACCTCTCTGACCTTGTTTCGTGAGCTTGAGAAAAACATTCTCGGAATGGGTCGAGATTGGCCGAGTGGCCTTGGTATATCACTGGTAGATCGCCTGTCAAATTTCATTCCATTTGGAGGTTGTTTGATGCCCCAAAGGTTAACCGAGTTAACCGAAACCCCCTTCTCTTTGCAGCCCAGCACCTCTTCACACAGCCTTGCTAGCCCATCTACCCCCCCTCCATGCTCTCCGTCGTTCGATCATGATCATGTGGGCGAAAACTGCTCCTCATTTGGACACTCCTAGCTCCCTCTACCTATATATAGGTCCCTCCCCTCCAATTTTCGCAGTTGAAACCCTAGCCCCGCTCCCCTCGCGCCGCCGGACACAACTCCTCCCACCGACGGACATGTCCGCCGCCAGTCTTCACGTCGCTCCGGCCAATCCCAAGCCGCCACGTCGTCGTGCCGCCGTTCCCGGCCAGTGGCATTGCGCCACGTGTCCCGCTCCACCTCGCCAGCTCCCCGTTAGCCGCCGCGGGCCCGCCGAAGCCCGCATGAGGCCCGCCCGGCCTGAAGCCGCGCCCCGTGCCACGCCGCCGCCCGGCTCCCTCCCCCGCTGCCGGCGTGCCTCGCCTCGCCGGCGACCGCCGTCGCTGGTGCGCCTCGCCGTCGCTTCCGCCCCGCCGCCGGCGTCCCGTCCCCAGCGCCTCCCTGTGACCTCCGACCCCACGCCGCCGCCTGGATCCATCTCCCCCACGGCCGGATCTGCCACCCCAGCGGCGTCGCCGGCATTGCCGCCCGCGCCGCCCCTCGCCGTCCTCCGCGGCCGGATCCGGCCGGCCCCATCCCTCCGGCGAGCAACCCCTCTCCGAGTTTTTCCCTCGAGATTGCCCCGAAATTTTGCCAAGTCCCGGTAATTTTTGCATTCTGGTGCTCTGTTCATCATGCCATAACTTCATGTGTGCTGCTCCGTTTGTTAATATAATATGGCAAAATGTTCATTGTGAGATTCTATTCAATTTGTTCCATGGTGCCATGCTTGGTTGAATCCATCTTGATGCCCTAATCATTGTTGCAAGAGTGCTATATGATGTTAACTGTTGTCTGTTAACAGAACTTGCTGTTTTGTCTGTTTCATTGCATTTTGTGTGTGCATCCTATGAGCTTGATGTCTACATGAGTTTTGAGCTACATCATGCCATATTTAAAGTGGTTCAATCCATGTATTTTTGTGAGTCTTTTAGTGATTGCATAAAGCTTGTGAAGTAGGGTACTTGCTGTTACTGTTTTGCTAGGCTGAAGCTGTTATATCATGATGCTATGTAAACCTGCTGCTACAAGTCATTCTATGCATAATCTGGAGATGTTCACTAAGGATGTTTTTTATACATGTTATGCTCTATCTACCAATGCCCTTGGTTGCATTTATGTCCTGTTGTAGCTTATTGTATTCTTGCTCTCAAATTGCTAAATAATGTTGCCGTCAGCCTGTTAACATTAAGTTCAGATTTGCCATGTGTTTCGTTAGTGGTCCGTGCACCCTATGACTATGATATTGCCATTTTAGATCCATAAATGTGTCCTATTACTGTTAATTGACCTTAAATGCCATGTATTTCTCTGTGGTGAGTGGTGCAAGCTCACCAAGATGCCTACTTATCGTTTTTCCTGCCATGTACTGTTATTCTGAATCTGTCATATCATTTGCCATGTTTGCATGGATCCTAGCATCTTTTTGTTGATCTTTGGAATAAGTTCATTAAGGGACATTTGTTGTTTGTCTTCAGTATTAGCATGCCATGCCTTTTTTGCCATGATAAGTTCCTGTAGCATGTTGTTTGATAGCTCTAAACATTGCAACCTGATGTTATTGATGCCATGTCTGTGAAACTGTTATTATTTGCAATTTTCCATGTCCTTTTGAGCATGTTATATTGTTTTCTGGAGATAGCTCATGTTCATGTTTTGTCATTCTTTACCTGTACATCATGTCCATGCCTTTTGTTTTCATGTTGAGGTGCTGTAGCATATTGTTTTGATGCTTGCTAGATGCCTGGTTGCTGTTTTGGACAGATTATTATGTCTTGTTTGGAGTGTATGTGTTGCACCGTTGCTCCGTTTTGAGTGTGCCTTATATGAAACTTGCTTGATTTCACATGTAGTTTCATCTTATCATGTTGCATCCATGTTTTGAGGGTGTTTGCTTGATGTTTGAATGCATTTTCCATCAATGCCATTTTGACTTGTTTTGCTCATATCTTCTAGGCAGTAGCTCCGAAGTAAATGAATTTTATATGTAACTTGATTAGAATTTCATGTAGATCATCTTGGTGCATCTAAACTTGCTGTTTAACAACTTGAACATAAGGTTTATTCAGATTTGGGCCAATTTCTAAATTAGCATATGAGGACTTACCGGATTAGTTCTATGTTGTTTCCGCCCTCATTTAAACTTGCCTTGATGTGTTACTTGTGTATGCCTCATCTCTTTCCATGAGTAGCTTCAGGTAGCCTTTGTCATGCATCATGATTGGATGAGCATCATGCCATGTCTATGTGTTGTGTGTTTACCGTGTTGTTTGCTTCTTTCCGGTTGTGCTCCTTCTCGTTAGTTCCTGTTTCGTTGCGATCGTGAGGATTCGTTCGTCTACGCTTGGTTCGTCTCCGTGGCTTCATCTTCTTCATGGACTCGTTCTTCTTCCTAGCGGGATTTCAGGCAAGATGACCGTTACCCTGGATCTCACTAATATCATTGCTATGCTAGTTGCTTCGTTCTATCGCTATGCTGCGCTACCTATCACTTGCTTATCAAGCCTCCCAAATTGCCATGTCAGCCTCTAACCTTTTTCACCCTTCCTAGCAAACCGTTGCTTGGCTATGTTACCGCTTTGCTCAACCCCTCCTATAGCATTGTTAGTTGCAGGTGAAGTTGAAGATTGCTCCATGATGGACAGGATTATGTTGGGATATCACAATATCTCTTATTTAATTAATGCATCTATATACTTGGTAAAGGGTGGAAGGCTCGGCCTTATGCCTGGTGTTTTGTTCCACTCTTCCGCCCTAGTTTCTGTCATACTGGTGTTATGTTCCTTGATTTAGCGTTCCTTACGCGGTTGGGTGATTTATGGGACCCCTTGACAGTTCGCTTTGAATAAAACTCCTCCAGCAAGGCCCAACCTTGGTTTTACCATTTGCTTACCTAAGCCTTTTTCCCTTGGGTTTACGGAGCCCGAGGGTCATCTTTATTTACCCCCCCCCCCCCCCCGGGCCAGTTCTCCTTTGAGTGTTGGTCCAAACTAGAGCCCTTTGCAGCGCCCCCTCAGGGAAACTTGAGGTCTGGTTTTAGTTGTACGGATTGCTCATCCGGTGTCCCCTGAGAACGAGATATGTGCAGCTCCTATCGGGATTTGTCGGCACATTCGGGCGGTCTTGCTAGTCATGTTTTACCATTGTCGAAATGTCTTGTGAACCGGGATTCCGAGACTGATCGGGTCTTCTTGGGAGAAGAAATATCCTTCATTGACCGTGAGAGCTTGTGATGGGCTAAGTTGGGACACCCCTGCAGGGTATAAACTTTCGAGAGCCGTGCCCGCGGTTATGTGGCAAATGGGAATTTGTTAATGTCCGATTGTAGTTAACTTGACACTTGACTTAATTAAAACGCATCAACCGCGTGTGTAGCTGTGATGGTCTCTTGTCGGCGGAGTCCGGAAAGTGAACACGGTCTTTGTGTTATGATTGCGCGTAAGTAGTTTCAGGATCACTTCTTGATCACTTCTAGCATCACGACCGTTCTGTTGCTTCCCTTCTCGCTCTTATTTGCGTCTGTTTTTTTTGATGAATTATTTGTGTATGTTAGCCACCATATATGCTTAGTCGCTGCTGCAACCTCACCACTTATCCATTCCTTTACCCATTAAGCTTTACTAGTCTTGATACCCATGGTAATGGGATTGCTGAGTCCTCGTGGCTCACAGATTACTACAACAATAGTTGCATGTGCAGATTATGCGATGATCATGACGTGAGAGCGATGCTTGGTTGTTTTGAGTTCTTCTTCTGCTTCGTCGTTCAGGGGATAGGTTTTTGGTCGGCAGCCTGGGCTAGCGGGGTGGATGTCATTTGAGTTTCGGTTTGTGTTTCATCCGTAGTCGGGTGTTGCCCTTAGGTATGATGATGTTGTATTCGTGTGGCACTGTATGCCTCTTGTATGTATCCCCAACTATTATGTAATGGTATGATGTAATGATATACACCTTGCAAAATGTCTCCAATATGCGCTTCTATCCTTGGTGGGACCTTCGAGTTCCTTTAGGATAGGGTCGCGTATTGGGCGTGACAAGTTGGTATCAGAGTGTAACGCCCCGAGAGTGATGCTTGAGTTGCCTTCCATTTATTTTTTGTTGTTGTCATGTGTTTATTATGTTTGTTGCATTATCATAATTGTTTTGCATATTTCATTCCTATATGTTATGCCATGATCATGTTAAGTGCCTTGTCATTTTTGCTTCTTGCATCATGCCCATCTTATATTATATTGCATTGCACCATCCTTGCTTTGTTCTATGCTTCATGATAGTGCCTATGTCATTTTTGTTGCATTTGCATCATGATCATCATGCCTTGGCTTGCATATTTAAGTTTTATTGCGTGTTCTTGTGTGAACCCCTCTTCTTCTTATCTCCACCTCATCATTTCACCATGCACATCCCAGCAACCACTCATCAAGTTCACCCAAGTTTCTATCCCATCCAAACTTCTTATTTATTCCTATCGTTTCCATGTGGCATTTTTCCTATCTCAGAAAATGTTCATTCTTTTCCTATAAATATTGGACCATGTCACTAACCTCTCTGCCAAATCTCAACCATTTTGGAGTTGTTTTGGTTGGGTTCAAAAATGGAGCAAGTTTGAATTTAATTCAAACATGATTTATTTTTCTGCCTCTAAAAAAGGTCCAACCCAATTTTATCATATCCCACATAACACCAGGCTCATGAGGATATTTTCATATCTCATACACCGCTCTTATATCCCTCTCTGCATTTTTCTTTTTTTATTTCTGGTTGAAGAAATAGAATAGAAAGACAGAAGCACCAGAGTAGCCCAGCGCAGCATTGCAGCCCAGCCACCAACCGCGGCCCAGCAGCAGCAGCAACCCGCGTAGCTTCTCCCTCTTTTTCCCGTGGTAAGTTGCCACGCTGGTTACCCGTGACCCCACCTGCAGCGACCGTTCCCTTCTCCCTTTTCTTGCTCCTCTCGCCACCTCCCCCTCATAGTAAAACAGAGGACGAGCACACATGGCCACCGAGGCAGCCAAACGAGCCGCACCTCGCCCCTATAAGAAGCCCAGCCTCACCCCCTATGGTTTTCCCCTTCCTCTCCCCCTCTCCGCGCCACCGCCGCAAGGTAGGTCGTCGCCCAAGCGACCCATAGCCGTCGCCCGTGCCATGGCCGAGGAGAGCTCAAGCTCCTCCCCGGCTTGATCATCGCCGTAGCCGTCTTCTTCGTCCACGGGAGTGTTGCGGATGTCTTCCACTTCTTCCACGGCTACGCACACGACCACACGGACCCGGAGCTCCTTCCCCTTCGTCTTCTTCGCTATCTGCCTCCCGGAGCCGCGGCGCGCCGGAGTTCAGCAACTCGTCGTCGCCGTCGTCCACGTCGTTGTCTTCTTCCTCTTCATCACCGTGGGACGCCAAGTTCCTCGACGTCCCCTTCTTCATCAACGTCATGGAGCGGACGCCACCTTCGCGCCCCTCGGTCGCGTCGTCTTCTTCCCCTGCTTCCCCTGCTTCACGGATCAGAAGAACACCACCGATTCAGCGCGTCCCCACTCCGTTTCCTCTCCTTCCAGACGAGTTCGCCGACGGCAACGAACCCAAAGTGAGAAGCCGCTTCTCCTCCCGCCTTCCCTGCTCGTTCCCGTGCTCTGTAGGCGTCGCCCGCCCCAAACCGAGCCCGTCCGCCATGGACGACCATGGCAGCGAGCTCGAGCTCGTGACTTGCCCCTTGCTCGGCTTTTGTTTCACCCTTCTGCTCTCACGCACACCAGCAGCTCCCGCGCGCAACCAGAGCCTCGTCCGTCGCCTTGCAGCCTCCCAACACTGAGGCTTGGCCTCCATGACCGAAACCTCGAGCTCGTGCTGCACCCGCTGTTGCTTCACGCCTGCGCACACGCAGTAGCACCCCCACCTATTTCCGCACCCCCGCCGTTGGCCAGTGATCGCGATGATCGCCATCTTTCTCGCCGGCGTCGTCACCCAGTTTTTCTGTGATCCGTAAAGAAGAAGGCTCCTGCCTTCTAATATTTTAAAAGTTTTGATCTCCCTGTTTAGTCAGAAACAAAGTTCTAGCGCAGTGGTCAGCGCCTAATGCGCACACCGGGAGGTTTGTGTTCGAATCCCAGATGCCCCCCCTATTTCTCTTTGTGCCCTGTTTCCTTTGTCTCACACAACCGTTTGGGCTAGATCTGCTACTGGGCTTGCACAGTGCGTTGAATCCGTCCCGTGCATTTTTTTCCTAGTCTGTGTATTTTAGCATTTTCCAATGCATTCTTATTTGCAGAAAATGCCCCTGTTTTGCATTGCTGATATCTAAATATCCATGCATCCAAATGAAACATGTCGTATATGTAAAATGCTTAAAATTTCATCTAGTTTCACAATATCCAACTTTCATCCATGTTTAGAATGTTTAAATTGCTGTTTGCATTACTTTGCTTAAATGCCATGTTAAAATGCTTTATTTCATAACTTAATATCTGTAGCTCCAATTTTAATAAACTTTATATGCAAATGGGGCAGAAAAATGCCTAGTTTAACATGGTGCACTTTATTTTGCTGTTTAACAACATTAAAATATGTTTTAGGGCAGAACAGTAGCTAATTCAAAATATGCACATGGGGATTTTCCGGAATTGTTGTTTGTTGTTCCGGCCTCATTTAAACTTGCCTAGATGGGTAGTTTTCATATGCTTCACCTCTTGCCATGTTTAACAACATTTAATATTGTTTGGTAGCTTATACGAGATTAAACTAAATATGTCAATGTGGTGTTTTGTCAATATGCAACTCGTTGCATATTGAGCTCCACTTAAGTTGTAGTATTGTTTGTTGCACTTTGCCATGCCATGCCTCATTAAACCGGACATGCATCATACTTGATTGTGCATCATGCCATGATTATGCTTGTGTGTTTACCATGTTGTTTGCTTCTTTCCGGTTTGCTTCTTTTGTTAGCTTCGATTTCGTTCCGGAGTTGTGAGGATTCGTTCGACTACGTTCGTTTGTCTTCTTCATGGACTCGTTCTTCTTCCTAGCGGGATTTCAGGCAAGATGACCGTCACCTTGGATCTCATTACTATAATTGCTATGCTAGTTGCTTCGATCTATCGCTATGCTGCACTACCTATCATTTGTTCTTCAAGCCTCCCAATTTGCTATGTCAGCCTCTAACCTTTTCACCCTTCCTAGCAAACCGTTGCTTGGCTATGTTACCGCTTTGCTCAGCCCCTCTTATAGCATTGTTAGTTGCAGGTGAAGTTGAAGATTGCTCCATGGTGGACAGGATTATGGTTGGGATATCACAATATCTCTTATTTAATTAATGCATCTATATACTTGGTAAAGGGTGGAAGGCTTGGCCTTATGCCTGGTGTTTTGTTCCACTCTTGCCGCCCTAGTTTCCGTCATACCGGTGTTATGTTCCCGGATTTTGCGTTCCTTACGCGGTTGGGTGATTTATGGGACCCCCTTGATAGTTCGCTTCGAATAAAACTTCTCCAGTAAGGCCCAACCTTGGTTTTACCATTTGCTTCACCACCACCTATACCTTTCCCTTGGGTCGGCCAACCCGAGGGTCATCTTTATTTCAGCCCCCCTGGGCCAGTGCTTCTCTAAGTGCTGGTCCGAACCGAACGATATCCGGCGCCCCTGGGCAACCAGGGTCTATGCGAACCCAACGTCTGGCTCATCCGGTGTGGCCTGAGAACGAGATATGCACAGCTCCTATCGGGATTTGTCGGCACATCCGGGCGGCTTTGCTGGTCTTGTTTTAACATTATCGAAATGTCTTGTAAACCAGGATTCCGAGACTGATCGGGTCTTCCTGGGAGAAGGAATATCCTTCATTGACCATGAGAGCTTGTGATGGGCTAAGTTGGGACACCCCTGCAGGGTATAAACTTTCGAGAGTCGTGCCCGCGGTTATGTGGAAGATGGGAATTTGTTAATGTCCGGTTGTAGATAACTTGACACCTGATTCGAATTAAAACGCATCAACCGTGTGTGTAGCCGCGATGGTCTCTTTTCGGCAGAGTCGGGGAAGTGAACACGGTTTTGGGTTATGTTTGACGTAAGTAGGAGTTCAGGATCACCTCTTGATCATTGCTAGCTTCATGACCGTTCCGTTGCTTCTCTTCTCGCCCTCATTTGCGTATGTTAGCCACCATACATTGCTTAGTCGCTGCTGCAACCTCACCACTTTACCCCTTCCTTACCCATTAAGCTTTGCTAGTCTTGATACCCATGGTAATGGGAATGCTGAGTCCTCGTGGCTCATAGATTACTACAACAACAGTTGCAGGTGCAGGTTATGCGATGATCATGACGCGAGAGCGATGTTTGCTTGTTTTGGAGTTCTTCTTCTGCTTCTTCTTCGATCAGGGGATAGGTTCCAGGTCGGCAGCCTGGGCTAGCAAGGTGGATGTCGTTTGAGTTTCTGTTTGTGTTTCATCCGTAGTCGGATGGTGCTCTTATGTAAGATGATGTTGTATTCGTGTGGCATTGTATGCCTTTTGTATGTATCCCCGTCTATTATGTAATGTTTATGTAATGATATCCACCTTGCAAAAGCGTCTTCAAGATGCGCTTCTATCCTTGGTGGGACCCTCGAGTTCCTTTAGGATAGGGTCGCATCTTGGGCGTGACAAGTTGGTATCAGAGCCTCGGCCGACCATAGGAGCCCCCTTGATTACTCGCTTAGTTTGGCCGTTGTTGAGTCTAGAAGAAAACTGCTTTCGGAGTCTAGTTATATCGGAGAGTAGGAATTCCTTTTACTCCTCAGCCCCTTCGTCGCTCTGGTGAGGAATCTTGTCGTAGGTGTTTTGAATTACTCCTCTTCCCCTTCAAAATTTTCTTTAGGATCATGCAGTTGGTTTTCTGATCGTTGGTTCTCAGCTTTTTTCATCCAGTGCTTTTCTCGTCAAGTTGACTCGAGCCTCTTCATCTTTGCCAAGTTCAATCCTCAGTTGTCTTCTTTTCCCAACCACCCACCCCTTTTTCTTCTTGGAACTGGAGCCTGTAATCGAGTATCCATCCTACTCGTGCGAAGTCTTTGCTTTCTTTCCTCAACGATTTCAACCGGTGTTTTCGCTTCAAGTTATTCATTGATTTCTCGTTCCAAGTTGCCTTTGTTTTCCCGCCCTCCCACCCTCTTCTTCCCGGAGCCCAAGTCTGTTTCGAGGATCAATTTCCTTCATGCGGAACTGAGGGAGTCCTGGACTAGGGGGTGTTCGGATAGCCGAACTATCATCATCGGCCAGACTCCAAGACTATGAAGATACAAGATTGAAGACTTCGTCCCGTGTTCGAATGGGACTTTCCATGGCGTGGAAGGCAAGCTTGGCGATACGGATATGTAGATCTCCTACCATTGTAACCGACTCTGTGTAACCCTAGCCCTCTCCGGTGTCTATATAAACCGGAGGGTTTTAGTCCGTAGGACAACAACAATCATACCATAGGCTAGCTTCTAGGGTTTAGCCTCCTTGATCTCGTGGTAAATCCACTCTTGTACTACCCATATCATCAATATCAATCAAGCAGGAGTAGGGTTTTACCTCCATCGAGAGGGCCCGAACCTGGGTAAAAACATCGTGTCCCTTGTCTCCTGTTACCATCCGCCTAGACGCACAGTTCGGGACCCCCTACCCGAGATCCGCCGTTTTTGACACCGACATTGGTGCTTTCATTGAGAGTTCCTCTGTGCCGTCGCATATAGGCCCGATGGCTCCTTCGACCATCAACAACGATGCGGTCCAGGGTGAGACTTTTCTCCCCGGACAGATCTTCGTGTTCGGCGGCTTTGCACTGCGGGCCAATTCGCTTGGCCATCTGGAGCAGATTGAAAGCTACGCCCCTGGCCATCAGGTCAGGTTTGGAAGTTTAAACTTCACAGCTGACATCGGCGGAGACTTGATCTTCGACGGATTCGAGCCACAGCCGAGCGCGCCGCACTGTCTCGATGGGCATGATTTAGCTCTGCTGCCGGACAGTGCCCTGGAGGCCGCACACGAGTCCGCTCCGACCCTTAATTCGGAGCCGACTGCGCAGATCGAGGATGGGAGGCTAGACACTGCCTCGGGGGCTGCTACATCTACAGCGATGGATCCGAATACCGACCTTGTCCCTTGTAAAGCTCGTGACTCCGAGGTGCCGGACTCCTCGCCGGACTCCGAACCTCCTGCGCCCTTACCAATCGAATCTGATTGGGCGCCGATCATGGAGTTCACCGCTGCGGACCTCTTTCAGCACTCGCCTTTCAGCGACATTCTGAATTCGCTAAAGTATCTCTCGTTACCAAGAGAGTCCTGGCCGGGTCACGGTCAGGACGGTTGGGATGCGGACGACGAAGAAATTCAAAGCCCACCCACCACCCACTTTGTAGCCACTGTCGACGATCTAACCGACATGCTATACTACGACTCCGAAGACATCAACGGTATGGACGATGATGCCGGAGACGACCAAGAACCAGCGCCTACTGGGCACTGGAAAGCCACCTCGTCATACGACATATACATGGTGGACACCCCAAAGGATGGGAATGGCGATGGAACAACAGAGGAGGATCCCTCCAAGGAACAGCCTAAGCGTCGGCGTCAGCGGCGCCGCTCTAAATCTCGCCACTGCAAGAATGGAGATTCCGGCACCGGAGACAATAACACCCCAGACAGTGCCGAAGACAACCCCCTCTAGCAAGATTCAGCACAAGAGGACGGAGAAGCCAGCCCTCATGAGAGAGCGGCAGACGAAGAGGTGGAGGATGATAATTACATGCCTCCCTTCGGAGATGAGGCAAGCCTCGACGTTGACGAATTCGTCATGCCTGAGGATCCCGTCGAACAAGAGCGTTTTAAACGCAGGCTTATGGCCACGGCAAACAACCGCAAGAGAAAGCAGCAACAGCTTAGAGCTGATCAAGATCTGCTAGCCAACGGAATGACTGAAGTCCTTGCGGCCGAAGAGCATGAACTCGAACACCCCTCCAAAAGCTACCCCAAACGCAAGCTGCTCCCCCGATTAGAGGAGGAGGCATATAAACCTACACCACCAGCGCACAATACGGCCGACCGGCCACCTCGTGGCCGCGACAGAGAGGCCTCTAGGCCTTCCACTAAAGCCATACCCCGGCATCGCTCGAAAAGTACGAAGCCATGGGGGAATGCGCCGGACTTGCGAGACATATTGGAGAATAAGGAAAGACAATCAAGATCGATCTGCGGATCGTGTGGGTGCCCCACGATGCGTGACGACGACCGTAGCGCCGGATACAGCAACTCCGGCCGGGCCGAACACAATAGACAAAGCTCGCTTCAGCTACGTCGTGATATAGCCCAATATAGAGGCGCCGCACACCCACTATGCTTCACAGATGAAGTAATGGATCATCAAATCCCTGAAGGGTTCAAACCCGTGAACATCGAATCCTACGATGGCACAACAGACCCCGCGGTTTGGATCGAAGACTATCTCCTTCATATCCACATGGCCCGCGGTGACGATCTTCACGCCATCAAATATCTCCCACTCAAGCTTAAAGGACCAGCTCGGCATTGGCTTAACAGCTTGCCAGCAGAATCAACTGGGTGTTGGGAGGACCTGGAAGCCGCATTCCTCGACAACTTCCAGGGCACATATGTGCGACCACCAGACGCCGATGACCTAAGCCACATAATTCAGCAGCCAGACGAATCGGCCAGACAATTCTGGACACGGTTCTTAACAAAGAAAAATCAAATCATCGACTGTCCGGATGCAGAGGCCCTCGCAGCCTTCAAACATAACATCCGCGATGAGTGGCTTGCCCGGCACCTAGGACAGGAAAAGCCGAAATCCATGGCAGCCCTCACATCACTTATGACCCGCTTCTGCGCGGGAGAGGACAGCTGGCTAGCCCGCAGTAACAACCTCAGCAAAAATTCTGGCAGTCCGGATACCAAGGACCGCAATGGCAGGTCGCGTCGCAACAAGAACAAACGCCACGTTAACAGCGATAACACTGAGCATACGGCAGTCAACGCCGGATTCAGAGGCTACAAACCCGGTTAGCGGAAAAAGCCATTCAAAAGAACTACTCCGGGTCCGTCCAATTTGGACCGAATACTCGACCGCTCTTACCAGATACATGGCACCCCCGAAAAGCCAGCCAGTCACACCAACAGGGATTGTTGGGTATTCAAGCAGGAAGGCAAGTTAATTGCCGAAAACAATGACAAGGGGCTGCATAGCGATGATGAGGAAGAGACCCGGCCGCCGAACAATAGAGGACAGAGGGGTTTCCCCCCACAAGTGCGGACGGTGAACATGATATACGCAACCCACATACCCAAAAGGGAGCGGAAGTGTGCACTCAGGGACGTATACGCGATGGAGCCAGTCGCCCCAATGTTCAATCCATGGTCCTCTTGCCCGATCACTTTTGATCGAAGGGACCACCCAATGAGCATCCGCAACGGCGGATTCTCCGCATTGGTTTTAGACCTAATCATCGATGGATTTTACCTCACCAGAGTCCTGATGGACGGCGGCAGCAGCTTGAACCTGCTTTATCAGGATACAGTGCGCAAGATGGGCATAGATCCCTCAAGGATTAAACCCACCAAGACGACCTTCATAGGCGTCATACTAGGTGTAGAGGCCAATTGTACCGGCTCAGTTACACTGGAAGTAGTCTTCGGATCCCCGGATAACTTCCGAAGCGAGGAGTTAATCTTCGACATAGTTCCGTTCCACAGCGGCTATCAAGATCTGCTCGGACGGACCGCGTTTGCAAAGTTCAACGCGGTGCCGCACTACGCATACGTCAAGCTCAAGATGCCAGGCCCTCGAGGAGTCATCACGGTCAACAGAAACATTGAACGCTCTCTCCGAACGGAGGAACATACAGTGGCTCTCGCGGCAGAAGTACAGTGTAGCCTCTTAAGGCAATTCTCGAGTCCGGCCATTAAGCGACCGGACACGGCTAAACGCGCCAGGAGTAACCTACAACAAGACCACCTAGCACGTTCCGAGCACGCGTAGCAATGCAGCCCCAACCCCAGCCCTTGCAAAATTGCAAGACTGGTCCTTCGCATACATGATTACGCTCTGGAGATACCATGGGCATAGGGGGAGGGGCACGACCACGACAGGCCCAGAATGCGGTTTAACCACACCAGGGGCTCCCAAGTGTGTCATCTTTTTTTTTCCTTTTTTTACCCACAGGACTCCGTTCACCAGAGGCCCTGTCCGGCAGTAGACCTGCCGAACTCACGATGCAACAGCCAGGGAAGGAGAAAGGCTACGACGAGTATCTAGGTGGTCTCCATTACGAGCATTAAATCTGTTTTATACACCATTCCGCAGCCTACCCCTGGAGGGGGACATGTTTAATGGTCCCATCCCTTGCTTACCGCACTATTTGTATCGTTCTGCATTCATGGAAGTATTTTTTGAATAAACAATGCATTGCCTTTTTGCTTATAATTGCATTCCTTCCTTATACATCTGTTCATTTATGACATGTTGCATCCATACACTTTGGTACGGCTAGAAACACCAGGGGCTTAAAGTTCCCCATATTATGGTGTGATAAGTCCGAACACTTTCACAAGTGCGGCACCCCGAACTTATAGCATTATATGCATCGGCTCCGAATCATGTCTTGGGTCAATAGTTGGGTTTGCCCGGCTCCCATGTTTTGGTACCTTACGTTCTGTTGTATCAGCAAAGGTAGCACTGGGAGAACCACTGCGATTGCGCCCCAGTTGAGCTGGGCGAGCGCCTCAGTGGAGAAAGCTAAAACTGACCGTCACGATGAGGCGAGAGCCGGTCGCGGTTCGAGAGGTTTTTTTGAGTCCCTAAAGACTTATGCCGCTTAGAGCAAGGAACCGGTTTTGTCCGGCCCAGGCGTGGATAGCGCCCCGAATTTGGTCTTCCGAACACTAGGGGCTTCGCCGAAATTTAAAATTATAGAATTCTATGGCTCAGTGAGAGTGTTCAAGCACTATAAGTCCGGTTGCCTTGTACGTTGTGTTGAGCGCCTCCCTAGATGGACCCAAAAATGGGAACAAGAGCGCTCAAGTTTATCCCGAACACCCCAGCACTCGTGGCATGGGGGCTAAAGCCGACGACTTGCCATCTCACGGATTTGATAAATGGCCGCACAGAAGGTAATATTTTAAATCAATAAGCATTGCTTAGCGCATACGAACAAAGTTTTCGGCGCACAGGATAACAAAATGCGAGTCTACTCAAATATTACATCCTTGGAGCACTCACCCGCAATAATGCGGGCACCCTTCAGGACACCCTTATAATACATCTCGGGTGTGCGATACTCCTTGCCCGGTGGTGGCGCATCCGTCACAAGCTTCTCAGCATCCATCCTGCCCCAGTGCACCTTAGCACGGGCAAGGGCCCGACGGGCACCTTCAATGTAGGCGGAGTGCTTGACGACTTCAACCCAGGGACATGCATCCACCAGCCGCCGCACCAGGCCGAAGTAGCTCCCAGGCATGGCCTCTTTGGGCCATAGCCGAACTATAAGGCCCTTCATGGCCTGTTCGGCCACCTTGTGGAGCTCGACCAGCTGCTTAAGCTGGTCGCTAAGGGGCACCGGATGTCCGACCTCAGCATACTGAGACCAGAATACCTTCTCCGTCGAGCTCCCCTCCTCGGCTCTGTAGAAAGCGGCAGCATCGGACACGCTGCAGGGCAGATCTGCGAACGCTCCTGGAGAGCTCCGAATTCGGGTAAGTAATAGGTAATTCACTTTAACATGCTTGCTTTGCATGAAGAATGCCTTACCCGCTGCTATTTTCTTCAAATCCTTGATTTCCTAGAGGGCCTTGTGGGCATCGGCCTTAGCGGCTTTGGCACTCTCAAGAGCCGACGCAAGCTCGGACTCTCGAGTCTTCGAGTCACGCTCCAAACTCTCGTGCTTTTCCACGAGAGCCTGGAGCTCTTGTTGTACCTCCGCCACCCGCGCCTCCTGCTTCTCTCGCTCGGCTCGTTCCGCGGCCGCATTGCGTTCGGCCGCGGACACCGCCTCCTTCATGGTTGCCACCTCGTTCGTGGCCCCTGGAGTACCCATGTTATCCTTGTTATTTCTCTTGCAACCAAATCCTTTTTTTGTAAGGTACAACTTTAATACGGTGTTACTCACCTTCCTTGTCCTCGAGCTGCTTCTTGGCACGGTCGAGCTCGTTCTCGGACCGCTCGAGGCCTTGCTTCAAAGCATTGACCTCCGCAGTCAGTGCGGCAGAGGTCAGCATCGCAGCCTGCAATCCCATATTGACATATTTTTAAGACTCCTGCATATATCTTTCTAGATCCTCAGTGCGGCTTTTGTTTCCGAACACCGAACCGAGCATCAGGGGCTACTATCTATGCGGTATTATATTACATATCTTAAAATTCTTACCTCAAAGCCTATTAGAAGGCTCCTGCAGGCCTCGGTCAGCCCGCTCTTGGCGAGATGAACCTTCTGAATCACCGCACTCATTACAGTGCGGTGTTCTTCTTTGATGGAAGCGCCGTTGAGTGCCTCCAGCAAGTTATCCAGTGCCTCTGGTTGGACGGAGGCCGCCGGTGTCACAGTCTTGCCCTATTACGAAGGGGCCACCCGCTAGACTACGGAACCACTGCATGTTCCGGTGCAGAGTCCGATGCAAAGTCCGGGAGGTTGCCCTGCGGCACCTCCGGGGCCTCCTCCTCCTGGTGGGTCCCTTCCCGGGATCCCACCTCAGCGTTGTCAGCATCACGAGGGGTGGAGGCAGTCGGAAGAGAATCCATATCCGACGTGCCCAAGGACCCGCTCGACGAAGCGGGAAGATCGTCCTTGGGCGGACTGCAGGGTTGTATGCGGCATTAGAAAAACACCATGCGCCAAAATGAAAAATTATAAATCATCTAGGAGTCCGGATACTTACGATCTCGCCAGGGGCTTGGCCCTTGAGGGCCACTCCTCGTCACCGTCGCCGATGTTGGTGGAACAGTCCGGGGGAAGGGTCCTTCCCTTCTTGGACCCTTCGGCCCCCCTTGTTGGGGAGGCCTTCCTCTTTTTCTCTCCCCCCGCTGGGGGAGAGGCCTGTTTCTTCTCCTCCTCGTCCTTGTGGGAGGAGTCCGCCTTGGAGTCATCGTATGATGAGTCCGATGCCATCATACGCCGGGAACTCCTTCGGGTTCCCGTGGCCTTCTTCTTGGCCTTCTTCTCCGGCACTACATAAAGTGCCGAGACCAGCAGCCCTGTCAAACGGGCATCCGCTGGGTCTTCTGGAAGGGGAGCTGGACAGTTAACCTGTCCGGACGTCGCCTGCCAGGCCTGTTAAAGGTATTGGGAGTTTAGATCCCACATAAAGTCAAAACATGAAAAGCAAGTGTCCCATAAAGGATAACATGGCTTACCTCGCCAGCCGGACACTGCGAGCTGAATCCGCGATCTTCGGTAGCGGATGCGGGAGCTTCGGTGCCCTTGAACAGCACCCTCCAGGCCTCTTTGTACGTACTGTCGAAGAGCCCGCTCAAGGTCCGGTGCTGTGCCGGATCAAACTCCCACAAATTGAAGTCCCGTTGCTGGCACGGGAGAATCCGGCGGACGAGCATGACCTGGATCACGTTGACAAGCTTGAGCTTCTTGTTCACCAGGGCTCGGAGACAGGACTGGAGTCCGGTCAGCTCTTCCGAACTACCCCATAGCAGGCCCTTCTCTTTCCAGGAGGTGAGCTGCATGGGGATGCCAGATCTGAATTCAGGGGCCGCTGCCCATTTAGGGTCACGCAGCTCGGTGATGTAGAACCACCCCGATTGCCACCCTTTGATGGATTCCACGAAGGCGCCCTCGAGCCAAGTGACGTTGGGCATTTTTCCCACCATGGCGCCTCCACACTCCGCTTGGCTGCCCTTCACAACCTTCGGCTTGACATTGAAGGTCTTTAGCCACAAGCCGAAGTGGGGCTGGATGCAGAGGAAGGCCTCGCACACGACGATAAACGCCGAGATATTGAGGATAAAATTTGGGGCCAGATCGTGGAAATCCAGGCCGTAGTAGAACATGAGCCCCCGGAAAAAGGGGTGGAGTGGGAAGCCCAGTCCCCAGAGGAAATGGGGAAGGAATACCACTCTCTCATGGGGCCTGGGAGTGGGGATGAGCTGCCCCTTGTCGGGGAGCCGGTGCGCAATGTCGTTGGACAGATATCCGGCGCTGCGCAGCTTCTTGATGTGCCCCTCCATAACGGAGGAGGCCATCCACTTACCTCCCGCTCCAGACATGGGTGGAGAAGGTCGAGGTGAGATGTGCGGACTTGGGCGCTGGAGCTCGAGTGCGCGGAGAAGGATAAGCAAAGGAGGAAGAAGGCGTAGGTAAAAGAGGTGGATCCTTATCCCCTTATATATGGGCGGACGAAACTATGCGTCCCCAAAGGCCTGGTAAAACTCGCTTATCTCCCAAGCGCCACAATCAATGGCGCGGTTGGGTTACCCACGCCCGTATTGATGGGAATCCCGGAATAAGGGGAACACGATCTCTACTTAAACAAGACGTTCCAAGGAAACCGCTTCGCTAAACGCGCTGAGGTGGCATAATAAAAACGATTCGAGTAAAAGATTGGTTGTGGTGTGACGTCACACCACAAAATACGTCAGCAGATTGAACTTGTGTAAATATTATTCTCTCTACGGTGGTATGTGGAATTTATTTTGCAGAGCCGGACACTATCCTGGTGTTCACAATCTTCTATGAATTATTCGGAGGAGGAACCTGCCTTGCAATGCCGAAGACAATATGCGCGTCGGACTCGTCGTCATTGAAGCCTGGTTCTGGGGCTACTGAGGGAGTCCTGGACTAGGGGGTGTCCGGAGAGCCGAACTATCATCATCGGCCGGACTCCAAGACTATGAAGATACAAGATTGAAGACTTCGTCCCGTGTCCGGATGGGACTTTCCTTGGCATGTAAGGCAAGCTTGGTGATACGGATATGTAGATCTCCTACCATTGTAACCGACTCTGTGTAACCCTAGCCCTCTCCGGTGTCTATATAAACCGGAGGGTTTTAGTCCGTAGGACAACAACAATCATACCATAGGCTAGCTTCTAGGGTTTAGCCTCCTTGATCTCGTGGTACTACCCATATCATCAATATCAATCAAGCAGGAGTAGGGTTTTACCTCCATCGAGAGGGCCCGAACCTGGGTAAAAACATCGTGTCCCTTGTCTCCTGTTACCATCCGCCTAGACGCACAGTTCGGGACCCCCTACCCGAGATCCGCCGGTTTTGACACCGACAGGAACCTTTTCAGTCTTCCCTCAATTATTTCAACCGGTGAATTCTTGTCTCATTCGTCATTCTTCATCCCTTTATTTTTACGGTGCACTCAATTCAAGTTTTTCGGGTTGATCATATTCTTTTCCTCGGCTCAAGTGTTTTCCCTGCTCGTTCGCCTCTCGCCAGTTTATCATTTCGGAGTCCGGAAGACATCTTAGGAGATTCATCTGTGTTCCAATTAATTCGAGGTTGTCACCTCATTCAAATATTTCAATTGTTCCGGTGCATCATCTATCTTTTCAACAATCCTTTCCTACGGTTTTTTTTTATTTTAGTGGGCCCTAACCCACAGGTCTTTTCCCAAGATCTTACCTGACTCTTCTAATTATTACGGGGTTATTCTCAAATTCTTTTCAACTATGACGTAAGAATGGATTCCATCAGTCACATGCCTTCTCCAAGATTGCTTTCAAATGCTTTTCATTGTTTCCTCAACCTCTCCGCTATTCATTCCCTCGGAGTACCTTAGCAATTTTGGTGGTGTTTCTCGTCGCCATGTGAAGACCGAAGAAAAGTTTTTCTTCTAAATCTTGTCTCTTCTCTTGAAGTTTCGTGGTTCTAGCTTCATGTTATCCTCGCGAATTATTCCATTTGTCAGATATTCCTTTTCTTACCCATCTGGAGTATGACAGGAGTGTTTTTTTTCATTTCATTTCGCCGGAGGCCATCATTCCAGCTATAGTTCTATATTTACCCTGGCACACCTGTCAAATATTCTTTAATCAGCTCATGATCTCTTTGTTCTTTTGCATTTAAATCCCCTTGAGCATCTTGGTTCTTCTAATTCTTCCCGGTGATTCAGTCTCTTTCATCAGCCATTTTCGAATTCTTACGGTGGTTCGTTCAAGATTCTTTTTCCTTGATGATCATATCAATCCATTCGTTTCTTTCCAATCCTACCGGTGGTTCATGAAGACCTTCCCAAATTTTGTGCTATATCCTCTCCCCCTAATCCTTTCCAACGTGAATAAGTAGTATGCAAATCCATTGCTTCGCATCAATTTAATTGGTGGAGGATAAGCATAACGTAATTCTTATTCTTCTTTCATCAAGTTGATTAATTCTTTCCTTCGGGGATTTTCACGATGAATAGTCTCTCGGTCCTGAGTTATTCTTTTCTTTTCCGGAGTTCAAATTTCCTCAGCCATCTTGTCGGAACCTCCATCTAAATCATCGCAAGGCTCATCTTATTCTTTCATCCTTCATTCTATCTCATCATCCTTTTGTCTCTGGAGTTCTTCATGGTGGTTCTTCATGAATTAATTCATTCTTCAAGAGTTCATCAAGACTTTGTTGGTGGAGTTCAAGTATCTTTCTTCTCGCGTCTTGAAATGTAATTAATTCTCCATATTCTTTTGAAGTGGAGTTTGGCATTTCTTCGTTCTTCACAGCTATCCAATCATTTCTGTTTGTGGCCGGTTATCACCTTATGATCTTGAGATGTTACCTACAAGACCACAACAAGCTTATTCTTTTTGTTGTTGATTTTCTCAACAACTCCGTTTAAACCTTCCTTCTAAATATGCTTTCAATTTCATTCGTGGCATAAGTTGTCATTTTCTTCTCTGTTCTTTTCATTAAACTCTTTCAATTCTTTCGGAGGTTTTCTGTCATGTATTCTTCAAGTATCATTCCATCCTCTCAAGCTCGTCTTCTATTCCTCCATGTTTCAGCCGGAGTGCTGCCTAAATCCTTTTAGTCTTATTCGTTTCTTATCTCGTTCTAACCGGAGTGGTTTCATAGTCTATTTTGTTTCCATGAGCTTTTGATTCTTGTCATACTCATCATTCCTCTTTTCTACTCGAGTGCTCTCAACTTTGTTCATCCCCTCTCTTGCGTTCGTACTTCACATCTTCCTCTTTCTCTTCCTTCTCGTTCCTAAGATCTCGGGACGAGATCTCTTGTTAGTGGAGGAGAGTTGTAACGCCCCGAGAGCGATGCTCGAGTTGCCTTTCATTTATTTTTTGTTGTTGTCGTGTGTTTATTATGTTTGTTGCATTATCATAATTGTTTTGCATATTTCATTCATATATGTTATGCCATGATCATGTTGAGTGCCTTGTCATTTTTGCTTCTTGCATCATGTCCATCTTATATTATATTGCATTGCACCATCCTTGTTTTGTTCTATGCTTCATGATATTGCCTATGACATTTTTGTTACATTTTCATCATGATCATCATGCCTTGGCTTGCATATTTAAGTTTTATTGCGTGTTCTTGTGTGAACCCCTCTTCTTCTTATCTCCACCTCATCATTTCACCATGCACATCCCAGCAACCACTCATCAAGTTCACCCAAGTTTCTATCCCATCCAAACTTAACCTTATTTATTCCTATCGTTTCCATGTGGCATTTTTCCTATCTCAGAAAATATTCATTCTTTTCCTATAAACATTGGACCATGTCACTGACCTCTCTGCCAAATCTCATCCATTTTGGAGTTGTTTTGGTTGGGTTAAAAAATGGAGCAAGTTTGAATTTAATTCAAACATGATTTATTTTTCTGCCTCTAAAAAAGGTCCAACCCAATTTTATCAAATTCCACATAACACCAGGGTCATGAGGATATTTTCATATCTCATACACCGCTCTTATATCCGTCTCTGCATCTTTCTTTTTTTATTTCTGGTTGAAGAAATAGAATAGAAAGACAGAAGGAGCAGAGTAGCCCAGCGCAGCATTGCAGCCCAGCCACCAACTGTGGCCCAGCAGCAGCAGCAGCCCGCCTAGCTTCTCCCTCTTTTTCCCGTGGTAAGTTGCCACGCTGGTTACCCGCGACCCCACCTGCAGCGACCGTTCCCTTCTCCTTTTTCTTCCTCCTCTTGCCACCTCCCCCTCACAGTAAAACAGAGGAGGAGCACACATGGCCACCGAGGCAACTAGCCGAGCCGTGCCTCGCCCCTATAAGAAGCCCAGCCTCATCCCTAGGGTTTTCCCCTTCCTCTCCCCCTCTCCGCACCCCTGCTGCAACATAGGTCCTCGCCCAAGCAGCCCATAGCCGTCGCCCGTGCCATGGCCGAGGAGAGCTCAAGCTCCTCCCCGGCTTGATCATCGTCGTAGCCGTCTTCTTTGTCCCCGGGAGTGTTGCGGATGTCTTCCACTTCTTCCACGGCTACGCACACGACCACACGGACCCGGAGCTCCTTCCCTTTGTCATCTTCGCTCTCCGCCTCCCGGAGCAGCGGCGCGCCGTAGTTCAGCAGCTCGTCGTCCACGTCGTCGTCTTCTTCCTCTTCATCACCGCGGGACGCCAAGTTCCTCGACGTCCCTGTCGGGGAAATTGATCCACGAACACCTATGGGGACCGGCGGACCGAGCCCCTTTCGGTTCGGAGGGGGGAGGAGGCCGCACGAAGAGTGGATCAAGGCAATGCACACGAGCAGTTTACCCAGCTTCGGAGCTCTCCGGAGAGATAACACTCCTACTGCTGCTTGTTTGATTGTATTCAGTTCTTGCTCAGGAGCGATGAGCGCTACCAGACTGAGCGTGAGAGTGTTCTTGGTGTTTCGAATGAGCCGACCCCCTTCTACGTCGCGCATGGGCCTCCTTTTATATGCTCATGGGGTCACCGACAGGTGGCAACGTAGACAGAAAGAGTAAAAATGGAAAAAGAATGTGGTAGGTACAGCTACCTCTACTGTAGACATAGTGTATCATACCTAACCCTGATGGCAGGGGACAAGGGCATTAAATGCCCGTCTGTGTCGTCTAAACAGTGCGAGAAGAGACCGTCAGGGGCACCACCAATCGCCACGATGGCCTTCTTGTCAGCGCCGCTCGCCACCGCGCACCGCTGGCTGCACAGCCCCTCGCCACGCGTGCCTGGAAGGGTCCCAGGACGACATGTTGGTGGATGTGCTGGAGCCTGGGCGCGGAGCGACCGCTTGCTGCGGCAAGTGCCTTGCCGCGGTCGTCGTCTTGTCGGGCCCGGGAGCTTGTCGCTCACCGTGCCTTGCCGGGACGCGAGGCGCGTCGCGGCAAGTGTTCTTGAGATGCCTTGGTTGGCCTTCCCGGCAAGCTCCTCTTGCCGGGGCCTTGTCTTCTCATTTTGAATACTTTGTTCTTGTGTGGCTTCCCGGCAAGCTCATCTTGCTGGGGGTCTTGTCTCTTTAAGGAGTCACGGATGATCTTGGCGGTGACCCGACGAGCCTTGCCGCGGGGTGCTGCAACTGCCCATGCACAAGTTCGGGATACTAGGGTACCCCTATTCTAGTACATCGACAGGAGCCCCCGGGCCTGGGCCACACATGGTGCCGAGCGCTGTTGGGCCAGGCCCAAAACAGGGCACGGGCACACGCGGCCTGGGTCGTGCCATTTCCTACTCCGCATCCACCGCGCCCTCCCCGAACGGCACGCGTTGAATGCGGCATCGTGGGAGAGATCGTGGGGGATTCTTTATTCGAAAGAGCGTAACGTCCGCCCCCTCCCTCTTTATAAGCAGAGGAAACAGAGGCAGTTGCTCACCTTGTCTGTTTACTACTCCAAAATCTCCGCCGTTCCCCTCTCTTCTGAGAAAGCAGTGCTCCGCGCCCCCATCTCCGCCGTCGCCACCAACGCCGTCGACCTCCTCCACCACATTCACCATGGCTCCGAAGACCGGGAAGGTCGCGAAGTCGGTCGAGGCGCTGCGGCTCGAGGCGTTGCGGAAGGAGCGGGCCACTTTCCCCGCCGAGCTCGACACGGCGGGGCTGAGGCAGTGGTTCTATCTCTTCTGGTCGACGGAGACGCGTGCGCATCTGCGCACGAAGGTACTCTCCGCCGCCGCCTCGACACGGGCTCCATATGGGTATCCATTCTTCCCGCTGTTCTTCTACTGTGGTCTCTGTCCGCCCTTCTCGGAATTTTTCTGTGATATCATGAACACCTACAGGTTTCATCTCCTTGATTTCACCCCCAACGCCGTCTTGACCATGTCCGTTTTCGCACATCTGTGCGAAAACTTTGTCGGAGTCCACCCAAATGTTGCTCTTTTCCGCCATTACTTCATGCCTCGGGTCGAGAGAGGAGAGCCGCTTTCCGGGGGGATCGCCTGGATCTCGAGGGCCGGCAAGTAGGAGGCGTATCTGGAGGGGGAGCTCCGCAGCAAGTGGGAGGAGTGGAGAGCTGAGTGGTGTTGGATCATGGAGGAGGACCCGCAGCCGTTCACCGCCTTGCGCCAAGTTCCAGTAGTGCGCGGCAATGATTGGAGCAGCCTGGCCCCGGAGGACGCTAGGCTGAAGATTGCCACCACCAGAATCTTGCGTCTCAGGGTTGCCGGGTTGACTGTGGGTGCCGTAGGCGCAGATTTTCTTTGCCGCCGCATCGCCCCCCTGCAAGAGAGGAAGAGACCCGCTTGGGAGTTTGGTGGCCCGGCAGATATCATGCGGCTGCGCCCGGGCTTCAATTTCAACTTCACCAAGCTGGAGCTGGATGCGATGCTCAAGGAGCTATTCAAGCATGATCCCCAGCATCCAGAGTGGTTCAGGTTGCCGGCGGGGGTCGTCCCGCTGTGCAACAATTCTTCCCTCGACCGCATCCGCGCGATGATGCCGCAGTGCGACTCGCACGGTTTTGTCCCGACGTGGCAAGAGCCAGCGGACGACGTGGTGCAGCAGTTCTTCGACGGGCTGGTGGAGGTGGAGGTCCGCGCCGACGAGAAGAGGAGCCTCACCCGCGACACTACCGAGGAGGAGATGCGACGCATCGCCACCAGGGCGGAAGAAGCGGCGGCAGCCGCTGCCGCGGGTGAGTTTGGCTTCACAGTGGAAGAGGCAGAGGCGGAGGCGGCGGCAAGCCTTGCCGAGCGAGAGTGGATCGACGGTGAGGAAGAACTTGCCGCGCCGGAGGTCGAGTCGAGTGATCCCGTCGAGGGTGAGCCCGCCGAGGGTGCGAGCGGCCCGCCATCTCCAGGCCACTTGCCGCAGACGGAGCCCACGACGCAGCCCCCAGCTCAACCAAGAAGGCGCCTTCGCAGGGGTGGGGATGCAGTGGGGCGACAAAGGAGTCAGCAGCCGACGCGCCGCGCGACACGCTCCACCGTGACAAGCGATGTTGCCGCGGGAGCGCCTCGTGCCACTGCGACAACTGGAGCTGGAACTTCCCGCGCCACCGCTGCCGCGCCCGCCAAGCGGACAAGGGACCCTACTCCTCCGCCTCGTCGCGCCGCAGGTGGGCCAGACTTCGACCTCTCCGCGCTCAGCTTCGACGAGGAGGAAGAAGAGTAAGACTTTTCTGCTGTACTTGTAGTTCTTCAATCTTGTAGCTTTATCTTGTATCTAACTTGCTTCAATTTGAACTTGTTCCTTTTCAGGACGTTGGCTCAAAGAGCGGCGAAGAGGGCCAAAGTTCCGGTGGTTATCATCGAGGACGAGCCCATCGAAACAACAGGGGGAGCGCCCGAGACCACCTTGCCGGAACTTGACACCGCTCCATGAAGCAGCCCCCAGCGCAGCCCCCAGCGTAAGTACATGATTCACTTTCTGCTTTTTGGGCGCACACGGGTGCTCTTTTCTTTGCTGAAATCTGATCGTTGATTTGCTTGTGTAGGAGCAGAACAACTTCACCAGGAGGGCTCGGGAACCATCTCCGACGTGCCATCTGCTTCCTCTACACCGCCAAGGGAGGATTCTTCGGCAAGGGAACGATATCCGGCAAGGGAGCAATCTCCGGCAAGGGAGGAGTCTCCGGCAAGGGGCAGCACTATTGATCCCCCGGTGGTGGAGCCCATGTCCACGGACCCCAGCGCAGGTAACCTCTTGCCCGAAGCCTCCCTTGTGATCTTCTCATTTTTTCTCTTTTTTGGATATTTGCTTGACTTCTTCTCCTTCTCCGGTCGCCAGACCCACCTTCCACAGAGCCCATGGAGACCGAAGCGGGCAGCGAGGAGAACACGCGCGGCAACACTGATTATGCCGCGGCCACTGAAGAAGAAGCCGGTGCTGATGCGCCCGCCGACGAAGAGGCCGCCAAGACTGGTGCTGCGGAAGCCGGCGAGGGATCCGACGATCGCACTGACGGCCCTGAGGCCGCAGGAGCGCCAGGCGCCGCACCGACCGCCGATCCCTCCGGTGCCGCCGCAGCTCCGGGCTCCAAGGAGCCCCAGCCTGGCGCCTATCTGAAGGCCAGCGAGGGCATCTTCATCAAGCTCCCCTGGGCGTCAAGCTCCAGGGCGCCGGTTGAAGGAGAAGCCCTGGATGGGGAGGTGCTTGCCTCCGCTGGGTTGTCGATCGTTGATGCGCCGGGAAGCAGCAGCGGCAAGCCTGAGGAGGAGCGGCTGCTACGGAGGCTGCTGGCGCTCTACCGCGCCCGCCAAGCCAAGCTGGAGTCCCGGGAGGCGCTAGTCGCGAAGGCAAGCGTGGACATTGAGAAACGCGCAGAGGAGCTCCGGGGTCTCCGCCAGGAAGCTCTCCGGGCCTTGGCGGAGGAGCGGGAGCAGCTTTCTAAGGAGCGGAAGGCCTTCCTCCTCGAGAAGGCCGAAGCCGAAGAGCAGCAGCAGCTCGCCGGCGAGAAGCTGTACACGCAAGAAGGCGAGCTGGCTCAACGAGGAGGAGCTTGCCGCGCGCGAGCAGGCACTTGGCGGGGCGCTCAACGAAGCCAAGGACGCGGCAGCGGCTGCCGAGGCCACCAAGGAGGGATTGGAGGCAAAGGTGGCGCAGCTAGAGGCTAATCTGAAAACGAGTGGCGAGGAGCTTGCCGCGCTCAAGATTGAGCGCGAGAAGGATGCCCTCGCCCATGGTGAGCTGCAGGGCCAACTCGTCGAGAAGGGCAAGGAGCTGAGTGCCGCCAAGGATTCCAATGCCGATCTAGAGCTGAAGCTAGCCACCTTGACGGAGACGCTGGACGGCGCCAAGAAGCGAGAGGCGGACTTGAAGGAGGAGATCAAGGGCAACGAAGCACTGTTGGCGAGGGCCGCCGAAACCTAGAACACCTTTAAGGATACTGTGGAGCTCTGGACGGAGGGCCTCGTGAACATTGCTGCCGTCATTGACGGGGAGCTGGCGCAGCTAGGAGTAGAGGACTTCGGTTACTCCTCCACGAGAACCTCCCGCCCAGCGCCAAGCTCACCCTGTTCTTTAAAGGCGTGGCGACTGCCCTCCAGCAGCTCCGAGAGAAGATCCCGAAGCAGCTGGCCGACGAGTCGCGCACGATCTGCGCCAGGGTCCTAGAGAAGGTGTTGGTGAATGTGGCCTTCCGCAACCCAGGCCTCAACTTCACCAACGTCTTGAAGAAGCTGCCGGCGGATGCTGATCTTGACGCGCTCAAAGCCCTTGTCGCACCCATTGTGGACAAGGTGAATGAGGTCAAGAGGGTCGATGGTGGCCGCGTAGATTAGGCCGCTAGTTTTCTTCTCTTCTTGTCGCCGCTAGTCATGTTACGAGAACACTTTGTTAGAGCCGCGACAAGTTATTTTTGTAATATAACTCTATCTTAGGTAATGATTACTATGTTACTTCCTTTACTTGACTCTTGGCTTTGTATGTTTCTACCCTACGCTTTTTAGGGAAACTTGCCGGCGCGGGCACCTTTGCCGCGAGCGCTGAGTGCGGAACTTCAGCAGCCTGTTGGCGGTGCTGCTACCGACAAGCAACCTTGTTGCAGCTAGTCGCAGCTCACTTAAGTTGTTGAGCGGACTCGAAACAAAGTAAGGGCGCAACTAGCTACGAGTTGGTTCCTCCGCGCACAGGTTTTCCATACAAAGCACGGTCGTTCAAGGAAGATAACCTAAAAATTTAAAAACTGATTGCTCAAACTTTGGCAAACTTAGCTTTTCTGTCGTTTGCTTCCCGGTAAAGGCGAAACTCTCTCGAACGGCCCGGTGCACACCATTATCTTCTCCTTCCCCCCGGCAAACCTTGTGGGCGAGGGAACCTTCCTTCCTTTGAAAAAGAGATAGAAGAGAAAATAAAGATATGGAGCCTTACGGCTCATTATTGCTTACCAGGGGCTAGTGCTGCACAAAGTGTCAGATGATACATGCGAAAAGAAAGAAAGCATGAAATTGACAAGCTGTGCAAAGCACATGATCTTTATTTATGCACGAGATCTGCGTCCGGCTTTTTACAAAGGATTACATGCAACAGCGGCAAGACTTGTACAAAAGGTGGTTGCCGGAACGGGTTCCGGCAACCGCGCCCTACGGGTAAAACTTACGAAGATGCTCAAGGTTCCAGGAGTTGCTCACCGGAACACCATCTTCGGTCTCAAGGCGGACAGCGCCGGGCCTAGTGACTCGTTTCACCCGATAAGGGCCTTCCCACTTCGGCGTCAACTTGTTGGAATTCTTGGCGGACTGAACTCGCCGAAGAACAAGGTCGCCTTCCTCGAAGCTTCTGGCTTTAACTTTGCGGCTATGGTAGCGACACAAAGCTTGCTGGTAGCGAGCGGCTCGCACAGCAGCCTGAAGACGGTCTTCCTCAAGGAGCAGCGCATCATCTTGTCGCAGCTGCTCTTGCTCGAGCTCATCATAAGCGAGCACTCGAGGCGACCCGTAAACGAGTTCCGTGGGGAGAACTGCCTCTGCTCCATAGACTAGAGCGAAAGGTGTCTGGCCAGTGGCTCGATTTGGCATCGTCCTGATTGACCAAAGAACCACCGGCAGCTCCTCGATCCAGTTTCTTCCACACCTGCGCAGCCTGTCGAAAGTCCTGGTCTTGAGGCCTCGCAGCACTTCAGCATTTGCCCTCTCCGCTTGACCGTTGCTTCTCGGATGAGCAACAGAAGCGAAGCAGACCTTGGCGCCAAGATCTTGGACGTACTGCATGAAGGTGCGGCTCGTAAATTGCGTGCCATTGTCAGTAATGATCCTGTTAGGGATCCCGAAACGACAAACAATCGACCTGAAGAACTTGACTGTTGACTGCGCTGTCACCTTCCTCACTGGTTCCACTTACGACCACTTTGTGAACTTGTCGATGGCGACGTACAAGAACTCAAAGCCCCCGACAGCTCGGGGGAAGGGGCCGAGGATGTCGAGCCCCCACACCGAAAATGGCCAGGATAAAGGGATCGTCTGGAGAGCTTGAGCTGGTTGGTGTATCTGCTTGGAATGGAACTGGCACGCTTCACACTTGGTTACTTGCGCAGTTGCATCCTGGAGGGCTGTCAGCCAGAAGAATCCTTGCCGGAACGCTTTGCCGGCAAGTGCCCTTGCGCCAATGTGGTGACCACATATGCCTCCATGTATCTCTGCCAACAGCTGTTGTCCATCTTCCCGGCGAATACACTTCAATTTCACACCGTTGAGTCTTATTCTGTACAGTGTGTTGTCAACAAACTTGTACATACTTGACTGTCGGGCTACTTTTTCCGCTTCTTCTTGCTCTTCAGGAAGTTCTCCTGTCTGAAGGAAATGGACAATCTGCTGCGCCCATGCCAGAGCTTGTGGCTCGACAACAAGGACTAAAGGCACATCTGCTACTGCTGGAACATCCGCTTCGACGGCAAGGGCCTGCGGCCCTGCCGGAGCTTGATGTTCCCCGGCAAGCTTGCCGGAGCAAGACTTGCCAGGAGCGTCTGCTTCAACGGAACAAACTGTAAGGCTTGCTGGAGCAGACTGCCCCTCAGCACTCTTGGTGTTGATTTTGGGGACCTTCTTGGCGGCGGCTTCGGGAAGCTCTGCCGGAATGTAGTCACCAGAAACCAACTTCCTCTTCTTGCTCTGTCCAGTTGATGGTGTTACGGATGGTTGAGTCAGCTTGAGCACAAAGATCCCTGGTTCCACAGGCAACTTTAGTGCGGCGCACTTTGACAGGCCATCAGCAATGTCATTCTGAGCTCTTGGGACATGTTCCATCTGTAGGCCGTCAAAGTGCTCTTCTAGCTTTCTCACCTCATCAACATAAGCTTCCATCAACGGACTCTGATAATTCTTGTTTACTTGGCGGACGACAAGCTGCAAGTCACCCCTGACAATGAGCTTCTTGATCCCAAGGTCTGCCGCGATCCTGAGACCGGCAAGCAAGCCTTCATACTCTGCAGTATTGTTTGTTGCCTGCTCCTTGGGAAAGTGCATCTGGACTACATACTTGAGGTGCTCTCCGGTGGGTGCGGTAAGCAGCACGCCAGCACTGGCGCCTTGCAGCGAGAAGGCACCATCAAAGTACATCAACCACTCTCTGTTTGCCTCCTTGACAGGGATGCTCGTTTCTGGAATTTCTTCGTCTGGTGTTGGCGTCCATTCTGCTATGAACTCTGCCAACGCTCTGCTCTGGATAGTTGAAGTGCTTTCAAACTTGAGGCCAAAGCTTGACAGTTCCAGTGCCCACTCGACGATCCTGCCTGTTGCTTCTGGATTCTGTAGTATCCTTTTCAGCGGAAAGCGAGTGACAACTGTGATCTCATGTGCTTGGAAGTAATGGCGCAGCTTTCTTGAGGCCATGAGAAGGCCGAAAAGCAACTTCTGCACACCAGAGTACCTTGACCTAGCCCCCTGCAGAAGGGAGCTGACAAAGTAAATTGGGCACTGCACGATTTTCTTCTGCACCTCTTCGCGCACCTGCGCAGATTCATCCTTGTCGGGACCAAAGCTTGTCGGCGAAGCCCCCCGCTTGTCGCTGGATGCACTTGCCGTGGTTGCTGGCTCATCATCTGCCTCCCTCTCCGCTACTAACGCAACACTAACCACTTGATTGGTTGCCGCTAGGTACAGCAACAACTTCTCTTGTGGCTTAGGTGCGACAAGTATTGGAGTGGAGGACAGGTACCTCTTCAAGTCTTGTAGCGCAGCCTCCGCTTCCGAAGTCCATTTCATTGGACCTGCCTTTTTCAATATTTTGAAAAACGGCAGGGCGCGCTCAGCAGACTTAGAGATAAACCTGCTGAGAGCAGCCACGCAACCTGCAAGCCTTCGCACATCCTTGACGCGCTTCGGTGCTTCAATCTGCTCGATGGCCTTGATCTTGTCGGGATTAGCTTCAATTCCCCGCTGAGACACAAAGAATCCGAGAAGCTTGCCGGATGGAACTCCAAATACGCACTTCTCGGGGTTGAGCTTGAGGTTGATCTTGCGCAGATTTGCAAAGGTCTCATCTAAATCTTGAATCAGAGTAGCCTTGTCTTTGCTCTTGACCACTATATCATCCATGTAGGCTTCCACATTTCTGTGTATCTGGGGCTCAAAAGCGACGTGGACTACCCTTCCAAATGTTGAACCAGCATTCTTTAACCCGAAGGGCATCCGTACAAAACAGTATGTGCCACATGGGGTGATGAATGCAGTTTTCTCCTCATCCTCTTCTGCCATGAAGATCTGATGGTATCCTGAGTATGCATCAAGAAATGAAAGCAAATCACATCCGGCTATGGAGTCAACAATTTGGTCGATACGCGGCAAGGGAAATGGATCTTTGGGACAAGCTTTATTGACATCAGTGAAATCAATACAAAGCCTCCATTTCCCATTGGCTTTGCGCACGACTACAGGATTGGCCAACCACGTAGGATGGAGCACTCCTCTGACAAGGCCTGCTGCTTCCAACTTCTTGATTTCCTCTGCAATGAACTCTTGGCGCTCCACTGCTTGCTTCCTGACTTTCTGCTTGACGGGCCGAGCATGAGGACAAACGGCTAGGTGGTGCTCAATCACTTTCCTGGGAACACCGGGGATATCAGACGGTTGCCATGCAAACACGTCGACGTTCGCCCGCAGGAAAGCAATGAGCGCGCTTTCCTATTTAGGATCAAGAGTGGCACTGATGGTGAAAGTACCACCAGTGCCGTCCTCCTTGGCGAACACCTTCTTGGTCTCTGGTGGAGCTTCCATCGTCTTCTTACACTTGCCGATGGAGCTCGATGGTGCGTCCTCGATGGTAGCGCAGCACTCCGAAGAGGTGCGCTTGCCGGAGTGGGCATCAGAGCTCTTGCCAGACTTGGTCTTCTTCTTCCTCCCGGGAGCTTCAGCGGCAAGTGACTGGCGATCGGCTGCGGCTGCTTCTTCCCGGTAAATCTTGTCGGCGCAGATAAGGGCATCCTTCTTGTCGCAAGGGACAGAGATGACACTTATCGGGCCTGGCATCTTGAGCATGTTGTAGGCGTAATGAGAGGCTGCCATGAACTTGGCGAGCGCAGGGCGGCCGAGTATTCCATTGTAGGGTAATGGGAAATCGGCAACGTCAAAAGTGACCCTCTCAGTTCTGAAGTTCAGCTCGCTGCCAAATGTCACCGGCAGCATGATCTTTCCCTTCGGCTTGCTCCTTCCCGGGTTGATTCCTTGGAATGTGCTGGTCTCTTCGAGCTCGCTGTCTGGGATCTGGAGTTTCTGGAGGACCGCGGAGGATATCAGGTTCAAGCCGGCCCCGCCGTCAACTAGCATCTTCGTGACCTTGAGGTTGCGGATAGTTGGTGAAACCAACATCGGCAAGCACCCGACCGCAGTTATGCGATCAGGGTGATCCTCAATATCAAAGATGATAGGCGTGCTGGACCATTTCAGAGGCCTGCGTGACTCCATGGATGGTTCCGCTGCATTAACTTCCCGCATCCACTGCTTGAGTTGGCGGTGTGAAGCATGCAGGGAAGCACCGCCGTCAACACACAGGACCTCTGTGGCTTTCTGAAATTCCTGCTCATCGGCCTCATCATCCATATCTTCGTCATCGTCGTCATCTTCATCCTTGTCGCGGCCACAGGGAGGCCTATCTCCTTGCCGCTGCTTGGCCTTGCCGCGGCGTCCTCCCCGTCCGGGGCGTTTCTTGCTGGCTCCTCCAGCACCTTCCTGGGCTTTCTCCTTGTCGCGCCGCTCGTACTCAGCCTTCTGCTGCTCAATAAGTTGCTCGACCTTCTTGCAGCTCTGGAGGTCATGGCCCTTGGTGCGGTGGATTTTGCAGTACTGCTTGCTGGAGCTGTCCTGCTTGTCGGCGGCTGCCACAGCCTGACCCTCCTTGCCGGAGTCACCGGCTTTAGCTTTCTTGGCGCCGCCTCCGTTGCCGGACTGCTCGACAACTAGCACTTCTTTGCCCTTCTTCTTTCTATTGTTCCGCCGCCGGCCTTTCCTTGCTGGGGCAGCATCCTCACTGTCCGATCCTCCTGCTCCTGTGTTCTCTCCGGGGAGCCTCCTCCCCTCTTCAGCACGTGCACACTTGTCGGCCAGGGCATAAAGCTCGCTGACGTCCCTGATCTTGCACATTGCCATCTCCTCCCTCATCCTGCGGTTTCACACGTTCTGATGAAATGCGCTGATAACCGCGGCAGGGTGGACGTCTGGGATGTTGTGCTGTACACGGCTGAATCTCTAAATGTACTTGCGCAGGGGCTCTCCTTCCTTCTGGGCGAGCAGATGAAGATCGCTTTCTTGGCCATGAGGCTTGTGGCCGCCCGTAAAGGCGCCGACAAACTGATGGCATAGATCTGCCCAAGAGGAGATGGAGTTGTCCGGCAAGTGCATGAGCTAGGATCTGACGTTAGGCTTGAGCACCAGCGGGAAGTAGTTGGCAAGGATCTTGTCGTCTCGTCCCCCGGCATCCCGCACCACGATGGTGTAGATGCTGAGGAACTCCGACGGATGCGACTTGCCGTCGTACTTCTCCGGTACATCTGGCTTGAAATTCTTCTTGCTGGGCCACTTGACTTGCCACAGCTCACGGGTGAACGCAGGGCAACCTACCGCGTACGGCAAGTCGCCTGGCTTCCCTGGCGCATGCATGTCGGCAGAGGGCCCAGCGCGCTGGTCAGATTGACGCCGCGCTTCTCTTCGGCGCTCGATGCGGGTACGAGCGTCCTCTTGCTGTCATTCGTGGAGAACTTGGCGCTGATCGCGATGAGCCCGCGGATCTGATGACGAGGTGGAGTCGTTGTCGAGGTGAACCCGGCGAGTCGGCGATCTTGGCCTTCGTGGTGGAGAGTGCATAGAAGTCGCACCCCCATCGGTCTTGTCGCCATCGGCTCGCGTCCGGCAGTCTTGCCGCGGCAGCGAAGTGCTTGGTTGCCGCGCGGTATCGCCGTTGGCGAAGCCAATGAGACTCTGAATGGTGGCCCTCCACTCGCCGGTCTTGTCCGCCGTTGGAGGGTAATCTAGAAGCAGTTGGGCTCGCGCCAAGGCTTCTGCTGGAGTTGTGGGCGGTAGCGGCGAACGGTGCGAGGAGCGGGATATGCTCAGACTTCTAACTATGTTAGAAGGAGCAGTATCCCGTCCAGGCGACCGCACTTCGCTGGGGCCAACATGCTGGCGTGCATGCTGGTCTTGAACTCCGAGAGATCCACCAGCTTGATCTTGGCCCAGCGGACGTATGGTGCTGCGAACGCCATGACGCTGCTGGTCCCGCGCCTCCTAAGACGGGCGCGGTGCGCGTACGGACGCCAAGGTCTGTGCTGCCTTGTCCTTGGACTTGGCAGCACTGTGAGCACCCTCGTCGACGCCCGTTCTTCCGCCGGCGTCCACTCCACCACCCGTTTGCTCCGGGGGCGGTGGAAGCGACACGGACGGAACAGCTGCCTCCGAAGCCTTCTTCTTTGGTGGCATGTTGATGAAGATGATGAAGATATAGCTCATTTGCACACCGGATCGGGTTCACACGATCTCCACGCCCCCTACCTGGCGCGCCAAAGATGTCGGGGAAACTGATCCACGAACACCTATGCGGACCGGCGGACCGAGCCCCTTTCGGTTCGGAGGGGGGAGGAGGCCGCACGAAGAGCGGATCGAGGCAATGCACACGAGCAGTTTACCCAGCTTCGGAGCTCTCCGGAGAGATAACACTCCTACTGCTGCTTGTTTGATTGTATTCAGTTCTTGCTCAGGAGCGATGAGCGCTACCAGACCGAGCGTGAGAGTGTTCTTGGTGTTTCGAATGAGTCGACCCCCTTCTACGTCGCGCATGGGCCTCCTTTTATATGCTCAAGGGGTCACCGACAGGTGGCAACGTAGACAGAAAGGGTAAAAATCGAAAAAGAATGTGGTAGGTACAGCTACCTCTACTGTAGACATAGTGTATCATACCTAACCCTGACGGTAGGGGACAAGGGCATTAAATGCCCATCTGTGTCGTCTAAACAGTGCGAGAAGAGACCGTCAGGGGCGCCACCGATCGCCACGATGGCCTTCTTGTCAGCGCCGCTCGCCACCGCGCACCGCTGGCTGCACAGCCCCTCGCCACGCGTGCCTGAAAGGGTCCCAGGACGACACGTTGGTGGATGTGCTGGAGCCTGGCCGCGGAGCGACCGCTTGCTGCGGCAAGTGCCTTGCCGCAGTCGTCGTCTTGTCGGGCCCGGGAGCTTGTCGCTCACCGTGCCTTGCCGGGACGCGAGGCGCGTCGCGGCAAGCGTTCTTCAGATGCCTTGGTTGGCCTTCCCGGCAAGCTCCTCTTGCCGGGGCCTTGTCTTCTCATTTTGAATACTTTGTTATTGTGTGGCTTCCCGGCAAGCTCCTCTTGCCGGGGGTCTTGTCTCTTTAAGGAGTCACGGATGATCTTGGCGGTGACCCGGCGAGCCTTGCCGCGGGGTGCTGCAACAGCCCGTGCACAAGTTCGGGATACTAGGGTACCCCTATTCTATTACACCGACAGTCCCCTTGTTCCTCTACGTCATGGATCGGACTCCACTTTCGCGCCCGTCGGTCGCGTCGTCTTCTTCCCCTGCTTCCCCTGCTTAACGGATTAGAAGAACACCACCGATTCAGCGCATCCCCACTCCGTTTCCTCTCCTTCCCGACGAGTTCGCCGACGGCAACGAACCCAAAGTGAGAAGCCGCTTCTCCTCCCGCCTTCCCTGCTCGTTCCCGTGCTCTGTAGGCGTCGCCCGCCCCAAACAGAGCCCGTCCACCATGGACGACCATGGCAGCGAGCTCGAGCTCGTGACTTGCCCCTTGTTCGGCTTTTGTTTCACCCTTCTGCTCTCACGCACACCAGCAGCTCCCGCACGCAACCAGAGCCTCGTCCGTCGCCTTGCAGCCACCCAACACCGAGGCTTTGCCTCCATGACCGAAACCCCGAGCTCGTGCTGCACCCGCCGTTGCTTCGCGCCTACGCACACGCAGTAGCACCCCCACCTATTTCCGCACCCCCGCCGTTGGTCCGTGATCGCGATGATCGCCATCTTTCTCGCTGGCGTCGTCACCCAGTTTTTCTGTGATCCGTAAAGAAGAAGGCTCCTGCCTTTTGATATTTCAAAAGTTTTGATCTCCCTGTTTAGTCAAAAACAAAGCTCTAGCGCAGTGGTCAGCGCCCAATGCGCACACCAGGAGGTGCTGTGTTCGAATCCCATACGCCCCCCCTATTTCTCTTTTTGCCCTGTTTCCTTTCTCTCACACAGCCGTTTGGGCTAGATCTGCTACTGGGCTTGCACAGTGCGTTGAATCCGGCCCGTGCATTTTTTTCCCAGTCTGTGTATTTTAGCATTTTCCAATGCATTCTTATTTATAGAAAATGCCCCTGTTTTGCATTCCTCATATCTAAATATCCATGCATCCAAATGAAACATGTCGTATATGTAAAATGCTTAGAATTTCATCAAGTTTCACAATATCCAACTTTAATCCATGTTTAAAATGTTTAAATTGCTGTTTGCATTACTTTGCTTAAATGCCATGTTAAAATGCTTTATTTCATAACTTAATATCAGTAGCTCCAATTTTAATAAACTTTATATGCAAATGGGGCAGAAAAATGCCTAGCTTAACATGCTGCACTTTATTTTGCTTTTTAACAACATTAAAATATGTTTTAGGGCAGAACAGTAGCTAATTCAAAATATGCACATGGGGATTTTCCAGAATTGTTGTTTGTTGTTCCGGCCTCATTTAAACTTACCTAGATGGGTAGTTTTCATATGCTTCACCTCTTGCCATGTTTAACAACATTTAATATTGTTTGGTAGCTTATACAAGATTAAACTAAATATGTCAATGTGGTGTTTTGTCAATATGCAACTCGTTGCTTATACAAGATGAAACTAAATATGTCAATGTGGTGTTCTGTCAATATGCAACTCGTTGCATATTGAGCTCCACTTAAGTTGTAGTATTGTTTGTCGCACTTTGCCATGCCATGCCTCATTAAACTGGACATGCATCATACTTGATTGTGCATCATCCCATGATTATGCTTATGTGTTTACCATGATCTTTGCTTCTTTCCAGTTTGCTTCTCTCGTTAGCTTCGCCTTTGTTCCGGAGTTGTGAGGATTTGTTTGACTATGTCCATTTGTCTTCTTCATGGACTCGTTCTTCTTCCTAGCGGGATTTCAGGCAAGATGACCGTCACCTTGGATCTCATTACTATCATTGCTATGCTAGTTGCTTCGATCTATCGCTATGCTGCGCTACCTATCATTTGTTCTTCAAGCCTCCCAATTTGCTATGTCAGCCTCTAACCTTTTTCACCCTTCCTAGCAAACCGTTGCTTGGCTATGTTACCGCTTTGCTCAGCCCCTCTTATAGCATTGTTAGTTGCAGGTGAAGTTGAAGCTTTCTCCATGGTGGACAGGATTATGGTTGGGATATCACAATATCTCTTATTTAATTAATAATTGGTAAAGGGTGGAAGGCTCGGCCTTATGCCTGGTATTTTGTTCCACTCTTACCATCCTAGTTTCCGTCATACCGGTGTTATGTTCCCGGATTTTGCGTTCCTTACGCGGTTGGGTGATTTATGGGACCCCATTGACAGTTCGCTTTGAATAAAACTCCTCCAGCAAGTCCCAACCTTGGTTTTACCATTTGCTTCACCACCACCTATACCTTTCCCTTGGGTCGTCCAACCCGAGGGTCATCTTTATTTTAGCCCCCCCGGACCAGTGCTTCTCTAAGTGCTGGTCCGAACCGAGCGATGTCCGGTGCCCCCTGGGCAACCAGGGTCTATGCCAACCCGACGTCTGGCTCATCCGGTGTGGTCTGAGAATGAGATATGTGCAGCTCCTATCGGGATTTGTCAGCACATCCGGGCGGCTTTGCTGGTCTTGTTTTACCATTGTCAAAATGTCTTGTAAACCGGGATTCGGAGACTGATCGGGTCTTCCTGGGAGAAGGAATACCCTTCGTTGACCATGAGAGCTTGTGATGGGCTAAGTTGGGACACCCCTGCAGGGTATAAACTTTCGAGAGTCGTGCCCACGGTTATGTGGCAGATGGGAATTTGTTAATGTCCGGTTGTAGATAACTTGACACCTGATTCGAATTAAAATGCATCAACCATGTGTGTAGCCGTGATGGTCTCTTTTCGGCGGAGTCCGGGAAGTGAACACGGTTTTAAGTTATGTTTAACATAAGTAAGAGTTCAGGATCACCTCTTAATCATTGCTAGCTTCACGACCGTTCCGTTGCTTCTCTTCTCGCCCTCATTTACGTATGTTAGCCACCATACATTGCTTAGTCGCTGCTGCAACCTCACCACTTTACCTCTACCTTACCCATTAAGCTTTGCTAGTCTTGATACCCATGGTAATGGGATTGCTGAGTCCTCGTGGCTCACAGATTACTACAACAATAGTTGTAGGTGCAGGTTATGCGACGATCATGACGCGAGAGCGATGTTTGCTTGTTTTGGAGTTCTTCTTCTGCTTCTTCTTCAATCAGGGGATAGGTTCCAGGTCGGCAACCTGGGCTAGCAGGGTGGATGTCGTTTGAGTTTCTGTTTGTGTTTCATCCGTAGTTGGATGGTGCTCTTATGTAGGATGATGTTGTATTCGTGTGGCATTGTATGCCTTTTGTATGTATCCCCGTCTATTATGTAATGTTGATGTAATGATATCCACCTTGCAAAAGCGTCTTCAAGATGTGCTTCTATCCTTGGTGGGACCCTCGAGTTCCTTTAGTATAGGGTCGCATCTTGGGCGTGACACAAAGCCTCGACCGACCATAGGAGCCCCCTTGATTGTTCGTAGTTGGCCGTTGTCGAGTCTAGAAGGAAACTGTTTTCGGAGTCTACTTATATCGGAGAGTAGTAATTCTTTTTACTCCTCAGCCCCTTCGTCGCTCTAGTGAGGAATCTTGACGTGGGTGTTTTGACTTACTCCTCTTCCCCTTCAAATTTTTCTTTAGGTTCACGCAGTTGGGTTTCCGGTTGTTGTTTCTCATCTCTTTGCATTTGGTGCATTTCTCGTCAAGGTGACTCGAGCCTCTCCATCGTTGCAAAGTTCAATCCTCAGTTGTTTTATTTTTCCTACCCACCCACCCCTTTTTCTCCTTGGAGTCGGAGTCCGTAATCGAGTATCCATCCTACTCATGCGAAGCCTTTGCTTTCTTTCAACCGGTGTTTTCTCTTCAACATATTCGTCGGTTCTCCCTTCAAGTTGCCTTTGTTTTTCCCACCCTCCCACCCTCTTCTTCCCGGAGCCTGAGTCTCTTTCAACCATCAATTTCAATCAAGCGGAGCCTCTTCAGTCTTCCCTCAATCATTTCAACCAGTGAATTCTCATTTTGTTCGACATTCTTCATCTCTTTCCTTCTCCGGTGGACTCAATTCAAGTTTTTCGGGTTGATCATATTCTTTTCCTTGGATCAAGTGTTTCCCCTACTTGTCTGCCTCTCTCCAATTAATCGTTCCGGAGTGCAGAAGACATCTCAGGAGATTTGTCTGTGTTCCAATTAATTTGAGGTTGTCACCTCATTCAAATATTTTAATTGTTCCGGTGTATCATCTATCTCTTCAACAATCCTTCCCAACGGTATTTTTCTCTTCAGTGGGCCCTAACCCACATGTCTTTTCCCAGGATCTTACATGACTCGTCTAATTATTCCGGAGCCATTCCTAATTCTTTTCAAGTTTGACGTAAGAATGAATTTCATCAGTCAGATGCCTTCTCCAAGATCAATTTCAAATTCTTTTCATCTTTGGTTCTACCTTACCTCTTTTTCATTATTTCGGAGTTTCTCAACAATTTCGGTGGTGTTTCTCGTCGTCATTCTCAGCTTCGAAGATCGAAGAAGAGTTCCTCTTAAATCTTGTCTGTTCTCTAGAAGATTCGCGGTTCTAGCTTCATGTTATCCTCGCGAATTATTCCAATTATCAGATATTCCTTTTCTTAACCATCCGGAGTATGCCAGAAGTTGTTTTCCCGTTTCTTTTCACCGGAGGTCATCATTCCATAAGAATTCTTCGTCCTCACATTTCAGCTATCGTTATCCAATTATCCCAGTGCTTCGTTCAAGTGTTCTTTAATCAGCTCATGATCTCTTTGTTATTTCGCATCTAAATCACCTCAAGCATATTTGTTCTTCTAATTCTTCCCGGTGATTAATTTTATTTCATTTGTCATTTTCAAATTCTTACGGTGGTTTCTACGGATTCCTTTCCTTTGATTATAATTTTAATTCATCTGTTCTTTCCAATCCTACCAGTGGTTCATGATGACTTTCTCAAGTTTTGTGCTATACCCCATTAATCCTTTTCAACAAGAATTAGTATGCAAAATTTGTTTATCATCAATTAAATTTGATGAAGGATAAGCATACAATAAATCTTATTCTTATTTCATCCAAGTGAGTAATCCCTTCCTCCAGAGTTTGTTCTTGATGAATAAATTCTAGTTCCAAGTGTTTTCATCTTTTCTTTTCTAGACTTAAAAATTACTCGGCCATTTCATCGGAACCTCCATCTAAATCACCTCTAGGCTCATCTTATTCTTTCATCCTTCATTCTATCTCATCATCCTTTTGTCACCGGAGTTCTTCATGGTGGTTCTTCATGATTTAATTCATTCTTCAAGAGTTCATCAAGATTATGTTGGAGGAGTTCAAGTATCTTTTCTTCTCGCATCTCGAAGTGCAAATAATTCTCTGTTTTCTTCTGAAGTGGAGTTTTGCATTTCTTCGTTCTTCTCAGCTATTCAGACATTTGGTTGTGGTATAATTTCACCTCAAGTTTTGAGATGTTTTTGATAAGTCCACAACAAGCTTATTCTTTCGTTGTTGATTTTCTCAACAACTCCATTCAATTCTTCCTTATAAGTTATTTTCATTTTATTATTTCAATTCTTTCGGAGGCATTGCATTGTTCATCTCGTCAAGTGTCATCTCATTGGGTGAAGTTCATGTTCTATTCCTTCCATTTTCAGCCGGAGTGCTGTCGAAATTCTTTCATTCTTATTCCTTTTCTATCTTCTTCCAACCGGAGTGGTTTCAGAGTCTATCTTATTGCGTGAGCTCTTGATTCTCATCATATTCATCGTTCCTCTTTTCTACCGAGTGCTCTCGACCTTGTTCTTCCCTCTTGCGTTCTTATTTCACCTCTTCCTCTTTCTCTTCTGAATCGTTCCTAAGATCTCGGGACGAGATCTCTTGGTAGTGGAGGAGAGTTGTAATGCTCCGGATCTGATGCGCCAGGTGTCTTCTAGCTATTCGTCGTTGTTGCCATGTCATTTGCTTGCGTGTTGCATTTTGCCATGTCATCATCTGCATTTCATCTGCATGTTTTTCAAAACTTGCATCCACTCGGGTTCCCCCGGTTCTCTCCATTGTCTGTTCTGAGCACAGACACACTCGCACGCGCCCATCGCACCTCTCAGACCTTGTTTCGTGAGCGGGAGAAAAAAGTTCTCGAAATGGGTCGAGATTTGCCGAGTGGCCTTGGTATATCACCGGTAGACCGCCTATCAAATTTCGTTCCATTTGGAGGTCGTTTGATGCCCCAACGAATAACCGAGTTAACCGAAACCCCCTTCTCTTTGCATCCCAGCACCTCTTCACACAGCCCACCTATCCCTTCTAACTCCCCTCCATGCTCTACGCCGTTCGATCACGATCACGTGGGCGAAAACCGCTCCTCATTTGGACACGCCTAGCTCCCTCTACCTATATATAGGTCCCTCCCCTCCAATTTTCGCACTTGAAACCCTAGCCCCGCTCCCCTTGCGCCACCGAACACAACTCCTCCCACCAACGGACATGTCTGCCGCCAGTCTCCACGTCACTCCGGCCAATCCCAAGCCGCCATGTCGTCGCGCCGCCGCTCCTGGCAAGTGGCATTGCGCCACGTGTCCTGCTCCACCTCGCCAGCTCCCCCGCAGCCGCCGCGGGCCTGCTCAAGCCCTCGTGAGGGCCCGCCCGGCCCGAAGCCGCGCCCCGCGCCCCGCCGCCGCCCAGCTCCCTCCACCGCTGCAGGCGCGCCTCGCCTCGCCGGCGACCGACGTCGCCGGTGCGCCTCGCCGACGCCTCCGCCCCGCCGCCGGCGTCCCGTCCCCATCGCCTCCCCGCGACCTCCGACCCCGCGTTGCCGCCTGGATCCAGCCCCCCACGACCGGATCTGCCACCCCGGTGCACCTCGGCCACCGCCGACCTTGCCGCCGTCGTGGCATCACCGGCGTCGCCGCCCCTCAACGGCAAGCCGCCCGCACCGCCCCAGATCTGCACCGCGCCGCCCGTCGCCGTCCTCCGCGGCAGGATCCGGCCGGTCCCGTCCCTCCGGCGAGCAACCCCTCTCCGGCCATCTTCTTCTCCGGCTCCGGTGAGATCCGCCGCCTCCCTCGCCCGCGTTGACTTTTTCCCTCGAGTTTGCCCTGAAATTTTGCTAAGTCCCCGTTATTTTTGCATTCTAGTGCTCTGTTCATCATGCTATAACTTCATGTGTGCTGCTCCTTTTTTTTGCATATAATATGTCAAAATGTTCACTGTGAGATGCTCTTCATTTTGTTGCAGTGCTCTTTGCTTGGTTGAATACATCTTGATGCCCTAATCATCGTTGCAAAAGTGCTATATGATGTTAACTGCTGTCTGTTAACAGAACTTGCTGTTTTGTCTTTTTCATTGCATTTTCTGTGTGCATCCTATGAGCTTGATGTCTACATGAGTTTTGAGCTACATCATTCCATCTTTAGAGTGGTGCCATTCATGTATTTTTGTGAGTCTTATAGTGAGTTCATCAAGCTTGTGAAGTAGGGTACTTGCTGTTACTGTTTTGCTAGGCTGAATCTGTGATATCATGATGCTATGTAAACCTGCTGCTACAAGTCATTCTATGCATAATCTGGAGATGTACACTAAGGATGTTTTGTTTTACATGTTATTCTCTAACCATCCTTTCCATTTATGCATTTATAGCATGATGTAGCTTGTTGTAATCTTGCTCTCAGATTGCTAAATAATGTTGCTGTCAGCCTGTTAACATTAAGTTCCGTTTTGCCATGTCTCTCGCTAGTGATGCATGCACACTATGACTATGATATTGCCATGTTTAGCTCCATAATTGTCTAGTCTTACTGTTGGTTGGCCTCACATGCCATTTATGGCTCTGTGGTGAGTGGTACAAGCTCACCAACATGCCTACTTATCGTTGTTCCTGCCATGTACTGTTATTCTGAATCTGTCATTTCATTCGCCATGTTTGCATGGATCCTACCATCTTTTCTGTTGATCTTTGGAATAAGTTCAGTAAGGGGGTTTTGTTTTTTGTCTTTAGTATTAGCATGCCATGCATTTGTTTGCCATGATAAGTTCTTGTAGCATGTAGTTTGATAGCTCTAAACATTGCAACCTGATGTTATTGCCGCCATGCTCAGTGATTTCTGCTAAGTATGTGAAACTATTATTATTTGCAATCTTTCAATGTTTTTTGAGCATGTTATACTGTTCTCTGGAGATAGTTGAGTGTTCATGTTTTGTCATTCTTTACCTGTACATCATTTCCATGCCTTTTATTTTCATGTTGAGGTGCTGTAGCATATCGTTTTGATGCTTACTAGATGCCTAGTTGTTGTTTTGGACAGATTGTTGTTATGTCTTGTTTGGAGTGTATGTGTTGCACTGTTGCTCCGTTTTGACTGTGCCTTATATGAAACTTGCTTTATTTCACATGTAGTTTCATCTTATCATGTTGAATCTATGTTTTGAGGGTGTTTGCTTGATGTTTGAATGCATTTTGCATCAATGCCATGTTTGACTTGTTTTGCTCATATCTTCTAGGCCGTAGCTCCGAACTAAATGAACTTTATATGTAACTTGATTAGAATTTCATGTAGATCATCTTGGTGCATCTTAACTTGCTGTTTAACAACTTGAACATAAGGTTTATTAAGATCTGGGCTAATTTCTAAATTTGCATATGAGGACTTACCGGATTAGTTCTATGTTGTTTCCGGCCTCATTTAAACTTGCCTTGATGTGTTATTCGTGTATGCCTCATCTCTTGCCATGAGTAGATTCAGGTAGCCTTTGTCATGAATCATGATTGCTTGTGCATCATGCCATGTCTATGTGTTGTGTGTTTACCTTGTTGTTTGCTTCTTTCCGGTTGTGGTCCTTCTCGTTAGTTCCTGTTTCGTTGCGATCGTGAGGATTCGTTCGTCTACGCCTTGTTCGTCTTCGTGGCTTCATGTTCTTCATGGACTCGTTCTTCTTCCTAGCGGGATTTCAGGCAAGATGACCATTACCCTGGATCTCACTACTATCATTGCTATGCTAGTTGCTTCGTTCTATCGCTATGCTGCGCTACCTATCACTTGCTTATCAAGCCTCCCAAATTGCCATGTCAGCCTCTAACCTTTTTCACCCTTCCTAGCAAACCGTTGCTTGGCTATGTTACCACTTTGCTCAGCCCCTCTTATAGCGTTGTTAGTTGTAGGTGAAGTTGAAGACTGATCCATGATGGACATGATTATGTTGGGATATCACAATATCTCTTATTTAATTAATGCATCTATATACTTGGTAAAGGGTGGAAGGCTCGGCCTTATGCCTGGTGTTTTGTTCCACTCTTGCCGCCCTAGTTTCCGTCATACCGATGTTATGTTCCTTGATTTTGCGTTCCTTGCGCGGTTGGGTGATTTATGGGACCCCCTTGACAGTTCGCTTTGAATAAAACTCCTCCAGCAAGGCCCAACCTTGGCTTTACCATTTTCCTACCTAAGCCTTTTTCCCTTGGGTTTTCCGAGCCCGAGGGTCATCTTTATTTACCCCCCGGGGCCAGTGCTCCTCTGAGTGTTGGTCCAAACTGGAGCCCTTTGCAGCGCCCCCTCAGGGAAACTTGAGGTCTGGTTTTAGTTGTACGGATTGGTCATCTAGTGTCCCCTGGGAACAAGATATGTGCAGCTCCTATCGGGATTTGTCGGCACATTCATGCGGTCTTGCTGGTCTTGTTTTACCATTGTCAAAATGTCTTGTAAACCGGGATTCCAAGACTGATCGGTTCTTCCTGGGAGAAGGAATATCCTTCATTGACCGTGAGAGCTTGTGATGGGCTAAGTTGGGACACCCCTCCAGGGTATAAACTTTCAAGAGCCATGCCCGCGGTTATGTGGCAGATGGGAATTTTTTTAATGTCCGGTTGTAGATAACTTGACACTTGACTTATTTAAAACGCATCAACCGCGAGTGTAGCCGTGATGGTCTCTTTTTGGCGGAGTCCAGAAAGTGAACACGGTCTTTGTGTTATGATTGCGCGTAAGTAGTTTCAGGATCACTTCTTGATCACTTCTAGCTCACGACGTTCTGTTGCTTCTCTTCTCGCTCTTATTTGCGTATATTAGCCACCATATATGCTTAGTAACTACTGCAACCTCACCACTTATCCATTCCTTTACCCATTGAGCTTTGCTAGTCTTGATACCCATGGTAATGGGAGTGCTGAGTCCTCGTGACTCACAGATTACTACAACAACAGTTGAAGGTGCAGGTTATGCAATGATGATGCCGCGAGAGCAATGCTTGCTTGTTTTGAGTTCTTCTTCTGCTTCGTCGTTCAGGGGATAGGTTCCTGGCCGGCAGCCTGGGCTAGTAGGGTGGATGTCGTTTCAGTTTCTGTTTGTGTTTCATCCGTAGTCGGGTGTTGCCCTTATGTATGATGATGTTGTATTCGTGTGGCATTGTATGCCTCTTGTATGTATCCCCAACTATTATGTAATGGTATGATGTAATGATATCCAGCTTGCAAACGTGTCTCCAATATGCGCTTCTATCCTTGGTGGGGCCTTCGAGTTCCTTTAGGATAGGGTCGCATATTGGGCGTGACAAAGCATCAACAGCCATCTTACTCTGGGTGAAACTACAGAACTCTTCTCTCTCGCGATCAATGAGGGACTGGTGAATGTGATGCTCGCGAAAAGCCTCAATGAAATCCCTCCAGGTAGGAATCTGGCCAGCTGGAAGCATAGCCTCATAATTCTGCCACCAAAGACTAGCAGGACCTTCCAGGTGGTATGTATCATAGGTGACCTTATCATCTTCAGCTACGTTCGCGGAACGCGGCTTATGAGTGATGCTATGGAGCCAGTCATCTGCATCGAGTGGCTCGATGGAGTGATGAAATATAGGTGGGTGCAAGCGAATGAAGTCATGAATGGTCGCAGACTCTTTGAACTGATGTGCGGTGTTCTCCTCGATACGTGCCAACAAGCGGTTAGACTCACACTTGTTACTCTCCATCCCTAACATGAACTCTGTCAACGAAGGCGGGTCGGGAGGATCCTCATCCCTACCATCTCCATGGTTCTGGCTACGAGCAACAGAACTTCGCTTAACTAATGACATCCTGAGAAACGAAACCAAGGACGGAATCAGCATCAACTATAGGCTATAGAATGTAGGACAAGGAAATTAGAATCTTTCGAACTCCTAGGGCAATTCCAGCAGCATAACGGCAGTAGAATGCTCAGAATGAGACATCCTGCTAAAATGGAGTTGTACAACAACTCAACATCACCACTCAAGGTTCTGAGATAATACTAAACAAGCTACACCAGAATTACTCGAAAACCGGGGTATGACTCTGATCAACCAATCCTATGGGACTACAGAGTAGTAACACGTGATCCTGATAGACAGAAGAGAAATCCTAGTTCCTTAACCCCATAGGAAAGGTAGGATGACTCAGATCATAAGGCCATGAGGTATAAGGAGTAAAAAAAGCTTTACGTTCCTTCCCAAAATCAATTCCCTTATATAACTAAAGAATTTCTCGACTCAACTTTGACCAGTTTGGCTTGGTAATCCTACAGGCAGTCAGGCTCTGATACCAAAACTGTTAGGACCCCGATTCTATGCCACACTGATCTAGCATGTAACACCTCATATGACTTTGCGACCTCACGCACAGTATTCCCACGGGTGTCGCCTTACCATGCCCGGAACCGTTTGCGCTTTTTAGCACACGTATATGATAGTGTCGCTAGCATCCATATGACAAAGAACCCGGGCTGACATGGCTAGTCGTGAACCCAAAGTGGCACTAACTTATAGGGACAGGCATACATGACCCAGCAACGAACGTGTCGGTCATTAGCGAGTGAATCCGGGTTGTAGCAGCTGGGCTAGCAGGACTCCAGAGAATCCGGGTTGTAGCAGGCTAACAGGACTCCGGTAGACACCACGTGACATTTCCCCGAAGGGACAGACACAGGAACGAAGAAGGACACATGCCGGCTAGCCTAAGTTTTCCGGAGCAGTAGCAAGCTACCAGGGCTCAGTAGAAGCACTAGGAGACATTTTCAGGTAAGAGAGACTACTAAGGATAAACAACTAGATAGTCAGATCCCACACATAGCAATACACATTACACGTACACATAACATGCAAGTATGTGTTGTACAACATGGCATCACAACATAACTCAACAACTCATATAGATAAAGGCTCAGAAGAGCCATCATAGCATTTATTACAAACAGGGGTCACATGACCCAACATTCAGAGCATACAAGCAACAAGCGGAAGCATTACATGTCTGAGTACAGACATCTACATATGAAAAAGGCTGAAGAGCATGACTATCTATAATATCTGATCAAGATCGTAGCTGAGGTACAAGCTACTTGTCGAAGTCCACGTAACTAGTAAGACCGAAGTCTCTGCTGCGAAAACGTAAATAAAGCAACATGAGTACAAAGGTACTCAGCAAGACTTACATCAGATCCTATCATACATGCATTTGTATCAAGAAGGTAATGTGGGGTTTAGTTGCAGCAAGCCCGCTTTGACTCAGTGGCTATCCTGTTCTACGACTACGAGAAACTTCTTTGAGGTGAGATGGCGCACACGAGTCCACTAATCACCACACAGTACACTACTATGGATTCATCCCCATCTCCCTACGAGACGGCCATCCATAGCACTCACACTTGTCTTGAGCATTTTAGAGTATCCACTTCAAGTTGTCTACGTACCACGTAAGCATCCAAGAAGTCCATAACCATGGATCTGATTATTCGAATAGATCATGTTAACCCTGCAGGGGTGTACTTCTTCACACACGCTCTCGCCACTTACCGCCATGTACACGTCATGTATCTCGGCAACCTTCAAGCGGAAGCCTGCAGAGGGTGTTGGCCACGACCTGACTAACCACACAAGACCCTAGTCCAGGTTTATCACCTATTTGGGTTCTATCCGCAAGGGAGACCGACCGAGGTTTCCATCATGGCCCCAAACGATGTGTGCAGGGTTCCCAAGCCCACCGTCCGGGTGCCACTCGGTACACCAGGCCACGTGTGCCTAGTCTGTCCCAAGCCCACCCTGCCGAGTGCCACTTGGTAGAAAAATAACACCACCTACAAACACCAGAAACTAATTGCGACTACTGGACAGAGATCAAGTAAGTTAATAAGTCGAGAAGGGTCGAGTTACCGGAACCCAATGTGTGGTTGTATTGAGTCATTGGACAGCATACATAGAACTCAATGCTTAAGGATTGTTCCAGTGAGACAACCCACCATGTACTCCTACATGGCCTCTCACCGCTACCTTTACCAAATTGTGTTCACACACTTCACTCTCTGCATCAGAACATAGAGCACTGCACTCCAATTCATTCCCAATGAATCAGACCTGACACGCTCTAAGAAATAGCAGGCATGGCATGGTAGGAACACAACAATGGCTTCAATAAACTCCTACACATGCTAGTGGGTTTCAACTATTTACTGTGGCAATGACAGGTCATGCAGAGGAATGGGTTCAACTACCACAGCACAGAGTAGCAGATGAATTGTTGTTGTCCTAATGCAATAACAAAGAGCAGGAGCGACAGAGTAGGATTTTATCGGAATGAACGAGGGGGTTTGCTTGCCTGGTAGATCAACAGGCGAGGCACTGCTTCACAGACAGGTACTCTCGAGCACTCTCCGGAGAAGGACCTATCGAGAAGGAACGGTGTCGACAATCAAAACACAAGCATATGCAACAATATGATGCATGATCATGGCATGTAGATGAGATGCTGTTTGAGCTAATGCAGCTATCATTGATTAGGTTGAAGTCCATTTTAACAGGTTCAAATGCAACTCCAAAATATGATCTTATAAATGCCATTTATATGTTTTCACTTATACAGTAGGTATAAGTTGGTTTGTTATGCATGAAACTACTATATATGGATAGATTGAATTTTTTTGATAATTTTTCATATATAATTTATTTCAATCTGAGTTACCGTTGAATTTCTATGAATTTTTGAAGTTTATATCAGTTTCTGGAATTTCCTGATTTATTTTCAGCGTTGCGTCATGCCTGCGTCAGCAAGTCAGTGGCACTGACTGGGTCAAACCTGACGTGTAGGGTCCACACGTTAGTGTCTCAGGGTTAAACGGGGGGGGGGGGGGGTTATTAGCCTGATTAAAAGATTAGGGGCGCCGGGGCCCACTATCAGCGTCAGGGGGTTAGGTTAGGTGGTGATTAGCTTATGCTAATCACCTGACGACGGGGCCCACCATTCAGGCTGGCGAGGTCGTCGTCGGCGACCACGGGACACCGGGGTGTCCACGTTACAGGCCACGGGGGCGGCGGCTAAGGGCACCGGGGCGTACCTCGGGCTCTCCCGCACCCAGTGGGGCCGGTGAGAGGCGGCAGGGACGCCGGAGCTCGCCGGAACGGGGCTCGTGGCGGCGGCCGGAGCTCAGCTCGAGCGGCAGAGGGGCTAGAGGTCTCAGAAGGGTAGGGGAGTAGGGGGAAACGACGGCGGGGATCACAGAGGATCAGCGGGCATCCTCAGTGGGCTCGCGGAAGGACGAACGGTGACGGGGCATTGACGGTGATCTCGGGCGACCGACGATGGAGACGATGGCGGTGACGACGATACGGTGCGTCCATGGTTTCTTGGCTCATCGAGGACGTAGAATACGTCGTGGTGGAGCTCTCGGGCGCGGAGAGAGGTCGAGGGGGAGGCGGTGGCTGCGGCAACAGCGAGCGGCGGTGACTGTGGCTTTCGGCCGTGCACGAGAGAGAGCGAGGGGAAGAGGGAACGGGCATGGGAGAGAGCGAGAGAGGAATGGGGGGGGTACAAGGCGTCATCCGGGCATTCAAGGTGACGAGGGGGAGAAGCAGGAGGTGGCGGGGAGATGTGGCCGTGGCCGGACACGTGGCCGCGCGCGCCGTAGTGTGCCCCTGTCCTTCTGTCGTCGCCAGGAGGACGACGGTTGGCGGTTGGGCCAGTGGGCCGCACCGCTGGGCCGGCTGAGGCGCCAGATGGCTGTAGGGCGCCAGGTAAGCCTTTTCTGTTTTTGGTTATTTTATATTTTTCTGACATTTGTTTGATTTAATAAAATACTAAACCATTTTATTTTCTTATGCCAATTTTTGTAGGGGCTGGTGGTATTATTCCAGAGCTCCTCAACAGCTAGCATAATTTTTGGACAATATTATATATATATAACAATACATATCCAAAGGAAATAATTACTGCATTAATTCCAAATGCCCAAAATAAATATCTATGAGCTCCTAAAAATATTGGTTTCATTTTTATCTCTGTCCAATATTTTCAGAGAGCAACATGAACATTTTCTTGGAGCCTTTTGGAGCACTTTTTATTTGGGTCATTCCAAAAATGATTTCTGAGGGTTTCACAAATCCCCATTTCAAATTTAAATGGAATTTAAACATGATGCACACATAACTAGCTATCCTTGAGCATACCAGAACTTGGGATGTGACACTTAATACAAAATATAGCGTGGTACATACTGCATCAACCATAAAATCTTCAAAGGAGATTTGCGTTCCACGGACGTTCTGATTCCTTGCCGGAGTCGTCCCTCTTGCATGCTCTGGGCTTTTGTGCATCGATCAGGTAGTAGGATTCGTTGCCCAAGGCCTTGCTGATGATGAAGGGGCCTTCCCAAGGGGTCGAGAGCTTGTGTTGGCCGGCTGTTCGCTGGATCTGTCGGAGCACAAGGTCACCCTCTTGGAAGGATCTTGGCTTGACCTTCCAACTGTGTTAGCAGCAGAGGCTCTGCTGGTAGATGGCGGACCGGCTGAGTGCCAACAGCAGAGCCCTCTTCCAGCAGATCGACGTTGTCTTCTCGTGCTTCCTTCACCTCCACCTCCGTGTACATGGTGACGCGAGGTGAGTGAAACTTGATGTCAGTTGGGATGACGGGCTTGGCACCATACACAAGGAAGAAGGGAGTGAAGCCGGTTGACTTGTTTGGAGTGGTGCGCGGGCTCCAGAGGATGGCCGACAGCACATCGATCCAGCAGTGGCCGAGTGCTCCAGTGGCTCGACCAGTCGGGGCTTGATGTTGGAGAGGATGAGGTTGTTTTGTTGCTTGACTTGGCCGTTTGACCGCGAATGGGCAACATACACTAAGTCCAATCGGATGCGCTGCATCGCGCAGAAATGAGCCAATGCTCGTTTGGCAAAATTTGTGCCATTGTCAGTGATGATGCTGTGTGGTATGCCATGTCAGACGGTGATATCTACGATGAAGGTCACAGGAGTCAGCCCATTCAGCTTCTTGATTGGCTTTGCTTCAATCCACTTGGTGAATTTGTCGACGGTGACAAGCAGATGAGTGATGCCGCCGCGTTCCATCTTTAATGGGCCCACCATGTCCAACCCCCAAACGACAAAGGGCCAGGTGAGGGGGATGGTCTTGAGTGCAGAAGCCGGTAGATGTTGCTTGGAGCTGAACATTTGGCACCCCTTGCAGTGCTTGACCAAACCTTTGGCGTCTTCCAAAGTAGTCGGCCAGAAGAAGCCGTGGTGGAAAGCTTTGGCAACAAGTTATCTTGAAGCCACGTGGTGGCCGCACTCGCCTTGCTGGATATCTTTGAGGATCACCATGCCTTTCTCTAGCTCTACGCAATGCTGGAAGACTCTAGTCACGCTGCGCCCGATGAGCTCTTTGTTTACTATTGTGTAGGCTCCTACCCGACGCTGAACTTATCAGGCCGAGATCTCATTAGCTGACAGCTCTCTGTTCACCAAAAAGTTGAGGATGGGCTGCGCCCATGATGGAGCTGCGACTTCTTCTATTGTCAGCATGGCCACTGGAACTAGGGCGGTTGGGCTGGGAGGTGGTTGGTTGGTGTCGGCCACCGCCTGTTGTGTCGTTGAAGTCCCCGGTCCGACTACTGCAGTCCCCGGGCCGGGCTCTAAAGTTCCCGGGCCGGGTGCGGCTGCTGTAGTCCCTGAGCCTCCTGTCGAAGTCCCCGGGCCTCCTGTTGAAGTCCCCGAGTCAGATCCAACTGCTTCGGGGTTGGCCGGCACGACGATGGAATCTGATTTCGGTGAACGCTTGACAGACAGCTTGAGTAGGCGCTGAAGGGAGACATCGGCTGGTAAGGGCTGCCGAGTGGAGCCGATTCGTGTCAGGGCATCTGCTTGTTGGTTGTCGGCCCGTGGCACGTGAAGGAACTCGCACCCTTCGAAATACCTGCTGAGTTGCTGGACGAGGAAGCGGTAGCTTGTTATGTTCGCATATTTGGCGTCCCAGTCGCCGGACGACTGTTGGACCACCAAATCCGAGTCGCCATAGCACAGGAGCCCATGTATGAGCGCCTCATACTCGGTCACATTGTTGGAGGCGGCGAAGTGGATTTACAATGTGTATCTGAGCTCGCCTCATCAGTCACCTTTGACTCCACCCACTATGCTGACCACCCGGCTAGTTGCGGCAATGTAAAGGAGCATGTGCTCTTTGTCAGTCGGAGCTTCTAGGACAGGCGGCGTGGTGAACATCTTCTTCAGCTGGTGAAAAGCTTTGTCCGCCTAGTCTTTCCACTCGTAATGAGTGGTTTTCTTCATGAGCTGGTACAAAGGAAGAGCCTTCTCTCCTAGCCGAGTGATGAAGCGTCTAAGGGAGGCCAAGCACCCGGTGAACTTCTGGACGTCTCGCAGCCGGGTGGGAATCTCCATCCTCTCGATGGCCTTGATCTTCACAGGGCTGCACTCAATGCCGCGTTAAGAGACCAGGAAGCCAAGGAGCTGGCCAGCTGGTACTCCAAAGACGCATTTGTCAGGGTTGAGCTTCATCTAAAAGTGGCACAGGTTGTCAAATATTTCCTTGAGATCTTCCACCAGGGTGCCATGCTTCTCCATCTTCACCACAATATCGTCTACATAGACCTGGGCATTTCTACCGAGCTGTTTGAGGAGACACTTCTGCATGCAACGCTGAAAAGTGGCACTGGCATTTCTCAAGCCGAATGTCATAGTAGGGTAGCAGAAGGTTCCGAATGGTGTGATGAAGGCGGTCTTCAGGCGGTCGGCCGGGTCCAACTTAATCTGGTGGTACCCTGAGTAGGCATCCAAGAAACTCAACAACTCGCATCCGGCTTTGGAGTCTATCACCAAATCAATCCGAGGCAAGGCAAACGGATCTTTGGGGCATGCTTTGTTGAGGCTAGTATAATATATGCACATGCGCCATTTGTTTTTCTTCTTCAGTATGAGGACTAGATTGGCAAGCCACTCTGGAAAGAACACCTCCATAATGAAGCCAGCTGCTAGAAGCTGGGCTATCTCTTCACAAACAATTCTTCTTTTATTCTCTGACAATCGGCGAAGGGGTTGCTTTACTGGTTTGGCATCTGCTCTGACATGTAGCTTGTACTCGGCGAAACCGTCGGAACACCCGGCATGTCCTTGGGGGACCATGCAAAGATATCCCGATTCTCACAGAGGAAATCGACGAGCTCGCTTTCCTATTTGCTGTCTAGGTTGGTTCCTACAAGAGCAAACCTCTCAGGATGGTCCGGGTCCAAAGGTATCTTCTTGGTTTCCTTGGCCGGCTGGAAGGAGCCCCGAGTCTCCGACTCCTTGGGGTCTGGCGACAAGACCGGCTGCTTGCCGGCCATGGCCACAACACGGTCAAGGATCTTCTTCTCTGCAACAATCACAAGGGACTCAACCAGCCACTTGCTCGCTGTGGCACAGGCAGACGACTTCTTGTAGTCTCCGACTATGGTGATGATGCCCTTGGTTCCCAGCATCTTCATCTTGAGGTAGGCATAATGAGGTACAAACATGAACTTGGCCAAAGCATGTCAGCCAAGTAATGCATGATAAGGGCTCTCTAGGTCCACCACTTCAAACCAAACTGCTTCACGGCAGAAGTGATCTTTGTCTCCGAAGAGGACATCTATCTTGATCTTGCCGATTGGTGAGCGGGAAAGGCCGGGTACGATGCCATGGAAGATGGTCTGACTGGGCAGGAGTTGCTTCGTCTTGATGTTCAGCTTCTCCATGGTATCACGATAAAGGATGTTGATGCTACTACCACCACCTATCAGTACTCAGGAGAATCGAGCAGCTCGCCTCTCTGTTGCAAAGGTGGCGTCCAACACCAGGGCATAAGAACCTGGAGAAGGCATCACCTCTGGGTGGTCAGCTCGGCTCTAGATGATGGGCTTCCCAGACTAGTGCATGAACTCTGGGACTTTGGAGGCGACCACATTGACCTCTTGGTGCTGCTGGCGCCTGCTGTACCTGTCATCAGCCTGGCTCGTGAAGACGATGTAGGCTTTGTGTTCTTTGGGGAACTCATCTTGGATTGCGCCGACTGCTGGGCAAGCCACCGGCTGCTGAAGAGCCGGAGGCGGCTGGCCAGCAGGTGGAGGAGGCAACAGCCCCTCGCCCTTGGAGATTCAGGTGAGCCAGTGGCACTTCCGTGTGGTGTGATTGGATGGTTTCACGCCGCTGTGGAACTTCCAGGGTGCATCAAGGGTCTGCTCATAGGAGAAAGCAGGCTGCCAAGTCGGCTTGCCGCCTTTCTGATGCTTGGGTATGGGCTGCCTCTCTGGCTGTTGATCTTCAACTATTGCCACCTGCCGGCCGGTGGAAGCTGGCATCGGGGCCTTGCGCTTGTTGTTGTTCTGCTGCTGGCGCCGACTGGTGTCGCCAGCCAACGTTCTGGGAGCCAGAGGGAGCACCTTTCCAGTGGCATCCACTCAAAGCTCCGACTTCATCGAGGAGTCGGCAGTGGCGTACTTGTCTGCTATGATCAACAACTCATCGAGTTTAGCCGGCTCATCGTAGAGGAGTTGGTGCTTGAGGAGGGTGCCTTCTCTGCACCAAGTGGTGAAGTACTCTATAGCTTGCACCTCGTGCACCCCTTCGTAGGTATGGGGTGCAAGCTACTGGACTCGGTGGGGCCTTGGACGCACAGAGAGAGTTGGCGAGGCTTGGGCGCCCGCTTGTACATGCTGGTGAAGTTGCGGATGAAGACTTCAGTGAAATCTACCAAGTTATTGATGTTGTAGGGCTTGACGCCATTCAGCCAAGTGCGCGTCGTGCCCTGAAGCATGAGGGGGACATACTTCATGGCAACAAGCCTGTTGCCGTTTGCTATGCTGACTGCGGTGGAGTAGTCGATCAGCCAGTCTTCCGGCTTCACCGAGCCATTGTACTTGGGCGTGTCTCTTGGGAGCGAGAACCCTTTGGGGAAGGGCTCGTCAAGAACGCGGGGGCCAAAACAAGGCGGACCAACCGCATCCTCTTCTTCTAGCACCAGTGATCAGGCCACTCGGTCCATCCGATGGCGGGCATCATTTTCTCCGCTTCCTTCGCGGCGACCCAGCCGGCCGCTGAGCGTCAGGTGCTCAAAAGGTGGTAGGGAGGCATACCTCTCCCTGCGGGGCAGAGGAGGAGGCAGGTAGTCGCCTCGCCTCTCCACAGCTCGTGGGAGGCCGTCTTCATCGCGCTCAATCGTCAGGCACGTCCAACTGCGGCTAGCAGCCGACTCTCTGTCTTTTCAGTCGCGGGCGCCACCTGCAGTCAGCGTCCGGGAGGTCGCTCCATGCTCACAGCAGGGGGGGGGGGGTATTCTCGGCACGGGCGCCGGCTTCTTGCTGCTCAACAGCCACGTCGATGAGCTGCTGGACGCGCCCCGTCATGCAGCGTAGCTTGTCCCCGTCCAGGTTCTCTAGTTCGTCTGCTGCCGACTGGGCAGCACGCAGGTTCCCAATGGGCATGGCATAGACCGGGCGATCGGCCCCCAGCATGCTGGCGATGGCCGCGCCATGTTGCTTGACAATGCCCAGCCGGCTAGGCCCGCCAGCAGCCGGCGTGCCGCAGACGGCACGATCAACCTCACGCTAATAGGCCTCGGTGAGGCGTCTCATAGTGGCTAGCTTCTTGCTGCTCTCGATAAGCGCAATACGGTGGGTCTCCAGCGTCTCGGTGTCGGCATCACCTGCGATGGGTGCCGACAGGTCCCGCTTCGTGGCCTGAAGTGGGTCATGGGCGTCAGCGCCGGATGCTCCGCCATGGCTGATGATGAGCACCTCAAAGACGGTGTTGCCACTGCTCTCGGCATGAGGGAGTGGGTCATCGATGACAACCATGTTGGTGGGGAAGGCGTCGAGGGATGCCATGTCGGAGTCGACAAGCATCGAGTCGGTGGAGCCGATCGACTCCAAGTTGGAGGCGGGCTCGTTGGCGATGTCAAGCTTGCCAAGGAGGTCGATGAGGCAGCTCTCGGAGCTAGCTGCGCCTGCGCCTGGCGCGGGCTCGTCGTAGAGGAGGATCTCGCCAATGACATCAGCAAGGAAGCTCGCCGCACACGCGACTTCGACACGCATGCAGCGCGTTGGTGCAAACGCCATCGGGCGTGCCGGGCTGGCTACGCTTGCTGGGAAGGAATAGGGTTCCCGTCCAGAGCAGGTCTCCAGACGACAATGCACCTAGCCCCATGGTGTGTGCCAAATATCGGGTGGTAGGTGCGACATATGCCAAAGGATGGCTAATCATTGTGGGAGCTAGTAAGACATCGCCCGTGCTTGGAAACGAGATAAGGCGGAGACATGCACGCCGGCGAATCTTACCCATGTTCGGGGCTCTCCTAGGAGATAACTCCCCTAGTCCTGCTCTGCGGGGTCTCCGCATGATCACTAAATCAACAAGTGGCTATAAGTTGCTCCTTGGGCAGTTCGGCTAGAGGAGGAAGAAGGGCAAGGCTAGCTCTACTCCTCTCCCTATGTGTGTGTGTGAAACTCTAAGAGATGAACCCTTTGCATGGGTGCCCTGGGGGGTTTATATAGGCCTACCCCCAGGGGTACAATGGTAATCCGGACGGGTGTAGGCCCGGGCCATCAGTGTCTATGGCCGCCGGCTTCTCCGCCGGCCGATGGGCCCGCCGCCTCGTGGGTCCCGCTGGCTGCCGGGCTCTCGGCCGACAGGTTGGGCCCACCGCCTATGGGCCCTGTCGGCTGCCCATCACTGTGGCCTCGCTCGTGATGACGATGGCTTGGTCGGGAAGAGCGTGGCTATAGTACCGCCGCTTGGTGGGCATTCACTTTAGCCACACCCCATCTTATCTGGTTAATGGCGCACAAACTTCTAGGAAAGAGGGGGGCCAGTTGTTGGGAGCCAGCCTCCCCCTATGCTGACTGGTCTAGGCATGCCGCCTTCTGGTATCTCACTGGCAAGTGGGGCCCGCTGCCTGCCGGCCGTAACGACAGCCCATCATGGGTGTATGGCAGCTCTGCCATGGGTGATGTCATAGTCAACGTGTCAATAGTGCCGCGCCGGGCGAGGGATGGCCGCCCGGTACGTTGCTTTGTGATCCGATCTACCCGTCCCCCCGTGTATGGTGGTGGCTAAGTCCTATTTCTAGTGGCCTTGGTCCTCTTCCCAAATGTTGGCGGGAAGGGATCCCACAACGGCCAGATTTGAACGGGGACAAGAAGCATATCCTATCCTGACTAAAGTGGTCTTTGCCTATGAAAAGCTTCTGGTCCTGACGTTGTGGTGGGCTCAACGATGACCTTCGTCCTGCCGTCCTGACGGTCTTGATCTTGTTGCACCAGAATGGAAACCTTTGGCTGATTCCTCGGGACTCCGCGCTTGCTGCTTGCCTCCTTTGCACCAAAGAGGAAACTCGTACCCTGCGCTCGCTGGCACCCGCCTGGCCTTGGTCGTCATGGCTCCCGTTAGCTGAGCCTCGTGAGGTGCACCTTTCATAGAAGTCTCTACCCCTCGGGAGCCATCTTGATGAGGCTGATCCCCTTCGAGGTCTTGGAGTCGTCCGCCTCGCGAGGCTTGGCCCCTTGCGATCGTCTTGAGTTGTTGATGCTGAACCTGGTCCGTACCAGGCCTTCAATGGAGCCACGCAGTGGGCCGCAGGCAGGCAAGTCTGGGTACCCCCGTATCCAGAATGCCAATAGTACTCCCCTCCACCCGCGTCTTCCGCGGCTCTAGCTCGTTCCGTTCCGAGGTCTCTATGTCGTCCTCCGCCTTGGTGCTCTTGCCATGGCGCCGCCATCTGTCATTTCCAACATGGTCAACAAATGAGAGGAATCGGGAGATGACTGATCGTCGAGAGGCTAATAGTCCGGGCCAACCAGGTCCACAGCCTAGGTTTTGTTATTTAACATGTGCATCCCACGACAGGCAGACATAGTTGATCCTGCAGGTTTCAACTTTTTTGGGGGGGTCCAGCAGGTATCAAGCGGCCTTTGGGCCGCCCAACCTAGCTTGTCTATAACACCAACAACCCAAGTTATGTTTGTTTTTTCAATACAACACACATCTCAGTTCTATTTTTTCTATAAGAATGCCAAACTAAACCCAAGTTATGTTTTCTCTTCTATGATAGTATATATTTATAATTTATTTTATTTTATTACATACATATATAATAGAAACAACATGATCTTCTGTTTGACCTATCCTTCGTCCAACCTATGTATAGACAATCTCACTTCCTTTATATTTCTTTTTTATTAATCCTATATCTGAAATTTCTGTCACTTTGTTGTTTTGATGTAATCTGATTTTTCTCCTAGTGCTTTTCCCTAGAACGAACTCAACTATCCCATGTCTAGCCCAAAAAATAACAATACCCCATGATCTATTAACTCATCAAACTAAAATTTATTTTATTTGTTAATTGAAAGTTAATAATAATAATAATTGTTTAACAATAAGTTGGCAAGTTAATTCTTGGTGATTGCATACACAAGGTTGCAAAGATTTTACCGACCAATGCAGTAATATATATGCAATCACGTGTTTATGTTTTTATAACATTTTTCCGTCCATCCCAACATGATATTTTCACCCAGCCAGCAAGTCCATGGATTTAGGAAAAATGCAAATGGGCTTTAAATTCTAACATACTATATAAATGTGATGCATAGATGCTACATCATAGTTTCACCCAGCCCACCAAATGGAATAAAAAACCCAAATGGACTGGCTGACATGTGGGACAATAAGTTGAAGCCTAAGCACTTTTGCAAATAAACAAAGGTCGAAGCCTAAGCAAGGGGTTGGATTTACATCCAACGGCCGACATTCTTCTTCAATCTCTCGTCTTCTTTCTCCAGCGCTCCTGGGACCGCCTACTCGAACCTTCGGCGATGAGGGGCATTGCTTCACTCAGCTTGCAGCGAAACGCTACCCCACCGACAACCAGACCGTCCCTCCACTCCTCTGCACCTCATGTTATTCTTCACTGATTGTAGGCCCACCCCGCACCCAAACCAGTCAAGTTTCGCACACCTCACCTCGTGTGACTCCATTGCCACATCTTCCCCATCTCTGTGTTGTTCCTGTCTGAGCCTCGTCGTCGTCCACAGGCCTTGGTGCACTCGGCATGGGTTGGCCAACATGGTCAACAAACGAGAGCCGTCGGAAGATGACTGTACGTGCAAAGGCCGATAGTGGGGACGCACCACGTCCATGGACACATGCATAAAACTACATCTTGTTTATGTGGAAAAATAATATTTTCTCCCCCGATAGCTGGGACCCAATAGCTACATCTTTGCAAGCAAGGAAGTGTGTCCTTATTACGGGCAAAAAAATGATTCCTCCCCCTGATAGCTGGGACCCACCAACTATATATTTGCATGCAAGGAAGTGCCTCCTTATCCTCCCTGAAAGCTTGGACCCAACTGGTCGAACCGTACGTTGGGTTGTCTATCTGGTCACGGACGTGTACGTACATACTGGCCGATCGGTCTCTCTGCAATGATGAACCGTGGCCGAGCAAGGAGCGGCACGTCTGACATAGCAGTTCAGGTAGTCATGTCTAAATTGTTTACATGTATATACAACCACGCTACAAGAAACTAAATACGGCTATGTACGTACATATGGGCGGGCAGCGACGGCGTCCTGTTCATACGCAGCCAACCGGCTGGGTCAGATCGGAGGGAACCACGTCGTGTTCATTGGGAACCAAATGACTCGGTTGGAAATCGTCCTGTTCATCGGGAGCCAACCCGGCTTGGACGGAACAACCTAAACAGGGTCCTGTTCATCGACTCGGGGTCTCACATCCCGCAAAACAGAGGAAACGGAGTTCTCTTCAACCGCCTACAGTCGAAACGGTGTCCTGTTCATCAGGAGGGGTCTGGCATTATGCAAAACAGAGGAAACACACTTCTGTTCGATTGCCTAAAGTCCAAGCGGAGTACTGTTCATCACGGGGGGTCTGGCGTACCGCAAAACGAAGGAAATAGATTTTTATTCCAGCTCCTACGGTCGAAATGAGGTTTTGTTCATCCAGAGGGGTGTGGTGTACCACAAAACAAGACTCCAAAGGATACGGTTCATCCATTGTCAACTTCCTCTAGCCACCACATACTACTGTTCAGCCACCGTGACTTTCTCTAGCGTCCACCAGCCACTGTTCATCCACGGCTACTGTTCATCCAGCCTCCACCGGCTACTATTCATCCAGCCTACACAGGATCTTGTTCATCCACCCCCAACTAGCTGGGTGTGGCATACCCAGGCTCAGCCTCCTCGGGGTCCTTTTCATCCAAGGGCAACTGCCTACTACCATGGGGTCCTATTCATCGAGTGTCAACCGCCTACGCATGACCGGGGTCCTGTTCATCCAATCCCCATAGGGAACTGTTCATCCACAGGCAACCAACCAACTAGGTCGACTCAACACATCTCGACTCATTCTACATATCGCGTGCGCGGCAGCAACATGCACTGTTCATCAAGAGGCAAACCCAACGCATCGGGTGGCTATGTCTCGTACGGTGACTCAATCGGCTTTAGTATAAGTAGCAGCAGCGATTGGTCGCTCGGGTTTAGTTGGCAGCACCAGCGAAGGAATCCCTCGGGTTCAGTTAGCAGTGAAGGGATCGATCGACTTCAGTACGTAGTGGGATGAGGTTCCAATCTATCATTACTGTAGGGCCATTAGAGGTTCTCGAGCATTCGCACATTTCATCGGCACCACCGACTGCACCTTTGCTATGGTGGAGAGCAGGAAGAATGCCACTGTGCTTTATGATTCGGCCATCTAGTGCAAAAATCTCGTCGACATCCAGAAGCAATACAAGATCATCGGCAACGGGCATGGGAAGGACTCCATAGTTGACCTCACCGCGGCCATCATCGACCCCTGCTACACCAACATGAAAGAAGATGTGGATATGAAGGACCTGAACACGTGGGAGGTACCTCTAAATCTAATGCGGCTAAGGACGCATACGCATACTACGACATGTATAGGCAGATCTTGGACATGAGGGCGTGTCTACTTCCCCTAACCGAGGAGTACACAGACAACCACATCATCATGATCAAGCGTGCCAGGCAGGTCTAGATGGTGTACTTTATCTATTTAAGCACTTTTATCATCTGAGTGTTTCACGCATTAGCCTATGTGTCCTAATTATCTGTTTTATCAAAAATATTTCCTCTAAGAACCCATTAACATGTTTGCCTTTTTTTGAGTGGCTATTTTCTTATGTATGTAACTAATTCACTGGGCAGCTGTGCTTTGAATCTCTCTCCTCCCAACATATTCCCCTTCTTAGGTTGACCCAGCAGGTCTCGTACACAGACATCTGGGACCAACCACCTTTCCATTTGTATTTCTTTATTTTGTTCAACCTTTCGTCCCCGCCCGACAACTGATGGCGACGCTATGGCGCTCGCCTTGTTGACCCATCCTATTCGATGGCGCTGGCCAGGCCATCCATCTACTCCCACACATTCTCCGGCGGCGGCGGCTCCACCGGCCCATCCCGCACCTGCGCAAGTCAACCCTCGTACTCCCCTTTGCCCGTGTCTTCCCCGGCTCCAGCTTGTTCCGGTCTGAGGTCTCGACGTCGCCCTCCACCTTGGTGCTCTCTTCGTGGCGCCGCCATCTGTCATTCCCAACATAGTTAACAAACGAGAGGAATCGGGAGATGACTATTCATCGAGAGGCTGACAGGTTGGGCCCACCAGGTCCATGGCCCAGGTTTTGTTGTTTAAATTGCGCAGCCCATGACATGCAGACACAGTTGATCCTGCAGGTTTCAACTTTTTTGGGGGGTCCAGCGGTAATCAAGCGGCCTTTGGGCCTCCCAACCTAGCTTGTTTATAAAATCAACAACCCAAGTAATGTTTTTTTAATACAACGCGTAGCTCAGTTCTATTTTTCTATAAGAATGCCAAACTGAACCTATTTTTTCCCTTCTATAATAGTATATATATATGTATATTTATATTTTATTTCATTACACACATATATAATAGAAACAACGTAATGTTCTGTTTAACCTGTCATTCGTCCAACCTATGTATAGACGTTCCCAACTCCTTTATATTTCTTTATTATTAATCATATATATAAATTTTCTCCCACTTTCTTTCTTTGATGTAATCTGATTTCTCGCCAGTGCTTTTCCCTAGAACGACTCAACTATCCCATATCTAGCCCAAAAAATAATAATACCCCACGCCCTATTAACTCGTCAAATTAAAATTATATTTTGTTTGGTAATCAAAAGTTCTCATAAAATAATAATAATAATAATAATAATAATAATAATAATAATAATAATAATAATAATAATTTTTAACAAAAAGTTAGCAAGTTAATTCCTGGTGATTGTGTACATAAGGTTGCAAAGATTTTACTGACCAATGTAGTAATAGAAGTGCAATCACATGTTTATGTTTTTATAACATTTCTCCGTCCAGCCCAACATGATATTTTCACCCAGCCCAACAAGTCCATGGATTTCAAAAAAATGCAAATGGGATTTAAATTCCAATGTACTATATAATTGGGCTGCATAGACGCTAAATCATAGTTTCACCCAGCCCACCAAATGGACTGGTTGACATGTGGGCCAATAGGTAGAAGGCTAAGCACTTCCACAAATAAACAAAGGTCGAAGCCTAAGCAAGGCGTTGGATTTACATACAACGGCCGACATTCTTCTTGAATCTCTCGTCTTCTTCATCCAGCGCTGCCGGGACCACCTACTCGAACCTTCGGCATCCAGTGGCGCTGCTTCGCGCACCTCGCAGCGAAACACTACCCCACCGACAGCCAAACCATCCCTCTAGTCCTCTGCACCTCTTGTTATTGTCCGCCGAGTGTAGGCCCACCCCGCACCCGAACTAGTCAAGTTATGCACTCCTCTCCGCCTGCGACTCCATTGTCTCGTCTTCCCCATCTCCGGGTCGTTGCTGCCTGGGACCTCACCATCGTCCACTGGCCTTGGTGTGCTCGTCACGGCATGGTCAACGTGGTCAACAAACTAGAGTCATCGGAAGATGACTGTACGTGGAGAGGCGGATAGTGGGGATGCACCACGCCCATGGACGCATGCATGCAACTACATCCTTTTTACATGGAAAAATAATGTTTTCTCCCCTTGACAGCTGGGACCCACCAGCTACATCTTCGCATGCAAGGAAGTGCATCCTTATTACGGGCAAAAAATGATTCCTCCCCCAACAGGTGGGACGCACCAGCTATATCTCCGCATTCAAGGAAGTGCCTCCTTATCCTCCCTGATAGCTGGGACCCAACCGGCTGAACCGTATGTAGGGTTGTCTGTCTGGTCGCGAACGTGTGCGTACATTCTGGTCGATCGGTCCCTCTGCAAGGATGAACCATGGCCGAGCAAGGAGCGACACGTGTGTCATAGCAGTTCACGCATTCATGTCTAAATTGTGTACATGTACAAACAACCACGCTGCAAGAAACTAAATACGGCTACGTACTTACATATGGGCGGGGTCTTGAACGCGTACAACGACGGCATCATGTTCATCCGTAGCCAACCGGCTGGGTCGGATCGGAGGGAACCGCGTTGTGTTCATCGGGAACCAAAGGACTCGGTCGGAACTCGTCCTGTGCATCGGGAGCCAACCCGGCTTGGACGAAATAGACGAAACAGGGTCCTATTCATCGACTCGGGGTATCATGTCCTTCAAAACAGAGGAAACGGAGTTCTCTTCGACCGCCTACGGTCGAAATGGGGTCATGTTCATCAGGGGAGGTCCGACGTACCGCGGAACGGAGGAACACACTTCTTTTCGACCGCCTATGGTTGAAACGAAGTACTGTTCATCAAGAGGGGTCTGGTGTACCGCAAAATGGAGGAAACGGACTTTTCTTCCAGCTCCTACGGTCAAAATGATGTCATGTTCATCCAGACGGGTGTGGTGTACCACAAAACGGGACTCCACGGGATATGGGTCATCCACTGTTAACTTCCTCCAGCCTCCACCTGCTACTATTCATCCACCACGACTTCCTCTAGCCTCCACCAGCCACTGTTCATCCACTGGTACTGTTCATCCAGCCTTCACCGGCTACTGTTCATCCAGCCTCCACGGGATCCAGTTCATCCACCCCCAACCGGCTGGGTGTGGCGTACCGCACCATGGACTTCTCAGGGTCTTGTTCATCTAGGGGCAACAACCTACTACCACGGGGTCCTGGTCATCAAGCAGCAACCACCTACACACAGCCGGGTCCTGTTCATCCAACCCCCATAGAGAACTATTTATCCACAGACAACCAACCAGCTTGGTCGACTCACCATGTCTCTACTTGTTCTATGTATCGCATGCGTGGCAACAACAGGCACTATTCATCGAGAGGCAAACCCAACACACCAGGTGGCTACGTCTCATACGGGGGCTTGATCATCTATAGTATAAGCAGCAACATCGATCGATCACTCAGGTTCAGTTAGCAGCACCAACAAAGGAATTGCTTGGGTTCAGTTAGCAGCGAAGGGATAGATCGACTTCAGTATGTAGTGGGATCGACCACTCGGGTTGAGTAAGTGAACACCTCACTCGGGTTTAGTTAGCAAGCACCTCAAACAGCAATCGTGCATACGGGAGAAACACACAAACCACACTGCATCGCTCGGCCCCAACCACTCACCGTAACCGGGAACTCCGAAACTTTCGTTGCCCTTACTTCGACCACAATTTTTTATGTCATGGTCAGATGAAAGAATGTCATGCAGGTGCGTCCCCTACCCACCCAGGACGAAAAGCCCATTTTCTGTGATGATTTTTTGTCATAGAAGTAGGAGCCCACCACATATATTATGATACATGTTTTTGTCACAATTATCATCATAGAAGTGTCATAAGCATGACATAAAAAGTTTTTGTTCGGGCCATAATGTCACGGATGTGTCTTTTTTGTAGTTTTGAGAGTGAGCCTCATACATTCGACCACGACTCGCTTGTACATCACATTTTTTCATACTTCGACTTTTTGAAGGATGCACAAAGACATGCTTTCGAGGTGATATCCTTCTCTCTTGAGAACCCCGACACCATTAGCATGAATATTGGGGATCATACTTCATGTGTTGCTTGCACCATAACACTTTGTACACATACTAGAGATCTTGCTTCGAATTGTCATTGCCACATTGCCATACCTCATGACATATATGCCTTGTGTGTTGCATCCGATTCGTGGATTACTTGCATATATCATACGCTTGGTTGCAACAATGTCATCCCTTCACATATGCCATGCCCCATTGATTGCTACATGTTTGCCTTGATTGCCTCACACATGATGAACAATTGCTCTTTCCATTGTGTTGAGTGCCATGCTATTTTCACTACACCCTATGCACGTTTGCTTGGAATGTCTTGCACTTGAACCATGTGTTTAGACACTTCATTTTATTTGGGAATGCTTCCTATGCCTACCATAGACCTTTCATTGAGCGCTTTTATTGTTCCATGTTGTTATGTTATCATTCTTTGATGTTTTACAATCATTTTATAGCAGATTTATATTATTTTTTGGGACTAAACTATTATCCTGCTCCGTTTTTCCATGAACTTAATACACTAGATGCATGCTGGATAGCGGTCGATGTGTGGAGTAATAGTAGTAGATGTAGGTAGGAGTCGGTCTACTAATGTTGGACGTGATGATGATCATTGCCTGGATATCTTCATGATTATTTGCAGTTCTATCAATTTCCCAACAGTAATTTGTTTACCCACCGTATGCTATTTTTCTCGAGAGAAGGCACTAGTGAAATCTACGCCCCCCGGTTCTTTTCTTAATCCTATTTGCCTTTGAGATCTATTTTTATTTTCTTTTATTTTCAGATCTATTAATCCAAAAACACAAAAATACCTCGCTGAATTTTATTTTCTTTTATTTGTATCTATCAATTTATTACAACTTTCTCCCATCCACGTGCTAATTTTTGGCACCGTTACCCAAAACGGATTGACACCCCCTTTAACATGTCGGGTTGCAAGTATTTGTTCTTTGTGTGCAGGTAGCATTTACATACTGTTGCTTGGTTCTCCTATTGGTTCGATAACCTTGGTCTCATCATTGAGGGAAATACCTACCATTGTTGTGCTGCATCATCCCTTCCTCTTTTGGGGAAATACCGACATAGTTCAAGCAAACATCAAAAGGAATTCCTAGCGCCGTTGCCGGGGAGAAATCATCAACATCTTCTAGGTTCCTGATCACACATCTCATCTCCTTGCAATTTACATTATATGCATCTCATTTTCCTCTCGCCCACTTCACAAAAAATTTCAGTTTTATTCGCCCTCCTTTTTGTTCGCCATTTTCTCATCAGATCTGTTTTTGAATGCAACCTTATTGACCACGTTTTGATGTTATGGATAGTTCTTCCTATATTGCATGCACACCCGAGAACGAGGTTCTCAACTTTAAACAAAGGGAGGGGAGAATTTAAAAGATGCTTGGTATAGGATTTGCAATGCTCATAATAGATCTATCCGTAAGCAATCTACCGTTGTTCTTCTTCCCTGTTTTTATGTGGGTATGACCACTTGGTATAGATTCGTCCTTGATACGATTACGAGTGGGAATTTATTGGTGTGTCCCTCTCTTGATGCTTTTAATGCTATGGGAAATTTAGTGGGTTCACCACCGCTTATGATTAATGAAACAACTTTGACTCTCGAGCATGTTATGGAAAGACTAGATGCTATTGAAAAGAAAATGCTTAATGAAGAACATTTTGAAAACATGGATAAGAAGATGCATAATTTTGCTACTAAATTTGCGTCAAAAGAGGGAGAAGTTTTTAAGTTGTTAAAAGAGAAGGGGACCATAATTCATGAAATAATTGAAGAAATCCCATCTCGGATTGATAAACTGGAAGAAATATTTAGTAATCTAAGTAAGGCTTTTGCTTCCGCCAAAACTATCAAAAAAACTCCGTTAAAAAATGGCAAGATTACTCAAGCCACTAAAAACAAGGGTGCAACTTCCAATAGCAGCAGAGAAGATATTAAGATGATTAGATCCGTCGCATTATGCCTAGCTAGGGGCGTAATTTTTTTCCTAGGAGTATTGTCATTGAAATGTTTTATGCTAAATCCTTGAATAATTCTAAGTGTTTGACTGAAGAGTTGGGAACTAAAAATTACAATACTTAGATCTGTCGCATTATGCCTAGCTAGGGTCGTAAAATGAAAGCGCTCGTTGCGAGGCAACCCAACTTGTATTTTTTGCTTTTTAGTTTTCTTGCTGTTTTCAATAAAATACCCAATTATGCCTTTGTTTAGATGTGTTTTTGTGGTTTAAATTAGTGTTTGTGCCAAGAAAAGCATTTGGGATAATTTGGGAGATAGTTGATTTGATCTTGTTGAAAAACAGAAACTTTTGCGCTCAGAAAACTAATTTTTATAAATGACAGAAACGTGATTTTTCTCTGATTTTTTACGCAAGATTTATGCGCAAATTACCGACGTTGTCCTAATTTTCAGAATTTTTGGAGTTATAGAAGTATTCGAAGTTCCCTGATTACTATAGACTGTTCTGTTTTTAACAGATTCTATATTTGTTGTGTTATGTGCTTGTTTTGATGATTCTATGGTTTCCTTTGAAGAGTTTTTGCCATGGAAAATTTAAAATACAATACATATAATACAATAACAAAATATGAATGGGTTTGCAATAGTACTTAAAGTAGTGATTTGGTTTCTTATACTAACGGATCTCACGACGGTTTCGTTGAGTTTTGCGTGATTGAAGTTTTCAAGTTTTGGGTGATCGCCATGGATGAAGGAATAAGGATTAGCAAAAGTCTAAGCTTGGGGATGCCCTAGGCGCCCCCGAGTGGAATCCCCTCTTTCTTCTAACAACCATCGGTATTTTACTTGGAGCTATATTTTTATTCGTCACATATTATGAGTTTTGCTTGGAGCGTATTGTATGATATGAGTCTTTGCTTGTTTTGATTTGTGTTTTAAGTCATCTATACTTGTTAGACACACCTAGTTTAGGGATCGAAAATTGTGCTACGACTTGTTAGAATTGATCTCTATGCTTCACTTAAACCTTTATGAGCTATGGAATTGCTCTAGTGCTTCACTTATATCTTTTTGTGCACGATGTGCTTTACTATTTTTGAAGAAATGCTCTCATGCTTCACTTAGATTTATTTCAGGGTTAGTAATTTTTTAAGAAATTATCTCTTGCTTCACTTAAGTTATTTTGAGAGAAGAAATTTTCATGCTCATGATCTTCACTTATATTTGTTTGAGCTATCAAAAGCAACATATGAAATTGGTCCTAGAGTGATAGATATTCAAGAGGGATATAATAAAAACTTTCATGAAGATCATTGGACAACATAAACTTGATTCTTTGTAATAGTTTTGAGATATGATGATAGTGATATGTGAGTCATGTTGATGAGTAATTATGCTTTAGTAAGAATATTAGTGTTAAGGTCTGTGATTCCCTATGCAAGCACGAATGTCAATAGTTATGCAATGAAGTTACATCCTACTTGTGGTGCATTATTCAGTGTTAGTTATGCTTAATGCTCTCTTATGAGATTTTTCGTTTCTTGGTTGGATGCTTCCCTATCTTTTGCTAGCCTTCATTTTAACTAAGTATGACCACTGCTTGTGCATCCAGAATCCTTTAAACCAGTTTTTGCCACATGAGCCCACTATACCTACCTATCCGCTATATTCTTTTGTCGTTCTAAGCAAGTTTGTATGTCCCATCTCTAAATTTCAAAATAAATTTCTCTTTTGTGTGCTCGTACTACTCATGAAACGGTAGGGTGTGGCTGATATATTTCCATGCTAGATATGTTATTCTCAAGATGAGTGTTTATTCACTTGTCATTGCATGAGAGTACGACAAAGGTATTAGGGATTTCCAGTCCCGAAATGAAAAATGAATTTACTTTATGTTGTCAAATAATAAATTCCTTGGAAAGTGTTGGTATGGAAGGCACCTGTGGATACAGTTAGCCATTGAAAGTGAAGGTATTGTGGAAAAAGGAATAAACTTTCTTTTCTGTTTGGGAACCGCCTATGATATATCTAGCATGGGAAATATTGGGAACTACTCAATAGTTTTCGTTGACAGGAAAAGAATGCCACCCAAAATGTTTTATCTCTACTTTTTTGGCTTTGAGCTCTAGTACCTCTACAAATCCCTAGTTCCCTCTGCGAAGGGCCTTTCTTTTACTTCATGTAATTTTTATTTTTACTTGAGTCTCCATATTCTCTTATAAATCACCAACTAAGGGGCACTATGATCGTACTTGAGCATTGGGTGTAGCTAATATGCGAGTGTGTTTCATGAATGGATCAATGATTGACCATAATGGGCTATGGATAACTTGCTTTAGTGCTGATATTTTGAAATACATGGTTGCTTGTTTATATGCTTGAGTATTAAAGTCTTCATGTCAAAACTAGACTATTGCTTTGAACCATATAAAAGTCCAAATGTCCATGCTACAAAGAAAAGAATATGTGATGAAACATGTTAGGCAGCATTCTCACATCAATGCTTGCTATGACCTCGAGGTAGATGCTTGTTCTCTTGTAACACATATTTACATCACTACCTCACATTTGCATGCTTAGCCTTATAGATTGCTATTACTTCTTGCCTTTGAGCAGGATGCCTTTGATTGTGCTCAATTGATATGCTTGCACGACATGCCACTATCCTTGTCACACCATATGATATGCTTGATGACGACACTTGTTGGGTGAATCACCACTTGAATGCTTGGTTTTGCACTAACGCTAACCACATTTGTTTTTGCAAGTGTTTGTTGTCCTTGCTCCTTTTGAAGGAATCACAAGATGGTGCGACATTGGAGAGTGCCCTTTTTGAGCGTCGAGATGATGAATGCTTGGTGATCTTCCACTTCTACACAATGATGCCACCTGTTTCCCATGGTGATTTGGTGTTCATCCGAGGTCAGATCTTTCCCAAGGGGGAGGGGATGATGCAGAGCATCCTATGGACATCACCATGTCAAGAGTCCGTTTGGCAAGTGACATATGTGACCTCTAATTCACATACATAAAGGTGAATCATCTTCGTTACACGTGTTCACTTGACCCCTTTGAGGATGGTATACTACTTGACATTCCTCTCATGTGCATGCAGAGGTATTGCCGGAGCTTCACGAACACTACTGCAGGAATGTGAAAGTATCGAGAAGAGGTGTCTAGAGGGAGGGGGGTGATTAGACACTCAACAAGTAAAGGTGGCAGTTTTTAAGTTCTTCACATTGAGGTTGTAGATTAGCACAATTTTAAGAATTCCCAACACACCTCAAGCAAGCATAGCAAGAGTACAAGCAGCGGAAATAGTAAAGCATGCTAGTTGCACGAAAGTAAAGGGATGGGATTCGAGTGTGCAAACGCAATGAGGACACAGAGATTTTTGGCGTGGTTCTGATAGGTGGTGCTATCGTACATCCACATTGATGGAGTGTCAGAGTAAATGACCACGGGTAGCCTAATTGGCTCCCCTGGATCTTCAAGAAATATTAGGCCGACTGCACCCTCAACATCCAAGACACAGGGCCGCCTTCTCCAGGACGGCTGTCCTGCCGGCCGGCTGCCAGAAGGCGGCAAGGCTCTGCAAGCCCTCTCATCAAGGGCCGACTCCTAGCAGCCGGCCATCATAAGGCCGGCTCCTAGCAGGCGGCCAGGCCCGCACCCTCAAAGTTTTCACCCACATAAAGGCGATAGGATGGGTCGTGGCTATAGTGAAGCCTGCCACCCCCGAATCCCATAGCAAGTGTGGCCACAGTACGCCGTACGGGGCAGTCACTCCCCGTCCGGTGCGGCACTGTTGCCATGTTGACCATGACATCACCCGCGACAGCCATCAGTATGGCCCGCAGGCGGCAGGCCCCTCTGGCCAGAGAGATACTAGAAGGCGGCAAAGCTTCCCCAGTCGGCCTGGGGGGAAGCCGGCTCCCAACAGTCGGCACACCACAACCTAGAAGTTTGTGCACCATTAAGCAGATGAGACGGGGTAAGGCTACAGTGAAAGCCCACCAGGCGGCGGCACTGTAGCCATGCTTACCCTGACAAAGCCATCGTCACCAAGAGTAAGGCCACAGTAACCAGCAACCGACAGGACCCCCAGGCAGTGGGCCTAGCCTGTCGACCAGGAGGCCTGCAGCCGGCGGTACCCACCAGTCAGCAGGCCCCAGCGATCGGTGGAGAAGCCGGCGACTACAGACACTGACGGCCCGGACCCGCATCCAGCCGGATTACCATTGTACCCCTGGGGGGTAGGCCTATATAAACCCCTAGGGCACCCATGCAAAGGGTTGATCTCTTAGAGTTTTAGACACCACATAAATAAGAGAGGAGAGCTAGCCTTCCCCTTCTTCTTCCTCTAGCCAAACAGCTCAAGGAGCCTCTTGTAGGTACTTGTCTTGATCTAGTGATCATGCGGAGACCCCGCAGAGCAGGACAAGGGGTGTTATCTCCAAGGACAGCCCTGAACCTGGGTAAGATTCGCCGGCGTGCATGTCTTCGCCTTATCCCGTTTCCACGCACCGGTGATGTCTTACTGGCTCCCACAATGATAAGCTACCAGTTGGCATATGTCGCACCTACCACCCGACATGGAGACTTCAACCCACGAAGGGTAATGGTTGCGCGAGTCCATGAAGGGCTCCACCCACAAAGGGTCCACGAATAAGCAACCTTGTCTATCCCACCATGGCCATCGCCCACGAAGGACTTACCTCACTTGGGTATATCTTCACGTAGTAGGCGATATCCTTGCCCTTACAAACTCCTTGGTTCAACTCCACAATCTTGGCGGAGGCTCCCAAGTGACACCTAACCAATCTAGGAGGCACCACTCTCGAAAAGGTAATAGATGGTGTGTTGATGATTAACTCCTTGCTCTTGTGATTCGAATGATAGTCTCCCTGACATTCAACTCTCTCTCACATAGATTTGGCTATGGTGGAAAGATGATTTGAGTGCAAAGCAACTTGGGGAAGGCTAGAGATCAAGATTCTTGTGGTTGGATGTGAATGTCTTGGTCTCAGCACATGAGTAGGTGGTTCTATATCAGAAAATGAGTAGTGGAAGTGTAGGCACATTCTGATGGCTCTCTCACAAATGGAGAAGGGGGTGGAGGGGTATATATAGGCTCCACACAAAATCTAACCGTTCCACACTTTTTACCCAACTCGGTCAGACCGAATAGAGAAACTCGGTGGGACCGATTTAGTTCAAAATGTGAACATTAGGAATCTCGGTCGGACTGACAAGATCAACTCAGTGGGACCAATGTGCTAGAGCTAGGGAAAAACCTCATCTCAGTGAGACCGATCGCATGAACTCGGTGAGACCGGTTTCAGCAATCAATCAAAAAGAGAGTTGGTCAAGCAAACTCGGTGGGACCGATCACTCATTTCGGTGAGACCAAAATGTTACGAAGAGGAAACAGAGAGTTTGCTAAGCCATCTCGGTGGTACTGAGAGCCATATCGGTGTGACCGAATTGATTAGGGTTTCTGGCTATGGCTATGTCAAGTGAACTCGGTGGCATTGGATAGATCAAATCGGTGGGGCCGAGTTTGACTTCAGGTTTTGGACATATGTGGTAATGAGAAAGTGGTTGAGGGTTTTGGAGCAATATGACTAAGAACTTTGAGCATGCAAGCCATTAAGAAACACCTCATCCCCTTTTAATAGTATTGGCTTTCCTATGGATTCAATGTGATCTTGGATCACTAACATGAAAAAGAAGAGTCTGGAGCCTTTGCCAATCTTGGTCCTTAGAATTTTGAAGGGATTCCACATTATCTTGTTCTTGCCACTCCGTTGTTGAACTCATCTGAAATGTACTTGATCAAAACATGAGTCCAACAAGAGATATGTTGACATTAATTACCAAAATCACCCAGGGAGCACTTGTGCTTTCAATCTCCCCCTGTTTGGTAATTGATGACAACATACATCAAAGCTTTAGATAAAGATATGAAGAGTAACAAGTAAAGCTTTGGAAGGACATGTAACATGCATAGCCCCCCCTACATGTATGCAATCATGTAATGATGGAATGTAAGAACATGTGAATGCATAAGCATGTCAGAGCAAGCAATGAGTTACATGTATCTTGGCGATATGCATCAGAGAAAATGATGTATATAGAACAGGTATACCTTCATGTTCATGGATCCTTCTTGCAAATAATATGTGCAGTAGCAGGAGATCATCATGCACATGAGTGTGATGCATATACTTACCTTGTGGTCTTGAGGTGGCTTTGGAAGAGATGAGCTTCAGAAAACAAGGTTATATAACACAAGAACACTCTAAATAAAGCAAGTTCAGGAAACCACAAGAGTACCAAGACTATGATGACATGTAATGAGTGACTACTTAGTACTCTAGTGGATATAAACATGTCCCCAAAGATTAAAGATATGCAATGAAATCCAAAGATTTTATTCCCTAGGATTTGAACTCTTTCTCCCCCTGAATGTGATATTGGATAATGGGAGAAGGTAGGGTAAGAGAAAAATCAGAACAAAGAAGGAAAAGAAAATCAGAGCAAGAACCATTAAGGCAAGAAATGGTTCAAACAAATAAAGTCTCAACATGTCTTTCCCCTCTCGAAGACATGTGGCTTGTATCCTCTATGGACAAACAAGCATCTGGGGAGGCTAAGATGTCTTTCTCTCCCATGTGATAAGCTTTTATGTGGTCTCTCTCCCCCCTTTGACATCAATTTCCAAGAAGGGATCTTCTGCAGTATGAGTCAATTAGGTTCGGTCCTTGAGACACATTACAAAGCAACATGTAGATTATGATGCGGGTAGAGGATAAGAATCATTGAGTGGAGCTAGAAAAGATATGCAGAATGCAATTGCAAAAAGTTTTTTTGCAGCACTGAAATCGGTAACGCTGGTTCGTTTTTATCGGTGACACCGAGTTGGCGAGGTCACAAATGATCTTGATCGGTGCAACTGAGTTAGACCGTGTCGGTTGAACCGATGATCAATTCACAAGGGTACCTTGTGTTTCAGCTAGACCAATAGGTTAGAATCAGAAAGACCGATTTTAACACAAAGTAAACATTTTGTCAACTCAGCTCACTAGGCAAATAGAATCACTTAAGGATTTGCAAGGAATTTACTAAAATATTTGCAATGAATTAGAAAAGACATAAATAAGAAGGGATCTAGATGACGTTTTTTATAAAGGGAAACACAAAGACAGATATAAACAAAAAAAGCAACAGAAACACTAGAGAACTTCATCTAGAAGGGGTCGGCGACAAAGTCACCTATGTTAGAGTATATTGACTTAGGAGTCAAGTGAAGTCACTTGATCATATGTCATACTCATTGTTTAAGCTCAAAATGGGGTTACCATTTTTCGTTTAAGCATTTTGATGTATTCACATCATGTTGAGTTGCTTTAACTCATGACTTGGGTCAAAGCTTCTCTAAGATGGAATGACATACCTTGGTTTGTGTTGATCTTGGTCATGTAGTTGAACTTGTGTTGGAAGCTCAAGGTTGACGTAGTCCATCAAGAGTTGAGAGCATCGCTTGAAGTTTAAGTTCATCTTCCTACATGGGTTAGTCTTGCAAGGAAGAAAACTTGTGTATCCAAAAATGACAACCATGTAACTTGATACCAAATGAAATTTGATATATAGAAATTGTCAAAGGATATGTTGAGTGAGGTCATCCTTCCTTGTATTCCACAACCATATAGTAGAAACTTGGTGATGTAGAGATTCCTTAAGATGTGTGTGACTTGCATTCTCATGGATTTGAGCTCATCCAATTACCTACAAGGGTTAGATAACATGCAAGGGTACAAGTATAGATCCAAGACATATGATCATCATCTTAAGAGAAATATCAAGGATTAGTCATAGAAAGACTCATGCCTTGCATGCATCTAGATGGAGTTCCTACTCCAAGTTTGAACCATCACTGATGTCCAATTAACCTCTGAAATGACAAAACACTTACTCATCAAGCGGTTTGGTGAAAATATCCGCCAATTGCTTATCAGTGCGAACATGCTTAAGATTGATGTCACCTTTAGCAACATGATCTCGAATGAAATGATGTCAAACTTCAATATGCTTAGTCCTAGAACGTTGCACGGGATTATGAGCAATCTTAATACCACTTTCATTATCACAAAGCAATGGAACAAGTTTCACATGTATCCCATAATCTTTAAGAGTTTGGATCATCCAAAGCAATTGAGCACAACATGATCCAGCAGCAATGTATTCCGCTTTAGAAGTGGATAATGATACTGAGTTTTGTTTCTTGGTGGACCAAGATACAAGAGATCTACCAAGAAATTGACAAGTACCCGAAGTGGATTTTCTATCAACGTTGTCTCCGGCATAGTCCTTGTCTGAGTAGCCAACAAGATCGAAAGAAGAACTCTTAGGATACCAAATGCCAAAGTTTGGTATATGAATTAGGTATCTCACTATCCTTTTCACATCCTTAAGATGACATTCTTTGTGGGTCGCTTGATATCATGCACACATGCACACACTTATCATAATACCGGGACAGGAGGCACATAGATATAACAATGAACCAATCATAGAGAAGTAAACCTTTTGGTCAACTGGTTTGCCATCCTTAGATAAGTCAAGATGTCCACTGGTAGGCATGGGTGTTTTCATACCTTTGTTTTCTTGCATATTGAACTTCTTGAATAAGTCCTTGGTATACTTTGTTTGAGAAACAAAGGTACCTTCCTCAGTTTGCTTGATTTGCAAACCAAGAAAGAATTTGAGTTCACACATCATAGACATCTCAAACTTCTCTGACATTAGCCTTCCAAGTTAGTTGAACCAAATATGATATCATCCAATTAAATTTGGCACACAAATAATTCACCATCAACCCTTTTAGTAAAAAGTGTAGAATCAATTTTCCCATTTCAAAGCCTTTTTCAATAAGAAACTTAGTCAAGCATTTATACCATGCTCTAGGATCATAAAGAGATTTGTGAAGTTTGTAAACACGATCACATTTCTTAGGATTAACAAAGCCGGGAGGTTGATTAACATATACCGCCTCCTCAATTTCACCATTTAGAAAAGCACTTTTTATGTCCATTTAATATAAAGTAATGTCATGATGATTGGCATAAGAAAGTAAGATGCGTATGGACTCAAGTCTAGCAACGGGGGCATATGCCTCACCATAGTCCATACCTTCGACTTGAGTGTAGCCTTGAGCAACAAGATGAGCCTTGTTGCACACAACCTGTCCATCTTTATCTTGATTATTCCGAAACACCCATTTGGTTCCAATGACATTGTGCTTCTCACCGGTCTTTTCAACCAACGTTCACACTTGGTTCCTCTCGAAATTGTGTAGCTCTTCATGAATATCATTCACCCAATCCGGATCATCAAGAGCCACTTCAACCTTCATAGGTTGAATACTAGAAATGAATGAGTAATGTTCAAAAAAGTTAGCCAAACAAGTTTTAGAGCGAGTAATTCTCCCGGTTTGAATATCATCAAAGATTTCTTCGACGGGATGATCTCTTGAGACTCTTGCTCGAATTCGTGAGATCTTTTGTGTGGGTCGGGGTGGAACATCCTCTTAATTTTGTTGTTCTTTGTCTTGTCTTTCTTCATTGTCGTTCACGTTGTGTTCTCTTGTGGATGTGGAGAAGGAGGTCGATGAGGTTCATCTTATTGTACATCCTCGTTTCTATCGTCTTGATGTGTTCCACTTGTGGATGCCTCCAAGTCAACTTGTGGTTCACCTTGGTGTGAAGTCGAGGCTTCCACTTGAACGGACGAGGTACTCTCCTTCACCTCCATTTGGCGAATCTTGCCAACAGACAAGTGTTCAATTTCTTCCGAGGGATCTTTATCCCCTACATGAATCGGCAATTGATCTACTTGCGAGCTGTTAGATTCATCAAACTTCACATCTACCGTCTCTTCAGCCTTTTAGGTGATATTGTTGTAGACATGGTAAGTGTGAGAGTTTGAGCCGTAACCGGGTAGAAAACCTTCATGAGATTTAGGGGGAAATTTCGGACGATGTTTATAAAGAATGTAACATTCTGAGCCAAATACTCGAAAGTAACCAACTTGGAGTTTGTTACCGGTGAGAAGCTCGTATTCCTTCTTCCAAGAAGCTTGTGAAGATATAGTCGATTTGTTGCATGAGAAGCTATCTCAACTGCTTCCTCCCAAAAATGTCTTGGCGTCTTGTATTCATCAAGCACCGTTCTTGCCATCTCAATGAGCATCTTGTCCTTCCTCTCAACAACTCCATTTTATTGAAGCGTGTACGTAGCCGAGAACTCATGTGAAATCCCTTCCTCATCAAGAAACGTATCCACATTCGCATTCTTGAACTCCATCCCGTTATCACTTCGAACTCTCTTGATCTTCACTTCAAATTGATTTTGGGCCTTCCTAGTGAAGTTTTTGAAGATCTTTTGGACCTGTGATTTATCATCAAGAAAGAACACCCATGTAAATCTGGAAAAATCATCAACAATGACCAAACTGAGTGAGTTACCAACGAGACTCTTGTAGGCGTTGGGACCAAAGAGATCCTGTCGGTGTTCTGGGAACGGGGGTCCCCAGACATGCCCACGGCGTGGCTCCACCAGGGGCCCAGCATGGCCCGTCTTGATCAACCAACGCTCAAGACCCTCGCGAGGGGCCAAGCCTCGCGGGGCGGACGACACAAGGCCTCCTCGGGAACGACCTCACCAGGCAGGCTCGCGAGGAGGCAGAGAGATCAAGGCGAGGGTACCTCACGAGGTTCCCATGACGCAAGCCATGACGACCAAAGCCAGGAGGGCGCCAGGCGGGCGCCAGTGCACATAGTGTCCTCGTTTCCCCTTTGGTGCTAAGGGGCAATATCGGATGTTGGGTTCCGGCAGACCCTTAAGGTTGAACACTTGGGTGCGCACGAAGATCTCTCCCCTGCCTATCTACATCCGATCGCTCTAACACCCCAAAAATTTAACCATGATTGTTTATTAAAATTTTGCCAGGAAATTAAATTTTTATTTCCTGGATTTATCTTTTGATTTCAGAACCTCTCTTTTCTTTGATATTGTGGAGTTTTTACCCCAAGTGAAAACTTTCCAAAAAATATTATTGGACTTGTATACCCTCTCAAGAAAACATTTCTTTTATCAGTGGATTTATTTGCATAATTGTTTTTCCTGAGCTTTATTCACTTAAAAATGATTTTTCACAAGTTTTGGAGCCTCTTTTGCACTGCAACCATTTAAAATACTTCTTTAAAATCCCCACCAAAATTTGGGGATGACATATGATGTCCCTAAATCACTTTTATGCAAAACCTCTCTTAAGCATTTGGAGATTTTGAGCTCTACTCCAAGTTTTCAAATCTGGTCCAGTTTGCACTTTTGCACTACTACCTATTTAAATATTCCTTTAAAACTTCCACCAAAATTAGGGGATGTCGGTGGGAGTATATAATTCATCTTTGTGCAAAAATCCACTGGTGTTCTTTCAAAAAATTGAGCAAATCATCCTCTTTTGCTCTCTGGTGCAGTTGGGTGTTTTCTACTGCCCTCTATTTTATTCTGCTCTAGTGCCCATGATCTTTCTCCTGCTTATAAACCACCCTACAAAACCCTTAAGCCCAGGAGATGGGACCCATTGGAACATTTTTGGTCCATGCAATAATAGCCTTTAGTTTCTGCCCAGATCTGGTTTTCCCAAAAACTTGCACTAACAAGTTTCTGGTTTTGCCCAACTAACATTGCCACCCTCTCTATCATCTAAGGAGACTAGGATCTGGAGTTTTTGGCCACCCCAAGAGATGCCTAGATGCCCATGACATTCTGTCGAGCACTTTGTGTGCATAGCCAGATTTGGCATGATTTTTAGTTTGCATTGTGAGCCTGATCCTCTGACCCAACAAACTTGTCCACTAAACTCCTAGCTAACCCTAACCAAGGCCTGTTAACTACCCGCCTCGCTCAAGCTCTCTAGCACACAATGGCATTACGTCGAGCACCTGGCGTGCGTGCTCTGGGCGCGCCCAGAGCGCCCGTTTTACACGCGCGCGCACCGAGCCGCCGTGTCTCGCTGCCTCCCTCGCCCGCACCCGTTCTGATCCTTGGCCATTCGCCGCCAACGCGCCCGACCCCTCCCCTGTCGCAGAGCCGCCCTGGCCCCTCCTGGCGCCCTACAACACCACCACCGCAAGCCGCCACTGCCGCCTGGCCGGCCCCTACCATGGACGGCGCCGCCCAAGCCATACGCGTGCGCCAGCTGCCCTCTGGAGCAGCTCGAGCTCATCCGCGAGCCTTCTGCTAGCGGTCGTCGCTGCCACGTCGCCCTGCAAGCTATAGAATGGCAGTTTGCCGTTCTTATCCACAGCCGCCGTCAGAACCGACCTTGGCCGCCTATAAATAGGGACCCCCAAGCCTCTCCAAACCCCCAGGAAACCTCAGTCCATCCCTCTGATGCTCCCCTAGCCAGCCATCGACGGGGGGAGGCCTTCTTCCTCGTCTCCGGCCAGTTCGGCCGCCGGCACACTCTAGTGCCATGCGTCACGAGCAGAGCCTCCCCCGTCCTTCCAGCGCCACTATTCGACTCCCCATGGCCTTGCGGAGCCGCCCGACCTCTCAGCTTTGACGGGGAGCCACTGTAGCCCAAGCCCCCAATCCTCCCGAAGCCACCGTCCGCCGCAGAGCTCGCCACCGGCGACTCCCTTCGCCCCCGCCAGCCGTTTGACCACCGGGAGGACCGCCCTGGACCAGCGGATCCATCCCTGCCCTTGGAACCCCGCGGGGAGCCGCCGTTCGTCGACGGCGATCACCGGAACCCTGCCTCCGCTCGGGCAGAGGAGAAAGGAGGGGGGCAACTGGTCAAACCTGGCCAGTGGGCCCAAGGGACCCTCTGTCAGTGCCCCCGAGCTGGTCCACGCTGGCATAAGTGAAAGCGTAAAGCCCAGAGTACTCTCCCCCCCCCCGAACCGTTTTTCTGTTTCTGTTTCTTTTATTATTATTAAAAAACCCAGAATTTTGACTAAACTTTGACTGGCTATAACTTTTTAAATATAAGTCCAAATGATTTGATTCTTTTTCTGTTATTTCTCAAATTTTGTCTAGTTTATTTTCATATTTATTTGAAAAAAATTCAGACAACTTTTTTGTACTATTTTAAAACTATGTGTTAATTTGAATTTTCTCAAAATAGGATTGTTGGAGAGAGAAGAAATACTTTCAAAAAAGTTTTGGAATGCACCCTGCCTCTCCACAACTTGAAGGCAAGCATTCTGAACCCTGGCATAATATTTTTGTGTGTTGTTTGATACGGTTACAACACCACCTGGACAAGGAGCATTCGTTATTTTATGTGATGATACTATCATTCGCATGAGTGCATAATGAAGATGCTTTGCTGTTGGAAATGGATATGATTGTGATAGTAATCATCCTCGTATGCCTTTCATGCCTTCTGGGAGGAATCCAGGAAAGCCTCTATCTTGGGTAGACACGAGCTTGTCTCTAGTTCCTCGTCGAGACGGTTGTGTCTGGTATGGCATGATGAGGTATGATGAGTGGTGATTCTGTCTGTTGGATGAAATATATTTGTTATGCTAATCATACAGGGAATACTAAAACCTCCTGAGTCAACCATAGATCGAGTCTTGGTCCAGTAACCCCCATGCTTGTTTCATACTACCACTTGTCCCTACCGCAGGTAGGGTACAGTTCAGTAAGTTGTCAACCCCTTTCTTGGCACACACCGTACAGAGAGGCCATGGTGGAAGATACTGGCTGCATCCGGTAGGCATGCCACTTGGTCCGGGGGCATGGGTGTTTCCGGTTGGGACCGAGAGGGGGGCACCCCTTAGTAGTGCGCGGTATAAATTTGATCCCATGCTAATCGAGGTTGTAGCCTCCCCACTCAGAGTTTTGCTTGACAGGTGTCGTGGGTGATTCCAGACACCGGTAAGTTAAGCTGGTGTGTGCGAGTCAGGTGTGTTTTCAATTAAAAGACCGTAAATGGAATTAGTCCCGATGGACTAAAGGAATCCTTTACTCGTGGGTAAAGAGTACACCCTCTCCCGAGGTTATACCTATTCGAATAGTCGTGTCCATGGTTAAGGACTAAGTCTGGGATGGGTCAAGTGTCGGTCTTAGTGTCGGTCTTCGGAGGAAAAATTGCTAAACCACAACATGAATCGTGACTTGTGACTCATGCTGATTGTGATTACTATTATTATGGACTAACCATTTACATTATTTGAATTATTGAGTATCCCTGGGATGGTACTACCTCCTGGATATTCACTGTGATTATTCTCTTATAAGCCCTTTATGTGGTGTCGCTCAGACGCCCGACTGCGGCACGCCCGTCTTTTAAATTACTTATAAGCCCTTTATGTGGTGTCGCTCAGACGCCCGACTGTGGCATGCTTGTTATTTATTTACTTTATAAGCCCTTTATGTGGTGTCACACAGACACCCGACTATGGCATGTTTGTTACTTATTTCACTTATAAGCCCTTTATGTGGTGTCGCTCAGACGCCCGACTGAGGCATACTTTATATCATTATCCTTTCGAGGCGTCGCTTCAGACACCCGATCGGTGCATGCTATTTCTACTCCATTATTGCATATTCATGTTGTATATGAATAACCTACTTGCGTGCATCATGGATTTTATTTTATGACTGACGTTTTAATCATAGAATATTTCAGAGCATGATTATCATTTGTTATGTTATACCCGTATTCATAATGTTTGCGAGTACATTCAAAGTACTCACTGGCTTGTCCCTGGCTATTGTCTTGGCCAGATTTCTTGCATGGAGAGGAGCGTTGCGATGATAGCCCCGGAACCTACGCAATGGTGAGAGCAGTCTTGCGAAGATAGGAGTTATCCAGGTCAGCTATTCCTGTGGGAAATGGAGTCCCATAGACGCAGATGAACCACAAACCGCTTCCGCCATCAGCCACAAGAAACCAATTGTTGTACTCACAGGCCAGAATGGTCTTGTACTACACATTTTGTATTTTTTCTTGGAATTTGTGTATCAAGTTGGTGCCTCATCAGCTAACAGTAATCCTGGGGCTGGTGAGCACAAGGGCCATTTTCTGGGAAATTGATATCCCAAAAATCCGGTCGTTACAATCGCCTCGTGAGATCTAAGGTGAAAACGATGAACAACGATAGGGACACGAGATTTATACTGGTTCGGGCCACCGTTGTGATGTAATACCCTACTCCAGTGTGTGGTGTGGTGGATTGCCTCAGGGGCTGATGATGAATAGTACAAACAGAGAACAATCTCGCGAGAGGTGTTCTTGAGCTGGTGCGATGAACTACTTGGGTGAGTTCGATCATCTCTCTCTCTCTCTACTCTTCCCAAAATCTGGATCTGATCCCCCTACTCTATGGTGGCTAGCTCTATTTATAGAGGCCCTGGGCCTCTTCCAAATATTGAGCGGGAAGGCCGCCAACAATGGCCATTTCGAAGGGGAACATCTAGTACAAGCTATCCTGACTAAAGTTGGTCTTCAGCTGTGCTACCTCTTGAGCACTGCGTTGGATTTCCCCGAAGAGGAGAGGATGATGCAGCAAAGTAGCATAAGTATTTCCCTCAGTTTTTGAGAACCAAGGTATCAATCCAGTAGGAGACCATGCACAAGTCCTTCATACCTACACAAAACGATAGCTACTCGCAACCAACGCGATTTGGGGTTGTCAATCCCTTCACGGTCACTTACGAGAGTGAGATCTGATAGAGATGATAAATAATATTTTTGGTATTTTTGATAGATAGACGCAAAGTAAAAAGTAAAAGGAAAAGTAAAAACAAAGAAAGTAAATAAAGTGATAGAGATTGATATGATGAGAATAGACCCAGGGGCCATAGGTTTCACTAGTGGCTTCTCTCAAGAGCATAGATATTCTACGGTGGGTGAACAAATTACTGTTGAGCAACTGACAGAACTGAGCATAATTATGAGCATATCTAGGCAATGATCATGTATATAGGCATCACGTCTGAGACAAGTAGATCGAAACGATTCTGCATCTACTACTATTACTCAACTCATCGACCGCTATCCAGCATGCATCTAGAGTATTAAGTTAAAAATAGAGTAACGCCTTAAGCAAGATGACATAATGTAGAGGGATAAATTCATGCAATATGATAAAAAACCCATCTTGTTATCCTCGATGGCAACAATACAATACGTGCCTTGCAACCCTTTCTGTCACTGGGTAAGGACACCGCAAGATTGATCCCAAAGCTAAGCACTTCACCCATTGCAAGAACTACCAATCTAGTTGGCCAAACCAAAAATGATAATTCAAAGAGACTTGCAAAGATAACTCAATCACACATAAAAGAATTCAGAGAAGAATCAAATATTTTCCATAGATAATACTGGATCATAAACCCACAATTCATCGGTTTCAACAAACACACCGTAAAAAGAAGATTACATCGAATAGATCTCCACAAGAGAGGGGGAGAACATTGTATTGAGATCCAAAAAGAGAGAAGAAGCCATCTAGCTACTAGCTATGGACCTGAATGTCTGAAGTAAACTACTCAAACTTCATCGGAGGGGCTATGGTGTTGATGTAGAAGCCCTCCATGGTGGATGCCCCCTCTGGCGGAGCTCCGGAACAGGCCCCAAGATGGGATCTCGTGGATACAGAAGGTTGCGGCGGTGGAATTAGGTTTTTGGCTCCTGTTCTGATCGTTCGGGGATATGTAGGTATATATAGGAGGAAGGAGTACGTCGGTGGAGCAACAGGGGGCCCACGAGGTCATGGGCGCGCCATCCACCCTCGTGACCGCCTCTGGCACTTCTTGGAGTAGGGTCCAAGTCTCCTGGATCACGTTCGGTGAGAAAATCACGTTCCCGAAGGTTTCATTCCGTTTGGACTCCGTTTGGTATTCCGTTTGTTCGAAACACCGAAATAGGCAAAAAACAACAATTCTGGGCTGGGCTTCTGGTTAATAGGTTAGTCCCAAAAATAATATAAAAGTGGAAAAAAAAGCCCAATATAGTCCAAAACAGTAGATAAAGTAGCATGGAGCAATCAAAAATTATAGATACGTTGGAGACGTATCAGGCATCCCCAAGCTTAATTCCTGCCCGTCCTTGAGTAGGTAAATGATAAAAAAGAATTTTTGATGCGGAGTGATACTTTGGCATAATTTCAATGCAATTCTTCTTAATTGTGATATGAATATTCAGATCCGAAAGATTCAAGACAAAAGTTCATATTGACATAAAAAATAATAATACTTCAAGCATAGTAATCAAAGCAATCATGTCTTCTCAAAATAACATGGCCAAAGAAAGTTATCCCTACAAAATCATATAGTCTGGCTATGCTCCATCTTCCCCACATAAAATATTTAAATCATGCACAACCCCGATGACAAGCCAAGCAATTGTTTCATACTTATGACATTCTCAAAACTTTTTCAATCTTCACGCAATACATGAGCCTGAGCCATGGATATAGCACTATGTGGAATAGAATGGTGGTTGTGGAGAAGACAAAAAGGAGGGAAGATAGTCTCACGTCAACTAGGCGTATCAAAGGGCTATGGAGATGCCCATCAATAGATATCAATGTGAGTGAGTAGGGATTGCCATGCAAAGGATGCACTTAGAGCTATAAGTATATGAAAGCTCTAGAAAAGAAACTAAGTGGGTGTGCATCCAACTTGCTTTCTCACGAAGACCTAGGGCATTTTGAGGAAGCCCGTCATTGGAATATACAAGCCAAGTTCTATAATGAAAAAAATCCCACTAGTATATGAAAGTGAAAAAATGAGAGACTCTCTATCATGAAGATCTTGGTGCTACTTTGAAGCACAAGTGTGGTAAAAGGATAGTAGCATTGTCCCTTGTCTCTTTTTCTCTCATTTTTTTATTTGGACCTTTCTCTTCTTTTTTTGGCCTCTTTTTTTTATTTTTCGTCCGGAGTCTCATCCCAACTTATGGGGGAATCATAGTCTCCATCATGCTTTCCTCACTTGGGACAATGCTCTAATAATGATGATCATCACACTTTTATTTTTCTTACAACTCAACAATTACAACTCGATACTTAGAACAAAGTATGACTCTATATGAATGCCTCCGGTGGTGTACCGGGATATGCAATGAATCATGAGTGACATGTATGGAAGAATTATGAACGGTGGCCTTGCCACAAATACGATGTCAACTACATGATCATGCTAGCAATATGACAATGATGGAGCATGTCATAATAAACGGAATGGTGGAAAGTTGCATGGCAATATATCTCGGAATGGATATGGAAATGCCATGATAGGTAGATATGGTGGCTGTTTTGAGGAAGGTATATGGTGGGTGTATGATACCGGCGAAAAGTGCGCGGTATTAGAGAGGCTAGCAAAGGTGGAAGGATGGGAAAAAGTGCGTATAATCCATGGACTCAACATTAGTCATAAAGAACTCATATACTTGTTGCAAAAATCTAGAAGTTATCAAAGCAAAGTATTACGCGCATGCTCCTAGGGGGATAGATTGGTAGGAAAAGACCATCGCTCGTCCCCGACCACCACTCATAAGGAAGACAATCAATAAATAAATCATGCTCCGAGTTCATCACATAACGGTTCACCATACGTGCATGCTACGGGAATCACAAACTTCAACACAAGTATTCTTTGAATTCACAACTACTTAACTAGCATGACTCTAATATTACCATCTTTATATCTCAAAACAATTATCAAGCATCAAACTTATCTTAGTATTCAACGCACCCAAAAGAAAATTTCACATATCTTGAACACCAAGTATATTAACATTAAGCGAATTACCATGCTATTAACGACTCTCAAAATAATCTAAGTGAAGCATGAGAGATCAATAGTTTCTTTAAAACAAGTCCACCACCATGCTCTAAAAGATATAAGTGAAGCACTAGAGCAAAAATTATCATGCTCAAAAGATATAAGTGAAGCACTATGAGCAAAACTATCAAGCACAAAAGATATAAGTGAAGCACATAAGAGTATTCTAACAAATTCCAATTCATGTATGGCCCTCTCAAAAGGTGTGTACAGCAAGGATGATTGTGGTAAACTGTCACGCCCAATATGCGACCCTATCCAAAAGGAACTCGATGGTCCCACCAAGGATAGACCCGCGTATTGGAATGCTTTTGCAAGGTGGATATCATTACATCAACATTACATAATAGATGGGGATAGCTACATAAGGCATACAATGCCACATGAATACAACATCACAATACATCAGAGCACCATCCGACTACGGATGAAACACAAACAGAAACTCAAACGACATCCACCCTGCTAGCCCAGGCTGCCGACCTGGAACCTATCCCCTGATCGAAGAAGCAGCAGGAGAACTCAACGCAAGCAAGCATCACTCTCGCGTCATGATCATCGGATAAACCTGTACCTACAACTGTTGTTGTAGTAATCTGTGAGCCACGAGGACTCAGCAATCCCATTACCATGGGTATCAAGACTAGCAAAGCTTAATAGGAAAGGAAGGGGTAAAGTGGTGAGGCTACAGCAGCGACTAAGCATGATATGGTGGCTAACATACGCAAATAAGAGCGAGAAGAGAACAAGCGGAACGGTCGTCAACTAGTAATGATCAAGAAGTGATCCTGAACTCCTACTTACGTCAAACATAAGCCAGAAACCGTGTTCACTTCCCGGACTCCGCCGAGAAGAGACCATCACGGCTACACACAGGGTTGATGCGTTTTAATTCGGATCTGGTGTCAAGTTATCTACAACCGGACATTAACAAATTCCCATCTGCCAATAACCGCAGGCACGGCTTTCGAAAGATTATACCATGCAGGGGTGTCCCAACTTAGCCCATGATAAGCTCTCGCGATCAACGAAGGAATAGACCTTCTCCCAGGAAGACCCGATCAGACTCGGAATCCCGGTTTACAAGACGTTTCGACAATGGTAAAACAAGACAAGCAAAGCCGCCCGGATGTGCTGGAGGAGTTTTATTCAAAGCGAACTGTCAAGGGGGTCCCATAAATCACCCGACCGCGTAAGGAACGCAAACTCCGGGAACATAACACCGGTATGACGGAAACTAGGGCGGAAAGAGTGGAACAAAGCACCAGGCAAAAGGCTGAGTCTTCCACCCTTTACCAAATATATAGATGCATTAATAATATAAGAGATATTGTGATATCCCAACATAAACCCTGTCCACCATGGAGAAATCTTCAAACTTCACCTGCAGCTAACAAAGCTATAAGAGGGGCTGAGCAAAGCGGTAACATAGCCAAACAATGGTTTGCATAGGAAAGGTGTCAAAGGTTAGAGGTTCATGGCAATATGGGATGGCTCGACAAACAGATGATAGGTAGCGCAGCAAAGCGATAGAACGAAGCAACTAGCATAGCAATGATAGTAGTGAGATCCAGGGTAGCGGTCATCTTGCCTGAAATCCTGCTAGGAAGAAGAACGAGTCCATGAAGAAGACAAGCGGAAGTAGTCGAACGAATCCTCACAACTCCGGAACGAAACCGAAGGCAACCCGAAAAGAAGCAAACAACATAGTAAACACGCAAGCATAAACATGACATGATGCACAAACAAGTATGATGCATGTTCGGTTAATGAGTCATGGCAGGCAAAGTGCAACAAACAATACTACAAGTTAAATGGAGCTCAATATGCAACGAGTTGCATATTGACGAAACACCACCTCAATTATTTAGTTCGCTCTTGTTTATGTACCCAACAATATTAAATGTTGATTAACATGGCAAGAGGTGAAGTATAATGAAACTACCTATCTAGGCAAGTTTAAATGAGGCCGGAACAACAAACAACAATTCCGGAAAATCCCCATATGCAAATTATGGATTCGGTACTGTTCTGCCCTAAACACAATTTTAGAGTTGTTAAACAGTAAAACAAAGTGGACCATGTTAAACTAGGCATTTTTCCACCCCAAATACATATAAAGTTTATTAAAATCCGAGCTACGGTTATTTAGTTATGAAATAAATCATTTTAACATGGCATAGGAGCAAATTTAAGCAAACAGCATGTTAAGCATTTTTAACATAGATGAAAGTGGTATATTATTAATCTACACAATTTTCTGAGCATTTTACATATATAAATTATTTAAATCCGATGCACCATTTGTGAGTTATTAAATGCATGAGGTATGAGGGGTTTTCTATAAAACTGGTAAATCCTGGGATAATTAGACAAATTCACAGATGCTAAAAAAAACCTACGCAGGCCGAAACTGATTGGCCCAACAGGAACAGGGGGCGCTGGATCTGAAGCTCACCATGGGCTTCGGCCCAGCTGGATGCAGAGGGAGGCCAACTGGGCTTGGGGATTTAGCGCTCCTAAGGCCCACGCGGCGGCAACACACTGCGGGCGCGGTCAACGCGCCTGACTGGATCGAGCCAAGCTCGATGTAGGGGAAGCAGAGGGCAGCGACAGGAACTTGGCGAAGAACCCGGCGAGGCGGACGAGGTGCAGGGCGACAATCGGCTCGGAGCTGAGGGGTGCGGCCTCGGTCGTCGGCTGGACTTGGGGAAGCGGAGGTCGACGCGGAGGCGCGGGAGAGCAGAGGGGACTTGATGTTGAGGTCGTCCTCCTCGAGCGAAGCAGAGGAGGCGAGGTCGCAGGGCCGGCGGCATGGGACTCGCGATGGCGCCGAGGAACTTGCCGGCAGCAGCAGGTCCAGGAGGAGTCGCGGGGGCTCTTGGTGGCATCGGTCCACGGCGCCGGTGTGCTCGCTAGACAGAGCGGCGCGAGGCCTCAAGGGCTCCTGGTGGCGCATCGAAGGAGGCGGGGAGGCAAAACCGAGGTCGACCCTTCCATTCCCGACGGCGGCGAGGCACGTCGAGGTCGACCATGGTAGCTGTGTTCCTGCGGGTCTCCATGGAAAAGACAGAGCAAGTGAGAGAGGGAACCGGAGGAATGGGAGAAGTAGAAGCAACGAGGGGTGCGGGTCCATTGACCGGTTTTTGGAGACGAGATGGGGCGGCGAGGAGGAGGTCCTGGAGGCGAGGGTCGTCGCTGGCTGCTCCGGCGAGCGGCGCGAGGCGGCGGGGTCGAGCTCGGGGAGGCACGGGAGGTGGTGGATGGGTTGGATCGGTGGCTGGCTGTGGTTGGATCGAGGGGAGGCCTGGAGGGCTGGTTGTGTGAGAAGGGGATCTGGGAAGATCCCAATGAGAGAGTGGCGGCGGCGGGTAGGAGGAGATGGATGGATTGGACAGCCTAGGATGGGTGAGACTATAAATACCTCATAGATTAGGTTAGGGGCTATCTCGGTCCCTCCAATTATAATCGGGCGGTCGAGAAAAGATAGGTTAGGAAAGTCTAAATAAGAAACGGAGATGTTTTATAGACGTTTGGAGATGATCCGGATCCAACGGTAACGACAGAGCGGGTCGATTTCGGGAAAAATTTCGGATGCACACACGGGGGGGGGGGGGGGGTCTGTGGTTGTGCAAAGAGGGGGTTGGGCTGATAAGAGAGAGAGAAGGCAGCCCGGCAGCAGTTTCCGGAGACCGAAAATGTCCGACGAAGGTACCGGCAACGATGCCGCTATATATTTAACGGTTGAGCTATCAAACGGACTCCGAAGGCGATGAAATTTGGCAGGCGGTCTGTCTACACTATAATAAGACCGGATGACAAGTTTCAACCCATTTCGAGAACATTTTTATGCCACTTATAAAATAATATTTCGGAGGTGCCGCGGGCGCGTGCAAGTGTGGTCGGGCTCAGAACAGACAACGGAGAGAACCGGCGGAACCCAAACGGATGCAAGTTTTATGAAAACGATGCCGATGCAATGCGCATGATGACATGAGATGAGATGCATAACAAGAACAAAATGCAAAACAATAGACAAAAACCCAACCACGGAGGAAATAATAAATCACATCGCCGGAAATGGCAAGAGGCGGAGTTACGAATATGGAAAGTTGTATCCGGGGCGTTACAACACTCCACCACTACGAGAGGATCTCGTCCCGAGATCTAGGATGGCACCGGAGAGAAGCGGAAGAGGAAGAGCAGAGGTAAAACTAAGTTGCTTCTTTGACAAACGAGTGAAACCACGAACCTTGAGAGGTTGAGCAATTAGAGAAGAACGAGATTGCAAACAATCCATTGGAAAAGAGGAACGAGGAACATTACGATAACTTGAAGGTTGCAAAGACATGAATCAAGAGTTTAATGGACAAGATAGGGTTCAAAACCACTCCGGTTACAACAAGATGAGAGAGGAAGAATTCGGGCAGCACTCCGATTGAACATGGAAGGAATAGAACAAAAACTTGAGAAGATGGGAAGATACTTAATGAAATCAACAACACACTGCCTCCGGAACTATTGAAAGAATGGCATAATGGGTGAGAAGGATTTCAGACAGCACTCATGTTGGCAAGAGAGGCAAAACTTGACAAGATTAAAGAACTTGAATGAGAACACAACACTTCGGTTAAATGGATAAGCATGAAAAGAACATGGTCCTCACAATTCAATATGATGAGTGAAGAGAGCAACATCATCATACCTCAAGAAGAAAGAATAGAAGATAGATTGTTGGGATAAAGGGGCGGAGAATAAAATGACAATTTCTGCCGCAAATGAACTTGGAAAGCATCCTTGCAAAGAAGGATTGAACGGAGTTGTTGGAAAACCAACAACGAAAAGAATAAGCTTGTAGTGGGCTTATGGAAAACATCCCAAAATTATGAGGTGACAATCGGCCACTAACGGAAACAATTGCTTGCTTGAGAACAATGAAGAGATGAAAAACCTCTTTCACCGAGAAGGATATGGAGAAAGCTTGGATCATTGATAAGCACCACAATAGCAACATTCCTTAAGGAAGGCTTTAGGTGAAATCTATACCAAGATAACTCCAAAGAAGAAGTTGATTGGTCGAAAAGATCTCTTGAACAAAGAGAAAATGATGAATTTAAAATACCTCATTCTTGACAACATATGAATCATGAAACATGAAGGAAATTGTCAAGAGTGACATAACACCACCTCAAAGGATAAGGTAGAAAGAATTGCACTTCGAAATGCAAGAAGAATAATACTTGAACGCCTCAAAACAAAACATGTGTTGAGCACCATGTTTATTTTTTGAGTATAGCTTGGAGGATCACAACTTCAGGAGAAATCTTGAAGAACAATTGAAGAATGAAAAGAATCCTTGATGAACCACCATGTTGAGACTCCATGAAGAACTCCGGTAATAAAAGAATGATCAAATGAAAGAGAAGTTGAAAACACAAGGTGAAGCCTTGCAATGATTTAGATGGAGCTTTGCGACGGTATAACCGAGAAAACTTGGAACTCTGGAAAGAAAAGATGAAGCACCTCGAATCGAGAAATTACTTCATCATGAACAATCTCCGGAAGAAGGAATTAATCACTTGGATGAAACAATAATAAGAATTACGTTATGCCTATCCTTCACCAAATTAAATTGATGACAAGCAATGGATTTGGCATACTACTTATTCTCGTAGAAAGAATTAAGAGGGATATAGCGTAAACTTGAGAAGGTATTGATGGAACCACCGGTGGGATTTGTTAACAATGAAAGAATTGATAAATTGATACGATAACGAAGAAAGTGAAATCTTGAATGAACCACCGAAAGAATTGAAAACGAACGAAGTAAAGGGGTGAATCACCGGTAAGAATTAGAGAACGAATGAAGATACTTGAGGGAATTTGATACAAGAGAACGAAGAGATCACGAGCTGATTAGAGAATACTTGAGCAATGCACCAGTAAGATTTGGATAACGAGAGCTGAAATGTGAGGACGAAGAATTATGACATGATGGCCTTCGGAGGAAAAAATGGAAACAACTCATGAAATGCTCCGGATGGTAAGAAAAGAATTATGACAATCGAAAACAATTATGAGAGGATGGCATGAAGCTAGAACCATGAATCTTGAAGAGAATGGAGCAAGATTTAAGAGACACTCTTCTTCGGTCTTCAAATGTTGAGAGTGATGATGAGAACCATCATGCATTGTTTAGATACTCGGGAACAAAGAAGAATAGAAATGATGAACCAATGATGAAAATATTCTGAAAGCAATCTTGGATAAGGAAAATGATTGATGAAAATTCATTCTTACGTCAAACTTCGAAAGACTTTGGGAATGGCTCCGGGAAAATTAGAAGAGTCAGGTAAGATCCTGGGAAAAGACCTGTGGGTTAGGGCCCACTCAAAAGAAAACACCGTTGAAATGATTACTTGAAAGGGATATTGCAACAGTTGAATTAAATGGCTTGAATGAGATAACAATCTCCAAATAGCTTGAACAGATTAAGAATGGAAAGCACGAATCTTCTGAGATATCTTGAGCACTCCGGATAAGAATAGAGAGAGGTGAACAATTATGAGAGGCACCGGCATGGGATAGCATTTGAAACGAGGAAAGGATATGATCGACAAAGCTTGAATTGAATCCACCGAAGAAGAAAAGAGACGAAGAATAATAAACTTGAAGCTCCGTTAGTATCTTACTGAGAATCACCGGATAAGAACATTGATTGAAAAGAGTGAAGAGACTTCACATGAATAAATGGATACTTGATTAAAATAACCGAGTCCTTGAAGAAAAGGGTGGGAGGGCTTGAAAACAAAGGCAACTTGGGGACGGATGAAACAAACACCGTTGAGAAAACTTAGATTGATCTTGCGGATGTTGAAAATGATCGGATCCACTTGAAGAGAAGCACACCGGTTGGAAAAGAGTTGACATGATAACCTCAGTGATCAAAATGGATTAGTATTCACATAGCAATATGAGAACACCATTTAGGAAAGGTATGGTTTCAACATTTGACTTCGAAGCAACTCGAATACCACAAATAAAACAAAACAAAGGATTTGGCTTGCAGAATAAGCCGGAACAAATACATATGATAGAGATTTACCCAATCCCATATCATGCATCTGTCGGAAAGATATTCTAGGAGCTACTGGAATTCCCACCTATAAAACTCCCAAAACTTTCTGGTTATGCAATCTGGTGTTGGGGATACAGGGGAAGCAATATATCTCACCCAAACTAACAATACCTACATCCAAGCTGTATCCATCCGTCAACACATAACCAAGAAACCTTCGGAAATCGTGTACCTCAACCTTCGAAAAGCATCCGTTATACGAGCTATGGCAATACTCCCGAGCTCACCCCAGTACTGGGTTATCGGGGTTATCTCACCAACAACTGCATAAAAGAAATTTTCGATGTCGGCAAAACTCAGGTATTCCAGAACTGCAACGATAAAATTATGACGACAACACCTCGGAGCTCAACTCCCCGGGACACTGCCACAACCCCTAAATGTCAGGAGGCACCAAGAACAATGTTCTCGTCATAAGAATATCGGAACGATTCCAAGATACCCGCGAGATCCTAAAAATTTTTTAGTGAAATTTGAGGAGAGGAAAGACAAAACGTCTACGTCAGGAGTCCTCACCAGAGCGACGAAGGAGGCTGAGAAGTAAAAAGAATTCTACTCTCTGATATATATAATCCTCAGACTCAAAATAGTTTTCTTCTAGACTCAACAACGGCCAACAAACAAGGGGGCTCCTATGGTCAGTCGAGGCTCTGATACCAACTTGTCACGCCCAATATGCGACCCTATCCAAAAGGAACTCGAAGGTCCCACCAAGGATAGACCCGCATATTGGAACGCTTTTGCAAGGTGGATATCATTACATCAACATTACATAATAGATGGGGATAGCTACATAAGGCATACAATGCCACATGAATACAACATCACAATACATCAGAGCACCATCCGACAACGGATGAAACACAAACAGAAACTCAAACGACATCCACCCTGCTAGCCCAGGCTGCCGACCTGGAACCTATCCCCTGATCGAAGAAGCAGAAGAAGAACTCAACGCAAGCAAGCATCGCTCTCGCGTCATGATCATCGCATAACCTGTACCTGCAACTGTTGTTGTAGTAATCTGTGAGCCACGAGGACTCAGCAATCCCATTACCATGGGTATCAAGACTAGCAAAGCTTAAAGGGAAAGGAAGGGGTAAAGTGGTGAGGCTGCAGCAGCGACTAAGCATGATATGGTGGCTAACATACGCAAATAAGAGCGAGAAGAGAAGCAAGCGGAACGGTCGTCAACTAGTAATGATCAAGAAGTGATCCTGAACTCCTACTTACGTCAAACATAACCCAGAAACCGTGTTCACTTCCCGGACTCCGCCGAGAAGAGACCATCACGGCTACACACACGGTTGATGCGTTTTAATTCGGATCTGGTGTCAAGTTATCTACAACCGGACATTAACAAATTCCCATCTGCCAATAACCGCAGGCACGGCTTTCGAAAGATTATACCCTGCAGGGGTGTCCCAACTTAGCCCATGATAAGCTCTCGCGATCAACGAAGGAATAGACCTTCTCCCAGGAAGACCCGATCAGACTCGGAATCCCGGTTTACAAGACATTTCGACAATGGTAAAACAAGACCAGCAAAGCCGCCCGGATGTGCCGACAAATCCTGATAGGAGCTGCACATATCTCATTCTCAGGGCACACCGGATTGTCCAGACTTCCGGTAGGCCAACTCAGAGTTGCCCCTGGTGGCAACCGGCGGCCGACAGTTTGGACCAACACTCACAACGAGCACTGGCCCAGGGGGGGGTCAATAAAGATGACCCTCGGGCTCCGGAAACCCAAGGGAAAAAAGGCTAGGTGAGGCAAATGGTAAAACCAAGGTTGGGCCTTGCTGGAGGAGTTTTATTCAAAGCGAACTGTCAAGGGGGTCCCATAAATCACCCGACCGCGTAAGGAACGCAAACTCCGGGAACATAACACCAGTATGACGGAAACTAGGGCGGCAAGAGTGGAACAAAACACCAGGCAAAAGGCCGAGTCTTCCACCCTTTACCAAATATATAGATGCATTAATAATATAAGATATATTGTGATATCCCAACATAAAACCTGTCCACCATGGAGAAATCTTCAAACTTCACCTGCAGCTAACAACGCTATAAGAGGGGCTGAGCAAAGCGGTAACATAGCCAAACATTGGTTTGCATAGGAAAGGTGTCAAAGGTTAGAGGTTCATGGCAATATGGGATGGCTCGACAAACAGATGATAGGTAGCGCAGCAAAGCGATAGAACGAAGCAACTAGCATAGCAATGATAGTAGTGAGATCCAGGGTAGCGGTCATCTTGCCTGAATTCCCGCTAGGAAGAAGAACGAGTCTATGAAGAAGACAAGCGGAAGTAGTCGAACGAATCCTCACAACTCCGGAATGAAACTGAAGGCAACCCGGAAAGAAGCAAACAACATAATAAACACATAAGCATAAACATGACATGATGCACAAACAAGTATGATGCATGTCCGGTTAATGAGTCATGGCATGGCAAAGTGCAACAAACAATACTACAAGTTAAATGGAGCTCAATATGCAACGAGTTGCATATTGACGAAACACCACATCAATTATTTAGTTCGCTCTTGTTTATGTACCCAACAATATTAAATGTTGATTAACATGGCAAGAGGTGAAGTATAATGAAACTACCTATCTAGGCAAGTTTAAATGAGGCCGGAACAACAAACAACAATTCCGGAAAATCCCAATATGCAAATTATGGATTCGGTACTGTTCTGCCCTAAACACAATTTTAGAGTTGTTAAACAGTAAAACAAAGTGGACCATGTTAAACTAGGCATTTTTCCACCCCAAATACATATAAAGTTTATTAAAATCCGAGCTACGGTTATTTAGTTATGAAATAAATCATTTTAACGTGGCATAGGAGCAAATTTAAGCAAACAACATGTTAAGCATTTTTAACATAGATGAAAGTGGTATATTATTAATCTACACAATTTTCTGAGCATTTTACATATATAAATTATTTAAATCCGATGCACCATTTGTGAGTTATTAAATGCATGATGTATGAGGGTTTTCTATAAAACTGGTAAATCCTGGGATAATTAGACAAATTCACAGATGCTAAAAAAACCTACGCGGGCCGAAACTGATTGGCCCAACAGGAACAGGGGGGCGCTGGATCTGAAGCTCACCATGGGCTTCGGCCCAGCTGGAAGCAGAGGGAGGCCGACTGGGCTTGGGGATTTAGCGCTCCTAAGGCCCACGCGGCGGCAACGCGCTGCGGGCGCGGTCAACACGCCTGACTGGATCGAGCCAAGCTCGATGTAGGGAAAGTAGAGGGCAACGACAGGAACTTGGCGAAGAACCCGGCGAGGTGGACGAGGCACAGGGCGACAATCGGCTCGGAGCTGAGGGGTGCGGCCTCGGTCGTCGGCTGGACTTGGGGAAGCGGAGGTCGACGCGGAGGCGCGGGAGAGCAGAGGGGACTTGATGTTGAGGTCGTCCTCCTCGAGCGAAGCAGAGGAGGCGAGGTCGCAGGGCCGGCGGCATGGGACTCGTGATGGCGCCGGGGAACTTGGCGGCAGCAACAGGTCCAGGAGGAGTCGCGGGGGCTCTGGGTGGCATCGGTCCATGGCGCCAGTGTGCTCGCTAGACGGAGCGGCGCGAGGCCTCAAGGGCTCCTGGTGGCGCATCGAAGGAGGCGGGGAGGCAAAACCGAGGTCGACCCTTCCATTCCTGATGGCGGCGAGGCACGTCGAGGTCGACCATGGTAGCTGTGTTCCTGCGGGTCTCCATGGAAAAGACAGAGCAAGTGAGAGAGGGAACCAGAGGAATGGGAGAAGTAGAAGCAACGAGGGGTGCGGGTCCATTGACCGGTTTTTGGAGACGAGATGCGGCGGCGAGGAGGAGGTCCTGGAGGCGAGGGTCTTCGCTGGCTGCTCCGGCGAGCGGCACGAGGCGGCGGGGTCGAGCTTGGGGAGGCACGGGAGGTGGTGGATGGGTTGGATCGGTGGCTGGCTGTGGTTGGATCGAGGGGAGGCCTCGAGGGCTGGTTGGGTGAGAAGGGGATCTGGGAAGATCCCAATGAGAGAGTGGCGGCGGCGGGTAGGAGGAGATGGATGGATTGGACAGCCTAGGGTCTAGGGTGAGACTATAAATACCTCACAGATTAGGTTAGGGTCTATCTCGGTCCCTCCGATTATAATCGGGCGGTCGAAAAAGATAGGTTAGGAAAGTCTAAATAAGAAACGGAGATGTTTTATAGACGTTTGGAGATGATCCGGATCCAACGGTAACGACAGAGCGGGTCGATTTCGGGAAAAATTTCGGATGCACACACGGGGGGGTCTGTGGTTGTGCAAAGAGGGGGTTGGGCTGAGAAGAGAGAGAGAAGGCAGCCCGGCAGCAGTTTCCGGAGACCGAAAATGTCCGACGAAGGTACCGGCAACGATGCCGCTATATATTTAACGGTTGAGCTATCAAACGGACTCCGAATGCGATGAAATTTGGCAGGCGGTCTGTCTACACTATAATAAGACCGCATGACAAGTTTCAACCCATTCCGAGAACATTTTTATGCCACTTATAAAATAATATTTCGGAGGTGCCGCAGGCGCGTGCAAGTGTGGTCGGGCTCAGAACGGACAACGCAGAGAACCGGCGGAACCCAAACGGATGCAAGTTTTATGAAAACGATGCCGATGCAATGCGCATGATGACATGAGATGACATGCATAACAAGAACAAAATGCAAAACAACAGACAAAAACCAACCACGGAGGAAATAATAAATCACATCGCCGGAAATGGCAAGAGTCGGAGTTACGAATATGGAAAGTTGTATCCGGGGCATTACAACACTCCACCACTACAAGAGGATCTCGTGCCGAGATCTAGGATGGCACCGGAGAGAAGCGGAAGAGGAAGAGCAGAGGTAAAACTAAGTTGCTTCTTCGACAAACGAGTGAAACCACGAACCTTGAGAGGTTGAGCAATTAGAGAAGAACGAGATTGCAAACAATCCGTTGGAAAAGAGTAACGAGGAACATTACGATAACTTGAAGGTTGCAAAGACATGAATCAAGAGTTTAATGGACAAGATAGGGTTCAAAACGACTCCGGTTACAACAAGCTGAGAGAGGAAGAATTCGGGCAGCACTCCGGTTGAACATGGAAGGAATAGAACAGGAACTTGAGAAGATGGGAAGATACTTAATGAAATCAACAACACACTGCCTCCGGAACTATTGAAAGAATGGCATAATGGGTGAGAAGGACTTCAGACAGCACTCAGGTTGGCAAGAGAGGCAAAACTTGACAAGATGAAAGAACTTGAATGAGAACACAACACTCCGGTTAAATGGATAAGCATGAAAAGAACATGGTCCTCACAATTCGATATGATGAGTGAAGAGAGCAACATCATCATGCCTCCAGAAGAAAGAATAGAAGATAGATTGTTGGGATAAAGGGGCGGAGAAGAAAATGACAATTTCTGCCGCAAATGAACTTGGAAAGCATCCTTGCAAAGAAGGATTGAACGGAGTTGTTGGAAAACCAACAACGAAAAGAATAAGCTTGTGGTGGTCTCATGGAAAACATCCCAAAATTATGAGGTGACAACCGGCCACTAACAGAAACAATTGCTTGCTTGAGAACAATGAAGAGATGAAAAACCTCGTCCACCGAGAAGGATATGGAGAAAGCTTGGATCATTGATAAGCACCACAATAGCAACATTCCTTAAGGAAGGCTTTAGGTGAAATCTATACCAAGATAACTCCAAAGAAGAAGTTGATTGGTCGAAAAGATCTCTTGAACAAAGAGAAAACGATGGATTTAAAATACCTCATTCTTGACAACATATGAATAATGAAACATGAAGGAAATTGTCAAGAGTGACATAACACCACCTCAAAGGATAAGGTAGAAAGAATTGCACTTCGAAATGCAAGAAGAATAATACCTGAACGCCTCAAAACAAAACATGTGTTGAGCACCATGTTTATTTTTTGAGTATAGCTTGGAGGATCACAACTTCAAGAGAAATCTTGAAGAACAATTGAAGAATGAAAAGAATCCTTGATGAACCACCATGTTGAGACTCCATGAAGAACTCCGGTAATAAAAGAATGATCAAATGAAAGAGAAGTTGAAAACACAAGGTGAAGCCTTGCAATGATTTAGATGGAGCTTTGCGACGGTATAACCGAGAAAACTTGGAACTCTGGAAAGAAAAGATGAAGCACCTCGAATCGAGAAATTACTTCATCATGAACAATCTCCGGAAGAAGGAATTACTCACTTGGATGAAACAATAATAAGAATTATGTTATGCCTATCCTTCACCAAATTAAATTGATGACAAGCAATGGATTTGGCATACCACTTATTCTCCTAGAAAGAATTAAGAGGGATATAGCGTAAACTTGAGAAGGTATTGATGGAACCACCGGTGGGATTTGTTAACAATAAAAGAATTGATAAATTGATACGATAACGAAGAAAGTGAAATCTTGAATGAACCACCGAAAGAATTGAAAACGAATGAAGTAAAGGGGTGAATCACCGGTAAGAATTAGAGAACGAATGAAGATACTTGAGGGAATTTGATACAAGAGAACGAAGAGATCACGAGCTGATTAGAGAATACTTGAGCAATGCACCGGTAAGATTTGGATAACGAGAGCTGAAATGTGAGGACGAAGAATTATGACATGATGGCCTTCGGAGGAAAAAATGGAAACAACTCATGAAATGCTCCGGATGGTAAGAAAAGAATTATGACAATCGAAAACAATTATGAGAGGATGGCATGAAGCTAGAACCATGAATCTTGAAGAGAATGGAGCAAGATTTAAGAGACACTCTTCTTCGGTCTTCAAATGTTGAGAATGATGATGAGAACCATCATGCATTGTTGAGATACTCCGGAACAAAGAAGAATAGAAATGATGAACCAACGATGAAAATATTCTGAAAGCGATCTTGGATAAGGAAAATGACTGATGAAAATTCATTCTTACGTCAAACTTCAAAAGACTTTGGGAATGGCTCCAGGAAAATTAGAAGAGTCAGGTAAGATCCTGGGAAAAGACCTGTGGGTTAGGGCCCACTCAAAATAAAACACCATTGAAATGATTACTTGAAAGGGATATTGCAACGGTTGAATTAAATGGCTTGAATGAGATAATAATCTCCAAATAGCTTGAACAGATTAAGAATGGAAAGCACGAATCTTCTGAGATATCTTGAGCACCCCGGATAAGAATAGAGAGAGGTGAACAATTGTGAGAGGCACCGGCATGGGATAGCATTTGAAACGAGGAAAGGATATGATCGACAAAGCTTGAATTGAATCCACCGAAGAAGAAAAGAGACGAAGAATAATAAACTTGAAGCTCCGTTAGTATCTTACTGAGAATCACCGGATAAGAACATTGATTGAAAAGAGTGAAGAGACTTCACATGAACAAATGGATACTTGATTAAAATAACTGAGTCCTTGAAGAAAAGGGTGGGAGGGCTGGAAAACAAAGGCAACTTGGGGACGGATGAAACAAACACCGTTGAGAAAACTTAGATTGATCTTGCGGATGTTGAAAATGATCGGATCCACTTGAAGAGAAGCACACCGGTTGGAAAAGAGTTGACATGATAACCTCAATGATCAAAAAGGATTAGTATTCACATAGAAATATGAGAACACCATTTAGGAAAGGTATGGATTCAACATTTGACTTCGAAGCAACTCGAATACCACAAATAAAACAAAACAAAGGATTTGGCTTGCAGAATAAGCCGGAACAAATACATATGATAGAGATTTACCCAATCCCATATCATGCATCTGTCGGAAAGATATTCTAGGAGCTACTGGAATTCCCACCTATAAAACTCCCGAAACTTTCTAGTTATGCAATCTGGTGTTGGGGATACAGGGGAAGCAATATATCTCACCCAAACTAACAATACCTACATCCAAGCTGTATCCATCCGTCAACACATAACCAAGAAACCTTCGGAAATCGTGTACCTCAACCTTCGAAAAGCATCCGTTATACGAGCTATGGCAATACTCCCGAGCTCGCCCCATTACTGGGTTATCGGGGTTATCTCACCAACAACTGCATAAAAGAGATTTTCGAAGTCGGCAAAACTCAAGTATTCCAGAACTGCAACGATAAAATTATGATGACAACACCTCGGAGCTCAACTCCCCGGGACACTGCCACAACCCCTAAATGTCAGGAGGCACCAAGAACAATGTTCTCGTCATAAGAATATCGGAACGATTCCAAGATACCCACGAGATCCTAAAAAAATTTAGTGAAATTTGAGGAGAGGAAAGACAAAACATCTACGTCAGGAGTCCTCACCAGAGCGACGAAGGAGGCTGAGAAGTAAAAAGAATCCTACTCTCCGATATATATGATCCTAAGACTCAAAATAGTTTTCTTCTAGACTCAACAACGGCCAACAAACAAGGGGGCTCCTATGGTCGGTCGAGGCTCTGATACCAACTTGTCACGCCCAATATGCGACCCTATCCAAAAGGAACTCGAAGGTCCCACCAAGGATAGACCCGCATATTGGAAACGCTTTTGCAAGGTGGATATCATTACATCAACATTACATAATAGATGGGGATACATACATAAGGCATACAATGCCACACGAATACAACATCACAATACATAAGAGCACCATCCGACTACGGATGAAACACAAACAGAAACTCAAACGACATCCACCCTGCTAGCCCAGGCTGCCGACCTGGAACCTATCCCCTGATCGAAGAAGCAGAAGAAGAACTCAACGCAAGCAAGCATCGCTCTCGCGTCATGATCATCGATAAACCTGTACCTGCAACTGTTGTTGTAGTAATCTGTGAGCCACGAGGACTCAGCAATCCCATTACCATGGGTATCAAGACTAGCAAAGCTTAAAGGGAAAGGAAGGGGTAAAGTGGTGAGGCTGCAGCAGCGACTAAGCATGATATGGTGGCTAACATACGCAAATAAGAGCGAGAAGAGAGCAAGCAGAACGGTCGTCAACTAGTAATGATCAAGAAGTGATCCTGAACTCCTACTTACGTCAAACATAACCCAGAAACCGTGTTCACTTCCCGGACTCCGCCGAGAAGAGACCATCACGGCTACACACGCGGTTGATGCGTTTTAATTCGGATCTGGTGTCAAGTTATCTACAACCGGACATTAACAAATTCCCATCTGCCATAACCGCAGGCACGGCTTTCGAAAGATTATACCCTGCAGGGGTGTCCCAACTTAGCCCATGATAAGCTCTCGCGATCAACGAAGGAATAGACCTTCTCCCAGGAAGACCCGATCAGACTCGGAATCCCGGTTTACAAGACATTTCGACAATGGTAAAACAAGACCAGCAAAGCCGCCCGATGTGCCGACAAATCCCGATAGGAGCTGCACATATCTCGTTCTCAGGGCACACCGGATTGTCCAGACTTCCGGTAGGCCAACTCAGAGTTGCCCCTGGTGGCCACCGGCGGCCGACAGTTTGGACCAACACTCACAACGAGCACTGGCCCGGGGGGGGGGGTAAATAAAGATGACCCTCGGGCTCTGGAAACCCAAGGGAAAAAAGGCTAGGTGAGGCAAAAGGTAAAACCAAGGTTGGGCCTTGCTGGAGGAGTTTTATTCAAAGCAAACTGTCAAGGGGGTCCCATAAATCACCCGACCGCGTAAGGAACGCAAACTCCGGGAACATAACACCGGTATGACGGAAACTAGGGCGGCAAGAGTGGAACAAAACACCAGGCAAAAGGCCGAGTCTTCCACCCTTTACCAAATATATAGATGCATTAATAATATAAGAGATATTGTGATATCCCAACATAAACCCTATCCACCATGGAGAAATCTTCAAACTTCACCTGCAGCTAACAACGCTATAAGAGGGGCTGAGCAAAGCGGTAACATAGCCAAACAATGGTTTGCATAGGAAAGGTGTCAAAGGTTAGAGGTTCATGGCAATATGGGATGGCTCGATAAACAGATGATAGGTAGCGCAGCAAAGCGATAGAACGAAGCAACTAGCATAGCAATGATAGTAGTGAGATCCAGGGTAGCGGTCATCTTGCCTAAAATCCCGCTAGGAAGAAGAACGAGTCCATGAAGAAGACAAGCGGAAGTAGTCGAACGAATCCTCACAACTCCGGAACGAAACCGAAGGCAACCCGGAAAGAAGCAAACAACATAGTAAACACACAAGCATAAACATGACATGATGCACAAACAAGTATGATGCATGTCCGGTTAATGAGTCATGGCATGGCAAAGTGCAACAAACAATACTACAAGTTAAATGGAGCTCAATATGCAACGAGTTGCATATTGACGAAACACCACATCAATTATTTAGTTCGCTCTTGTTTATGTACCCAACAATATTAAATGTTGATTAACATGGCAAGAGGTGAAGTATAATGAAACTACCTATCTAGGCAAGTTTAAATGAGGCCGGAACAACAAACAACAATTCCGGAAAATCCCCATATGCAAATTATGGATTCGGTACTGTTCTACCCTAAACACAATTTTAGAGTTGTTAAACAGTAAAACAAAGTGGACCATGTTAAACTAGTCATTTTTCCACCCCAAATACATATAAAGTTTATTAAAATCCGAGCTACGGTTATTTAGTTATGAAATAAATCATTTTAACATGGCATAGGAGCAAATTTAAGCAAACAACATGTTAAACATTTTTAACATAGATGAAAGTGGTATATTATTAATCTACACAATTTTCTGAGCATTTTACATATATAAATTATTTAAATCCGATGCACCATTTGTGAGTTCTTAAATGCATGATGTATGAGGGTTTTTCTGTAAAACTAGTAAATCCTGGGATAATTAGACAAATTCACAGATGCTAAAAAAAACCTACGCGGGCCGAAACTGATTGGCCCAACAGGAACAGGGGGGCGCTGGATCTGAAGCTCACCATGGGCTTCGGCCCAGCTGGAAGCAGAGGGAGGCCGACTGGGCCTTGGGGATTTAGCGCTCCTAAGGCCCACGCGGCGGCAACGCGCTGCGGGCGCGGTCAACGCGCCTGACTGGATCGAGCCAGCTCGATGTAGGGGAAGTAGGGGCAGCGACAGGAACTTGGCGAAGAAACCCAGCGAGGTGGACGAGGCGCAGGGCGACAATCGGCTCGGAGCTGAGGGGTGCGGCCTCGGTCGTCGGCTGGACTTGGGGAAGCGGAGGTCGACGCGGAGGCGCGGGAGAGCAGAGGGACCTTGATGTTGAGGTCATCCTCCTCGAGCGAAGCAGAGGAGGCGAGGTCGCAGGGCCAGCGGCATGGACTCGCGATGGCGCTGGGAAACTTGGCCTGGCAGCAGCAGGTCCAGGAGGAGTCGCGGGGGCTCTTGGTGGCATCGGTCCATGGCGCCGGTGTGCTCGCTAGACGGAGCGGCGCGAGGCCTCAAGGGATCCTGGTGGCGCATCAAAGGAGGCGGGGAGGCAAAACCGAGGTCGACCCTTCCATTCCCGACGGCGGCGAGGCACGTCGAGGTCGACCATGGTAGCTGTGTTCCTGCGGGTCTCCATGGAAAAGACAGAGCAAGTGAGAGAGGGAACCGGAGGAATGGGAGAAGTAGAAGCAACGAGCGGTGCGGGTCCATTGACCGGTTTTTGGAGACGAGATGGGGCGGCGAGGAGGAGGTCCTGGAGGCGAGGGTCGTCGCTGGCTGCTCCGGCGAGCGGCGCGAGGCGGCGGGGTCGAGCTTGGGGAGGCACGGGAGGTGGTGGATGGGTTGGATCGGTGGCTGGCTGTGGTTGGATCGAGGGGAGGCCTCGAGGGCTGGTTGGGTGAGAAGGGGATCTGGGAAGATCCCAATGAGAGAGTGCGGCGGCGGGTAGGAGGAGATGGATGGATTGGACAGCCTAGGGTCTAGGGTGAGACTATAAATACCTCACAGATTAGGTTAGGGGCTATCTCGGTCCCTCCGATTATAATCGGGCGGTCGAGAAAAGATAGGTTAGGAAAGTCTAAATAAGAAACGGAGATGTTTTATAGACGTTTGGAGATGATCCGGATCCAACGGTAACGACAGAGCGGGTCGATTTCGGGAAAAATTTCGGACGCACACACGGGGGGGTCTGTGGTTGTGCAAAGAGGGGGTTGGGCTGAGAAGAGAGAGAGAAGGCAGCCCGGCAGCAGTTTCCAGAGACCGAAAATGTCCGACGAAGGTACCGGCAACGATGCCGCTATATATTTAACGGTTGAGCTATCAAACGGACTCCGAATGCGATGAAATTTGGCAGGCGGTCTGTCTACACTATAATAAGACCGCATGACAAGTTTCAACCCATTCCGAGAACATTTTTATGCCACTTATAAAATAATATTTCGGAGGTGCCGCGGGCGCGTGCAAGTGTGGTCGGGCTCAGAACGGACAATGGAGAGAACCGGCGGAACCCAAACGGATGCAAGTTTTATGAAAACGATGCCGATGCAATGCGCATGATGACATGAGATGACATGCATAACAAGAACAAAATGCAAAACAACAGACAAAAACCCAACCACGGAGGAAATAATAAATCACATCGCCGGAAATGGCAAGAGTCGGAGTTACGAATATGGAAAGTTGTATCCGGGGCGTTACAACACTCCACCACTACAAGAGGATCTCGTGCCGAGATCTAGGATGGCACCGGAGAGAAGCGGAAGAGGAAGAGCAGAGGTAAAACTAAGTTGCTTCTTCGACAAACGAGTGAAACCACGAACCTTGAGAGGTTGAGCAATTAGAGAAGAACGAGATTGCAAACAATCCGTTGGAAAAGAGGAACGAGGAACATTACGATAACTTGAAGGTTGCAAAGACATGAATCAAGAGTTTAATGGACAAGATAGGGTTCAAAACGACTCCGGTTACAACAAGCTGAGAGAGGAAGAATTCGGGCAGCACTCCGGTTGAACATGGAAGGAATAGAACAGGAACTTGAGAAGATGGGAAGATACTTAATGAAATCAACAACACACTGCCTCCGGAACTATTGAAAGAATGGCATAATGGGTGAGAAGGACTTCAGACAGCACTCAGGTTGGCAAGAGAGGCAAAACTTGACAAGATGAAAGAACTTGAATGAGAACACAACACTCCGGTTAAATGGATAAGCATGAAAAGAACATGGTCCTCACAATTCGATATGATGAGTGAAGAGAGCAACATCATCATGCCTCCAGAAGAAAGAATAGAAGATAGATTGTTGGGATAAAGGGGCGGAGAAGAAAATGACAATTTCTGCCGCAAATGAACTTGGAAAGCATCCTTGCAAAGAAGGATTGAACGGAGTTGTTGGAAAACCAACAACGAAAAGAATAAGCTTGTGGTGGTCTCATGGAAAACATCCCAAAATTATGAGGTGACAACCGGCCACTAACGGAAACAATTGCTTGCTTGAGAACAATGAAGAGATGAAAAACCTCGTTCACCGAGAAGGATATGGAGAAAGCTTGGATCATTGATAAGCACCACAATAGCAACATTCCTTAAGGAAGGCTTTAGGTGAAATCTATACCAAGATAACTCCAAAGAAGAAGTTGATTGGTCGAAAAGATCTCTTGAACAAAGAGAAAACGATGGATTTAAAATACCTCATTCTTGACAACATATGAATCATGAAACATGAAGGAAATTGTCAAGAGTGACATAACACCACCTCAAAGGATAAGGTAGAAAGAATTGCACTTCGAAATGCAAGAAGAATAATACTTGAACGCCTCAAAACAAAACATGTGTTGAGCACCATGTTTATTTTTTGAGTATAGCTTGGAGGATCACAACTTCAAGAGAAATCTTGAAGAACAATTGAAGAATGAAAAGAATCCTTGATGAACCACCATGTTGAGACTCCATGAAGAACTCCGGTAATAAAAGAATGATCAAATGAAAGAGAAGTTGAAAACACAAGGTGAAGCCTTGCAATGATTTAGATGGAGCTTTGCGACGGTATAACCGAGAAAACTTGGAACTCTGGAAAGAAAAGATGAAGCACCTCGAATCGAGAAATTACTTCATCATGAACAATCTCCGGAAGAAGGAATTACTCACTTGGATGAAACAATAATAATAATTATGTTATGCCTATCCTTCACCAAATTAAATTGATGACAAGCAATGGATTTGGCATACTACTTATTCTCGTAGAAAGAATTAAGAGGGATATAGCGTAAACTTGAGAAGGTATTGATGGAACCACCGGTGGGATTTGTTAACAATAAAAGAATTGATAAATTGATACGATAACGAAGAAAGTGAAATCTTGAATGAACCACCGAAAGAATTGAAAACGAATGAAGTAAAGGGGTGAATCACCGGTAAGAATTAGAGAACGAATGAAGATACTTGAGGGAATTTGATACAAGAGAACGAAGAGATCACGAGCTGATTAGAGAATACTTGAGCAATGCACCGGTAAGATTTGGATAACGAGAGCTGAAATGTGAGGACGAAGAATTATGACATGATGGCCTTCGGAGGAAAAAATGGAAACAACTCATGAAATGCTCCGGATGGTAAGAAAAGAATTATGACAATCGAAAACAATTATGAGAGGATGGCATGAAGCTAGAACCATGAATCTTGAAGAGAATGGAGCAAGATTTAAGAGACACTCTTCTTCGGTCTTCAAATGTTGAGAATGATGATGAGAACCATCATGCATTGTTGAGATACTCCGGAACAAAGAAGAATAGAAATGATGAACCAACGATGAAAATATTCTGAAAGCGATCTTGGATAAGGAAAATGACTGATGAAAATTCATTCTTACGTCAAACTTCAAAAGACTTTGGGAATGGCTCCGGGAAAATTAGAAGAGTCAGGTAAGATCCTGGGAAAAGACCTGTGGGTTAGGGCCCACTCAAAATAAAACACCATTGAAATGATTACTTGAAAGGGATATTGCAACGGTTGAATTAAATGGCTTGAATGAGATAATAATCTCCAAATAGCTTGAACAGATTAAGAATGGAAAGCACGAATCTTCTGAGATATCTTGAGCACCCCGGATAAGAATAGAGAGAGGTGAACAATTGTGAGAGGCACCGGCATGGGATAGCATTTGAAACGAGGAAAGGATATGATCGACAAAGCTTGAATTGAATCCACCGAAGAAGAAAAGAGACGAAGAATAATAAACTTGAAGCTCCGTTAGTATCTTACTGAGAATCACCGGATAAGAACATTGATTGAAAAGAGTGAAGAGACTTCACATGAACAAATGGATACTTGATTAAAATAACTGAGTCCTTGAAGAAAAGGGTGGGAGGGCTGGAAAACAAAGGCAACTTGGGGACGGATGAAACAAACACCGTTGAGAAAACTTAGATTGATCTTGCGGATGTTGAAAATGATTGGATCCACTTGAAGAGAAGCACACCGGTTGGAAAAGAGTTGACATGATAACCTCAATGATCAAAAAGGATTAGTATTCACATAGAAATATGAGAACACCATTTAGGAAAGGTATGGATTCAACATTTGACTTCGAAGCAACTCGAATACCACAAATAAAACAAAACAAAGGATTTGGCTTGCAGAATAAGCCGGAACAAATACATATGATAGAGATTTACCCAATCCCATATCATGCATCTGTCGGAAAGATATTCTAGGAGCTACTGGAATTCCCACCTATAAAACTCCCGAAACTTTCTGGTTATGCAATCTGGTGTTGGGGATACAGGGGAAGCAATATATCTCACCCAAACTAACAATACCTACATCCAAGCTGTATCCATCCGTCAACACATAACCAAGAAACCTTCGGAAATCGTGTACCTCAACCTTTGAAAAGCATCCGTTATACGAGCTATGGCAATACTCCCGAGCTCGCCCCATTACTGGGTTATCGGGGTTATCTCACCAACAACTGCATAAAAGAGATTTTCGAAGTCGGCAAAACTCAAGTATTCCAGAACTGCAACAATAAAATTATGATGACAACACCTCGGAGCTCAACTCCCCGGGACACTGCCACAACCCCTAAATGTCAGGAGGCACCAAGAACAATGTTGTCGTCATAAGAATATCGGAACGATTCCAAGATACCCACGAGATCCTAAAAAAATTTAGTGAAATTTGAGGAGAGGAAAGACAAAACATCTACGTCAGGAGTCCTCACCAGAGCGACGAATGAGGCTGAGAAGTAAAAAGAATCCTACTCTCCGATATATATGATCCTAAGACTCAAAATAGTTTTCTTCTAGACTCAACAACGTCCAACAAACAAGGGGGCTCCTATGGTCGGTCGAGGCTCTGATACCAACTTGTCACGCCCAATAAGAGACCCTATCCAAAAGGAACTCGAAGGTCCCACCAAGGATAGACCCGCATATTGGAACGCTTTTGCAAGGTGGATATCATTACATCAACATTACATAATAGATGGGGATAGCTACATAAGGCATACAATGCCACATGAATACAACATCACAATACATCAGAGCACCATCCGACTACGGATGAAACACAAACAGAAACTCAAACGACATCCACACTGCTAGCCCAGGCTGCCGACCTGGAACCTATCCCCTGATCGAAGAAGCAGCAGGAGAACTCAACGCAAGCAAGCATCGCTCTCGCGTCATGATCATCGGATAAACCTGTACCTGCAACTGTTGTTGTAGTAATCTGTGAGCCACGAGGACTCAGCAATCCCATTACCATGGGTATCAAGACTAGCAAAGCTTAATAGGAAAGGAAGGGGTAAAGTGGTGAGGCTGCAGCAGCGACTAAGCATGATATGGTGGCTAACATACGCAAATAAGAGCGAGACGAGAACAAGCAGAACGGTCGTCAACTAGTAATGATCAAGAAGTGATCCTGAACTCCTACTTACGTCAAACATAACCCAGAAACCGTGTTCACTTCCCGGACTCCGCCGAGAAGAGACCATCATGGCTACACACACGGTTGATGCGTTTTAATTCGGATCTGGTGTCAAGTTATCTACAACCGGACATTAACAAATTCCCATCTGCCACTAACCGCAGGCACGGCTTTCGAAAGATTATACACTGCAGGGGTGTCCCAACTTAGCCCATGATAAGCTCTCGCGATCAACAAAGGAATAGACCTTCTCCCAGGAAGACCCGATCAGACTCGGAATCCCGGTTTACAAGACATTTCGACAATGGTAAAACAAGACCAGCAAAGCCGCCCGGATGTGCCGACAAATCCCGATAGGAGCTGCACATATCTCGTTCTCAGGGCACACCGGATTGTCCAGACTTCCGGTAGGCCAACTCAGAGTTGCCCCTGGTGGCCACCGGCGGCCGACAGTTTGGACCAACACTCACAACGAGCACTGGCCCGGGGGGGGGGGTAAATAAAGATGACCCTCGGGCTCTGGAAACCCAAGGGAAAAAAGGCTAGGTGAGGCAAAAGGTAAAACCAAGGTTGGGCCTTGCTGGAGGAGTTTTATTCAAAGCAAACTGTCAAGGGGGTCCCATAAATCACCCGACCGCGTAAGGAACGCAAACTCCGGGAACATAACACCGGTATGACGGAAACTAGGGCGGCAAGAGTGGAACAAAACACCAGGCAAAAGGCCGAGTCTTCCACCCTTTACCAAATATATAGATGCATTAATAATATAAGAGATATTGTGATATCCCAACATAAACCCTATCCACCATGGAGAAATCTTCAAACTTCACCTGCAGCTAACAACGCTATAAGAGGGGCTGAGCAAAGCGGTAACATAGCCAAACAATGGTTTGCATAGGAAAGGTGTCAAAGGTTAGAGGTTCATGGCAATATGGGATGGCTCGATAAACAGATGATAGGTAGCGCAGCAAAGCGATAGAACGAAGCAACTAGCATAGCAATGATAGTAGTGAGATCCAGGGTAGCGGTCATCTTGCCTAAAATCCCGCTAGGAAGAAGAACGAGTCCATGAAGAAGACAAGCGGAAGTAGTCGAACGAATCCTCACAACTCCGGAACGAAACCGAAGGCAACCCGGAAAGAAGCAAACAACATAGTAAACACACAAGCATAAACATGACATGATGCACAAACAAGTATGATGCATGTCCGGTTAATGAGTCATGGCATGGCAAAGTGCAACAAACAATACTACAAGTTAAATGGAGCTCAATATGCAACGAGTTGCATATTGACGAAACACCACATCAATTATTTAGTTCGCTCTTGTTTATGTACCCAACAATATTAAATGTTGATTAACATGGCAAGAGGTGAAGTATAATGAAACTACCTATCTAGGCAAGTTTAAATGAGGCCGGAACAACAAACAACAATTCCGGAAAATCCCCATATGCAAATTATGGATTCGGTACTGTTCTACCCTAAACACAATTTTAGAGTTGTTAAACAGTAAAACAAAGTGGACCATGTTAAACTAGTCATTTTTCCACCCCAAATACATATAAAGTTTATTAAAATCCGAGCTACGGTTATTTAGTTATGAAATAAATCATTTTAACATGGCATAGGAGCAAATTTAAGCAAACAACATGTTAAACATTTTTAACATAGATGAAAGTGGTATATTATTAATCTACACAATTTTCTGAGCATTTTACATATATAAATTATTTAAATCCGATGCACCATTTGTGAGTTCTTAAATGCATGATGTATGAGGGTTTTTCTGTAAAACTAGTAAATCCTGGGATAATTAGACAAATTCACAGATGCTAAAAAAAACCTACGCGGGCCGAAACTGATTGGCCCAACAGGAACAGGGGGGCGCTGGATCTGAAGCTCACCATGGGCTTCGGCCCAGCTGGAAGCAGAGGGAGGCCGACTGGGCTTGGGGATTTAGCGCTCCTAAGGCCCACGCGGCGGCAACGCGCTGCGGGCGCGGTCAACGCGCCTGACTGGATCGAGCCAAGCTCGATGTAGGGGAAGTAGAGGGCAGCGACAGGAACTTGGCGAAGAACCCAGCGAGGTGGACGAGGCGCAGGGCGACAATCGGCTCGGAGCTGAGGGGTGCGGCCTCGGTCGTCGGCTGGACTTGGGGAAGCGGAGGTCGACGCGGAGGCGCGGGAGAGCAGAGGGGACTTGATGTTGAGGTCATCCTCCTCGAGCGAAGCAGAGGAGGCGAGGTCGCAGGGCCAGCGGCATGGGACTCGCGATGGCGCCGGGGAACTTGGCGGCAGCAGCAGGTCCAGGAGGAGTCGCGGGGGCTCTTGGTGGCATCGGTCCATGGCGCCGGTGTGCTCGCTAGACGGAGCGGCGCGAGGCCTCAAGGGATCCTGGTGGCGCATCAAAGGAGGCGGGGAGGCAAAACCGAGGTCGACCCTTCCATTCCCGACGGCGGCGAGGCACGTCGAGGTCGACCATGGTAGCTGTGTTCCTGCGGGTCTCCATGGAAAAGACAGAGCAAGTGAGAGAGGGAACCGGAGGAATGGGAGAAGTAGAAGCAACGAGCGGTGCGGGTCCATTGACCGGTTTTTGGAGACGAGATGGGGCGGCGAGGAGGAGGTCCTGGAGGCGAGGGTCGTCGCTGGCTGCTCCGGCGAGCGGCGCGAGGCGGCGGGGTCGAGCTTGGGGAGGCACGGGAGGTGGTGGATGGGTTGGATCGGTGGCTGGCTGTGGTTGGATCGAGGGGAGGCCTCGAGGGCTGGTTGGGTGAGAAGGGGATCTGGGAAGATCCCAATGAGAGAGTGGCGGCGGCGGGTAGGAGGAGATGGATGGATTGGACAGCCTAGGGTCTAGGGTGAGACTATAAATACCTCACAGATTAGGTTAGGGCTATCTCGGTCCCTCCGATTATAATCGGGCGGTCGAGAAAAGATAGGTTAGGAAAGTCTAAATAAGAAACGGAGATGTTTTATAGACGTTTGGAGATGATCCGGATCCAACGGTAACGACAGAGCGGGTCGATTTCGGGAAAAATTTCGGACGCACACACGGGGGGGTCTGTGGTTGTGCAAAGAGGGGGTTGGGCTGAGAAGAGAGAGAGAAGGCAGCCCGGCAGCAGTTTCCAGAGACCGAAAATGTCCGACGAAGGTACCGGCAACGATGCCGCTATATATTTAACGGTTGAGCTATCAAACGGACTCCGAATGCGATGAAATTTGGCAGGCGGTCTGTCTACACTATAATAAGACCGCATGACAAGTTTCAACCCATTCCGAGAACATTTTTATGCCACTTATAAAATAATATTTCGGAGGTGCCGCGGGCGCGTGCAAGTGTGGTCGGGCTCAGAACGGACAATGGAGAGAACCGGCGGAACCCAAACGGATGCAAGTTTTATGAAAACGATGCCGATGCAATGCGCATGATGACATGAGATGACATGCATAACAAGAACAAAATGCAAAACAACAGACAAAAACCCAACCACGGAGGAAATAATAAATCACATCGCCGGAAATGGCAAGAGTCGGAGTTACGAATATGGAAAGTTGTATCCGGGGCGTTACAACACTCCACCACTACAAGAGGATCTCGTGCCGAGATCTAGGATGGCACCGGAGAGAAGCGGAAGAGGAAGAGCAGAGGTAAAACTAAGTTGCTTCTTCGACAAACGAGTGAAACCACGAACCTTGAGAGGTTGAGCAATTAGAGAAGAACGAGATTGTAAACAATCCATTGGAAAAGAGGAACGAGGAACATTACGATAACTTGAAGGTTGCAAAGACATGAATCAAGAGTTTAATGGACAAGATAGGGTTCAAAACGACTCCGGTTACAACAAGCTGAGAGAGGAAGAATTCGGGCAGCACTCCGGTTGAACATGGAAGGAATAGAACAGGAACTTGAGAAGATGGGAAGATACTTAATGAAATCAACAACACACTGCCTCCGGAACTATTGAAAGAATGGCATAATGGGTGAGAAGGACTTCAGACAGCACTCAGGTTGGCAAGAGAGGCAAAACTTGACAAGATGAAAGAACTTGAATGAGAACACAACACTCCGGTTAAATGGATAAGCATGAAAAGAACATGGTCCTCACAATTCGATATGATGAGTGAAGAGAGCAACATCATCATGCCTCCAGAAGAAAGAATAGAAGATAGATTGTTGGGATAAGGGGCGGAGAAGAAAATGACAATTTCTGCCGCAAATGAACTTGGAAAGCATCCTTGCAAAGAAGGATTGAACGGAGTTGTTGGAAAACCAACAACGAAAGAATAAGCTTGTGGTGGTCTCATGGAAAACATCCCAAAATTATGAGGTGACAACCGGCCACTATCGGAAACAATTGCTTGCTTGAGAACAATGAAGAGATGAAAAACCTCGTTCACCGAGAAGGATATGGAGAAAGCTTGGATCATTGATAAGCACCACAATAGCAACATTCCTTAAGGAGGCTTTAGGTGAAATCTATACCAAGATAACTCCAAAGAAGAAGTTGATTGGTCGAAAAGATCTCTTGAACAAAGAGAAAACGATGGATTTAAAATACCTCATTCTTGAAAACATATGAATCATGAAACATGAAGGAAATTGTCAAGAGTGACATAACACCACCTCAAAGGATAAGGTAGAAAGAATTGCACTTCGAAATGCAAGAAGAATAATACTTGAACGCCTCAAACCAAAACATGTGTTGAGCACCATGTTTATTTTTTGAGTATAGCTTGGAGGATCACAACTTCAAGAGAAATCTTGAAGAACAATTGAAGAATGAAAAGAATCCTTGATGAACCACCATGTTGAGACTCCATGAAGAACTCCGGTAATAAAAGAATGATCAAATGAAAGAGAAGTTGAAAACACAAGGTGAAGCCTTGCAATGATTTAGATGGAGCTTTGCGACGGTATAACCGAGAAAACTTGGAACTCTGGAAAGAAAAGATGAAGCACCTCGAATCGAGAAATTACTTCATCATGAACAATCTCCGGAAGAAGGAATTACTCACTTGGATGAAACAATAATAATAATTATGTTATGCCTATCCTTCACCAAATTAAATTGATGACAAGCAATGGATTTGGCATACTACTTATTCTCGTAGAAAGAATTAAGAGGGATATAGCGTAAACTTGAGAAGGTATTGATGGAACCACCGGTGGGATTTGTTAACAATAAAAGAATTGATAAATTGATACGATAACGAAGAAAGTGAAATCTTGAATGAACCACCGAAAGAATTGAAAACGAATGAAGTAAAGGGGTGAATCACCGGTAAGAATTAGAGAACGAATGAAGATACTTGAGGGAATTTGATACAAGAGAACGAAGAGATCACGAGCTGATTAGAGAATACTTGAGCAATGCACCGGTAAGATTTGGATAACGAGAGCTGAAATGTGAGGACGAAGAATTATGACATGATGGCCTTCGGAGGAAAAAATGGAAACAACTCATGAAATGCTCCGGATGGTAAGAAAAGAATTATGACAATCGAAAACAATTATGAGAGGATGGCATGAAGCTAGAACCATGAATCTTGAAGAGAATGGAGCAAGATTAAGAGACACTCTTCTTCGGTCTTCAAATGTTGAGAATGATGATGAGAACCATCATGCATTGTTGAGATACTCCGGAACAAAGAAGAATAGAAATGATGAACCAACGATGAAAATATTCTGAAAGCGATCTTGGATAAGGAAAATGACTGATGAAAATTCATTCTTACGTCAAACTTCAAAAGACTTTGGGAATGGCTCCGGGAAAATTAGAAGAGTCAGGTAAGATCCTGGGAAAAGACCTGTGGGTTAGGGCCCACTCAAAATAAAACACCATTGAAATGATTACTTGAAAGGGATATTGCAACGGTTGAATTAATGGCTTGAATGAGATAATAATCTCCAAATAGCTTGAACAGATTAAGAATGGAAAGCACGAATCTTCTGAGATATCTTGAGCACCCCGGATAAGAATAGAGAGAGGTGAACAATTGTGAGAGGCACCGGCATGGGATAGCATTTGAAACGAGGAAAGGATATGATCGACAAGCTTGAATTGAATCCACCGAAGAAGAAAAGAGACGAAGAATAATAAACTTGAAGCTCCGTTAGTATCTTACTGAGAATCACCGGATAAGAACATTGATTGAAAAGAGTGAAGAGACTTCACATGAACAAATGGATACTTGATTAAAATAACTGAGTCCTTGAAGAAAAGGGTGGGAGGGCTGGAAAACAAAGGCAACTTGGGACGGATGAAACAAACACCGTTGAGAAAACTTAGATTGATCTTGCGGATGTTGAAAATGATTGGATCCACTTGAAGAGAAGCACACCGGTTGGAAAAGAGTTGACATGATAACCTCAATGATCAAAAAGGATTAGTATTCACATAGAAATATGAGAACACCATTTAGGAAAGGTATGGATTCAACATTTGACTTCGAAGCAACTCGAATACCACAAATAAAACAAAACAAAGGATTTGGCTTGCAGAATAAGCCGGAACAAATACATATGATAGAGATTTACCCAATCCCATATCATGCATCTGTCGGAAAGATATTCTAGGAGCTACTGGAATTCCCACCTATAAAACTCCCAAACTTTCTGGTTATGCAATCTGGTGTTGGGGATACAGGGGAAGCAATATATCTCACCCAAACTAACAATACCTACATCCAGCTGTATCCATCCGTCAACACATAACCAAGAAACCTTCGGAAATCATGTACCTCAACCTTCGAAAAGCATCCGTTATACGAGTTATGGCAATACTCCCGAGCTCGCCCCAGTACTGGGTTATCGGGGTTATCTCACCAACAACTGCATAAAAGAGATTTTCGATGTCGGCAAAACTCAGGTATTCCAGAACTGCAACGATAAAATTGTGACGACAACACCTCAGAGCTCGACTCCCCGGGTCAAAGCCACATAAATAGACAGGAGGCACCAAGAACAATGTTCTCGTCACAAAACCATCAGAACGATTCCAAGATACCCGCGTGATCCTAAAACTTTGTTTTTAGTGAAATTTGAGGAGAGGACAGTCAAAACATCTACGTCAGGAGACCTCACCAGAGCGACGAAAGGGGGCTGAGGAGTAAAAAGAATCCTACTCTCCGATATATATAATCCTAAGACTCAAAATAGTTTTCTTCTAGACTCAACAACGGCCAACAATCAAGGGGGCTCCTATGGTCGGTCGAGGCTCTGATACCAACTTGTCACGCCCAATATGCGACCCTATCCAAAAGGAACTCGAAGGTCCCACCAAGGATAGACCCGCATATTGAAACGCTTTTGCAAGGTGGATATCATTACATCAACATTACATAATAGATGGGGATACATACATAAGGCATACAATGCCACATGAATACAACATCACAATACATAAGAGCATCATCCGTCTACGGATGAATCACAAACAGAAACTCAAACGACATCCACCCTGCTAGCCCAGGCTGCCGACCTGGAACCTATCCCCTGATCGAAGAAGCAGAAGAAGAACTCAACGCAAGCAAGCATCGCTCTCGCGTCATGATCATCGCATAACCTGTACCTGCAACTGTTGTTGTAGTAATCTGTGAGCCACGAGGACTCAGCAATCCCATTACCATGGGTATCAAGACTAGCAAAGCTTAATAGGAAAGGAAGGGGTAAAGTGGTGAGGCTGCAGCAGCGACTAAGCATGATATGGTGGCTAACATACGCAAATAAGAGCGAGAAGAGAAAAAGTGGAACGGTCGTCAACTAGTAATGATCAAGAAGTGATCCTGAACTCCTACTTACGTCAAACATAACCCAGAAACCGTGTTCACTTCCCGGACTCCGCCGAGAAGAGACCATCACGGCTACACACGCGGTTGATGCGTTTTAATTCGGATCTGGTGTCAAGTTATCTACAACCGGACATTAACAAATTCCCATCTGCCTATAACCGCAGGCACGGCTTTCGAAAGATTATACCCTGCCGGGGTGTCCCAACTTAGCCCATGACAAGCTCTCGCGATCAACAAAGGAATAGACCTTCTCCCAGGAAGACCCGATCAGACTCGGAATCCCGGTTTACAAGACATTTCGACAATGGTAAAACAAGACCAGCAAAGCCGCCCGGATGTGCCGACAAATCCCGATAGGAGTCGCACGTACCTCGTTCTCAGGGCACACCGGATGAGCAAGATGATGGGTTGGCATAGACCCTGGTTGCCCAGGGGGCGCCGGACATCGCTCGGTTTGGACCAACACTTAGACAAGCACTGGCCCGGGGGGGGGGGGGTAAATAAAGATGACCCTCGGGCTCTGGAAACCCAAGGGAAAAAGGGGTAGGTGAGGCAAATGGTAAAACCAATGTTGGGCCTTGCTGGAGGAGTTTTATTCAAAGCGAACTGTCAAGGGGGTCCCATAAATCACCCGACCGCGTAAGGAACGCAAAATCCGGGAACATAACACCGGTATGACGGAAACTAGGGCGGGCAAGAGTGGAACAAAACACCAGGCAAAAGGCCGAGCCTTCCACCCTTTACCAAATATATAGATGCATTAATAATATAAAAGATATTGTGATATCCCAACCAAAATCCTGTCCACCATGGAGGAATCTTCAACTTCACCTGCAACTAGCAACGCTATAAGAGGGGCTGAGCAAAGCGGTAACATAGCCAAACAACGGTTTGCATAGGAAAGGTGTCAAAGGTTAGAGGTTCATGGCAACATGGGATGGCTCGACAAACAGATGATAGGTAGCGCAGCAAAGCGATAGAACGAAGCAACTAGCATAGCAATGATAGTAGTGAGATCCAGGGTAGCGGTCATCTTGCCTGAAATCCCGCAAGGAAGAAGAACGAGTCCATGAAGAAGACAACGGAAGTAGTCGAACGAATCCTCACAACTCGCAACGTTACCGAACTAAGAAGCAACACCGGAAAGAAGCAAACAACATGGTAAACACACAAGCATAAACATGGCATGATGCACAAACAAGTATGATGCATGTCCGGTTAATGAGCATGGCATGGCAAAGTGCAACAAACAATACTACAAGTTAAGTGGAGCTCAATATGCAACGAGTTGCATATTGACAAAACACCACATCAATATTTAGTTTGATCTCGTTTATGTACCCAACAATATTAAATGTTGATTAAACATGGCAAGAGGTGAAGCATAATGAAACTACCTATCTAGGCAAGTTTAAGTGAGGCCGGAACAAACAAACAACAATTCCGGAAAGTCCTCATATGCAATTATGGATTCGGTACTGTTCTGCCCTAAACACAATTTTAGAGTTGTTAAACAGTAAAACAAAGTGGACCATGTTAAACTAGTCATTTTCCAACCCCAAATACATTAAAGTTTATTAAATTCGAAGCTACGGTTATTTAGTTATGAATAAAGCATTTTAGCATGGCATTAGGACAAATTTAAATAAACAGCAAGTTTAAACATTTTTAACATAGATGAAAGTGGTATATTATTAATCTACAACAATTTTCTGAGCATTTTACATATATAAATTATTAAACCGATGCACCATTTGTGAGTTCTTAAATGCATGAGTGTATGAGGGTTTTCTGTAAAACTAGTAAATCCTGGGATAATTAGACAAATCCAGATTGCCTCAAAAAAACCTACGCGGGCCGAAACTGATTGGCCCAACAGGAACAGGGGGGCGCTGGATCTGAAGCTCACCATGGGCTTCGGCCAGCTGGAAGAGAGGGAGGCCGACTGGGCTTGGGATTTAGCGCTCCTAAGGCCCACGCGGCGGCAACGCGCTGCGGGCGCGGTCAACGCGCCTGACTGGATCGAGCCAAGCTCGATGTAGGGGAAGTAGAGGGCAGCGACAGGAACTTGGCGAAGAACCCAGCGAGTGGACGAGGCGCAGGGCGACAATCAGGCTCGGAGCTGAGGGGTGCGGCCTCGGTCGTCGGCTGGACTTGGGAAGCGGAGGTCGACGCGGAGGCGCGGGAGAGCAGAGGACTTGATGTTGAGGTCATCCTCCTCGAGCGAAGCAGAGGAGGCGAGGTCGCAGGGCCAGCGGCATGGGACTCGCGATGGCGCCGGGGAACTTGGGGCAGCAGCAGGTCCAGGAGGAGTCGCGGGGGCTCTTGGTGGCATCGGTCCATGGCGCCGGTGTGCTCGCTAGACGGAGCGGCGCGAGGCCTCAAGGGATCCTGGTGGCGCATCAAAGGAGGCGGGGAGGCAAAACCGAGGTCGACCCTTCCATTCCCGACGGCGGCGAGGCACGTCGAGGTCGACCATGGTAGCTGTGTTCCTGCGGGTCTCCATGGAAAAGACAGAGCAAGTGAGAGAGGGAACCGGAGAATGGGAGAAGTAGAAGCAACGAGCGGTGCGGGTCCATTGACCGGTTTTTGGAGACGAGATGGGGCGGCGAGGAGGAGGTCCTGGAGGCGAGGGTCGTCGCTGGCTGCTCCGGCAGCGGCGCGAGGCGGCGGGGTCGAGCTTGGGGAGGCACGGGAGGTGTGGATGGTTGGATCGGTGGCTGGCTGTGGTTGGATCGAGGGGAGGCCTCGAGGGCTGGTTGGGTGAGAAGGGGATCTGGGAAGATCCCAATGAGAGAGTGGCGGCGGCGGGTAGGAGGAGATGGATGGATTGGACAGCCTAGGTCTAGGGTGAGACTATAATACCTCACAGATTAGGTTAGGGGCTATCTCGGTCCCTCCGATTATAATCGGGCGGTCGAGAAAAGATAGGTTAGGAAAGTCTAAATAAGAAACGGAGATGTTTTATAGACGTTTGGAGATGATCCGGATCCAACGGTAACGACAGAGCGGGTCGATTTCGGGAAAAATTTCGACGCACACACGGGGGGGTCTGTGGTTGTGCAAAGAGGGGTTGGGCTGAGAAGAGAGAGAGAAGGCAGCCCGGCAGCAGTTTCCGGAGACCGAAATGTCCGACGAAGGTACCGGCAACGATGCCGCTATATATTTAACGTTGAGCTATCAAACGGACTCCGAATGCGATGAAATTTGGCAGGCGGTCTGTCTACACTATAATAAGACCGCATGACAAGTTTCAACCCATTCCGGAACATTTTTATGCCACTTATAAAATAATATTTCGGAGGTGCCGCGGCGCGTGCAAGTGTGGTCGGGCTTAGAACGGACAATGGAGAGAACCGGCGGAACCCAAACGGATGCAAGTTTTATGAAAACGATGCCGATGCAATGCGCATGATGACATGAGATGACATGCATAACAAGAACAAAATGCAAAACAACAGACAAAAACCCAACCACGGAGGAAATAATAAATCACATCGCCGGAAATGGCAAGAGTCGGAGTTACGAATATGGAAAGTTGTATCCGGGGCGTTACAACACTCCACCACTACAAGAGGATCTCGTGCCGAGATCTAGGATGGCACCGGAGAGAAGCGGAAGAGGAAGAGCAGAGGTAAAACTAAGTTGCTTCTTCGACAAACGAGTGAAACCACGAACCTTGAGAGGTTGAGCAATTAGAGAAGAACGAGATTGCAAACAATCCGTTGGAAAAGAGGAACGAGGAACATTACGATAACTTGAAGGTTGCAAAGACATGAATCAAGAGTTTAATGGACAAGATAGGGTTCAAAACGACTCCGGTTACAACAAGCTGAGAGAGGAAGAATTCGGGCAGCACTCCGGTTGAACATGGAAGGAATAGAACAGGAACTTGAGAAGATGGGAAGATACTTAATGAAATCAACAACACACTGCCTCCGGAACTATTGAAAGAATGGCATAATGGGTGAGAAGGACTTCAGACAGCACTCAGGTTGGCAAGAGAGGCAAAACTTGACAAGATGAAAGAACTTGAATGAGAACACAACACTCCGGTTAAATGGATAAGCATGAAAAGAACATGGTCCTCACAATTCGATATGATGAGTGAAGAGAGCAACATCATCATGCCTCCAGAAGAAAGAATAGAAGATAGATTGTTGGGATAAAGGGGCGGAGAAGAAAATGACAATTTCTGCCGCAAATGAACTTGGAAAGCATCCTTGCAAAGAAGGATTGAACGGAGTTGTTGGAAAACCAACAACGAAAAGAATAAGCTTGTGGTGGTCTCATGGAAAACATCCCAAAATTATGAGGTGACAACCGGCCACTAACGGAAACAATTGCTTGCTTGAGAACAATGAAGAGATGAAAAACCTCGTTCACCGAGAAGGATATGGAGAAAGCTTGGATCATTGATAAGCACCACAATAGCAACATTCCTTAAGGAAGGCTTTAGGTGAAATCTATACCAAGATAACTCCAAAGAAGAAGTTGATTGGTCGAAAAGATCTCTTGAACAAAGAGAAAACGATGGATTTAAAATACCTCATTCTTGACAACATATGAATCATGAAACATGAAGGAAATTGTCAAGAGTGACATAACACCACCTCAAAGGATAAGGTAGAAAGAATTGCACTTCGAAATGCAAGAAGAATAATACTTGAACGCCTCAAAACAAAACATGTGTTGAGCACCATGTTTATTTTTTGAGTATAGCTTGGAGGATCACAACTTCAAGAGAAATCTTGAAGAACAATTGAAGAATGAAAAGAATCCTTGATGAACCACCATGTTGAGACTCCATGAAGAACTCCGGTAATAAAAGAATGATCAAATGAAAGAGAAGTTGAAAACACAAGGTGAAGCCTTGCAATGATTTAGATGGAGCTTTGCGACGGTATAACCGAGAAAACTTGGAACTCTGGAAAGAAAAGATGAAGCACCTCGAATCGAGAAATTACTTCATCATGAACAATCTCCGGAAGAAGGAATTACTCACTTGGATGAAACAATAATAATAATTATGTTATGCCTATCCTTCACCAAATTAAATTGATGACAAGCAATGGATTTGGCATACTACTTATTCTCATAGAAAGAATTAAGAGGGATATAGCGTAAACTTGAGAAGGTATTGATGGAACCACCGGTGGGATTTGTTAACAATAAAAGAATTGATAAATTGATACGATAACGAAGAAAGTGAAATCTTGAATGAACCACCGAAAGAATTGAAAACGAATGAAGTAAAGGGGTGAATCACCGGTAAGAATTAGAGAACGAATGAAGAGACTTGAGGGAATTTGATACAAGAGAACGAAGAGATCACTAGCTGATTAGAGAATACTTGAGCAATGCACCGGTAAGATTTGGATAACGAGAGCTGAAATGTGAGGACGAAGAATTATGACATGATGGCCTTCGGAGGAAAAAATGGAAACAACTCATGAAATGCTCCGGATGGTAAGAAAAGAATTATGACAATCGAAAACAATTATGAGAGGATGGCATGAAGCTAGAACCATGAATCTTGAAGAGAATGGAGCAAGATTTAAGAGACACTCTTCTTCGGTCTTCAAATGTTGAGAATGATGATGAGAACCATCATGCATTGTTGAGATACTCCGGAACAAAGAAGAATAGAAATGATGAACCAACGATGAAAATATTCTGAAAGCGATCTTGGATAAGGAAAATGACTGATGAAAATTCATTCTTACGTCAAACTTCAAAAGACTTTGGGAATGGCTCCGGGAAAATTAGAAGAGTCAGGTAAGATCCTGGGAAAAGACCTGTGGGTTAGGGCCCACTCAAAATAAAACACCATTGAAATGATTACTTGAAAGGGATATTGCAACGGTTGAATTAAATGGCTTGAATGAGATAATAATCTCCAAATAGCTTGAACAGATTAAGAATGGAAAGCACGAATCTTCTAAGATATCTTGAGCACCCCGGATAAGAATAGAGAGAGGTGAACAATTGTGAGAGGCACCGGCATGGGATAGCATTTGAAACGAGGAAAGGATATGATCGATAAAGCTTGAATTGAATCCACCGAAGAAGAAAAGAGACGAAGAATAATAAACTTGAAGCTCCGTTTGTATCTTACTGAGAATCACCGGATAAGAACATTGATTGAAAAGAGTGAAGAGACTTCACATGAACAAATGGATACTTGATTAAAATAACTGAGTCCTTGAAGAAAAGGGTGGGAGGGCTGGAAAACAAAGGCAACTTGGGGACGGATGAAACAAACACCGTTGAGAAAACTTAGATTGATCTTGCGGATGTTGAAAATGATCGGATCCACTTGAAGAGAAGCACACCGGTTGGAAAAGAGTTGACATGATAACCTCAATGATCAAAAAGGATTAGTATTCACATAGAAATATGAGAACACCATTTAGGAAAGGTATGGATTCAACATTTGACTTCGAAGCAACTCGAATACCACAAATAAAACAAAACAAAGGATTTGGCTTGCAGAATAAGCCGGAACAAATACATATGATAGAGATTTACCCAATCCCATATCATGCATCTGTCGGAAAGATATTCTAGGAGCTACTGGAATTCCCACCTATAAAACTCCCGAAACTTTCTGGTTATGCAATCTAGTGTTGGGGATACAGGGGAAGCAATATATCTCACCCAAACTAACAATACCTACATCCAAGCTGTATCCATCCGTCAACACATAACCAAGAAACCTTCGGAAATCGTGTACCTCAACCTTCGAAAAGCATCCGTTATACGAGCTATGGCAATACTCCCGAGCTCGCCCCATTACTGGGTTATCGGGGTTATCTCACCAACAACTGCATAAAAGAGATTTTCGAAGTCGGCAAAACTCAAGTATTCCAGAACTGCAACGATAAAATTATGATGACAACACCTCGGAGCTCAACTCCCCGGGACACTGCCACAACCCCTAAATGTCAGGAGGCACCAAGAACAATGTTCTCGTCATAAGAATATCGGAACGATTCCAAGATACCCACGAGATCCTAAAAAAATTTAGTGAAATTTGAGGAGAGGAAAGACAAAACATCTACGTCAGGAGTCCTCACCAGAGCGACGAAGGAGGCTGAGAAGTAAAAAGAATCCTACTCTCCGATATATATGATCCTAAGACTCAAAATAGTTTTCTTCTAGACTCAACAACGTCCAACAAACAAGGGGGCTCCTATGGTCGGTCGAGGCTCTGATACCAACTTGTCACGCCCAATATGCGACCCTATCCAAAAGGAACTCGAAGGTCCCACCAAGGATAGACCCGCATATTGGAACGCTTTTGCAAGGTGGATATCATTACATCAACATTACATAATAGATGGGGATAGCTACATAAGGCATACAATGCCACATGAATACAACATCACAATACATTAGAGCACCATCCGACTACGGATGAAACACAAACAGAAACTCAAACGACATCCACCCTGCTAGCCCAGGCTGCCGACCTAGAACCTATCCCCTGATCGAAGAAGCAGCAGGAGAACTCAATGCAAGCAAGCATCGCTCTCGCGTCATGATCATCGGATAAACCTGTACCTGCAACTGTTGTTGTAGTAATCTGTGAGCCACGAGGACTCAGCAATCCCATTACCATGGGTATCAAGACTAGCAAAGCTTAATAGGAAAGGAAGGGGTAAAGTGGTGAGGCTGCAGCAGCGACTAAGCATGATATGGTGGCTAACATACGCAAATAAGAGCGAGAAGAGAACAAGCAGAACGGTCGTCAACTAGTAATGATCAAGAAGTGATCCTGAACTCCTACTTACGTCAAACATAACCCAGAAACCGTGTTCACTTCTTGGACTCCGCCGAGAAGAGACCATCATGGCTACACACACGGTTGATGCGTTTTAATTCGGATCTGGTGTCAAGTTATCTACAACCGGACATTAACAAATTCCCATCTGCCACTAACCGCAGTCACGGCTTTCGAAAGATTATACACTGCAGGGGTGTCCCAACTTAGCCCATGATAAGCTCTCGCGATCAACGAAGGAATAGACCTTCTCCCAGGAAGACCCGATCAGACTCGGTATCCCGGTTTACAAGACATTTCGACAATGGTAAAACAAGACCAGCAAAGCCGCCCGGATGTGCCGACAAATCACGATAGGAGCTGCACATATCTCGTTCTCAGGGCACACCGGATTGTCCAGACTTCCAGTAGGCCAACTCAGAGTTGCCCCTGGTGGCCACCGGCGGCCGACAGTTTGGACCAACACTCACAACGAGCACTGGCCCGGGGGGGGGGGTAAATAAAGATGACCCTCGGGCTCCGGAAACCCAAGGGAAAAAAGGCTAGGTGAGGCAAAAGGTAAAACCAAGGTTGGGCCTGGCTGGAGGAGTTTTATTCAAAGCAAACTGTCAAGGGGGTCCCATAAATCACCCGACCGCGTAAGGAACGCAAACTCCAGGAACGTAACACCGGTATGACGGAAACTAGGGCGGCAAGAGTGGAACAAAACACCAGGCAAAAGGCCGAGTCTTCCACCCTTTACCAAATATATAGATGCATTAATAATATAAGAGATATTGTGATATCCCAACATAAACCCTATCCACCATGGAGAAATCTTCAAACTTCACCTGCAGCTAACAACGCTATAAGAGGGGCTGAGCAAAGCGGTAACATAGCCAAACAATGGTTTGCATAGGAAAGGTGTCAAAGGTTAGAGGTTCATGGCAATATGGGATGGCTCGACAAATAGATGATAGGTAGCGCAGCAAAGCGATAGAACGAAGCAACTAGCATAGCAATGATAGTAGTGAGATCCAGGGTAGCGGTCATCTTGCCTAAAATCTCGCTAGGAAGAAGAATGAGTCCATGAAGAAGACCCGCGGAAGTAGTCGAACGAATCCTCACAACTCCGGAACGAAACCGAAGGCAACCCGGAAAGAAGCAAACAACATAGTAAACACACAAGCATAAACATGACATGATGCACAAACAAGTATGATGCATGTCCGGTTAATGAGTCATGGCATGGCAAAGTGCAACAAACAATACTACAAGTTAAATGGAGCTCAATATGCAACGAGTTGCATATTGACGAAACACCACATCAATTATTTAGTTCGCTCTTGTTTATGTACCCAACAATATTAAATGTTGATTAACATGGCTAGAGGTGAAGTATAATGAAACTACCTATCTAGGCAAGTTTAAATGAGGCCGGAACAACAAACAACAATTCCGGAAAATCCCCATATGCAAATTATGGATTCGGTACTGTTCTACCCTAAACACAATTTTAGAGTTGTTAAACAGTAAAACAAAGTGGACCATGTTAAACTAGTCATTTTTCCACCCCAAATACATATAAAGTTTATTAAAATCCGAGCTACGGTTATTTAGTTATGAAATAAATCATTTTAACATGGCATAGGAGCAAATTTAAGCAAACAACATGTTAAACATTTTTAACATAGATGAAAGTGGTATATTATTAATCTACACAATTTTCCGAGCATTTTACATATATAAATTATTTAAATCCGATGCACCATTTGTGAGTTCTTAAATGCATGATGTATGAGGGTTTTTCTGTAAAACTAGTAAATCCTGGGATAATTAGACAAATTCACAGATGCTAAAAAAACCTACGCGGGCCGAAACTGATTGGCCCAACAGGAACAGGGGGGCGCTGGATCTGAAGCTCACCATGGGCTTCGGCCCAGCTGGAAGCAGAGGGAGGCCGACTGGGCTTGGGGATTTAGCGCTCCTAAGGCCCACGCGGCGGCAACGCGCTGCGGGCGCGGTCAACGCGCCTGACTGGATCGAGCCAAGCTCGATGTAGGGGAAGTAGAGGGCAGCGACAGGAGGAGTCGCGGGGGCTCTTGGTGGCATCGGTCCATGGCGCCGGTGTGCTCGCCAGACGGAGCGGCGCGAGGCCTCAAGGGATCCTGGTGGCGCATGAAAGGAGGCGGGGAGGCAAAACCGAGGTCGACCCTTCCATTCCCGACGGCGGCGAGGCACGTCGAGGTCGACCATGGTAGCTGTGTTCCTGCGGGTCTCCATGGAAAAGACAGAGCAAGTGAGAGAGGGAACCGGAGGAATGGGAGAAGTAGAAGCAACGAGGGGTGCGGATCCATTGACCGGTTTTTGGAGACGAGATGGGGCGTCAAGGAGGAGGTCCTGGAGGCGAGGGTCGTCGCTGGCTGCTCCGGCGAGCGGCGCGAGGCGGCGGGGTCGAGCTCGGGGAGGCACGGGAGGTGGTGGATGGGTTGGATCGGTGGCTGGCTGTGGTTGGATCGAGGGGAGGCCTCGAGGGCTGGTTGGGTGAGAAGGGGATCTGGGAAGATCCCAATGAGAGAGTGGTGGCGGCGGGTAGGAGGAGATGGATGGATTGGACAGCCTAGGGTCTAGGGTGAGACTATAAATACCTCACAGATTAGGTTAGGGGCTATCACGGTCCCTCCGATTATAATCGGGCGGTCGAGAAAAGATAGGTTAGGAAAGTCTAAATAAGAAACGGAGATGTTTTATAGACGTTTGGAGATGATCCGGATCCAACGGTAACGACAGAGCGGGTCGATTTCGAGAAAAATTTCGGATGCACACACGGGGGGGTCTGTGGTTGTGCAAAGAGGGGGTTGGGCTGAGAAGAGAGAGAGAAGGCAGCCCGGCAGCAGTTTCCGGAGACCGAAAACGTCCGACGAAGGTACCGGCAATGACGCCGCTATATATTTAACGGTTGGGCTATCAAACGGACTCCGAATGCGATGAAATTTGGCAGGCGGTCTGTCTACACTATAATAAGACCGCATGACAAGTTTCAACCCATTCCGAGAACATTTTTATGCCACTTATAAAATAATATTTCGGAGGTGCCGCGGGCGCGTGCAAGTGTGGTCGGGCTCAGAACGGACAACGGAGAGAACCGGCGAAACCCGAACGGATGCAAGTTTTATGAAAACGATGTCGATGCAATGCGCATGATGACATGAGATGAGATGCATAACAAGAACAAAATGCAAAACAATAGACAAAAACCCAACCACGGAGGAAATAATAAATCACATCGCCGGAAATGGCAAGAGTCGGAGTTACGAATATGGAAAGTTGTATCCGGGGCGTTACATAAACTAACAAGCAAAGACACAAATAATACAAGACGCTCCAAGCAAAACACATATCATGTGGTGAATAGAAATATAGCGCCAAGTAAATTACCGATGGAAATGGACGAAAGAGGAGATGCCTTCCGGGGCATCCCCAAGCTTTGAATTTTTGCTGTCCTTGGATTATCTTTGGGGTGCCATGGGCATCCCAAAGCTTAGGCTCTTGCGACTCCTTGTTCCATAATCCATCAAAAGAATTCACCCAAAACTTGAAAACTTCACAACACAAAACTCAACAGAAATCTCGTGAGCTCCGTTAGAGAAAGAAAACAAAGAACTACTTAAGGTACTGTAATGAACTCAATCTTTATTTATATTGATGTTAAACCTATTGTATTCCAACTTCTCTATGGATTATAAACTATTTTTTACTAGCCATAGATTCATCAAAATAAGCAAACAACACACGTAAAACAGAATCTGTCAAAAACAGAACAGTCTGTAGCAATCTGTAACTAACGCAAACTTCTGGAACTCTAAAAATTCTACCAAAATAGGAAGTCCTGGACAATTTGTTTATTGAATAGCAGCAAAAAGAATCAACGCAAAATCTGTTCCTGTGATTTAACAAAATTATATTCGTGCGCGCAAAGTTTCTGTTTTTCAGCAGAATCAAATCAACTATCATCGTAGGTTATCCTATAGGTTCTACTTGGCACAAACACTAGTTAAAAGATAAAACCAAATCCAAACAGAGGCTAGATGGATTATTTATTCCTAAACAGAAGCAAAAAAAACACAATATAAAATTGGGTTGCCTCCCAACAAGCGCTATCGTTTAACACCCCTAGCTAGGCATAAAAGCAAGGATAGATCTAGGTATTGCCATCTTTGGTAGGCAATTCTTCGATGAGGTATCTACCCCTTTTAGAATTTTCTTTCTCTCCCGTAATTATCAAATTTTCAGGCAAAAGATCAAAATATTCATTTATAGCAAATGGTTCCTTAATGATGGCAAAAAGATTGGGATGAACACTTATAGATTTAAGATCCGCAGTTTCCTTACTAGATGATTCTCCCTTATTCTTAGGAACATAAATATCCTAAATTTTTTTAGTAGAAGAACTTGGAGTGCTTTGAACGGAAGAAAAAATGGTTCCCAAGTTGGTAATGATACCCTCAAGTTTATCGATTCTTGTGGAATCGAGATTTATTTTCTCATTAACTATGGGTTCTTTTTCTTTAATATTTTTCAAAGTCATTCCTACCTTAGATCCATATTGGGTAATTTGATTGTGGATCTTTTTATCAAGATTTTCAATTGATTCAATGGTAGCAACTTTATTCTCAATAGTTTCAAGCTTTGCATAACATGCTCCAAAGTTAACGTAGTTCCATTAATCAAAAGGGGTGGTGAGCCAAATATATCTATTAAAGCATTATAAGAATCAAAAGTATGGCTACCCAAGAAATTCCCTCCGGTAATGGTATCAAGGATATATCTATACCAAGGATTAGCACCTACGTAAAAATTACGAAGAAGAAGATTGCTTCCTGGTAGATCTATTTTGAGCATTGCAAATTCTATACCAAGCATCTTTTAAATTTTCTCCCTCCCTTTGCTTAAAATTTAGAACTTCATTCTCGGGAGATAATGGAGAAGATATGAGACTAGTCATAACGTCAAGCAAGCAAACTAACACACGAGCAAACAGAAAGGCAACGGGAAAAAGGCAAACGGGAAAGCTAGGAGGAGATTGGGAAAGAGAAGGCGAATAAAACGGCAAGGGTGAAGTGGGGGAGAGCAAAACGAGAGGCAAATGGCAAATAATGTAATGCGAGAGATAGGGATTGTGATGGGTACTTGGTATGGTTGACTTGCTTGCGTGAGCCTCCCCAGCAACGGCGCCAGAAATTTTTCTTGCTACCTCTTGAGCACTGTGTTGGATTTCCCCGAAGAAGAGAGGATGATGCAGCAAAGTGGCGTAAGTATTTCCCTTAGTTTTTGAGAACCAAGGTATCAATCCAGTAGGAGACCATGCACAAGTCCCTCGTACCTACACAAAACGATAGCTACTCGCAACTAACACAATTAGGGGTTGTCAATCCCTTCACGGTCACTTACGAGAGTGAGATCTGATAGAGATGATAAATAATATTTTTGGTATTTTTGATAGATAGACGCAAAGTAAAAAGTAAAAGGCAAAGTAAAAACAAAGCAAGTAAATAAAGCAATAGAGATTGATATGAGACCCGGGGGCCATAGGTTTCACTAGTGGCTTCTCTCAAGAGCATAGATATTGTATGGTGGGTGAACAAATTACTGTTGAGCAATTGACAGAATTGAGCATAATTATGAGCATATCTAGGCAATGATCATGTATATAGGCATCACGTCCGAGACAAGTAGATCGAAATGATTCTGCATCTACTACTATTACTCCACTCATCGACCGCTATCCAGCATGCATCTAGAGTATTAAGTTAAAAACAGAGTAACGCCTTAAGCAAGATGACATGATGTAGAGGGATAAATTCATGCAATATGATAAAAACCCCATCTTGTTATCCTCGATGGCAGCAATACAATACGTGCCTTGCAACCCTTTCTGTCACTTGGTAAGGACACCGCAAGATTGAACCCAAAGCTAAACACTTCTCCCATTGCAAGAACTACCAATCTAGTCGGCCAAACCAAAAAGGATAATTCGAAGAGACTTGCAAAGATAACTCAATCATACATAAAAGAATTCAGAGAAGAATCAAATATTTTCCATAGTTAATACTGGATCATAAACCCACAATTCATCGGTCTCAACAAACACACCGCAAAAAGAAGATTACATCGAATAGATATCCACAAGAGAGGGGGAGAACATTGTATTGAGATCCAAAAAGAGAGAAGAAGCCATCTAGCTACTAGATATGGACCCAAAGGTCTGAAGTAAACTACTCACACTTCATCGGAGGGGCTATGGTGTTGATGTAGAAGCCCTGCATGGTGGATGCCCCCTCCGGTGGAGCTCCGGAACAGGCCCCAAGATGGGATCTCGTGGATACAGCAGGTTGCGGCGGTGGAATTAGGTTTTTGGCTCCTGTTCTGATCGTTCGGGGATATATAGGTATATATAGGAGGAAGGAGTACATCGATGGAGCAACATGGGGCCCATGAGGTCGGGGCGCGCCCTCCACCCTCGTGACCGCCTCTGGCACTTCTTGGAGTAGGGTCCAAGTCTCCTAGATCACGTTCAGTGAGAAAATCACGTTCCCAAAGGTTCCATTCCGTTTGATATTCCTTTTCTCCGAAACACTAAAATCGGCAAAAAACAGCAATTCTGGGCTGGGCCTCCGGTTAATAGGTTAGTCCCAAAAATAATATAAAAGTGGAAAATAAAGCCCAATATAGTCCAAAATAGTAGATAAAGTAGCATGGAGCAATCGAAAATTATAGATACGTTGGAGACGTATCAAGCTGCCAAAAGCACTGGCGATGACGCCGTCTTGCGCTCCACGGTGACCTCCATCCTTCCGCTCCGCTGGTCTTGGTCTTGTTGCACTGAAATGGCAACCTTTGCCTAATGCCTTGGTTCTCCATGTCTGTGCTTTCCCCCTTTGCACCAAAGAGGAAACAAGGACACTGCGCAGGCCGGCGCCCGCCTGGCGCCTGCCTGGTCTCGATCGTCATGGCTTGTGTCACGAGCACCTCGCGAGGTATCCTGCCTTGATCTCTCCGCCTCCTGGTGAGCCTGCCCGGCGAGGCCGTCCCTGAGGAAGCCTTGCGTCGTCCGCCTCGCGAGGCTTGGACCCTCGCGAGGGTCTTGAGTCTTGTGCTGATGAAGATGGACCGTACTGGGCCACCACTTAAGCCACGCCGCAGGCCGCAGGCAGGCAAGTCTGGGGACCCCCCGTTCCTAGAACACCGACAGTAGTCCACGGGCCCAAGGCGCGCTCGGACTTGGCTTAGTGGAGAAGTGAAGGGGCAAGTGCGGAGCGCCGCGGGCCCCATCAGCCTGCGGGCCCCATCAGCCTGGGCGCCGCGTGGCGGTTGATTGGACATGGGCATCTCCGCTTCCCCATGCAGCCTCGGCAACTACTCGACTAACAAAAGGCTGGCTCTGGGTTAGCCTTACCTCATTACCCTCATTCTCCTTGCTCCAGATCCCCTTCCTTGCTCTCCGCCTACCTGCCTCCAAAATCTCCAGATCTGCCGCATTCTTTCTCCTCCGGCGAACTCTGCCCCCCCCCCTCCCGCAAGACTCCGGCTGGGGCTGCATCGGCCTGGTACTCACCGGCCCTGGTCTCTCCCAATGTGACGGAGAAGAATCTCGCCCTCACGCGCCGGATGGCGGCGTCGCAGATCAACGAGATGGGGGAGACCGTGCTCCGTCTTGGCTCCGCCCAGTCGGAGGACAAGGGGAGCACCTTCTATCCCCTCTTCATGAACGCCGTCATCGTTGGTCTGGTTCCTCCCTTCTCTGAGTTCTTCCTTGCCGTCATTCGCCAGTATCAGCTGCATGCTCTGCATATCCACCCCAACTCCATCCTCCTCTTGTCGATCTCCGCCTACTACTGCAAGGTGCACGTCGGGGTGGCTCCCTCCGTGGCCTTGTTGCACCACTTCTTCTCCCTCCGTGTCTCCGGCGCCAATATCTCGGCGTGCATGAGTTTTGTCACGTACTCCAAGTCCAACGCTATCTCGAAGGCCAGGAAGAGGGCCGAGGGCTTCCGGAACAAGTGGGTCATGGTGGAAGCCAGGCGCCACGACCCCCTGCTAGAGCTGCCGACAAAGTAGCCCGAGGCCGTTGAGGCTAGGTCCCGCGAGAAGCTCGATGACCGGCGGGCAAAGCGGGTGTTGGAGAAGATGAACGCCGACCTGAGGCCGGGCAGTCTGAGGGCGGCGAAGCTGACTGGGGCCTTGCTCCTAAGAGAGTTTCCATTGCACTGGGTGGCCCCTCTTCAGGCGCACTCGCGCCCACTGTGGAGGCTGGCGGACGCGGATGTCATCCTCCGCCTGAGCTTGGACGCCCTCAGCGACGAGGATCTGACCGCGGCTCTCCGCTGCTTGGTTGTGGAGGAAGTGGCGGGCCCGGTGGATGCTCCAATCCCTTTGTTCCTCCGTGACGACTGGGAGCCGGTGGTGGATGCCATGCGCACCTTTGACGGAGTCCGCCTGGTGCCGGCGGAGGACCCTGAGGGTCAGGCGGCGACGGCGACGGTGAACCTGTCCTCCGGTGAATCCAGCGGAGAAGAGGAGGAAGATGGCAATGAGGATGAGGAGCGTGACTCGGAGGTGACCTTCGAGGGGACGGGGGAGACTTCTCCCCGGCGTAGGGCGAGCACCCTCCGCTCCATGCCTGACGACAACGAGGCCGACGCCAGGCAGGGAGGGGAGGACACGCATCTGGTCCCGAAGAAGGACAGGTCTGGGCTGATCTCCCGAGGGGCTTCACCAACCCACGTGTCGGCCGGGGCCAACTTCAGCTCTTCAAGTGCGCCTTCTTCTGCGGCCGGGCCTCCCGAGGCTGAGCCTCACAAGAGGCATTCGGGCTTCAAGCTTGGCCAGAGTCCATGGGATCCCACGGCGGTCAAAAAGTAAGTATCCGAACTTTGCCTCGCCCCTGCCTTTTTGCCGTCAAAGCCTGACATCTTCCATTGGGTAGGTTGCTACCCGCAGCGAAGAGCGTAAAGGGAGGCGCGGTGACCCTGCCTGAAACAGGCTCGCCAGCCGTGGCCGCGTCCCCTGCCCGATCATCTTCGCGAGGCCAGCAGGAACGCTCCAGCGAGGAGTTAGCCCCCATGGCCCCATTGACTCTGGAGGCACCCATGCTTGACGCTGTCGCCGAGGTTGCCAAGACTCAGGAGGTCCCTGCCTCCCTGGTTGTGATAATGTTGCCGTCTTCTCCTCCTACTCCACCGGCTCCCGTCTCCTCTGCTTCCTCTGCCGCCTTGGACCGTGCTGCCGACAAACTGAGCCGGCTGCGGGAGGATCTCCGGAGCGCGGACCCCCTCCTAGTGGTCGGGCGCCTGGAGTTAGTCTCCAGCTGGGCTAGCTCTGACGCCTCCGTCCGAGCGGCGGTGAGCTAGGCTGTGGCGGCTTCTGAGGAGGGGAAGCAAGCCACCTCCCAGGCCATGGCCGCTCGCGACAAGGCGTTGAAGGATGCCTCTACCGCCAAGGGCCACTACAAGACGCTGGAGGGCGAATTGCAAGGGCTGCGTGATGAGCTCGCCAAGGAGTTTCAAGACCATCAGGTGAAGGAGGAGGAGATGAAAGCTCGGGAGGCTGCTGTCAAGGAGCGCAACGCCGAACTTTCAGCCGACCGTGACCGGCTGAAGACGCTGGAGCAGGCGCTGAAGGTGGAGAGGGTCGAACTGGAAGGCAAGGCGAAGATCCTGGCGAAAGACCGCACGGCCTTCACGCTCTACAAGGAGAGGGCCCGTGTATCGCTAAAAACGCTCTACGACGGGGGCCTGGAGAAGCCACTGGCCGGAGCCAAGGAAGGCCCCGCTAAGCTAGTTCCCTTCCTTGTAGAGGCACTTGAGGAGGTCGTGATCGGCATCAGCGCCATGGCTGAAGTCGAGGCTCGTGTCCTCTCCTCCGCAGTGCTGACGCGGATCCTTAGCCATGTCTACCTCTGCAACCCCGACGCCAACCTCGATCGCCTGCTGGAGCCCATGGACGCCAAGCGCTCCGCTGCTGCTGCTGAAGTCGTCAAGGGTGGAGCGGTGGACTTGCTGTCGAAGTTCCGCGCCATCAACACGGCGCCGAAGCGAGGTGCTGCTGGCCCCACAACCCCAGGAGGTGGGGCTGCCAAGTGCGACTCTACCACGAGCGGTGGCGCGGCCCAAGGGTGATCCTATCGCAGGCTTTTCCCTGCTTTGATTCCTGCAACATGCACCAAGCCTCGTGGAGGCGTTTAAATTCGTGTCTGGTATTGTGAGAACAATTCATGGTCTGTAATATTTGCTTCTGGATTTGCTTGATTTTGCAATTTCCTTCATATTTGCTTGTGTTCTACGTCGGCAGAGCCCGACCCCGCGCATACCTCAGCCGCCGTTAGCCCCAACCGGATAACCAAGACGGGACTAAGGAGTGAAGGGCTACGTGACAAGTTAGGCTCCTGAGTCGCGATGCTCAGGAGTCTCTCTTGACGCGCGAACAGCAAATAGGGAGGGGGTGAAGGAGAGGATTTGTCGTTCTACGTCGGTAGGGCCCGGCCCCGCGCATACCTCAACCGCCGTTAGCCTTTCCGAACTAAGGAGTGAGGGGCTACGTGACCAGTTAGGCCCCTGAGTCGTGATGCTCAGGAGTCCCCCTTGACGCTCAAACGAGTCTTCATACCTTGGCTCTGCTCGGGGAGGGGTGCGCGATGACCAGGTCCGAGGGACCTAGCTGGGTGGCATGTACTCGGGCGTGGCCCGGGCGCAGCCCCCGTGACCAGCCCCCTCGCACGGCACTCCCGGGGGGAGGCTTTGCGATGGTGCCAGACACTAAGCTCTGGGCTCCCTGAGGTTGATACAGCCGTGGGATGCCCTCAGTTGTTTATCACCAGCACGGAGCATAGTGCTTCCGTATGTGTACGGGCATAGCCGCTCGTCGGCAGTGTCGTCAGCCAGCGTGGAGCATGGTGCTTCCACTGGTGCATGGGCGGGGGGCTCCCCTCGGGGAGGAGCCCCGGGGCATGTACAACCCCGTCCTGACACGTGGCCGGCATGGTAGAGAGGTGTATCTGGGCACCCGTGAGCCAGCGCGGGACTCATGAGGCCCTACCTTGAGGCAGGTTGCGCCTGGCTCTAGGCCTTTGTCAGTGGTATGTTCCTGCAAGGTGGTTAGAATGCAAATGCTCTACGTCCTCAGGTCCCAGCCCTCGAGCAAGCTAAGCCGCCGCTGGTATGACAGGTCGCGATGCCGTGGATCAAGGCCAGGGGTGAGGGCTGGAGAGCCAGTAAGAGCCCATGAGTCGTGATGCTCAGGCACCCCCCTTTTAACGTGCAAGCGCTTTGCATGAGAGTGGAGAGGTCCGCGGTAGGCAGCAGATGATAATCATGAGTAGGTTAAACATGAAGGAGCAAATCCACTTAGATAGATGCGGAGAAAGCAAACGCCACTGGGTCAGGCCCGAGCGGCTTGGGAATGATGCAGCCCAAGGGGCGCCCCCAACAAGGTAAGCAGAAGGCATAAGCAAAACGGATACATGCCGCAGGGACGGACCCACGCGACCTGGGAATGATGCAGCCCTGAGGGCGCTCCCAGCTGGAACGAAAACTGAAAAGAAGTCACCTGATACTGTTGCAGAGCGAGTGTTGGAGTAGCTGGCGGTGCAAGGTGAAGTAGTCGATCCTCACGAGCCCTCGGGACTCCGAGCCTCGGGAGGCTCAGGACATCCGGGCGGCCTGCTGAGGTCCATCTCCATCTCCTCCAGGAACGCGCGATGCTTGGCCACCTGAGCTTCAAGAATGCTTCTCATCAAGCGCTGGTGGGCTGAAGCCACGTTCGGCAAGCCGAAGGGCATGCAAACGAAGCTGTCTGGTGGGCCCGCGCAATGCACCACGCACGAAGGCCAGAAGTACTCCTTAGAAGCGACTCGATTGAGCCCTGGGTAGTCGATGCAGACACGCAGCCCACCATCCTCGCCTGGATGGGGAGCTACACTGGGCAGATGGCGGTTGCCGCGCATGACTCTCGATTCCTCCAACTCCTGAGTGGCCTTGGTGATGAACTCCTGAGGGTTGCGTCCTTCATTCCTTACGCCTTCCTGAGGGAAATATGCCATGAAGCACGCCTCCAAGTTGTGCCCAAGCGCCTCCCTCGTGACCTTGGCAAAGTTGGTGGCTCCCCAGGAGAGAGCCCCCGAGCCCTGCCCGAGGAGGGCGCCGGGCGCGCCTTCCTATGCGATGGAGGGCGGCGCCCCTTGGACGGGCGCATGTCCAGACGCGGCGCCTCCCGAGGTGCCTACCTCTTGAGGCCTTGAACCAGGTGATGTCTTCTTCTTCTTGGGAGCTGCTCCAAGGAGGTTTCCACTCTTGCTGTCTGGGTCCTCGATCAATGCGGACTGGAATGCGCGCTCGAGGGAGCACACCGCATCCTTCTCTTCATAGGGGACCGTGATGACCCCGCCGCTTCCTAGCATCTTGAGGACGTCATAGCCGTGGTGAGTCACTGCCATGAACTTGGCCAGGGCCGGATACCCGAGGATGGCATTGTATGGCAGGCGAATGTGGGCGACGTCAAAGTCGATGAGCTCGGTGCGGTAGTTGTTGCGCTGTCCAAAGGTGACAGGAAGGCGGACCTGCCCTATCGGGACAGTGGAACCATCAGTGACTCCTGAGAAGGGCTTGGTTGGCTGAAGCTATTCATATGGAATTTGGAGATTGTTGAATGTCTCGACGGACAGAACGTTGAGTCCTGCTCCGCCATCGATGAGGGTCCTGGTGACTTGCACATTGCTGATGACTGGGGAACAAAGCATTGGGAGGACACCAGCCGTTGCCGCGCACTTGAGCTGATCCGCTGAGCTGAATGTGATGGCGCATGCAGACCACCTGAGAGGGCGCATGGCCTCAAGCTTGGGGGGGACTACATTCACCTCGCGAGCAAGCTGCTTGAAGATGCACTGTGAGGCTGGGGCCTGGGCGCCGCCCAGGATGCAGGCGATTGCACATGGCTCCTGGAAGCCCCCAGCCCCCTCGTCCTGATAATGGACTTCATTCCTTCTTGGTGGTGGTGGCAGAGGAGGAAGGCCTGCATTGCCCTGCGGGCGGTCCTCGCGAGGCTTATCTCTCCAAGCTCCCTCACGAGGCTGGTCCTGCCAGTGGTCCTCGCGAGGTCGGTCATGCCACCCTTGGCGAGGGCCATGGGCGTCCCATCGTCCTCCACCTCTTGCTCCGCCTCGGCCATAGCCCCGATCATTGCACTCGGGGCGTCGTTCGACGCGGCCTTCTCATACGACCCTGAGCTCTTGGCATTCGTTGGTGTTGTGGGTGTGGAGATCATGGTACACACAGTACCGGCTGCCCTTGGACGACTCCAGCTGGTCCCTGCCGCACTTGGTGTCTAGCTCTGCTACAAGCACATCTGCTCCCTTGCGCTTCACATCCTTGGCCTTGGCTTTCTTCTCTTCTGGGTCTGCTGCTGGGAGCTCGAGAAGGGAGAGGCGTCCCTCCTCAGTCCTTGCGCACTTGGTCGCCAGGTTGAACAACTCCAGTGACGTACACAGATCTTCATGGATTGCCAGCTCCTCCTTCATCTTGACGTCGCGAACACCATCAGAGAACGCATGGATAATGGCCTCCTCAGTTACCATGGGAATCTTGAGGCGAGCGTTGTTGAAGCGTAGGATGTACTTCTGCAAGGTCTCTATAGGCTGCTGCTTGATGCAGTGCAGGTCACCCACGGCCGGTGGACGATCGCGAGTGCCCTGGAAGTTGGCGATGAAGCGGGTGCGCATCTTGTCCCAGAAGGAGATTGTGCCAGGAGCCAGGTTTAGGAGCCAGGTGCGGGCACCGTCCTTGAGTGCCATGGGAAACCAATTTTCCATGACCTTTTCGTCCCTGTTGGCGGCTTCGATGCCCAGCTCGTAGAGCTGTAGGAACTCCGCGGGGTCTGCAGTGCCGTCGTAGCAAGGAGGCAGATCAGTCTTGAACTTGCCTGGCCAGGCGACACTGCGTAGCTCGGTGGTGAAGGCACGGCAGCCTGCGGTGGCCATCGGAGCCCTTTGCTGATGCTGGGCTCGCTCCTGGAAATTCCCACGTGCCGCCGCTTGGAGCAGCGGGGGTCTTGACGTGGTGGCGCAGGGATGCGGTCATGGCGCACCGGTGCCGGGAGCACGCGAGCACCTTCTTGGAGACGAGGGATTTCTTGGTAGCTCCTTTCTTGTTGCGCGGGCGCCGGACGCGGTGGATCTCGTCCTGTGGCCGCCTGCCTTGGAGCTAGGGCGCCTTCTTTGGGAGGAGGAGGCGGAGGCACCTCCTGGTCTGTGCCTCCTGCGCAGCATGGAGGGCGAGGCAGCGAGAGGGACGACATAGGAGAGCCCCCTACAGCACTGACGAGCTCGGTGATGCGAGCTCGCCAGTCCTCGTAGAGGTTGTCGACGGGACGGTAGTGCAGGAGCTCACGCGCCAGGAGCGACGTGGCGTGCACGTCCGTGGGGGCGCGACGGGCGTGGGACGACGAACCGGCTGGAGTGAGCGACGGGGTGGCGATGCGGCCTTCCCGCCGCACCGAAGGATGCAAAGACGAGGCCTGCTGCTCATTCCCCGCCGGGCCGGTGGCGGCATTGGCGGCAGGCGACGGGGAATGACGGGGGCACCCGCCGACGGGCGTCGTTTGGGCGACGTGAGCGATAAGAGCAGCCCGACGCTCGGCGCGAGCCCGGCAAGCGTCAGCCATGGACACGACGGAAGATCGAACGTGAACAACGGAAGAAAGATTCCAGCGCACCCCTACCTGGCACGCCAAATGTCGGATGTTAGGTTCCGGCAGACCCTTAAGGTTCAAACACTGGGGTGCGCACGAAGATCTGTCCCCTACCTATCTACGTCCGATCGCCTTGTGATATCTAAGCTGAAAACGATGAACAATGCAAGGGACACGAGATTTATACTGGTTCGGGCCACCGTTGTGGTGTAATACCCTACTACAGTATGTGGTGTGGTGGATTGCCTCGGGGGCTGATGATGAACAGTACAAAGGGAGAACAACCTCGCGAGAGGTGTTCTTGAGCTGGTGCGATGAACTACTTGGGTGAGTTTGATCGCCTCTCTCTCTCTCTAGTCTTCCCAAAATCTGGATCCGACCCCCCTACTCTGTGGTGGCTAGCTCTATTTGTAGAGGCCCTGGGCCTCTTCCTAAATATTGAGCGGGAAGGGCGCCAACAACGGCCATTTCAAAGGGGAACATCTAGTACAAGCCATCCTAAATAAAGTTGGTCTTCACCTGCCAAAAGCACTGGCGATGACGCCGTATTGGGCTCCACGGTGACCTCCATCCTGCCGCTCCGCTGGTCTTGGGCTCGTTGCACTGAAATGGCAACCTTTGCCTGATGCCTCGGTACTCCACGTATGTGCTTGCCCCCTTTTCACCAAAGAGGAAACAAGGACACTGCGCAGGCCGGCGCTCGCCTGGCGCCCGCCTGGTCTCGATCGTCATGGCTTGCGTCATGAGCACCTCGCAAGGTATCCTGCCTTGATCTCTCCGCCACCTCGCGAGCCTGCCCGGCGAGGCCGTCCCTGAGGAAGCCTTGCATCGTCCGCCCCGCGAGGCTTGGCCCCTCGCGAGGGGTCTTGAGTCTTGTGCTGATGAAGACGGGCCATACTGGGCCACCACTTGAGCCACGCCACAGGCCGCAGGCAGGCAAGTCTGGGGACCCCCTTTCCCAGAAGGCCGACAGGCAAGCGCAGGTGCGGAGTACCGAGGCATCAGGCAAAGGTTTCCATATATGTCCAACAATACCAAGGCCAGCAGGACAGAAGTCATCGTGGAGCCGAAGACGGCGTCACCACCAGCGCCTTTGATAGGCGAAGACAACCTTTAGTCAGGATAGCTTGCACTAGCTGTCCCCTTTCGAATTGGCCGTTGTTGGATCCCTTCCCACTCAATATTTGGGGAGAGGACCAGGGCCTCTCTAAATAGGTCTAGACACCACAGTAGAAAGGACCCCGAAGCTAGAACAAGCAGAACACCGCACCAAGCACAAGAACACCTCGCCTCAGGAGGCTGTTCTTCCCTTGTACTGTTCATCATCAGCCCAAGAGGCAATCCACCACCACACATAGGAGTAGGGTTTTACACCACATTGGCAGCCCAAACCTGTATAAATCTTGTGTCTCTTGTGTTGTGAGTTCATCAAGCTAGCTTAGAGATCGCGGCGAGGCTGAGAGCGAGATTCAGAAGTGGGAAATCTTTGTGCGCACCCCAATGTTCGAACCTCAAGGGTTTTGCTGAAAGCCGAAATCCGACATTTGGCGTGCGAGGTAGGGGGTGCGCCGGAGCTTTCCTTCTGTCGACCCGTACTCTGCCAACACCGTGCTTCGCCCTCACGGCAGGTGCAGTGGCCACCCAAGTTCAAGCCGGAGATGCCGCCGTGCTACGACAGCACAGCGGACCCATTGGTTTTCCTACTGACGTACGAGGAGGCCTTCCTCAAGGTCGGGGCGACGACAAGGTCATGGCCAACTTGCTTCTCATGGCCCTCACTAGCGTCCCGCGCGCTTGGCAGCTCAACCTGCCGACGTCTTCTGTGGCCTCCTTGGACGAGCTGCGCGACCTCTCACTCCAAAAAAAAGACACATCCATGACATTTCGGGCTGAACGAAAAAAAATTCTGTCATACATATGACACTTTTATGACGATAATTGTGACAGAACCCGGTATCATCATAGATGTGGTGGGCTCCTACTTCTATGACAAAAAATCATGACATAAAATGGGCTTTTCTTCCTGGGCGGGCCGGAGACGCAGCTGCATGACATTCTTTGGGCCATCCATTATGGAAAAAACCGTGGTAGAAGCGAGGGGGAGGAAAATTTCGGGGAGTTGCCGGTTACGGTGGGAGGTCGGGGGCCGAGCGGTGCGAGTTTCTCTCGTACACGTACGTGCGTGTGTGCGAGGCGTTGGCTCTAACTAAACCCGAGCGAGGCATTGGGCTCTAATTGAACCCGAGCGATTGCACTGCAGGCTACGCATTACTGAACCTGAGTGATCGATCGATGGCTGTTAACTGAACCCGATCGAGCGATTCCTTCGCTACTTCTGCTAACTGAAGCCGATCGATTGGATGAACGGTGAGCGTTGCGGTGGGTTTGGATGAACAGTGAGCGGTGGCGTTGCCTCTGGATGAACAGGACCCCGTGGTGTGGAGGGCTGGATGAAAAGTAGACGATGGAGGGGTGGCTGTGGAGGGGTGGTTGAATAGGACCCCGTGGTGTGGAGGGCTAGATGAACAGTAGACGGTGGAGGGGTGCCCGTGGAGAGGTGGTTGAACAGGACCCTGTGGTGTGGAGGGCCGGATGAACAGTAGACGGTGGAGGGGTGCTCGTGGAGGGGTGGTTGAACAGTAGCCAGTGGAGTAGCGCGCGGTGGAGGCTGGATGAATAGGAGAACATGGAGGCTGGAGGAGGTCGACGGTAGCCCGTGGAGGCTGGAGGAGGTCGACGATGGAGATGAACAGTATCCGGTGGAGTCCCGTTTTGCGGTACGCCACACCCCTCCATATGAAAAGGGCCCCCGTTTCGACCATAGGAGGTCCGTTTCCTCCGTTTTGCGGTACGCCACACCCCTCCCGATCAATAGGACCCCCGTTTCGACTATAGGAGGTCTGTTTCCTCCGTTTTGCGGTACGCCACACCCCTCCCAATCAACAGGACCCCCGTTTCGACCGTAGGAGGTCCGTTTCCTCCATTTTGCTGTACGCCACACCCCTCCCGATCAACAGGACCCCATTTCGAACGTGGCCGGTCGAACACAAGGCCGTTCCCTCCATTCTGCGGTACGCTAGGCCTTGTTTCCATCGCCTGTTCCGTCCAAGCCGGTTGGCTCCCACGCGTTCCGTTGCCTACCGATGAACACGACGCATTCCGTTGCCTCCCCATGAACACGAGCCCTCTCCGTACGTATGCGCGAGTAGGTGTTCGAGACCCCGCCCGTATGTACACATACGTGGCCGTATTTTCTTTCTTGCACCTTGGCTATTGTACGTACGTGTACATGCTACGTGCGCGCCTCTACTACGACATGTGCGCGCCTCTACTATGACACGTGCGCGCCTCTACATCGACCAGTATGTACATACATGTTCGCGACTAGGATGACAACGCTATGTACGCTTCGACCAGGTGGGTCCCGACTGTCAGGCACTTCCTTGCCTGCGAAGATGTAGCTGGTGGGTCCCAACAGTCAGGTGGGCGAATCGTTTTGGTTTTTTCTTTTGCCCGGACGCACTTCCTTGCATGCGAAGGTGTAGCTGCTGGGTCCTAGCAGTCAGGGGGGCGAATCGTTTTTTTTGCCCGGACGAACTTCCTTGCGTGCGAAGGTGTAGCTGGTGGGTCCCAGCAGTCGGGGGGCGAATCGGTTTTTTTCTGACGCACTTCCTTGCGTGCAAAGATGTAGCTGGTGGGTCCCAGAAGTCAGGGGGGCGAATGGTTTTTTTCGGACGCACTTCCTTGCGTGTGAAGATGTAGCTCGTGGGTCCTAGCAGTTAGGGGGCGAATAATTTTTTTTTGCGAAATAGGATGGCCCGTCCGGTGGGTCCCTGCTGTCAGGTGTTGGAATAATTATTTTGCACGTAATAAGGAGGCACTTCCTTGTGGCTGCCGTGGACCCAGCTGTCAGCCTCTCCATGTACAGTCCACGTCTGATGGAAGTCGTTCCTTGACCACGTTGACCATGCCGCGCCGAGAGCACCACGGCGGTGGACGACGCGGAGCCGGGGAAGACGCGGTAGTGGATGCACACGCGGAGAGGAGTACGAGGGTCCACTGGTTCGGCTGCGCTGCCGTCGCCGCAGAATAACAGGGGGTGTGGGTGAGTGGAGGGATGGCCTGGCCAACGGTGGGAGTAGTAGGGGGCGGTGAGGCCTCCGCGGCAGCACAGCCGGCCACGAGAGGCAGGAGCAGGCGGCACGACCGGTGCTACTTTGGACGGTTGGAGCAAGAAGACCAGAGGTTGAAGAAGCACGACGGCCGTTGGATGGACATCGTACGATCACTGCAGCTAGAATCGTTTATATTGACTAAGTTGACAAAGCCCTTGGTACGTCAACTTAGTAGGCCCACAGGTCAGCTTTCGAAACGGTGCGCCCCAGATGTCAGGGGGGAACATTTTTTGGGCAGGTGAAGCTAGAATATCCAAGATTGAAGAATAAGCACGGCATCCGTTGGATGGACATCCAACGGCAACTGCTGCTAGAACTGTGTGTTGACTATAAGTTGACAAAGCCTTGCATACGCGTCAACTCCGTTTTTTAGGGGACGCGTCAACTTAGTAAGGCCAGAAGTGTGTGGCAGAGAACTTATAGCCCATTTGAGATATGTAAGAATGTGTAGCCCATTTTTGAATTCTAATGGAATTTACTACAGCCCATTTACAGTTTGTTAAAAGTACAACCCATTTCAACCAACCGTTCAAAACAGAATTCAATAAAATTTCCCACATTTTGATGGGATCCGAATATTTTTATCCCGAAAATTCTAGTCAGATTAAATACAATTTCAATACAAATTTATATTACGTAAAAATCCAACAAAACATTGCACTCGCAACAATTAATGAAATTAAAATTTGCAATATCCAAAAATAATATTTTATAAAGTAATCACTATTTAGTGCATTTTGTTTATAGTTACTATCCCATTTATTATTTCTTAAAGCCCATTTTCTTGTGAAGCCTAATGCATCCCTCCTAGGAAAGATTTGCATCCCAGCGGGGTGGAGAATAACAACTTGACCTTGCCTGGGTATTCCTAAAAAAAGTATAGTTGGGCTAGCCATTTTCAGCTTGAAAAGAATTAATATCTGGGCTGGATATCTGGCCTGGGCTAGACGGGCAACAGCCCGCCCAGGTAATACCTGCAGCGATGTTTTCGTTGTTGTTCGGAGGAGAAAAAATAATATCTGGTGTAAACATCGAAAAACTCTGTAGTGCTCACACCTCAAAAACACAAATACTGCTCGAGCTGCATGGTCCCGGCTGTCAGTCGCTTCTTGTGCAATTCTCTCGTTTATTGACTACTCCCTCCTTTCCGGTTTATAATGCTCAATTCAAAAATCTCACCAATCAAGGTAGATGGCGAGTGGTGGATACTTTTTGTAGTTTTGCAAAAGCACCTAATTAATGCTCTTGTTATCCTCAAAAAATTATGTTTATCAATGCATTAATTGCATGCATGCATGCATAAAGTACATGCATTGGTCAATTTTCTCTTAATATTTGTGTGAGGCTGATGCATGAGTAGTAGTTCCGGGGGGTGCAGGCCGACGCCACCTACAACCACCATCTCCTCCAGGAGCACCTGCAGGCGGAGGAGCAGATCAGCGCGGAGCGGGCGGAGCAGGAGGCACTGCTCGACTCGTACCGCTCTGCCCGCAAGGGCCGCCTCGAGCACTGGCGGTACCGCATGCGAGTGGCGGAAGCTGCGGCCGGCTACAAATAGGCTAGCAAAAAGGGCAATGAAGTTGGCGAGGCGCTATTTGGCGAGACCGAGGACGAGGCAGAGGACAATGCCGGCTCCAACGAGTCCCCGCTCTGCTGGCGTCGATGACGCCCTGCTCCGCCGAGGCCCCGCGGCGCCCAACAAGGCAGAGGACACCGCCGGCTCCGCTGAGGCCCCGCGGCGCCAACAATGAGGCAGAGGACACCTCCGGCTCCGCCAAGGCCCCGCCCTGCCAACAACGAGGCAGAGGACATCGCCGGCTCAGCCGAGGCCCCACCCTGCCGGCAACATGGGGAAGGATTTCCACCGCTCCGCTGAGGCGCCGCCCGCCGGCAACAAGATAGAGGACATCGCCGGCTCCGCCGAGGCCGCGCCCCGCTGCCAACGAGGCCGCGCCACACAGAAAACGAGGAAGATTAGAACACGGTAGGTCGCCGCCGCTCGGGTCCAAGTAAGGCCACCGCTGCTACCCTTCGGTTGAAGCCAAGCTAGGCGGGTTGACCATTGATGGCCGGTTAGCTTCTTGGCGGTGACGTCGAGTTGGAGAGCTGCGCTGGAGAAGAACGCTGCTTCTACTTAACTGCTGGTGTAGTTGGCTGACTGACACGTGGTCCCAACAGGCCACATGTCAGTTATGCAACTGCACCTGCAGTTAAGTCACTAAAGCTTCTGTTCGGCTCAGCAGGACACAGGTGGGTAGCTTCGGTTAATTAATTATACCTCCAACGCATCCCTTTTTAGTTGAAGAATGTATGAAATGTAATGAAATCCGGCATGTTTATATGCAATTCGACCGTGTATTAATGAATTTATTTCGATTAGTTCGAATTCCTGTATCACTGTCATTGGATGAACATGCAAAACAATACGTAGTAGCATTATTCCCAGGGTGATCACCACGTTTGCAGCAGTTTAACATGTACTACCTGCGGTCCTTTCTAGTCTGCATACAAGTTTTGTCTGTGGTCAAAGTATCTCTACTTTAACCAATCCTATACAAAAAAGTATGCACTTTCACAATGTGCGAAGTAAAAAGGAACAGAAGGAGTACAAAGAGTTTGAGCAGCTTTTTAGCGTTTCTGTACATTGCAATCAAACACACAAGCCTGGCAATTTATAGAGAACATTCAAAAACAATCGATGATTATGCATCTCAGCGACTCACATGTCAGAGGCAATATTTACTTCACAACTAAAGAATAAAGAAAAAAAATGATCGACGCTGCTGACAGCAAAGGGCGTCCCATTCGAAAATATCAAACGCATATATTGCTAAAATCAATGAGCAAAGTTTGACAAGGTTGTCCCATTCCAAAATATCAAATGCCTACTATTGTGGAATGGGCAGGGTTTGCCATCAGTTCGACCATTGACATGGCACCTCGTGCTAAATAAACCAGTTGTTCTTTTTGTGCAGTTCCACCAAAATCAACCAAATTCACGCGTAGCTTGTATGATTTCGCCCTTATATGTTGCAACGCCTTGAACTTATGGGCACCTCCTTTCTTGTGGTGGAAATGAATGATTCGATGTATTCATGAACATTTTGTGTAGTTCCCGTTGAAATCAAGCTGAGCACCCATGTTTGCACAAATACAAAAAAGTGATTAGTATAAAGCAAAATGTACTATGAATTGACAGTTTCAACAGGCACATACACGGTCCATGTAGAGCACACTTTTAGAAAAAATGGAACTCACCAAAAAGAATCCTAGAACAACATTGTACTCGCGCATCACAACAAAAAATGGAGATTTGTCAGTCCTTCTGAGCTGAAGTTAGTTTGGTCTTGTGGGGAGTAATGTAACCATCCTTCAACTGCTCCTTCTGATGAGAGGATAGACAGGGCTTCTTCATCCTGGCATAATCGGAACTAGTCACTTCACGTACTCCATATTCTTCTTTAGAGGAAGATGATCCTGTTGTGCAAAGACAAAAGGACTACTAAATGCTAGCGTCCCTGTTTGCTTGAAAAAAGGAAAGGAAATATTTAAAACAGCACAGATGAAGCACTTCTCAAGGACAATACCACTTTTTCATGACAGTATCTAAACAGTAGCACAACACCAATAGAGATGACAAAGCTCAATCATATGGATGAATTCAGTGGGCGAGTACCAACCTTTGTCAGGAGGCTGATTGTGTAGAGCATACAGACGAAGCACTTCTCCGGGACCATCTGTTGCTATCTACGGGGGTGGCCATGCTTACTATATACTCCTCGATTAGTTTAATGTTTCCAACATCTTCTTGTGCAGTTCCACTAAAATATATGGTATCTTCAAAGAAGATCCCTGTTTGCACAATTAGAGATAATTATGTATGGCATCAAATCAGTGGGAAAACAATTGCTCGTTCCAGCCATAGAAATAAATTAAGATGCAAAAATATATCACTACTTGTGTCATCACAGTTCCAGTGCTTCATTACAGTACCGGGAGTTGATTTTTGTTTTTCTTCCGCTTGTTCTTCCCCTTCATCACTTGGTTCAATAACAGACAAGCTTCACCTTCAATGTAAGATTTGGCATGTCAATTAGGGAGCACAAGTATAGTAAGAAACTTAATTTTCTGATGAAAGTGGCAAAATATAGACCAACAGTTGTGAAATATCCTTATCTTACCTCAATGGGATGTTACGGTGCACATACAGATTGGAAGTCTTGTATCCATTTGTGCAGTTCACTAAAATCAAGCAACATTACCGTACAAGTAGCACAACATATGAAAGCACATTGCAGAATCATGTGAAAGAAGGCTAGTACTGACCTCTCATGATGCGGAATTCAAACAACTCACAAGAAGAAGATCTGAACCAAATTCGCCTTAACGGATAGGAAGTAAGATCTCCTCTTGTGCAGTTCCACTAAGATCAGGAAATCAAGCAACGTTGTCGGTGTGACATTTTGGTTGAACTGCACAAACACTCTTAAAACAAATATGTTTTGTGAAGTGCAACCAACGTTGTCGGCGTGACATTTTGGTTGAACTGCACAAAACACTCTTAAAACAAAAGTGTTTTGTGCAGTGCAACAAAAGGTCACAATGGCAACGAGGTGAAGTAGATAACCCTGTTTACACAGAGGTGCAAAGGAAACATTTAGTGGTCAATAACGGTGGATGACACAGAAGCCAACAAAAAGAAGCATCTACCTTATCTAAATGGTAAAGGAAGCAAGACAGCAGCATTTCTCAAACGGTGGCATTGATTAATATTAACATAGAGATTATATTAACAATAAAATTCGTTAAACATGTAATTTGCTTTTAACTGTGGAATTGCATCAATTTTCCAGCGGCATTATTAGAGGGTGTTTGTTTAAAGGGACATTTTGGTGTAGGGACTAAAAAAACTCCGTGTCAGTCACATCTAAACCAAACAGGAGGGACTTTTAGGCACTAAAAGTGGGCATTTGGGACTAAAGAAAGAAGACCTCGAGGGAGTATTTTTGGGACTTTTTCCAACAGTTTACCCTGACACGCATCGCACCTTGTTTCTATTAGTTCATTACTAGGGGTAACATGGTCTTTTAGCATGTCCTTTAATAACCTCTAGTCCATGTTTAGTCCCTAGAACCAAGTAGGTAGGGACTAGGGAGTTTTTAACCAAACAGGGCCTTAGATTAACAACAGCTAATGAGTTGCACGGGACAGTGGACGCACCAGCACCATGTGGATCTACCGATGTACTGTGGTCATGCACAGTCTGTTGCAACAAAGGACAAACAACCAAGGAGCATATTTTGTTGGTCCCGGTTTTGTTATCTTTAGACACCTTTCCCTATGTGAGCGCAGCAAATCTAGTCCTGCTCAAACTCTACAGCCTTGTCCCTTCCTTTCCTTTTTGAACTAGTACTTTCGCCCCTTCCTTTCCTCTTTAAACCACGTCCTAGATTTATGCGATACAACTTTCCCCACAACTTTCCCCCATTCCTTTTCTCTTTGAACCACGTCCTAGATTCATGCTATACAACTTTCCCCCTTCATTTCCTCTTTGAACCACGTCCTAGATTCATGCTATATACAACTTTTCCGACAACTACCCCCCACTCCTTTCCTCTTTGAACCACGTCTTAGATTCATGGTATACATGCAGCTAGAGCAATGCATGTGGGGTAAGTAAAATATACCTTAAAGTTCTTGGGGCGTGGTTCGGTGGGCGACGGGACGGCGGCGAAGAAGAAGGGGTCGGAGGCCCTCTGGCGCCGCCGCTGGGTGGAAAGTGAACAGCTGTGCCGGTAGTGGATTCCCTCCCTCACCGACGGTGACAGCGTTAAGCCTCCTTCCCTTCCCGGTAGACGGATCCTGCCGGCTCTTTGAGCAGTAGTGAGGGGAGAGAGAGAGGCCAACGAAGTCTTGTCTAGATCTGGAGTGGGCGAGAGAGTGTGAAGAGAGCAACTACAAGCGCTGAGGCTCCAGCGGGAGAGGGCGCGAGAGTGTGAAGAGAGCAACTACAAGCGCTGAGGCTCCAGCGTGTATATATATACTGGAGAGAGAGTGTAAAGCGTGCAAACCCTAGAAAACATTTTGACCAGTCAAAGAATCCTCCTGGCAAAAATTATGCTCAAGTGTAGTTATTGAAGCCGACACCTCAAGTTTGATGAGCGAACGGGCTAACCAGCTACACAACCCTCCCGTTATGTTCAACGAGAGGAAAATAACCTTTTATACATTCCTGCTTTCGTGTGACAGGCATGCCATGTTTTTTGTGTGTGTGGGAGTCATTAGGATTTCAATCATAATCGTGTCATGTGGCTTTGGTGGTAAGTCTATCCACAGTGGTGCAAAAATAATGCAGCCTTAGTCACCTTACCTCTCTCCACGTAGTACGTTGGGTCCCACCAGTCAGAGGGTGAAATAAACAAATTAATAAGAAAAATTAAAAGCGCCAGCGGTGTATCTTACTACCTCACACATCTCGCTACTGCTTGGGAACACTGTCCAATTGATCCCTCTGTTCGGTCACGTACTATTTTAAGTGAATCCTTATTATAACATGCACACAAATTTTGGGCACTTGTATTCGACTTAAGTCAGTGTGCCACCGTATCTCATATACTTACTACTCCCTCCGTCTAGGTGTAATAAGTCACGTTAGAAGGTGCAACGGGACCAAGGTGCGTGCGTGTGCTTGTGTGTGTTTAACAGCATGTGTGTGTTAGAGAGTGCGACAGATCGACCTACTCCTACACAGAGATGGTGTGTAGTGTACGATTTTAGCCGCGAGAGTCGGTGCATCCTCTCGTTTCTGGGCGTGTCTAGTAGGGACATGCGGACAGCTGCCACGCCCGCTGCTGACCAGCCTGGCCCACCCAAAGCCCCTCCATCGCCCGCACGCGCTTCCCGCCCGAAACGGTCAGCGCCGCTCCAAAGAATCGGTGCCGCATTCATGCCTGGGAAGAGCGGACGCGACCTCTCACTGCCGCAAGAGTGATGGTTGATTCGTCCGTCCAACTTACTGCTGGGTCTATGTGATTTGATGGCTCATTGGACTTTATTACTGATGTGGTAGGACTGCTGGATGTCCCCCGCTTTTGGCGAAAGGAGGTAGTAGATTACAATTTTCTCCATTCTTACAGCGGAGGACTGCAAGAGCAGTGAAAACACGCAGGCTCAGTGATTACATGGCCCACCTCACACTATCACCGTGCGACACCTAACTCTTTGCATAGCACTCCCTCCGTTCCTAAATATTACTAGATGAGTCCCCGCGCGTTGCCGTGGAACATCGGTATATCTCCCTGCGCAAAATTATCGATTTCATAGAACTAAAAAAACTCTATAACCGCATGACAAATGTGGTAGCCAAACTAAATAAACTCCCATCATCTTTTAGATCATCCCACGTAAGGAAAAAAGATCAGCCAACTCCTACTGCCTAATGGGATTATATTTTTCTTTTTGACATGTTAATGGGACTTAAAAGCTCACTTACATGCATGCTACCGGTGCATGCTTGCATGCAGACATGTTGATGTGATTTAAAACCCACTCACATGCTTGTGCCACGGTATTTCTACATGCTTGCATGTGGCTTAGTGCGGAGCCTCTCAACATCTAGCTCAGACATCTATTATGACTGATTTACTTCATCTAACGGCTATATCAATTATGATGATGCGGCTCAAGGAGAGGATAGAGAATTCCTAGTAGTGGGGGCTAGCTATTACTAGTAGATAAGTCTTTGTAGAGATTCCACTAGGTGAACTACATACGAAACAAAATGAATGAATCTACACTTAAAATGCATCTATATACATCCGCATGTGGTTCATGGTGAAATCTCTACGAAGACTTATATTTAGGAACGGAGGAAGTACTAGTATAGTACTAGTATGTACTGTAATTTATCAGTGAGGTAAATTTGTACAATGCTATGAAGCTTCCAGCTCCTGTTACATGTATCTTGCGTCCAAGGTTGCCCGTTGCAACATTTCATCAAATACAAAGGAGACTAACATGCATGCTATTGCATCTCAATGATTGACAGATCAGAGCAAATATGTACTCCCTCCGTTCCAAAATAAGTGTCTCAACTTTGTGCAAACTTTAGTACAAAGTTGTACTACTACTAAAGTTGACACTTATTTTGGAACAGAGGCAGCTAAAGAAAAAAATGATCCATGCAGTCCCTAGCCCTTGAACCATGAACCCTGACCAGGCTTCAATTTGCTGGCAACGTTCGAGCTTCCTAATAAATGAAGTTTGCAACCTTTTGACCATCAGATCATTTTGTGAAGTTTCACCAAAATCAAGATGAGCATCCCTGTGGCAAAGAAAGTGAAGAAGCGTGATTAGAATAAGATTACTGGGACTAGTTGATGAGACATAAACTCATCACAAATACAGTACACAGAAGCCAGTAGAGGTATCAGGTATGTGCGGGGCAAGGAAGTAGAGAAATATCCACAGGGAGTGATGTGGGCAGCTGGAGCAGTGGTGCAAGCCGGCTGTAAAGGGAGTTGTACCTGAGGGACGTAGCTCAACCATGAGGAGGGCGGCGTGAGGCGGCAACTGCCCACATCGCGGCAGTGAGCAAGGGACAAAGGCAACCTCACCGGCTTTGTGAGAGAGAACAGCGGGGACCCCTGATCGGGACGTGCCGATAGTGGGTTTTCGCCGTCGGCGACGGCCACCGCATCTACACTAAGCATCCACCCCTTCCCCAAGAGGACGTGATCCGCCGGGATGTTAGAGATGTGGCCACAGTCGTCTTGTGCGAGAGAGTGTGAAGAGAGCAACCCCAGCAAGCAACCGTGTAGGCTGGCCCGTCCTGACTATGTATATAGTGGAGCGGTTTCCTTTTCTCTCCATATGAACCTATCATATTGAGTACGTGCCACTGAAGAAAAAAAAACTTTATTTATAAATGACGCGGCACCTACTAGTCGTTCTCCTATAACCTTGCGCTTGGCATCTCCAAAATATTAGCCTTGCGATTGGCTCTTCGCCTCTTCGGGAAGTCTAGCAACAATGGTAGTGTAGTACATATCATTCTGGCTATATGAGACCGAATGAATTGTTGCACGTCCACCACGTGGGCGAGGGTCGAGGGGCAAGGGAGAATGCTACTATATACGGAACAAAATGAGTGAATGTACACTCTAAAATACGTCTATATACATCAGTGTTTGGAGTATGTACTAGTAGTTCATATTGAAACCTACTAAAGGACATATATATTCCAAACAATATGATATAATCTCTATAACCAAGGTAGTAGGGACGAGGAGTAAACGGAGGGAGTAGTAAATTTTTCTCCTCGTCCTGCGAGCCACCGCGCGCATGGGCGAGGGAGCGGGGGTAAGGCGGAGCAAGCTTCACCTCATCCTGTGAGCCACCGCGCCCGTGGGCGGCGGGGACGGCGTACTAAGCAAGCTTCTCCTCGTTCTACGAGTTGACGGGACACATCAAAAGTACTCCAGTGTATAGAGCCTTGCCTCTAAGGTAGGCCCCACATGGTTTGCCTCTTTTTTAAATTTAACATAAGGCGTCAAGTCGCAATTTGTTTTTTCACCCGTGGTAGACGATCCTCCATCCACCAAGTGGACAACCAGTACACGTGCCAAATTACCACGTGGGCTGCCTTTTTCGTACAGAAATGAGCTCCACCGTGTACCCGCGTGGGTGTGATTGGGAAAGAGACGGGAGTACGTGCACCGTGCATGCACCTCTTCTCTTCGTGCACGTCCCCCACCTACGTGGGTGTGTGTGAGAGATATAAACCGTGTTCGTGAGTGTTTTTTGTTTTGGGGTGGGGGATGGGGGGTGGGGTGGACCGGTGGGGGGTTGATTTCGTGAATTATTTGTGGGAATATGTGTCGATGACATCTCAAACAAAATTTTGCATGCAATGCGTGTGGAATGGAGGCCTATCCATATCATACATAGAGGGTCGGGCAATCCAGGAGAAGAGAGGGAGGGGTCATAGCTATCGATAGAGTCGAAGAGAGGATCAAGTGTGTGGGTGCGAGATCGATGAAGAGAGCCATCTAAATTGTGTGTGTGTGCGCAAGTCAAAGATATAGGGTGAGTGGTTTACCGGAACGTTAGAGGGCGCATGTCAAGTTTGTGCGTGGTAGGGAGACATGACCAGAGCGCTTGATGTATCGGTGTGTGTGGGGGGGATGGGGTGGGGGGGAGGGGTAGGCAGAGGCCTAACTATAGAGGTAGAACGACTTGTATATGTGTTGAGAAGGAGAGACCCAGCTATGTCTTGAGGGAGATCGGTCAACATCCATACATAACTGAAGGATGGGAAATATGATGGGACAGAGAGAGAGAGAGAGGAGAGAGAGAGGGAGGGAGAGGGGTAGTGTCGTGGAATTGTCACGTTAGATGTCCTAGTGAAAGGACTTAGTCGTGGAGCCATCACAACTAGGAAGCTTGAAGGGGTTAATTAGGACAAGAGACACGAGAAGTTTTATACTAGTTCGTCCCCTTACGATGAAGGTAAAAGCTTACGTCTAGTTGGGATTGGGATTAATCGTGTCTCGATAACCAGGGAGCAAATAGCTTGACCTAGCTCTCGAGTTGTTGTTTCGTGTCCTGAACCGCCGCCGGGTCGTCCCTTTATATACTGAGGTTGACGCCCAGCGGCTCTAGAGAGTCCCAGCCGGCTTATAGGCTGTATCTGGCTCGGTCTCTTAATATTTCTTGCCTTACAGTAAAAGTTACATGAATAAGGCAGTTTAACACTACGGGCCTTAAGTCACCTCTGGGCCTTTGGGGCTTTACTAAACCGCCATCTTCAAGCTTGAGCTTGGGTCTTCAAGAATGCTTATAGCTATAACCCGGCTCCTTCTGGCGGGTCATACCTAATAGTTATATCCCCAACATTAGGCCCCAGGCTAATTTGAACTGGTTCATGTCACTCTTCAATACTTAAGAAAAAATCTTCTGCTTTTTACTTTAAGAAAGTTCATCTAACCCGCCATGACATCACCCTTCAGATTTGTGGTAACCCGCCATGACATCACCTGTCATAAATGCATGCTTTGTCCAACATAGCCTAACGGATCTCTGTCTTAATGACCATCCGAAAATCGAGGCGCCCTTGTAGCTGGATAAATTTATTTTTCGGCCTCCTCGTTTTTCGTGCCCACTTAACAGGTTTTCCTTATAAATAGCCCCGACTAGGCCTTTTTTCCATTCTCCGTTCGCATCTTCTTCCTCTCGCCCCATCTGCTACTAGAGCTCCGCCGCCATCGCCACTGCGCCCTTCGTTCTCATCGAGCTTTGGCCGCTGCATCACCCTGACTTTGACCAGAGAACGGCGGTGCTTCTCCTCCGCAGACCCCCACAGTAAGTGTTTCCCTTTCCGCGTTGTAGATCTGCATTAGGGTTATTGTGTTTTTCTGCACAGACATAGTTCATCCGAGCTCTTGCCCTTTTTCCTTGCCACGGCGTCGCCTGATCCAAAGAACCCCATGAATCTGATGCGGTCCATGCTCCGCATTCATTTTGATTAGCAATGGACCTCCTTTCCTTTCAAGAAAACCTCACCGCAGCATATGAACTTCTCTGCATCCTGTTTTTAGGTCTAGTAATTATTCTTTTATGAACCTTTGTTTGATCCAAATAATTACTGCAAACTGTGAAACTTGTTTGTCCTACACTTAGGAAAAATCCATAACTTGTTAGATTTGCCAGTCACGGCGTCTCTGAATGCCGGCTTAAAGAAGTAATACTGACGGCTTTAAAAACCCATGGCGGCTTAAGTAACCCGGATGTGACTATCCTCATACCATTAGGCCCCTTCATAAGTCGCCATACTATATTCCACTAACATTTTTATCCTTTCCGACTTAAATTTGAACCATCCCTGTTATTTTGTCTTTAGGCTTTCAAACATAATGGCACCCAAGGCACCTACCTCAATTTTTTGACCTTCACCCACAAGACATTGGACCCAATTCCGTGTCTAACATCTGCAATTTCCAAGTATTCAGCGAAGTTTATCTTGCCGAAGAACCCAATTTACTGCTTTTCAGAGAGCTGTTCTACTTGAACCGCCAGACAAAATGTGCCAGTGGTCAGAGTTTGGAACTTGGTGGGGTTTCAATTCAGCAGCGCAGAGATGTGATTTTCCCCTTTGCCAACCCGCCAAGCCATCCAAAAGAATGGAACATGACGTGGTTCTACTGCAAGGATACCTCCCCGGCTTACGAGAATCCTCTGCCCGGCATTCGTGCCCTTCGTCTTGACACGAATCATCATTTGCCCAACAAGATTACTGCCGCAGAATGCAGATCCCTCTCTCCTACTCTCGCCAAGATCAAAGCTCTGTTGGGGAACGGGTTAACAAGCATTGACCTGGTTCGAGTCTGGCTTGCCTGGCGAGTTATCCCATTGAGCCGCCGTACCGTCTTAATGTGTGAATATACTAGCACCAAGAATGACCCCCTGCACCATAGCCCTGACGACTTACCTGCTCATGTTGTTGATGACATGACCAAATCTCTTCTCAATGAGAGTCTGGCGGATTGTGGCAGAGTTGGTCTAGCCCCGTTCTGCAAAGATAACCCGGCTCCAAAGGTAAACACCCATATAAAATGTTTATCTTATTCTCTTAATGCTTCACCCATACTCATAATGTACTTAATCCCTGCAGGCGGGTGATAAATTTTGGAAAGTTAAATATGATCATGAAGTGGCCAAGAAAGCCGAGAAAGAAAAGAAAGCCGCCAGGAAAGAAGCTGCCAAAAGGAAGGGCAAGAGAGCTACTGGTTCCGACTTGCTTCAGCTGGCAGATTCTTCTGAGTCAGAGGTAGCCCTTGACTCCCTTGGCTTATTTTTTAATCATCTTATTGACACTGATCATCAGCAGGAGGACACTGGAACAAGCCGTAGCAAGGATGACGAGGTAACTATCCTTTCCTCCGACTCTGAGCCTTTGCCAAGACAGAAAATCCGCAAAGTGACCCGGAAAGTAAGATTTTCTTATCCTCTAGCTCATCATGATCCTCAATTTCTTTTGAAGCGGCAAATTCATGAGAGCCGGACGCAGACCCGGACCAGCAAGGACGCGGAGCTCTCCTCCGGCTTACCAAATACTCCAAAGAAATGCCGAAACAAGGTTACCTCTATTTTAACTAAGTTTTACCCCTTGGCTGGTCTGTTTCCTCAACCACTCAATCCCTCTAACTCGGATTATCAGGATACTTCCCCTTCCTCCGGCGAGTCATTGCAGTCCAATCTGCCAACTTTTAAGACCGTACCAGGGTACAATAAGCCACTCACTTTTGTAGCTATTGTAATCTTCTTACTTCTATATTAATATTTTTATTTGAATGTAGTGGTCAAGCTAAACCCAGCAAGAGGGTTAGAAAAAATAAACCGACTAAAGAAAGAGTCGTCGCTGATGAGCCGTCTCTTGAAATAACCGTGCCGGAGTTAAGCACTCATGAACCGCCACTTGAACCAGCACAAGATGTGTCACCTCCTACTGACCTGCCCACTGACCAACATGCTGTCGACTCAGAAAATCCCAAACCTCCAAGCCCAACCCGGACAGCTGATCTTTCCAATGCTGATGTTGAGATCACCGAAACCGGCCATGCTGACCCGGGGAGGCCAACCGTGCTGGCGAAATGCTCCGCCAAGGAAGAACTTTTGGACCAACGCCGAGTCAGGATGGATGTCACCAATTATGCTCATATGAGTATTGGAGATGTCTTCTCTGGCTATATGAGTCAAGTGCACAACAGCCGAAACCTCGAGATTGACATGGTGAAGCAGATGCACCATAAATTCGAGGTATAACCCGTTTTCTCTTGTTCATTAAGCTTCAGTTTGTTAGCCCCCAAGTCTGCTGTAGACTTAGAAACAAATTTGACAACATAAAGAAAGAATAAACTTCCGGCTTACCATGTAGTCCCCAAGGTCTTGCTTAACCAATATGGTTGAACCGGCTCTTTATAGAAAAATTTGTATGGGTCTTTGAACAGCAATATGCATTAGCCCCCAAGTGCCAAGTTTTATTGCTTGCAAAATTCTTGTGACTTACTCGTACGAATCACCATATAATGAACCGTCATAGAAAAGAAAAAACTCTGTAAGACATTAGCCCCCAAGTGCCAAGTATTATTGCTGGCAAAGTGCTTGGGACTTTAACATTGCATAAACAACTTACTTGATTTTATACTTACACAGGCTACCACGAGTCAACTCGAGTCTAAGGTGACCAATCTGAAGAGCTGCCTTGAATTCCAAGAGTCAGAACTTGAGAAAGCCAGCAGTAAGTTCGAATTCAGTGTTTCTAAATAGGAGAAACTAAAGAAAGATTTTGAGACTAAAAAGAAAGCCTGGGCGGATGAAAAGACCGCATTGATAAGCCGAGCTGAAAAAACAGAAGCGGCTCTGGAAGAAGTCACCGGAGAATTGTCCGGGTTAAAACGCCATATTTCACAAATGGTCGCAGCCATCTTCGGTAAGTCGCCTTGCCGTTGTGTACATATCTTAAGCCATGCAAATAGAATATACGCCAGAAATTAACTCTTCTGAGTATGCCTTGTACAGGCCCCAGAAGCTCAAATTTGAACCACAACATGCTGACAAAGCTGAAAGCTGTGTATACCTTGGTGGAAAATTGTACACCGGGTCACAACGTACACTTGCTTCAGTGGCCTTATCCAATGAGATGCCAACCCGCCTAACACGGATCTTGAGCAAGCTTTCAGTCCTTCCGCAACGGATCAATGAACTGAGACGGTTAGCTGCAAGAGCGGGAGTAGTAAATGCTTTAAGCCGGGCTAAGGCCTGGCTTCCTGAACTAGACCCGGAGGATATCGCCATTGGTTACCCAAGTCTAAAGGAAGACGGCACGCCATTTGAGGACGCGGATTTTCTTGCCTGTGTCAAAGAGGTACACCCCGTGGCGACTCTGATAGCTACTAAAGTAGATCTTACTAAGTACCAGGCGGGTTATGATGAACAGAATCGAAGAATTTCGACAGCTGAATATGACGTGACCAGTCTGATTCCCCAAATTCGTAAGAATACCTTTGCTCCTGAAGTTGACCCGGCCGGTCTTGTTGATGATGAAGCATAATTTGAAGCCTTAAACAACATTGACTGGTCATCATAAACCTTCCAGAAAATGGAGCAGAGTGCAAGCGCGGAGAGGGCTAATCCGGACGCTTCCTGCCAATCCTGAAGGTCAACCTGTCATGGTGGCTCATTACCTGGTGTAAAAAACAATGCAAACTATTTGGACTTAATGAGTCCTGTAATAGGGCAGAGATAACTCTGTTGTGGCCATGCCATCGTGCATGTTTTGATGCTTAACATTCTTAAGTCGCCTTGCTGTATTCGTGCACACAGTTGATCATTTTTGAAAAACTATCCTCCAAATAAACTGCTAGGTAGGTCAGAAAGGTTATCAAAATAATCATAAATCATCTGGTTGATAGAAACACCACTATGATAAAATTTCACCACTTGCACCACCGATTCATATGACCAGACCGGTAAGGATGAAGATCCAATGTTTGGATACCCGGAAAGTACAATGATGCTTATGGGTCGGCGACTCATCAGTTGATATTGAACCGGGCTACAGACATCATATTTATAGTTGTAAGCCTCAGGAAAAATCTTAAGTCAAATAATGGGGCTTCCAAAGAGAACTTAAACCAAAAAGAGAAGTAACAATGGCAAGGCTACTGATTCAAATACGATCAGTGAACCGTCCTAGAGGGGTTTAAACTAGTATTCGAATACGATCATGTAGCCCGGAGATGTTGGGTGATGGGGTGATGGAGTTGCTTCTCGGAGATGTTGGGAGAGTCCTACTAGACAAACTGAGGGTGGAACTGCAATGTTATCAATAAGAGTGGGGATGTGTTTATGTGTGTGCCTGTGCGTGATAGATCTGTCGGGATGCATCCATGGATGATTAAGGGGAACCATGTGTTTGGTAAGAAAACCTAACTAGATCGGTAGATCAATTGTAGTTTGTTGCAGGAAGGGAGTGACACAACTACTGAGGTAGATCGATCGACGTGTGGGTAAAAACGAGTTATAAGGACCTAGCTAGCTATATGTAGAGCGAGAGATCGGTCGGTGTACGTCCATTTGTTAGAGGCAAATAAGGCCCAGTGAGATGGATAGACAGAGAGAATGGAGCCAGGAGGTGGTGCGAGAGGCCCAACTACTAGCTAGATTGGGGGAGGAGTGTGTGGTTGTGAGATCGATGAAAATAGGGGCGAGAGTTTACATGTGTGTCTGACCGTATGAGAGAAACGAGGCAAGGACACATAAAGGAGGAGATTGAAGCTGTGTGTGTATGCTGTAGGCAGGCATCGCTGGAGAGCTTTATCGATCGGTGTGTGTCGGAAAGGAGTTATGGAGACTCTGGGACAATGACCTAAAGAAAAAAATGAATGTGCCCGGCGGATAGAATGCGGAGGAAGGGGGAGGGCGAGGAGGGCGTGTGTGCACGAGAGAAAGTTAGTCGTAGCTACAAAGGTTAGAGGATTGTGTGTGTGTAAGAGACTAACAAAGATCATAATTTGATATGAAAGCGGATTCATATATTTGAATAGGAGATCATAGTATTTTAAACATTGCATTCATGAATATAGCGGTGATACACATGTTGTGCACATGTTATACCATAATGTGATAATGCATGGCATTTGCAACTCACAGCTAAATGCCGAACAATCTAAACCATACTATACATCAAACAATCTCACATTCTATTTGAATTTGTGATAATGTGCGGCGTTTGCAGCTTACAACTAAATATCGAGCAATCCAAACAATACTATTATCGAACATTCTCACATTTTATTTGAATTTGTGGTAATGTGTGGTGTTTTCAACTCACATCTAAATACTTGTAGGCGTAGGGGGCGGGGCACCATACATAATATGATAAACACATTATACATATGAGACATGCTTTAGACTATGAAGATCTAGCTAGAGCTAGAAATGTAATGTGATTTGAAATCAAAATAAAGTGGATTCAAAAAATCTAGTTAAAGTTCATATAGTACACATAGTTCATATGTAACTCGAGACTAATCATGTGGTGTGCTGTGAAGATAATACACAAATGATGGTTTAACTTGACAATAATGATGATTGTAGATCTTATGAAAACAGAGAAACAAATTCAAATGCTTTGACTTCAAAACAATCATTACTGTAGATCTTATTCAAATTTAGTTCATATTGAAGCGGTAGTATATACGTTTTGAATGCACTAAAACGTTCATTTGCGTAGTAGGTTGCATGCATTATACACGTAGCGAAATATTTTAATTAAACATAACATGAATTCAAAGTTTTGAATGACATTTGTAGTGCGCATTGATTTGGTATAGTACACATTAGGCTTCTCCGGAAATTTCAACCCGCGCCTTGTTAGCCCGAAATATTTAAGATATATCTTTGTCTCGCTGTGCTCCGACAACTCCCTCCATCTCAACCCGTGCCTTGCTATTCCGAAATTACAACGTGCGCGAAAACTCCCACCTCCTGTGAAATCCCGACACGCGAAATGCCCGTGGTACCCCTGAACCGAAAGAACCGCCTCAAATCAGTGGGGGGTACTTTCGTAACTTACCCCACATTTCGGACAAGCGTGTCTCTAAGCCATGGTTCCCCACTGCCATCCCATCCGCCAACCCATTCGTACACCGAGGCCGCGAAAACCCGCGACGAAACCCCACACCCTGCTCCATCCGCCACCCAGCCGGAGCCTCTTCCCCGACGACGTCGTCCATAGCAACACCTTGACGTCCCTCATCCACCGTACGGGATGTGGATCCGTGGTCGATCTCATCGTGCCGCCGGTTCAGCCACCCCGTCCTCCACCTCCAAGGAGCTGCCCGATGTTCCCCTCATCTTTCGCGCCACCTCCATTCCCACACCACCGTCTTCACCTGCACCACTAGAAGAGCATCATCATCACCGTTTCCTCGGATGAAGCTGCGGCCTAATCGGCGCCACCAAAGAGGTTGTACACTAATTGCCGCATTTTCTTCTTGATTCAATCTCACGGTGCTGCCGGCACTCGGTCCCGAGCCGACACGGCGTGACTCTATCCACGGCGGCGTCGCCGGCCACTTCCTCCACGACGTCACTCCCTTGGCGGCGACGTCCACATCAGTAGGAGTTGATGCGGCTTTAGCTCTCGCTCGCGCTGCTGCTCTGCTCTTGCTCTCGGTCCCCTGCCTGGTCTGCTCTTGCTATTGCTCTTGCTCGCGCTGCTGCTCTCGCTCTTGCTCTGGCTTGTGATGCTGCTCCGATTTGGCTACCCTTCAATCGACTGAATCGACTTTTGGGTCAGTCGATTTTCAAGTGGTGGGCTCGCCGGGGTGAAGGAAGAACCAACCACAGCAGGGAGGGGGCACGCCGGAGAGGTACCCCACTACCTATTTTAGGGTTCAGGATGGGGGCGGTGGTCGCCCGCGGTGGCGGGGCATTGGTAGGGCGGTGGCTTGGGGATCACCGGAGAAAAAGCTCGGCCCGGGGGGGGGGGCTAGAGGGATGGCCAGGGCGACGGTGGACCGGAGGTGGGGAGTGTTTTTGGGGCGGGCGGGGCGGTGCACCGCTGGCCGCGGGCGGCGGGGGGCTGCTGTTTGGCCGGTGGTGGCTGGCGGCTCAGGGGGGTGGAGGTTGAAGATGAACCGCAGGCCCTTGACTTCGTATCCAACGGCTGCAAAATCGACTGACCAGAGATGAAAAAGTCAGTCGACCGATGTGTAGCCTCACCTTGCTAGTGCGTTCAGTTTCGACAGCAAAATTCAGTTTCGGCAGCAAAATTCAGTTTCGACAGTTAAGTTCAGTTTTGACAGTTAAATTCAGTTTCGACAGTTAAGTTCAGTTTTGACATTTAAGTTCAGAGATGAGCGGCTGATGTATTTTACATCTAGCACTTTGTGGTTATGTATTTATGTCATGTATTAGAGATGCTATTAGAATTCCACTCAGGTTAATGTTGTTCATTGTCTCTCTTGTCCTGCTTCTGCCTGGGCGTCGTCCAACTCACCAGAGCTGCTCCAACGACGAAACCCTCCATCACAGCGGAACAGAACCTCGGGCTCCATCTCCAGACGCCTAAGATCTTCTTCCCCTCCTCCGATATCAAAGTCAGCCGGAGCATCCTCACCGGCCAACCCAGTCACGCTGAGATCGACATGGCTTCGCCAAAGAGGTTGTACACTTGTTGCATCTCTTGTTTACTCTACATGTTATATATATTGGCCACTGAGCACACGAATTTGTTCCTTTAGTGTCTCCTTGAAAGAAAAATGTAGGAATTTTAATTTTCACTTGTCCTCCATTTCAAATTCCTATTCATGAAGCACAAGACTAAGAGATAGTAGCATAATAGCATTATAACCATACATTTTCTTGTGGTTTGACTTAATCTCACCATGCTTCTTTGCATCCTGTGATCTTTCAATTGTTGTGAATTAAACACCCAGATTGGCAGAAATCATGTGTTTTTAAATTCTCTGTTTTGCACGTGCATTCATATCCTATTCCTGTCTATTTCCTATCCCTGCATTGTTGGAATCCTCCAATTCAAACGAGCCCTTAAAGAACTACTTCTCTTACAGATAGTTGTCAAAGAAAACCTTGCGTGGTTTGTCCCGCTCCTGCTACGCCGTCGTCCACCCCAGCTGAGCTGCTCCAACGACAGAAGGGTCCAGCACAGCAGGGATCCAGCCTCCAGACTGTCTTTCGCCACCTCAGATCTTCTTCCCCGCCGCTGGCAGCCATGAAAACTGCATTACCATCATCAACTGAGCAAATGACCTCGAGGACTACACGGGTCCGCAAGAGAGGTCGCACTCTTTCGTGTCTGCTTATGTTATGCATCGCTTAATATTACATGCTACTTTATCGTCATGTTCACCGATTAGACTGTGAGTCAGCTCCAAACTAATGGTCAAACTTGAGTTTTTAAATGGTTGTGGGGTACATATCGGGGCCGCTATCAATAGTATCTATTTACTATCTGCTTAATCTCCGGTGTCTACTATGAGTTTCATGTTGGGTGGGAAACAAACAGTAAAGAAGCCATTATCTATATTTTTTAACTGAAGCCATTATCTGCCTTCTATTATTGGTTTTGGGTATATCCACAGGTTGCTACCTCACTCTGGATTTCTGCATGCACTCCTTACATAATCTCACTATGTTTTATTCCTATGCATGACAGTTATTGTAAACAATGGAACTGAACATGTAGAGTGGAAGAGACGAGCCTTGCCTGGCAATAAAATTTCATGCAGACGTCGCTCCATGGTAGGCGCAAAGGCTGCCCCCCCCCCCACGCATTTCGGATTTTAATCGAGAGGAAGATATCTGTTCTGAGGGGGATTCAGAAGGAGAACGCAACTCCTATTTACCCCCTGAGGTCTACGCTCTAACTTGGCATGCTGATGTTGGTTATATCATGCATATGGTGTCCTCCATTGCTTAATTTATACATCAGATATGTCATCTGTTTGGTTTAGACATCCTTTGTGCGAATGCCATCTGTTTAGTTTATTTATCGTTTATGTGAATTATGCAACGCCATCTTGTTTAGCCAGGCATCATATATGTGAATTTTGCAATGCCATCCTGCTTAGCCAGTCATCTTATATGTAAATTATATCAGGCCATCCTTTTTTTCGTTAAATATTACATTTGTCGACAATGTTAGTACATTCAACTGCTCTTCGTGTGCATCAGCCACTTGACACGGTGATGGCAAATTCTGGAGTGAAAACAAGGTCTTCAGAGAAGACTATGCTATCTGACGAAGCGCATATCTCGCTGGTTACAGATAGCTCCTCAGAGGAGGATTCAGTGACAGATGACCAGTCCTATTCCCCCCCCCCCCGAGGTGTATGCTCTAACTTGGCAGGGTTATGTTGATCATATCATCCGTATGGTGTCTCACATTGCTATGTCATTTGATTAGTTTAGACATGCATTGTGTGAATGCCACCTATTCAGTGTCTAATTACCATATATGTGAATTATGCATTGCCATCTTGTTGCAAGACATTATATATGTGAATTATACAATGCTATCTTGTTGCAAAGGCATTATATATGTGAATTATGCAATGCCATGCTGTTTAACCAATCATCATGTATGTGAATTATATCATGCTATCATTTTTTTGTATTACATGTTCCATTTGTCGACAATGTTTGTATATTCATCTACTCTTCCCGTGCATCAGCCATTTGAAGCGGTGATGGAAGTATCTGGAGTGAAAACAAGGTATTCAGAGCAGACAATGCTACCTGCTGAAGCAGACATCTTGCTCGTTATAGAGAGCTCCTCAAAGGAGGATTCAGACACTGATGACCAGTCCTATTTCCCCCCTGAGGTCTATGCTCAAACTTGGCAGGGTTATATTACCCATGTCATGCATGTTGTCTTGCATTGCTTAGTTTTTACATCATATATGGATTGCCATCTGCTTATTTGCTTACTATATAAATCATATATTTTAATTATGTCATGCCATCATGTTTACATAGTACATACACATCATCTATCTGAATTATGGCATGGCAACCCATTTAATAAAGACATCATATAGTTATATCATCTCATCATGTTTAGTGTTTACAGTCATCATATTTAGAATTATGGCATTCTATCCATGAATGTATGTGAATTATGGCATGCCGACCTATATAATAAACACATTATATAGTTATGTCATGTCATCCTGTTTACATAGTCTCATATTTTTAACTATGTCTTTCCATCTTTTTTAGTTAGCCATCATAATGTGAAATTGTGTCATGCTATCCTATTTAGTTAGCCATCATATATGTGAAATTGTGTCGTGCTATCCTGTTTGGTTAGACAACATAAATATGAATTATTTCATGCACTCTTTTATTCCCCGCTATCCATTGGACATGTCTATCATACAATGTCTATACTTTCAATTACTTTTCTTGTTTATTAGCCATTTGAATTGGAGAGCGTGATGGCATCATCTAAGGGAGTAACAACACGGTCTTCAGAAAAGATAGTGCTACCAGTTGGTGCAGATAGAACCACGGTTGTACTTGCCCAAGGACCAGATCCACCACACATAACCCAGACTCTCGCAGATTGTACCCCTACCCAGTTGGACAGAGAAGCAGCTACACCCCTTCTAACCCCAACCCCGGCAGATAGTAACCTAGTTCCAGTTGACACAGCACCGTCTTCACCACAGAGCACCCAAACACGAGTAGTTAGTAAGGGAACTGCAGTGCCCAAAGCATGAGGACCACCACTCCGAATCCCAACTCAACGCTTAAAGGATAAGAAGATTTGTTCTCAGGTCAGGTTCTGTAGCTATGGTTCATACTCCTTTGCTCTTGCATTACTGTATTTACTCATACCAACTATGTTCAATTTTGAAGGATGGAATTGAAACTCCAATGGTGCAACAGGTATGTTTTAAACCTGTTTCTTTAACTGGTTTGCTGTTGTAACCTGCTCTATGTTGATTTGAGTTTCAATTGAATAAACAGTTATGTTCTCATGTCATGCACATTACAAGTGTTGTTATTGTTCTATAGTTACCCACACTTATATTCTGTCTATTCTGCTTTGTCTTGAACAAATATTATTTGAACTGTGTCTCTATCTTGATTTGGCAACAAAAACTAGAATGATATAGACCATAAAGTGACCATGGTACATAGATATATGTTTGTTTCATGCTGTTATCCTGTCCACTTTACTACTGAACTCATTTACCAAAATGAGTTTCATATACAACATGGTAAACATGTGATGTGCCTGCTTGTTTCTCTTTTAGAATGCGCACAAAATATTGGAGAACAGTACCGCGTTATCCAATGGTAAAGGAGGTAATGCAGATAAGGTTCAAGATAGTGAGACATCCCTGTTGGTCTCCAAGAAAGGTGATAAAAACTATCTTGACGACAGTGAGGGAACCCAAAAGTCCTGTCTTGATTAGTGTTCGAGTTACTGGCCACTACTGCTGGACAAAGCTCTTCGAACTCGCTGCCTGAATCAGTTCGTCTTCTTGAGTCTCAACTTCAAGTTGAAAGACATCGATCAGATGTGCTGCGACAGGAAGCTGAAGGACTGAGGAAGTCCCTGCAGAATTCAGATGCATATTTTTGGTGCAACAGCAAGTGCAGGAGGATTTAAGCGCCAAACAAGAGAAAGTTAATAAGCTTGCTAAGCATCTTGCCAGCATTATGAGTACCTAGGATATTGTTTCTTGAGATCTTCTGAAGTGGTTTTAGTTCTGGATTTGTTTTGCAGCGGCGTTTATTTGCGCTGGTCGCCAACTTTGACAACCAGTGTATATGATATGCTACTTTGTTCCCTATATTTGCACTGGTGGCGAACTTTGATGCCCAGTGGATGTAATATGTGTAATAGCCGTGATAGCCTAGCATTAGTTGCTTTCTTATTTAATTCCTTGTTGTCTTGTTTATTTGTTTGCTTGTAGTCATGGCAGTTCTTTTTCCGCCGTTTGCTAGTGGCCGCAATAACCTATTTTTTAAAACTAGGCCACAATAACCATGGGCTAATATTTACTGTAGTGACACTGGGCCTCCTACTGGCTGTACAAACAGTGGGCCTTCTACGGGCCATAGAAACAATGGGCCTCCTATGGGCCGTAGAAACAATGGGCCTTCTGCGGGTCGTATCATCAATGGGCCTTATACGGGCCGTATGATCGATTGGCCAAACATGGGCAAAACAGACCACATTATGGTCGTAAACGGGCTAGAGTTGGAATAGTCCGTTCATGGGCTGACCATAACGGGCCATCGTTAATAGGCCGTATTTGATGACACTATGAAAACGGCCCAACGTATTAACAAACCACAAACGGGCCGACTGTAACTACGGGCTGAATTTGGCTGACAAGCAGAAAATGACAGTAACGGACCGTAACTAAACGAATGCTGGAAATGAGCCCAAGAATAAATGGGATCTGAGAAGGCCGAAAGATAACATGGGCTGGAAACGGCCCAACGGAATAACGGGCCGTTAATGGGTATAAAGTGATACACTGTTCATTACAGGCCAGTTTCACCACGGGCCATTAATGGGTGTAAAGTGATACATTGTTTATTATGGGCCAGTTTCAGCACGGGGCGTTAATAGGCCAAGAGTTACATAGGGCCTCATATGGGCCAGAAGACGTCATGGGCCATACATGCGCCAGAAGTGAAAACGGGCTGGCATCATATTGGATGGCCCAGATGACGCTACTGGGCCTAATTCGGATAGGGCGTAACGGGCCTTGGGTTAGCGGGCTGTAAATTGGCTATATGCGAACAGGCTATTAATAGGCTTTTCATGGGCCGGCCCGCCACCTTTTGACCAAGTCAAACAGACCGGCCTTTTCACAGGAATGGGCCTCTGTTGGGCCGTGCCACGTGTCGACGTATCATAGGCGCCTTCTGTCCAATGAATGGATGACATCTGTCCCAACAATGAGCCGACACGTGTTTCCTCCAGGAAATGATGATTTTACATGTGGAAAATCCCCATGGTTTGGGCTTTTAACGGGTTATCGGATCCAAAACCCGACCCGATAGCTTAACGGTGTTCCATTATAGTGGATGCCACGTGTCGGTCACCCTTGACGAAAGCATTTCTGTGACGCGCGATTTATCGTCATGGAAGTGGACACTTCCGTGATGATAATTTTGGTAATGTCACGGAACACTTCTATGACAGCACATGTATGACTATCTTGATTCTGTCATAAAATCGTCATAGATGTACATGCATGACAAAAAACGCGACCTACTATGACAAACACATATCATCACGGAAGTGTATTTTTTTGTACTGTCTTCCTCGCCCACTACACGGCGCCTGCGCCCCCGTTCGTCGCAGCTCTCCTGGGCGGCTCGCAGGCGCCACCCTCAGACCGCCACGCCAAGCCATTCTTTCGCCAGATCAGTGTCGTCCTCACGAGGCAAGGAGCTCCCCAGGGTTGGGTGGCGCCCAAGGCCGACCTAACCTTCAACTCGGAATATCACCGTGTCACCACTGCCTGCTCGGGTGCGCTCCCGATGCTCTGCACGCCCACCATCTGCCAAGTAGCGATCACCAAAACCCTCATCGACGGCGGTGCCGGCCTCAACATGCTCTCGGTGGAGGCCTTCAGCATCCTCCAAGTACCGTTGGAGCCGCTCCGACCTAGCAATCCCATCTCGGGTGTCGGAGGCAGTTCCTCCAGTTCCCTGGGCAGATCCGCCTTCCCGTGACCTTCGGCACCCGCTACAACTACCACACGGAGCTGGTCGACTTCGACGTTCCTCACATCGTCCTCCCGTACAACGCCATCCTCAGATACCCTGCCCTGGCTCAGTTCATGGCAGCAACCCATCCGGCCTACAACCTCATGAAGATGCCGGGAAGCAAGGGCATCCTCACCATTGCCGGAGATACCAAGGAGGCTCTTGTGCAGCCCGCAGATGCGGACGCCTCCAAGGCCAAGGAAGCTGCACCGACCAAAAATAAGCAGTTGTTCACCCAGGATAAGGAGGAGACCAAGCAGGTGCCAGTGGAGGAAGACAGGTCGTCGGGAGCTACCTTCACCATAGGTGCTGGCCTCGACCCCGACCAAGAGGAGGCGTTGGTGAGGTTCTTGCGCTCGAACAAGGAGGTGTTCGCCTGGGAACCCAAGAAGCTAATGGGGGTCCCAAGGGAGGTGATTGAGCATCACCTGAATGTGTGCCTCAATGTACGGCCTATGAAGCAGAAGGCGAGGCGACAGTCCACCGAGAAGCAGACCTTCATCATCCAAGAAACCCGCAAGCTGGAGGCAGCAGGAGTTATTCGCGAGGTTCGCTACCCCGAATGGCTGGCGAACCTTGTTGTCATGCCAAAAAAGGGGGAAAAGAACGCATGTGCGTCGACTTCACCACCTCGACAAGGCTTGCCCCCAAAATTCATTGCCGCTTCCCCGCATCGACCAGATCGTCGACTCCACCGCCGAGTGCGACCTGCTGTGTTTCCTGGATGCGTTCTCGGGCTATCACCAGATCAAGATGGCGGTAGAAGATGTGGAGAAGACAGCCTTCTTGACCCCATGTGGGGTATACTACTATACTTCCATGCCGTTTGGGTTACGCAATGCGGGCGCGACCTTCCAACGGCTGATGCACATTGCCTTGGGCCGGCAACTCGGGAGAAACGCCGAGGCTTACGTCGACGACATTGTGGTGAAATCGTGAGAGGCAAGCACCTCAATCCAGGACTTGGAGGAGACCTTCGCAAGCCTCTGCCAGGTGGACCTGCGACTCAATCCTAAATAGTGCATGTTCGGCGTCCCTTCCGGCAAGCTGCTGGGCTTCCTCGTGTCCCACAGGGGGATCGAGGCCAACCCGGAGAAGGTCAAGGCCATCGAGGACATGAGTCCGCCGCAAACCCTTAGAGAAAGGCAGAAGCTTTCCTATCACGTCACCACGTTAGGATGCTTCATCTCCAAGCTGGGGGAGCGTGCCTTACCGTTCTTCAAGCTGATGAAGAAAAAGGGCCCATTTGCGTGGACACAGGAGGCCGACCAAGCATTTCAAGACCTCAAGGAGTACCTAACCAACCCCCCCCCCCGTGATGGTGGCGTTGCGCCCTGTCGAGCCCCTGGTGCTCTACCTTGCTGCCACTCTCTACTCCGCCAGCGTAGCCCTGGTGGAGGTTCGGGGGGAGCGCCAGGCTAAGGCCACGTCCCGAGCACCTATGGCCCCAGCCGGGGCAGCACAAGACCAAGAAAGCCTCACGAAGACCACGACAACGGTAATAGGGGACCAAGGTCAGCACGACGATGCCCCCAGGGCAGAAGAGGCCCCATCAAGCGACCAGGTGCTAGGGGATCCATCATCTCAGGAGGCGCCTAAACCTTCGGAAGACGCAGGCACGTCGGTGCCCCCACCCTCGTCGAGCATCCCGTGTACTTCGTCAGCACAGTGTTTCGGGATGCGAGAGCATGGTACCCCATGCCTCAGAAGCTCTTACTCGTGCTCTTGGTGGCATCGCGCAAGCTGTGACATTACTTCCAAGGTCAACCCATCAAGGTCGTCTCAGCCTATCCATTGGAAAGGGTACTCAGGAGCCCCAACTCCACTGGGAGGGTCGCCGAATGGAATATCGAGCTGCAGGCGTTTCAGTTGGAGTTCAGCACAACCAGGGTCATCAAGGGAGCCGCGCTTGCGGATTTCGTGGCTGAATGAACGGAAGCACCAGAGCTCAAGGCGGGGAAGGATGGGTCTCTCTCCCCAGGAAGTGAGGCACCAGATGGTTGGGTCATGTACTTCGATGGTGCATTCTCGCGGCAGGGGGCGGGGGCTGGTGCAGTGCTTATATCCTCCACTCAGGACAAGCTCTACTACGCCGTACAGCTCTGTTTCCAGCAGGGCGAGAAGGTCTCCAACAACATAGCAGAATATGAGGGCCCCATAGCAGGCCTAAAAGCTACAAATGCACTAGGAGTGAAGCGCCTCGTCATCAAGGGCGATTCACAACTCCTTGTCAACTTGTCCAACAAGGTGTATGAGCCGAAGGACAAGCACATGGAAGCATATCTTGCGGAAGTACACAAGATGGAGAAGCAGTTCTGGGGGCTGGAGTTGCAGCATGTGCCCCGTGGCACCAACCAAGGGGCTGATGACATCGCCAGAAGGGCGTCCAAACGGCTGCCTCAAGAGCCTGGTGTTTTTGTGGAACGACTCTTCAAGTCATCGGCGGCACCATCACTTTCAAGAACGGCACAACCTCGGGAAGAACTCCCTCAGCCACCTAGCATAGGAGCCCCGGCCTGTGGCCCGACCTCGGGAGCGTGCCTACTCTTGGTGCTAGAGCCTCAGGAGGGATGCTAGACCAACGAATTCAAGGAATACCTGACGCAAGGGACGCTGCCAGAGAAAGAGGAGGACGCGGAGCGCGTGGCCCGGCAGGCCACGGCCTACTGCATCCAAGACGGTGAGTTATATTGGAAGCGGCCGAATGACGTTTCCCTACGTTGCATCTCTAGGGAACAGGGGAAAGAGCTGCTGGCCGACATACACAGTGGAGATTGCGGACACCACTCATCGTCACAGACCCTTGTCGGCAAGGCATTTTACAGCGGATTCTATTAGCCTATGGCACTCAACGACGAGACCGAGCTGGTGAAGTCCTGCGAGGCCTACCAATTCCACGGCAGGCAGATCCATCAGCCAGCTCAGGGCCTGCAGACCATCCGGTTCTCGTGGCCGTTCGCGGTCTGGGGGCTGGATATCTTGGGCCCATTCCCTCGAGCGCCTGGGGGCTACTACTACCTCTACATCGCCATCGACAAGTTCACCAAGTGGGCGGAGGTGTAAGCCGTCTGCACCATCCCTGCTTTCTCCGCGGGCAAGTTCATCAAGGGCCTCGTGAGCCAATTTGGGGTTTTTAACTGCATCATCACCCACAACCGTTCGCAGTTCATTAGCAATCTCTTCAAGACGTATTGTGCTAACCTTGGAACGCAGATCTGCTATGCTTCGGTGGCGCACCCCCGGAGCAATGGCCAGGCCGAATGCGCCAACGCGGAGGTCCTGAGGGGCCTCAAGACTAGGACCTTCAAGAAGAAGCTGGAGGCCTGCGGCAGGGGCTGGCACGACGAGCTCCAGTCTGTGTTGTGGTCCATTCGCACCACCCCACCAAGCCAATAGGCGAGACCCCATTCTTCCTCATCTACGGAGCAGAAGCGGTTCTCCCTCACGAGGTCAAGCATCAGTCCGCGCGGGTCCTGGCGTTTGATGAGGCGCAGCAGGATGCCATGCGGGGGATGGACCTCGTCCTTGGGGACGAACGCCGCCGTGAAGCCACACATCGGGCGGCAAGATACCAGCAGGCGCTGCGGCGGTATCACTATCGCATCCGCCCCAGGACGCTCGAGGTGGATGACCTCGTCCTGAGGCGGGTGATCTCTAGGGAAGGGCTGCACAAGCTCTCGCCCATGTGGGAGGGACCGTTCAAGGTCGTTCACATCTCCAGGCTTGGCGCCGCGCGCCTGGAGACCCAGGACGGGGTACCCATCCCGAACGCCTGGAACACCCAACACCTCCGGAAGTTCTACCCGTGAAGAAAGGCCCGGTGCCTGCGAAGAAGGCCCAGTGCCTGTGAAGCTCGCCTGAAGAAAGGCCCAGTTCCTGTGAAGAAGGCCCAGTGCCTGTGAAGCTCGCCGGCCGTGACACTCTCACGTAATAATGAGTGGGGCTGTACTCGTCCCAGAGTCTCAGGAGTGCCGCCCTTGGGCCTTGGGGGGGCTCCCTCCAACGCCTAGTGGTAGCACTTAGCTCCACGCTGGTGAGAAGACTTGAAGACTAGACTAGGTGCCAGACATGGCTTTTCATTTGCTTTCTGCAGTTGGCTCGCTCTTCCTTGTTTGAACCTTGATTGAAGTTGCTTATGATGTTCTTTGCCAGTTCTGTTCAATCGCTTCAGTCCTCCGTTTCCTGTCTTCGGCTCTTTGTCCGACTTGATCTCCCTCGCAAGCCTTGTGAGGGGGTTGTACGCCCTCGTGAGCGTTTTTCTTCTAACTTTCGCGAGGCCCTCTCGTTCAAGTTTGCACGGAAGCACCCCTCTCAGTCCGTGCCCCTCGGGTACCGCGTCACGAAGCGCTAGGACACGGCCGGCAGCGCTTGCGACCAGGGTTCAGAAAATAATAGTCTCTCAACGAGTTTTTTGCAGCTCTTAAGACGCCCGACGAGGCCTATAGCAGGCACCTTACGAGGCGGAAACTACTTCAAACATGCCAAGCTAAGTTGTTCCTACACGCTGACGTATAACAACGACACCATGACACCGCACAGGAACAATAAAGGCAGCATGTTAACTAGGAAATTATAGTTTGTTGCACGCCCCCACGGGGCCCCATACTTGTCTCTCTCTCAATGCAGGAAGAAAGGAAGATAAAACAAAAGAAGCACGTGACTTGCAGCCGTTCGTGAGGAGGGATCTACGGCGTCCTCTTGAGCTCAACCAGACCCCACCTCGCGCTTCACCGAAGCGCGGCGACGGGACGTCCCACTGTCGCCCTTGAGGCGGGCACGGAGGCGTGGTGGTTGATCGTAGCCACCGCTGGAGGAGCTGCCATGGGTGGAAGAGCCGTTGTAGCTTGACGAGCCGCGGTCACCGCCCGGGGCAAGTTCGCCTTCACCCTCATCACGACCGTCGCCAAGACTGAGCACCTCATCGCTGTCATTGTCTTCAGGACAGCACCCAATGCGGCGGCCATCTTCTTTGAACACCCTCACATAGAGGGTCACGTCGCCATCATACTTGAAGTAAAGGGTGCACCGCCTGCCCAGACCACACGCGTGGGCAAACGTCTGCTAGCCTCGGGCTAGGGCTGCATTGCTAGCGACGGAGACCTCCACCGCGACCCAGGAGGCCCTGCTGCAGCAGCCGTCCGCCTGCAGCCAGAGCCCGCCTGGGCCAAGCCGTCGGCAGCTCACCAACGAAGGAGCAAGGGAGCTGAAGCCAGTTGCCGGCCGGGTTGTCCAACAACACGACAAATTCCGACATCACCTCCACCAAGTGGAAGAGCGGCCGGGGAGGCCGCACGCCACAACACGCCTTCCTCCACCAACCGGGCTGCCTTAACATGGGCGGCCCCCACCACGTGAAGGACTGCCGCCGCGGCAGTGCAGAGCCACGGCAAGGGTCGCAAAGTGCTTGCAAGGGCGACCGCATCCGCGCTTGGGCAGAGGAGAGCCAGGCCCTTCCTGGCGAGCCTTCCCCTTCTCCATGGTCGAAAACCTCTTCGCTGGCGCCATGGGTGGCGCTGCAAGAACCAGGAGCGAGGGAGGAGAACCGAGCGGAATATGAAGAGATGGGTGACGGGTGCTCTCGCCCCTCCTCATTTATAGCCCAAGGGAGGCCACCCGTCGACCTCCATGATCGCAGGTAATGGTAACCCTTTTTGCACGCAGCAGGGACTCGTCAAGTCGGGCAGTTCCCGAGGCAGCATGGGGAAGCGAAGACGACCACGTCCAATCAGTCGCCATGCGTCAACCAAGGCCACAGGCTGTTGGGGCCCGCGGTTCTTCGCGCTTGCCCTTTGGTTTCGCCGCTAAGCCAAGTCCGAGCGCGCTTTGGGCCCGGGGGCTACTGTCGGTGTTCTGGGGACAGCGGTCCCCAGACTTGCCTGCCTACGGCCCATGGTGTGGCTCCACCAGTGGCCTAGCACGGCCCGTCTTCATCAATCAATGCTCAAGAACCTCGTGAGGGGTCAAGCCTCACGGGGCGGACGACACAAGGCCTCCTCAGAAACGGCCTCACCAGGAAGGCTCGCGAGGATGCGGAGAGATCAAGGCAAGGGGTACCTCACGAGGTTCCCATGACGCAAGCCATGACGACCAAGGCCAGGCGGGCGCCAGCATGCAGTGTCCTTGTTTCACCTTTGGTCCTAAGGGGGCAACCATAGGCGCGGAGTACCAAGGCATCAGGCAAAGATTTCCATATCGGTGCAACAAGACCAAGGCCAGTAGGACGGAGGTCATCGTGGAGCCCAAGACAACGTCACCACCAGCGCCTTTGACAAGCGAAGACCACCTTTAGTCAGGATAGCTTTTACTAGTTGTCCCCTTTCAAATTGGCTGTTGTTGGATCCCTTCCCGCTCAATATTTGGGGAGAGGACCAGGGCCTCTATAAATAGGGCTTGCCACCACAGTAGAAGGACCCCCGAAGGCAGAACAAGCAGAACACCGCACCAAGCACAAGAACACCTCTCCTCAGGAGGTTGTTCTTCCCCTGTACTGTTCATCATCAGCCCAACAAGCAATCCACCACCACACACAGGAGTAGGGTATTACACCACAACGGTGGCCTGAACCTGCATAAATATTGTCTCTCTTGTGTTGTGAGTTCATTGAGCTAGCTTAGAGATCACAGCGAGGCTGCGAGCGAGATTCGGTAGGGGGAAATCTTCATGCGCACCCCAGTGTTCCAACCTCAAGGGTTTTGCCGGAACCCAAAAACTGACAGATCCATATGAAGCAGCTCGAGTGGTCTTCTCGTGGTCATGATGTTCTTCACAGGATGACTTCCTCCAACTTGTTTTCCTGCTTGACAAGCACTACAAAGTCTATCGCTGTCAAATACAACAGCTTTAACTATAAGGATATGATCACTTTTAATAAGCTTATCAAGATTTCGCAGGCCAACATGACCTAACCTTCTATGCCAAAACCAACCTTTAGAAGATTTACAATTAAGAAAGTTCTAGGCTGAGCCTTTTTAGTGAAATTAACAATGTATAGATCACCTCTATGTATACCGGTAATAACCATATTATGATTATCTCTTCAAAACACTTGGCAATCTACTTCAATAAATAGGACATTGAAACCGAAATCGGCTAGTCTAGACACGGCAGGTAAATTGTAGCCAAGAGATTCAACAAGCATAAAATTTTGAACTGTCATGTGAGATGGCCACCTTAACAAGGCCAACCACCTTACCTTTGAGTTATCACCAAAAGTGACATACTTTCAGGGACCATTGTTTTCAGCATGCTCTCGAAACATATCCTTGTCACCGGTCATGTGATCGATACATCCACTATCAAGAACCCATTCCTTTCCTCCGTCCATGTAAACATGAAGGTTATCCATAAGACCAAACTGCATAGACTCATCGAGATCAAAGTCACTATCATCATCCTCATCATAATATCCATGTTCAACATCGTCTTCGCATTGATCATCACCTAGAGAAGGTGATTCATTAGATTTATGTTCATGACAATGTGCATCTTTATGAATTCTAATGACTTGAGTGATGATGCTACTAATGACTCCAACATCTCCTTTGGCACGCATGAGATCACGAAGCTCAAATAGGCAAGCATTAAATTAGGATCACTACGTTTCATCTTATGAAAAGTTATGGACTTTCGAAGAATCTCATCTAGATTTTTCAAAGAGTAATTTGGAAAGTGTTCCTCAAGATATCTCCATCTAGTATAAGCACAATCAAAATTAGGCAAGCATGCAAGAAAATTCCTAGGCAATCCTCTTATGCTAAGATTGATAGTTCTAAGTGTCGTCGTTCTGGGAACGGGGGTCCCCAGACTTGCCTACCTACGGCCTGTGGCGTGGCTCAAGCGGTGGCCCAGTACGGCTCATCTTCATCAACTCAGGCTCAAGACCATTGCGAGGGGCCAAGCATCGCAGGGGGGACGGTGCAAGGCTTCCTCAGGAACGGCCTCGCCGGGTAGGCTCAGGAGGACACGGAGAGATCAAGGCAGGGGTACCTCGTGAGGTGCTCATGACGCAAGCCATGACGATCGAGACCAGGTGGGCGCCGGCCTGTGCACTGTCCTCGTTTCCTCTTTGGTGCAAAGGGGGCAAGCGCAGGCGTGGAGTACCGAGGCGTCAAGCAAAGGTTACCATTTTGGTGCAACTAGACCAAGACCAGCAGAGCGGCAGGACGGAGGACACTCCGCAGGCTGGCGCCCACCTGGTCTCGATCGTCATGGCTTGCATCACGAGCTCCTCGCGAGGTACCCCTGCCTGATCTCTCCGCCTCCTCGCGAGCCTGCCTGGTGAGGCCGTTCCAGAGGAAGCCTTGCGCCATCCCCCCCGCCCCCCCCCCCCGTGAGGCTTGGCCCCTCGCGACGGTCTTGAGCCTGAGTTGATGAAGATGGGCCGTACTGGGCCACCCCTTGAGCCACGCCACAGGCCGCAGGCAGGCAAGTCTGGGGAACCCCGTTCCCAGAACGCTGACAGTAGCCCCCGGGCCCAAGGCACGCTCGGACTTGGCTGAGCAGCAAAGCGAAGGAGCAAGTGCGGAGCGCCGTGGGCCCCAACAGCATGTGGCCTTGGGTGCCGCATGGTAGTTGATTGGGCATGGGCGTCTCCGCTTCCCCATGCTCCCCCAATATCCGCCTCACTAGGCGGCCACGAAACTATACACAGTTATTCCCTCCGTGTTGCCCGCGTGCTTCCTGTTCGCCTTTCTTCCTTCAACCTTTGCTTCTGCCTACAATCCATCTTGAGCTCTGGCTGCAGCACGCCGACTGCGGTACCTCTGCTTCCGGAGCCAAGGTCGAGGTCGTCGCTCCGGGCAAGGTCTACATGACTCAGGGGTGGCGCGAGATCGCCCGGGTCTGCCGAACAGGAGGTGCCCTCGTGATTCATTTTGAATAGGACAACGCCTGCCTGATGCTCTTCAAGGTCTTCGACACAGAAGGACACCAGCTGGAGTGGTGCCCCAGAGGAGGCGGCCAGGACGTCTGTATGGCAAGGGCTAGGCCTGCCCTCCGCTTCCTCAGTGGCTCCTCTGGCAGCAGCGGAGATGCTGCGGAGCCCAACGACTCTCCCAAGCTTCTCATGACTCCGAAGACGAGCGACGACAGCTACGAGCCCTCGAGCTCACGCTGCACTCGGAGCAAGGCAGCTGCATTAGGCCGCCAACGCGGGTGATCTGGATGGGGTTGGCGCTGGTGCTTGGCGTCCCACTGTTGATGATGGCGTCGGCCGTGGAGGCACATGTAGTCAGGGCTCCTTAGGATTTGCGCCTTTTGTTTCCTGCGAGGAATCAAGGAAGCACCCCGTGGGGGCATGTAAAGCGTCCATTGTGTCTTTTGTTGATATTTTCCTTATCATGAAGTGGTGCAAGATGCTTGTCCTAGCTCGGCTCGGTTTCCCCTTTCGAACCTTGCGACGGCTTGGTGCTCTACGCTGACAGGTCCCGGTCCCCAGGCAGGCTTCAGTCGTCGCTGGTATGCCAGGTCACGATGCCCTGGTCAAGGCAAGGAGGTGAGCGGCCCGAGGTCTAGTTAGAGCCCCTGAGGCGCGATGGTCAGGAGGTCCCCTTTAGCGCTCAAGCAGCTGCCGAAAGACGAGAAAGGAAGGCAACATCACCGTCACTGAGCTGCAATAAGTGGAGGGTTTGGGGTCGCATCAATTATCTATTCCTAGAGTGAGACTTATCTTGAAAGCACGGAGCCGTTCCTTCACGAGGTGCCGGACCTGCCTTTCGGCAGCTGGGATGTTGCTGGGTCAGGCCTTCGTGGGCTTCTCCTCCCTTCCCTGCACTCTCCTTCATGCTCTACGTCCTCAGGTCCCGGCCCTCGAGCGAGCTCAGCCGCCGCTGGTATGCCAGGTTGCGGTGCCGTGGACAAGGCCAGGGGCTGAGGGCTGGAGAGCCAGTAAGAGCTCCTGAGCCGCGATGCTCAGGAGCCCCCCTTTTAATGCGCAAGCGGATCATATGGGTAAGGGATAGAGAGAGAGCTCGCGACGCCCCCCACATTATTCCTTAGGTAATTCCTCTAAGCCAACACGAGAGAAGCAAGGGTTGCCGTTACGATTGCCGGCCAGCCATTGGTTGCTCAGAGAGGGTCATGAGTGCATTGAGGGCCTGGTGAGGTAGCTCTTTGTGGGGCTGCCGCAGCCAGAGCTCGACCACTCAGATTTGTCAATGTTGCAGGGACGAACCCATACGCAAGCGCCGTGCCAGTGCGAGTGGCTCCAAGGGAAAATGTCAATCAAGCAAGCGATTATCGCAGGCAGGTTAAGCATGAAAAGCAAACCGACTTAGATAAACGCAGGAAGGATACACGCCACCGTGTCAGGCCCGCGTGGCTTGGGGATGATGCAGCCCGAGGGGCCCCCCCAGCAAGGTAAACTAAAGGCATAAGCAACACAGATACATGCCGCGGGGACGAACCCACGCGACCTAGGAATAATGCAGCCCTGAGGGTGCTGCCAGCTGAAATGAAACTCGAAAGATGTCACCTGATATCATTCCAGAGTGGGTGTTGGAGTAGCTAACGATGCATGGTGAAGAAGCCGATCCTCGCAAGCCATTGGAGCCCTGAGCCTCGGGAGGCTCTGGGGTCCCGGGCGGCTCCTCAAAGTCCATCTCCATCTCCTCCAGGAACGCGCGGTGCCTGGCCTCCTGAGCTTCCAGAATGCTCCGCATCAGGCGCTGGTGAGCAGCAGCCGCGTTCGGCAGGCCGAAAGGCATGCAAACGCAGCTGAGTGGTGGTCCCTTGCAACGTCCCACGCGCGAAGGCCACAAATGCTCATGAGACGCGGTTCGGTTGATTCCTGGGTAGTCGATGCAGACACGCAGCCCACCATCCTTAGCTAGATGAGGAGCTAAGCCGGGTAGGCGACGACCGCCACGCATGACTCTTGATTCCTGTAGCTCGTGAATGGCCTTGGTGATGAACTCTTGAGGGTTGGGGCCTCCTTGCCTCATGCTTTCCTGAGGGAAACGTGCCGCAAAGCACGCCTCCAGGTGGTGCCCGAGCGCCTCCCTCGTGAGCTTGGCAAAGTCAGAGGACCTCCAGGAGAGAGCCCCCGAGCATTGCCCGAGGAGGGACCGGGCGCGCCTTCCTATGCGATGGAGGGAGGCGCCCCTTGGACGGGCACAGATCCTGACGTGGCGCCTCCGAAGACGCCTGCCTCCTGAGGCCTTGAGCTGAGTGATGTCTTCTTCTTCTTGGGAACCACCTCGGGAAGGTTCCCACTCTTGCTGTCCGAGTCCTCAATTGATGCAGCTTGGAAGGCACACTCGAGAGAGCACACCGCATCTTTCTCTTCGCAGGGGACCATGGTGACTCCGCCGCTTCCTAGCATCTTGAGAACATTGTAACCAAGGTGAGTCACCATCATGAACTTGGCCAGGGCTGGACACCCGAGGATGGCATTGTATGGCAGGCGAATGTGGGCAACGTCGAAGTCGATGAGCTTGGTACGGTAGTTGTTGCGCTGTCCAAAGGTAACAGGGAGGCGGACCTGCCCTATCGGGGTGGTGGAGCCATTAGTGACCCCTGAGAAAGGCTTGGTCGGCTGAAGCTGGTCATATGGCACTTGGAGGTTGTTGAACGTCTCGACGGACAGAACGTTGAGTCCTGCACCGCCATCGATGAGGGTCCTGGTAACTTGCACATTGTTGATGACTGGGGAACAAAGCATTGGGAGGACACCGGCTATAGACGCACACTTGAACTGATCCGCTGAGCTGTACGTGATGGCGCACATGGACCACCTGAGAGGGCGCGTGGCCTCGAGCTTGGGGAGGACTGCGTTCACCTCGCGAGCAAACTGCTTGAAGATGCGCTGAGAGGCTAGGGCCTGAGCACCGCCCAAGATGCAAGCGATAGCACGTGGCTCCTGGAAGCCCCCAGCCCCCTCGCCCTGATGATGGTCGTCATTCCTTCTTGGAGGTGGCGGCAGAGGAGGAAGGCCTGCGTTCCCCTGTGCGCAATCCTCGCGAGGCTGATCCGTCCAATCCCCCTCGCGAGGCTGGTCCTACCGGTGGTCATCGCGAGGTCGGTCATGCCACCCTTGGTGAGGGCCTCGGTCGTCCCATCGTCCTCCACCTCTTCCTCCTTCTCGGCCGTAGCCCTGATCGTTGCGCTCGGGGCGTCGACCAATTCGTCCTTCTCGCACGGCTCCGAGCTCTTGGCATTCGTTGGTGTTGTGGGTGTGGAGGTCGTGGTACACGCAGTACCGGCTGCCCTTGGACGACTCCGGCTTGTCCCTGCCGCGCTTCATGTCTGGTTCTGCTGCGAGCACAACTGCTCCCATGCGGCTCATGTCCTTGGCCTTGGCTTTCTTCTCTTCAGGGTCAGCGGCTGGGAGCTCAAGAAGGGAGAGGCGCCCCTCCTTAGCCCTTGCGGACTTGGTTGCCAGGTTGAACAGCTCCAGAGATGTGCACAGATCCTCGTGGATTGCCAGTTCCTCCTTCATCTTGACGTCGCAGACGCCATCAGAGAACTCTGAGATGATGGCCTCCTCGGTCACCTTGGGAATCTTGAGGCGAGCGCTGTTGAAGCATTGGATGTACTTCTGCAGGGTCTCTGAGTGCTCTGGAAGTTGGCGATGAAGCGGGTGCGCATCTCGTCCCAAGTGGAGATCATGCCAGGAGGAAGGTTCAGGAGCCAGGTGCGGGCACCATCTTTGAGTGCCATGGGAAACCAATTCGCCATGACCTTCTCGTCCTCGTTGGCCGCTTCGATGCCCAGCTCGTAGAGCTGTAGGAACTCCGCGGGGTTGGCAGTGCCGTTGTAGCGAGGAGGCAGATCCGACTTGAACTTGCCCAGCCAGGCGACACTGCGTAGCTCGGTGGTGAAGGCGCGGTGGCCACCGGTGCCCTTTGTTGACGCGGGGCTTGCTCCTGGGGATTCCCGTGCGCCACTGCCAGGGGCAGCACGGGGGTTTGATGTGCTGGCGCAGGGATGCGGCCATGACGTGCCGGAGCAGGGAGCACGTGAGCACCTTCCTGGGGACGAGGGATCTCTTGGCAGCTCCTTTCTTGTCGCGCGGGCGCTGGACGTGGTGGGTCTCGTCCAGGGGCCGCGCACCTTGGAGCCAGGGCACCTTCTTGGGGAGGAGGTGGCAGGGGCACCTCCTGAGCTGCTTCACCCATACAAGACGGAGGGCGAGGCAGCAAGAGGGACGGCGCAGGGGAGCCCCCTGCAGCGCTGACGAGCTCAGTGATGCGAGCGAGCCACTCCTTGTAGAGGTCATCGACGGGGCGGTCCTGAAGGAGCTCACGTGTCAGGAGCAATGCGGCATGCGCGTTCGTGGGAGCGCGACGAGCGAGCGACGACGAACCAGTTGGAGTTAGAGACAGAGTGGCGGTGGGGCCTTCCCGCCGCACCGAGGGATGCCGCAATGATGCCTGCTGTTCATTCCCCACCGGGCCTGTGGCGGCGTTGGCGGCAGGCGACGGAGAACGACGGGGAGGCCCACCGACGGGAGCCGTCTGGGCGACACGGGCGGCGAGAGCAGCCCCACGCTCGACGCGAGCTCGGCGAGCGTCAGCCATGGATGGGACGAACGATCGAACGCGGAACAGTGGAAGAAATATTCCAGCGCACCCCTACCTGGCGCGCCAAATGTTGGATATCGGGTTCCGGTAAAACCATTAAGGTTCGAACTCTGGGGTGCGCGCGAAGATCTTCCCCCTACAGATCGACGTCCCAACGCCTCGCTGAGAATCTAAGCTACATGATGAACACAAGGGACGCAAGGTTTATACTGGTTCGGGCCACCGTTGTGGTGTAATACTCTAATCCAGTGTGTGGAGTGGTGTCTTGCCTCAGGGGCTGATGATGAATAGTAGAGAGGAAGAACAGCCTCGCAAGAGGTGTTCTTGGGCTGGTGCAGTGAACTACTTGGGTGAGTTCGATCGCCTCTCGATCTGATGAGAACTCTATGAGATGATGTCGGCGTTCCTTGGACTATAAGTACGGTGAGGCGCGAGGCCCCGCAGTCCATCTCGTTGCACTTCGCTCGCTTCTTCTTCATTACTCCTCCTCCATCTTGACGCCAATGGCACTGATCCGCCGGTTATCAGCAGAGGAGAAAGGGAAGGCCCCCCGAGAAAGGCCTGACCCGCTCCCGCCGAAAAACGGCCGGTCCTCGACCGCCGTGACGAGGTTGCTCGGCCGGAGTCGTCGATGCCTTGTACGAGCGGCCATCCCCTGGGTTTATGCTACGCCTGTATGCCCGGGCTGAGGGCCCTGGAGAGGGAGACACCGAGCAGTGTCGCCTGCGCCGTCGGCGGCGTCGACGAGTTGTGGCGGTGCACGCCATCGCTCCTGGAGTCCACGCCGCAGACTCTTCTCGCGAGCTCGTACTTCACGCCGCCATGCCTCCAAGCTCCTGGATACGCCTTCCTCCTTCCTTTGCCTTCGAGATGCCGCCGAGGGGGCCTCTTGAGATCTGGCTGCAGCATGCCGATTGTGGTACCCCCATGACCGGACAGCGCAAGAACTACTGCATCGAGCTCATCGACTCTGACGTTGCACACATTCGCCTGCCATATAATGCCATCCTCGGGTTTCCAGCCCTGGACAAGTTCATGGCGGTGACTCACCATGGTTACAATGTCCTCAAGATGCCGGGAAGCAGCGGAGTCATCATAGTCCCTTGCAAAGAGAAGGATGCGGTGTGCTCCCTTGAGCATGACTTCCAAGCTACATTAGTTGAGGACCCAGATGGCAAGTGCGAGAACCCTCCTGAGGCGGTTCCCAAGAAGAAGAAGACATCACTCAGCTCAGGGCCTTAGAAGGCAGGCGTCTCTAGAGGCGCCGCGTCAGGATCTGTGCCCGTACAAGGGGCGCCTCCCTCCATCACATAGGAAGGCATGCCTGGCGCCCTCCTCGGGCAAGGCTCGGGGGCTCTCTCCTAGAGGGCCTCAGACTTTGCCAAGATCACGAGGGAGGCGCTCGAGCACCACTTGGAGGCGTGCTTCGCGGCATGTTTCCCTCGGGAAGGCATGGGGCATGGAGGGCCCAGCCCTCAGGAGTTCATCACCAAGGTCATTCAGGAGCTGCAGGAATCAAGAATCATGCGCGGCGATCGCCGCCTACCCGGCGTAGCTCCCCATCCAGGAAAGGATGGTGGGCTGCGCGTCTGCATCGACTACCCAGGGCACAAGCAAGCCGGGTCTCAGGAGCATTTCTGGCCTTCACGCGTGGGACGTTGGGAGGGTCCACCACGTAGCTACATTTGCATGCCTTTCGGCCTGCCGAACGTGGGTGCTGCTCACCAGCGCCTGATGCGGAGCATTCTGGAAGCTCAGGAGGCTAGGAACCGCGCGTTCCTGGTGGAGATGGAGATGGACTTTGAGGAGCCGCCCAGACCCCCAGAGCCTCCCGAGGCTCAGGGCTCCGATGGCTCGTGAGGATCGGCTTATTCATCGTGCATTGTCAGCTACTCCAACACCCGCTCTGCAATGATATCAGGTGACATCTTTTGAGTTTCATTTTAGCTGGGAGCGCCCTCAGGGCTGCACTATTCCAGGTCGCGTGGGTCCGTCCCCGCGGCATGTATCCGTTTTGCTTATACCTTTAGTTTACCTTACTGGGGGCGCCCCTCGGGCTGCATCATCCCCAAGCCGTGCGGTCCTGACCCAGTGGAATGTATCCTTCCTGCGTTTATCTAAGTCGATTTGCTTTTCATGCTTAACCTGCCTGCGATAATCGCCTGCTCGATTGACATCTGCCCCTGGAGCCGCTCGCACTGGCACGGTGCTTGCGCATGGGTCCGTCCCTGCAACATCGACTAATCTGAGTGGTCAAGCTCTGGCCGTCGCAGCTCTGCAAAGCGCTACCTGACCAGGCCCTCAGTGCCCTCATCACCCTCTCGGAGCAACAAATGGTTGGCCAGCAATCGTAATGGCAATCCTTGCTTCTCTCGTGTTGGTTTACAGGGTCGACCTAAGGAATAACGTGAGGGGCGTCGTGAGCTCTCTCTCTCTCTCTCTCTCTCTCTCTCTTACCCGTATGATCCGCTCACGCGTTAAAAGGGGGGCTCCTGAGCATCGCGACTCAGGAGCTCTTACTGGCTCTCCAGCCCTCACCCCCTGGCATTGTCCACGGCACCGTGACCTGGCATACCAGTGGCAGCTGAGTTCGCTCGAGGGCTGGGACCTGAGGACATAGACCATGAAGGAGAGTGCGGGGAAGGGAGGAGAAGCTCATGAAGGCCTGACCCAGCGACATCCCAGCTGCCGACACGCAAGTCTGGCACCTCGCGAAGGACCGGCTACGTGCATTCAAGATAAGTCTTACTCTAGGACTAGCTAATCGATGCAACCCCAAACCCTCCACTCATTGCGACTCTATAACGGCGACATTGCCTTCCTTTCTCGCCTTTCGGCGGCTGATTGAGCGCTAAAGGGGACCTCCTGAGCATTGCGCCTCAGGGGCTCTTACTAGACCTCGGGCCGCTCACCTCCTGCCCTTGACCACGGCATCGCGACCTGGCATACGAGCGACGGCTGAAGCCTGCCTGGGGACTGGGACCTGTCAGCGTAGAGCACCAAGCCATCGTAAGGTTAGAAAGGGGGAACCAAGCTGAGACAGGACAAGCATCTTGCACCACTTCATAATAAGGATGATATCAACAAAAGACACAACAGACGCTTTACATGTCCCCATGGGGTATTTCCTTGATTCCTCACAGCGAACAAAAGGTGCTAACCCTAAGGAGCCCTAACTACGTGTGCCTCCATAGGCTACGCCATCATCAACAGTGGGCCACCAAGCGCCGGCGCCAACCCCATCCAGATCAGCCACGTCGGCGGCCTGATGCTGCTGCCTTGCTCCGGGCGCGACGCGAGCTTGGGGGCTCGTAGCTGTCGTCGCTCGTCTCCGGAGTCGCGAGAAGCTCGGCAGAGGCGCTGGGTTCCCCAGCGTCTCTGCTGCTGCCAGAGGAGCCACCGAGGAAGCGGAGGGCAGGCATAGCCCTTGCCATACCGACGTCCTGGCCGCCTCCTCTGGGGTAGCACTCCAGCCGGCGTCCATTTGCGTCGAAGACCTTGAAGAGCATCAGGGAGGCGTCGTCGTATTCGAAATGAATCACGAGGGCACCTCCTATTCAGCAGACCCGGCGATCTCGCCCCAGCCCCGGGTCATGTAGACCTTGCCCGGAGCGACGACCTCGACCTCTGCTCCAGTCGCGGGGGTACCGCAGTCGGCGTGATGCAACCAGAGCTCAAGAGTCCCCCTCGGCGGCATCTCGAAGGCAAAGGAAGGAGGAAGGCGTATCCAGGAGCTTGGAGGCATGGCAGCGTGAAGTATGAGCTCGCGAGAAGTCCGCGACGTGGACTCCAGGAGCGATGGTGCGCACCGCCACAACTCGTCGACGCTGCCGACGGCGCAGGCGACGCTGCTCGGCGTCTCCCTCTCCAGGGCCCTCAGCCCGCGCGTACAGGCGTAGCGGAAACCCAGGGGATGGCCGCTCGTACCAAGGCCTCGACGTCTCCGGCCGAGCAACCTCGTCGCGGCGGCCGGGGACCGGCCGTTTCTTCGGCGGGAGCGGATCGGGCCCTTCTTGGGGGGCCTTCCCTTTCTCCTTGGCTGATAACCGGCGGATCAGTACCATTGGCATCAAGATGGAGGAGTAAGGAAGAAGAAGCGAGCGAAGTGCAACGAGATGGACTGCGGTGCCTCGCGCCTCACCGTACTTATAGTCCATGATCGCAGGTAATCATGACTCATTTTTGCATGCAGGGACTCGTCAAATTGGGCAGTTGCCGAGGTAGCATGGGGAAGCGGAGACGCCCACGTCCAATCAACCGCCACGCCGCGACCAGGGCCGCAGGCTGTTGGGGCCCATGGCGCTCCGCACTTGCCCTTTCTCTTTACTGCTAAGCCAAGTCCGAGAATGCCCTGGGCCTGGGGGCTACTGTAGGCATTCTGGGAACGGGGGTCCCTAGACATACCTGCCTGCGGCCTGTGGCGTGGCTCAAGGAGTGGCCCAGTTCAGCCCATCTTCATCAACTCAGGCTCAAGACCCTCGCGAGGGGCCAAGCCTCGCGGGGGGGGGGCAAGGCTTCCTCAGGAATGGCCTCGCCGGGCAAGCTCGTGAGGAGGCGGAGATATCAAGGCAGGGGTACCTCGCGAGGTGCTCGTGACGCAAGTCATGACGATCGAGACCAGGCAGGCGCCGGCCTGCGCAATGTCCTTGTTTCCTCTTTGGTGCAAAGGGGGCAAGCGCAGGCGTGGAGTACCGAGGCGTCAAGCAAAGGTTACCATTTTCGGTGCAACGAGACCAAGACCAGTAGAGTGGCAGGATGGAGGTCACCGTGGAGCCCAAGACGGCGTCATCGCCAGTGCCTTTGGCAGCCGAAGACCAATTGAAAGGATCGAGAAGAGGTGTCTAGATGGGGGGTGATTAGACACTCAACAAGTAAAGGTGGCAGTTTTTAAGTTCTTCAAGTTGTGGTTGTATATTAGCACAATTTTAAGCATTCCGAACACACTTCAAGCAAGCGTAGCAAGAGTATAAGCATCAGAAATAGTAAAGCATGCTAGTTGCAAGAAAGTAAAGGGATGGGATTGGAGTGTGCAAACGCAATTAGGACACATAGATTTTTGGCGTGGTTCCGCTAGGTGGTGCTATCGTACTCCATGTTGAAGGAGACTTCAACCCACGAAGGGTAACGGTAGCGCGAGTCCATGGAGGGCTCCACCCATGAAGGGTCCACGAAGAAGCGAGCTTGTCTATCCCACCATGGCCATCGCCCATGAAGGACTTGCCTCACTTGGGTAGAACTTCACGATGTAGGCGATCTCCTAGCCCGTACAAACTCCTTGGTTCAACTCCACAATCTTGACGGAGGCTCCCAAGTGACACCTAACCAGTCTAGGAGACACCACTCTCCAAAAGGTAATAGATGGTGTGTTGTTGATGAACTCTTTGCTCTTGTGCTTCAAATGATAGTCTCCCTAAGGTTGAACTCTCTCTCATAGATTTGGCTATGGTGAAAAGATGATTTGAGTGGAAAGCAACTTGGGGAAGGCTAGAGATCAAGATTCTTGTGGTTGGATTGGAATGTCTTGGTCTGAACACATGAGTAGGTGGTTCTCTCTTGGAAACTGAGTAGTAGAAGTGTAGGCATGTTCCAATTGCTCTCTCACAAATGGAAAAGGGTGTGGAGGGGTATATATAGCCTCCACACAAAATCTAATAGTTACATACTTTTTACCCGACTCGCTCAGACCGAATAGAGAAACTGGGTGGGACCAATTTAGTTCAAAATATGAATGTTAGGAATCTCGGTGGGACCGACAAGATCAACTCAGTGGGACCAATGTGCTAGGGCTAGGGCAAAACCTCATCTCGGTGAGACCAATCGCATGAAATCGGTGAGACCGATTTCAGCAATTAATCTAACAAATAGTTGGTCAAGCAAACTCGGTGGGACCAATCGCTCATTTCGGTGAGACCGAAGTGTTACAAAGAGGAAACATAGAGTTTGCAAAGCCATCTCGGTGGGACCGAGAGCTGTATCGGTTTGACCGAATTGATTAGGGTTTCTGGCTATGGATATGTCAAGTAAACTCAGTGGTGTCGGATAGATCAAATCGGTGGGGCCGAGTTTGACTTAGGTTTTGGACATATGTGGAAATGAGAAAGTGGTTGAGGGTTTTGATGCAATATCACTAAGCACTTTGAGCACACAAGCCATTAAGCAACACCTCATCCCCTTTTAATAGTATTGGCTTTCCTATGGACTCAATGTGATCTTGGATCACTAAAATGAAAAACAAGAGTTTTGAACCTTTGCCAATTTTGTCTGTAGCGTTTTGAAGGTGTTCCACATCCTCTTGTCCTGGCCACACCATTGTTGAACTCATCTAAAATGTACTTGATAAAAACATTAGTCCAACAAGAGATATGTTGACATTAATTACCAAAATCACACAGGGAGCACTTGTGCTTTCAGAATTCCCAGCAGTGGCAGGTGAAAAAAGCCTAGTAGTGGGGGGGGCAGGCTCTCAGGGCGGCCCGCCACTGACCTCTCACCACTATTATAATCCCATCAGTGGTGGGCGCTCGCTTGTCACTGGTACGTAGCTTCTAGCGGCGGGCATTTTCACCTGCCCACCAGACCTTGCTTTAGTTTCCCGCCATAGCTGCCACCATAGCGGTTGTTGTTCAGACGTTCTGCCAGCAAAAGGGATGAGCACGGACAATTCTCAATATAGCTGAAGCGGAATGAATTCATTTTGAAAACAAACCCTCAAATAATTCGGTAACACTTGAAAGTTGTTCGACTTAAGAAACAAACATCAATGTATCACATTCATCTTAACATACTAATTAATTAACTAATAGTTCTCTGGCTGATATATTTATGACTTAGTTCTAACCATGGTCAACAACAACCATCTTCTGATAGTAGTTGTGATTGCTCTTCCTTATAGTGATTACCACAAGGGTGTCCACCCTTAGTTCTCTCTTTCCCTGGATCAACTCCCGCCAGCTGGACTCATGGAATGATATGTGCCCATGGGATTCCATCCTGTATTGGACATTCATGATAGGCCCTCTTGGTCCATGGATTACTCCAGCGGTGCCAACGGCGGGGATGTCCTCTATGGAAAACAACTTCAAAGGTAACTTCTGAACTCCCCATCATTAAAAGAAAATAGAAAGCACACAATATTAGACATCTCACAATACTTGGTTATGACCAAAAAGAGATGAAAGAATATAAAACATCTCGACATAACTTTTTTTGACCATGTTAGTTTTTGATAGACGATGCACAAAGGGCTTCCTCAAGAAGGCCAAAGAGGATGGTAACATCGCTTTCACATTAGCTATCTCCCCTCGAGCAAGCTTCTTCATCCTTTGAGAAAAAGAATTGTAGAAAGGATAGGACCGTCATCTTCATCTTCAATGTCCTCATCTTCATGTTGGTTGTCCTCATATTCATCTTAGATGTACTCATCTTCATCTTCGTCTTTATCGTCATGGTCATCTTCATCATCCTGATCATCTTGGTCAACTTCATCTTCATCATCTTGGTCATTGTCATCATCATCGATGTTGATATATAATGTCCTTATCCTGTTTACTTCTTCTTTTAAGGAAAAGGCTATGAGTTCTCCTCCTTTAAAATTGTTCACTACAATGTACTGCTCCCATCCATCACCATATATGATGGTTTTATTCTTTCCTTTGCACAGATCCAATTCAAATTCGCACTCCTCATCATCCTCAAAGTACAACACATTACCATATGAATTTTCGAAGTCCCCTCTTATGTTGCATGGGACACACTATACAACAGTGAATAATCAACAATAAAGTTAGTGAAACAGTTAAACACATTATCAGAATTCAGTACAAATTCAAGTTAAAGACCGTTGCCACTGATTTCTAAAACCCCTTTCTCAAAAATACCCAAACTGCACTGCAGTTTCAAGATTGTCCATACATGAATATTGGCAGACATTGTAGATCAAACGCCTCATGGTCCTTAATAATCATTGTGAAGCAGAATCATAAATGGTTCGATGACCGGAATGCAACCCCATCCCTTCAAATAAAGAAGCTAACACCGAAGAACATGAAAATTTGGTAGGACCTTTGCTTAATATTAAATATATTGAGTACCAGAAATTTAATGAAACGAAAGTTAATCAATGTTTCACCAAAATATTGGCACTCATTTTTGAGTCTCTAATAAGCCCAAGAAGTTATCAAATGTAAGAAAATGCAATTAACGCTTTATAAATTAGCTTATCGTAACAAGGTCTATGAATTTCTCTATCAATTCCATGACCCGAATGCAACCCCATCCCTTCAAATAAAGAAGCTAACACCAAAGAACACAAAAATTTGGTAGGACCTTTGCTTAATATTGAATATATTGAGTACATTTGATGAAACGGAAGTTAATCAATGTTTGACCAAAATGTTGGCACTCATTTTCATGTCTCTAATAAGCCCAAATAGTTGTCAAACGTAAGAAAATGCAAGTAATACCTTATAAGTTAGCTTATCTTACCAAGGTGTATGAATTTGTCTATCAATTCCATGACCCAAATGCAACCCATCCCTTCAATTAAAGAATCTAACAACGAAGAACACAAAAATTTGCATGACCTTTACTTAATATTGAATATATTAAGTACAAGAAATTTGATGAAACTGAAGTTAATAAACGTTTCACCAAAATGTTGGCACTCATTTTCAAGTCCCTAATAAGCCCAACAAGTTGTCAAATTTGGCACTTGTCATATTTAGAGTCTAACAGGTCCTAAAGCACTTTGATATAGATTTCATATTTACCGACACGCAAAAGGTATTACATTATGTTCTATTACATACAAAATTTTAGGTCTATAAATTTCTCTATCAAATAAAGAAGGTAATTAACACAAAAGAACATGAAAATATTACACTGGTAGCGGCGGTCGAGGCGGATGATCGTGGTGGTGGTTGAGGCGAACGACGACAGTGGCGGTCAAGGCTGATGATGGTGGCGGTCGGTCGAGTCAGATAATGTCAACGGCGGTTGAGGCTGATGACGGTGAGCAAATCTAGCGGCGTCGTAGGTCAGAGGTGAATGACGAGAAAATACGATGGTGGCCGCGGAGAAGGATGGATCGGCTAGTAGATCTGGCGGCGGCTTGGGTCGGAGGCACAGAGGCAGCAGCGGGCGAGGCGCACAAGGGCGCGGAAGAGGAAGAGGGGGAAGAGGAACTGTTTGAGTGAGTGAATGCGGGGAAACCGAAAATAGATGTGGGTGTGATGATTCGCCAGGTGCGAAGCAGAATAGCTATGGCGGGCGTATAAGCGTGCCCGCAACCACAAATATTAACAAAATTTGGATGTTTGGTGTGGTTTGCCAATCTAGAGTTGTGTTGAGCACTGCACACCACCCGCCACAGACCAGGGAGAACTAGTGGCGGGCGGCTTCCAGCCACCCGCCACTGCACTATCAAGCCAATGGGCTTATTTGGAAGAGCCTACCTGTGATGGGCAGAAACAAGAGCCTATCACTGGAATGGCCTTAGCTGCAGCGGGTGGGCGTTGGCACTCGCCACAGCTGTTTTTGAATAATAACAGTGGCGGGTGCCCTACCTCGCCCGCCAGGTATTAGGGTTCACCTATCGGCCCATTCCTAGTAGTGGGATTATGAGGAGGAGTGCAAGTGCCAAGGAACGGCTACACCATCACCTGCAACAGCTGTTTTTGAATAATAACAGTGGCAGGTGCCCCACCTCGCCCGCCAGGTATTAGGGTTCACCTATCGGTCCTTTCCTAGTAGTGGGATTATGAGGAGGAGTGCAAGTGCCAAGGAACGCCTACACCATCTGCGAGGGAATCATGGAAGCGAAGAAAAAAGAAATGAAGCTAGTGCAACCTACAACCACCGGACATCCGGTACCTGATGCGGAAGACCCAGCCAAAAGAACCCCAGCCGAAGTAGCGGCCGAATGACCAACGACCACCGGACATCTGGCAAGTCCCAGCCATTGGACGTCCGACGCCTACCAAAAATCTAGTGCCACCTATCGAGAAGCAAATCATCGGACATCCAATGCACGCCGGACGACCGGTCCCTCATGAGCCACCGGACGTCCGACACCGACCGGACATCCAGTACTTTCCTACGCATAGCAGCGGGCCTTTGGCCTTTTATCTCCCTCCCACTTTCCCCTTCATGAGTAGCACTATAAATAGACCACCTCCACCTCCTTTCTAGGGTTAGCAAAGTGTTGGCTCATCTAGTTAAGCCTTGCTCCGACCACTACTTCTCTTGAGAGAGAGAGAGAGAGAGAGAGTCCACTCCCATGGATTTCAAGACCTCCACGTGAGAAGATCCCTAGGGATTCAAGACCCCCATCATGGGAAGGATCTATCTAGATAATCAAGACCCATCTCCTTTGGATTTGGGATGAACTCTACATTGTATGTTTCCCTTTGATTGTTCATGTACCTTGTGGATCCATGTGTTTGGGTCTAGTGGATATGTGATTGGACTTGCTCTTGAGTGTTTCTCTTGTAATTTCTCCCCATTCTTCGCCGTGTTCTTCGTGTTCTTCGAGGAATCCCCCTCAAATTTGTGAAAGATTGGCCATTGGAGTCCCACTCCACATCAGGTGGCCTCCTACTTCTATGACAAAAAAATATGATAGAAAATGGGCTTTTCATCCTGGGCGGTATGAAGACGCACCTGCATGACATTCTTTGGGTTGTCCATAACGTAAAAAATCATGGTAGAAGTGAGTGCGAGGAAATTTTCAGGGAGTTCCTGGTTACGGCCGAGCGATGTAGTGTGGTTTGCGTGTTTCTCTCGTACATGCGGGTGTGCGAGGAGTTCGCTAACTGAATTCGAGCGAGGCATTCGCTAACCGAACCCAAGCAATCGCTCTAGCTACATACAGAACACGAGCGATCGATCCCACTACATACTGCAGTCGATCGATCGATCCCTTGGCTGCTAACTGAACCCGAGCGGTCCTTTGATGCTAACTAAACCCAACTGATTCCTTTGCAGCTACTTCTAACTGAACCTGAGCAATCGATCGCTGTTCTTGCTTACTGAAGCCGATCTATCAAGCCCTTGTGTGAGACTTAGCCGGTTGGGTTGCCTCTCAGTGAATAGTGCATGTTGTTGTCATACGCGTGATACACGTAGTCACAAGTTGAGGCGCATCGATCGAGCTGTTTGGTTGGCTGTGGATGAATAGTTTCCCTTGTTGTCGCCTGCTCGTACGCCCCACCCTAGCCAGTGGGGGTTGGATGAATAGGACCCTAGCCGTGTGTAGGAGGTTGCCGTTGGATGAACAGGACCCTAAGGAAGCCGCCACACCCCAGTCGGTTGAGGGTGGATGAATAGGACCCACTGGAGGCTGAATGAACAGTAGCAAATGGAGGCTAGAGGAAATCCACTATGGATGAATGATGTCTACTACGCAACTTTATTCTTGTAGACACATGTTGGGCCTCCAAGCGCAGAGTTTTGTAGGACAGTAGCAATTTTCCCACAAGTGGATGACCTAAGGTTTATCAATCCGTGAGAGGTGTAGGATGAAGATGGTCTCTCAAACGACCCTACAACCAAATACAAGAAATCTCTTGTGTCCCCAACACACCCAATACAATGGCAAATTGTATACGTGCACTAGTTCCGCGAAGTGATGGTGATAAAAGTGTAATATGGATGGTAGAAATATATTTTTATAATCTAAATAAATAAAAACAGCAAGGTAGCAAATAGTAAATGGGCACAGAAACGGTGTTGCAATGCTTAAAAATGAGGCCAAGGGTCCATACTTTCGCTAGTGCAACCTCTCAACAATGCTAACATAATGGATCATATGATTATCCCTCAAAGTGCAATAAAGAATCACTCCCAAGGTCCTATTAGCGGAGAACAAAAGATAGGAATTGTTTGTAGGTCACGAAACCACCTCAAAGCTATTCTTTCCGTTGATCTATTGAAGAGTTTGTACTAAAATAACACAAAGCTATTCTTTCTGTTCGATCTATCCAAGAGTTCGTACTAGAATAACACCAAAGCAAATTTATATTCATAATACTCAATCCACACAAAGAACTATAATGAGACCCCAAAGTTTCCGTCGGAGAAAAACGTGCATCAACCCCTATGCATATATTATCCCAATATCACCGCGGGAATTCGCGAGTTGAATGCCATAACACATATCAAGTGAATCAATAAGATACCTCATTGTCACTAAAGTATTCATATTGCAAGACAAAACTTTGAAGGGCAAAGATTCAATTCATCATAACAAGAGTATAGAGGGGAGAAACATCATATGATCCGACTATATTAACAAAGCCCATGATATAGATCACCAGAGAGAGAGATCAAACACATATCTACTGGTACAAACCCTCAGCCCCGAGGGTGGACTACACCCTCCTCATCGTGGTGGCAGCCGAGATGATGAAGATGGCCACCGAGATGATTCCCTCCTCTGGCAGGGTACCAGAACAGGGTCTAGATTAGATCTCGTGGATACAGAGGCCTTGCGGCGGCGGAACTTCTGATCTAGGGCTACCCCGAAGGGTTTCGGAATATTAGGGAATTTATAGTGCAAAGAGGGGGTGCGGGAGGCCACCGAGGTGGGCACAATCCACCTGGGCGTGCCAGGGGGCCCTGGCGCACCCTAGTGGGTTGTGCCCACCCTCGGGGCACCCCCCAGGTGCAGCTCAGACCCATTGGGTTCATTCTGGTCCAGAAATAATCTCCAAAAAGTTATGCGGTGTTTGGACTCCATTTAATATTGATTTCCTGCGATGTAAAAACAAGCAAAAAATAGCAACTGGCATTGGGCACTGGGTCAATAGCTTAGTCCCAAAAAATGATATAAAGTTGCCATAAAATTATTGTAAAACATCCAAGAATGATAAAATAATAGCATGATTACTTCATAAATTATAGATACGTTGGAGACGTATCAGCATCCCCAAGCTTAATTCCTACTTGTCCTCGAGCAGGTAAATGATAAAATAAATAATTTATGTAGTGTGAATGCTATCAAAGTGCATAAGTTTGATCAATGACATGTTCAATCACTTTTCCTAGCATCATAACAACAATCTTTTCTTATAAAACTTCTCATGTTATAGTAGCAACCAATTCACATGTTAAGGTTCAAACAATGAACTCTCTTGAAAATCAACAACCTATGTTCTCAGTCACCAAGCAATTGCAATTCAACTTATTCAACAGAGTCTAAGTAAGAGCTCCACATACTCAACCATCTTATAGTCTTCTATGATTTCTAACACTCACCACATACATATGAGCAAAACGTTTCAACCGGACACATAGAAAGATAGGGGCTTATAATTTCGGCTCCCAACGTATTCACCTTTGGGTGATGTCAACAATAATAACTCATGCTACCCATTTCAACTGGACATATGTGCCTAGATCTTTCCCCACCACATGATGCTTGCCAAAGGAGAAAAATAAAAAGGAATAGAGAGAAAAAACTTTGACTCTTTGCATAAAAGTAAATACTGAAAAGTAAAAGATAGGCCCTTTACTGGGGGAAGCAGAGGTTGTCATGCGCTTATTTGATTGTATGCTCAATAATCCCTTAGTGCAAAAAAACGTCACGTTATATTGCCCCTTATGATAGCAACCTTTATTATGCAGTTTGTTGCTTTTATTCTTTGCCATCACAAGTACATACAACGCTCAGTTTTCTCTTACACTAAATGGTCTCACATTTTTAGAAGCAATTTTTATTGCCTTATTGCACCGATGAGAACTTACTTCAAGGATCTTGCTCAATCCTTAGGTAGGTATGGTGGACACTTGAAAAATAAGATTTGGGTTAAGGGTTTTTGGATGCACAAGTAGTATCTCTACTTGGTGCAGAATTTTTGGCTAGCAAAGATGGGGGCAAGCAGCACATGTTGAAGGATCTATGACAATATAACTTCTATGTGAAAATGAACAAACATAAATCATTACGTTGTCTTCCTTGTCCAACATCAACAATTTTGTCATATAATATCTTGATGGGGGCTCAGAATCACAAAACATTTCCAAGATAGTATATTTGCATGTGAAAGTTCTCTTCCGTATACTAATTATTCGTGAATTGCTTGTATGACCAATATTGTGAGTGTCAAGCCTCAAAAGATTTCACTTTGTAAACCCAATGTGAAGCTACCACTAGGCAGGATATGAACATGTAGCTTCAACTACATGAAATTCAATTCCTTCAACAATTTACTCATAGGATTTAAGTGAAGCACAAGAGTAAGTGACAAACTACTTCAAAAAGATATAAGTGAAGATCATGTGAGTAGTTAAGTAAATAGGTAGCTATTTAAGGACTCTCTCTTATTCAAAAACTATCAGATCTAAGTATTTTATTAAAACAGAAAGAAAAATGAAAATAAAATGACATTTTAAGAGTAGCACAACTCATGTGAAGAAGCAAAAACTTAGGCTCAACCGATACTAACCGATAATTGTTAAAGAAGATAGGTGGGATGCCTACCGGGGCATCCCCAAGCTTAGATGGTTGAGACTTCTTGAAATATTATATTGGGATGCCTTGGGCATCCTCAAGCTTGAGCTTTTGTGTCTCCTTTATTCCTTTTATATCATGGTTTCCCTAAATCTTAAAAGCTTCATCCACACAAAACTCAACAAGAACTCGTGAGATAAGTTAGTATAAACCAATGCAAAAATTTGATCATTCTCTACTGTAGAAAATCACTAAAATTATTATTCAACATTGCATACTAAATGCCTCTGCATATTTAATAATCCTATCCTCAAATAGAATCATTAAATAAGCAAACATATGCAAACAATGCGACCATAACAGCAATCTGCCAAAACAGTACAGTCTGTAAAGAACACGACATTCATCATACTTCCCCAACTCCAAAAATTATGAAACAAACTACACACTGTAGAAAATTTATCAGAGCTTATTTTGCAAAAAAATTAACAATTTATCATATCCTGACTTTTCTTGGGAATATTTGCAACATCGATAAACTTTTTGTTTTGAAATAGTAACATGTATACTTGCAAAATAAGCATGGCAAAGGCTAGCATTGCCACTTTTACTGAAATAAAAGATAAAAAACATTATATAAATAAAAGCAAGCAAATCCTAGAAAAATAAATTGATGATCCAATCAAAACACATATCATGTGACGAATGAAAACATAGCTCCAAGTGAGGTTACCGATAATGTTGGAGACGAAAGAGGGGATACCATCCGGGGCATCCCCAAGCTTAGTTGCTTGGATCTTCCTTGAATATTACCTTGGGGTGCCTTGGGCATCCCTAATATTACGGTCTTGTCACTACGTATTCTCCTCATATCGACATCTCACCCAAAACATGAAAACTTCAATCACACAAAACTTAACGGAACCTTGTGAGATAGGTTAGTATGATAAAGAGCAAACCATTTCACTTTTGGTACTTTCAAATACAATATTAATAATTGTTCCCACACAATTCCTACTGTATCATATCATTTCCACAATTTATATTGAGCAATATAAGCCATAGAAACAAGGAAGCAAGCAAACTATGCATTGAAAACAGAATATGTCAAAAACAGAACAGTCTGTAGTTATCTGTACTCAAACCATACTTCTGCTACTCCAAAAATTATGAAAAAAATGTACCGCGTGAAAACTTTGTATATTAATCTTATTCAAAAAGAATCAACTCAAAATCACTCTTCATTTAAAAATGAGAGCTATTTTCGTGAGCGCAAGAGTTTCTGTTTTTCAGCAAGATCAAATCAACTATCACCCAACATGATCCCAAAGGGTTTACTTGGCACTTTATTGAAACAAAGATAATAAAATAGGATTACTAAAGTATCCTAATCATGTGAACATACAAAACCAGTAGGTAAAAATGTTGGGTTGTCTCCCAACAAGCGCTTTTCTTTAATGCCTTTTAGTTAGGCATGATGAATTCAATGATGCTCGCATAAAAGATAAAGATTTGAAACATAAAAAGAGCATCATGAATCACATGACTAGCATATTTAGGTCTAACCCACTTCCTATGAATAGGGGTTTTGTGATCAAACCACTTATGGGAACAATAATCAACTAGCATAGGAAGGCAAAACAAGTGCAACTTCAAAACAATCAACACATAGAGAAGAAATTTGATACTAGTGAGATTTGTGAGAGCACAAGTTCCTCTCTCATAATAATTTCCATAGGCATCATGAATGGATTCAATAATATAACTTTCACATGCAGCACTCTTTTCATGATGCACAAGCATCAAAGATTTATTACTCTTTATGGCATACAAGTCATCATAATAATCGTCATAGATAGCAACTTTATTGTCATAGTCAATTGAAACCTCTTCCAAGATAGTGGATGTATCACTAAATAAAGTCATGACCTCTCCAAATCTAGTTTCATCAATATTGAAATAAGATTCAACACCCTCCAAAATAGTGGGATCACTACTACCTAGAGTTGACACTCTCCCACACCCACTTTCATCAATGTAATCATCATAAATAAGAGACATGCTATCAACATAATAAATTTTCTTATCGAAAGTAGAAGGAACCAAAGGATCATAATCATTAAGCAAAGCATCCCCAAGCTTAGGACATTTCATACTCATCAAACATTTCATACTCATCAAACATAGCATCCCCAAGCTTGTGGTTTTGCATATCATTAGCATCATGGATATTCAAAGAGTTCATGCCAAACATTTTATAGCATTCTTCTTCTCACAATTGAGCACAACTTTCCGATCCATCATTTTCAAGAAACATATTATAAACATGATCAATAATATGATGCAACCTTAATTCCATTTTTTATGTAGTTTTCTTTTATAAACCAAACTAGTTATAAAACAAGAAACTAAAAGATTCGATTGCAAGATCTAAAGATATACCTTCAAGCACTCACCTCACCGGCAACAGCGCGAGAAAAGAGCTTGATGTCTACTATGCAACTTTATTCTGGTAGACACATGTTGGGTATCCAAGCGCAGAGTTTTGTAGGACAGTAGCAATTTTCCCTCAAGTGGATGACCTAAGGTTAATCAATCCGTGGAAGGTGTAGGATGAAGATGGTCTCTCTCAAACGACCCTGCAACCAAATACAAGAAATCTCTTGTGTCCCCAACACACCCAATACAATGGCAAATTGTATACATGCACTAGTTTGTACTAGAATAACACCAAAGCAAATTCATATTCATAATACTCAATCCACACAAAGAACTATAAAGAGACCCCAAAGTTTCCATCGGAGAAAAACGTGCATCAACCCCTATGCATAGATTACCCCAATATCATCGCGGGAATCTGCGAGTTGAATGCCATAACACATATCAAGTGAATCAATAAGATACCTCATTGTCACCTCAAGTACTGATATTGCAAGACATATATCATGTGTTCCCATCTCTGAATATTATATCTGACAAGACAAAACTTTGAAGGGTAAAGATTCAATTCATCATAACAAGAGTATAGAGGGGAGAAACATAATATGATCCGACTATATTAACAATGCCCATGATATAGATCACGAGAGAGAGAGATCGAACACATAGCTACTGGTACAAACACTCAGCCCCGAGGGAGGACTACTCCCTCCTCATCATGGTGGCCGTCGGGATGACGAAGATTGCCACCAGAGATGATTCCCCCCTTCGGCAGGGTGCCAAAACGGGGTCTAGATTGGATCTCGTGGATACAGAGGCCTTGCGGCGGTGGAACTTCTGATCTAGGGCTACCCCAAAGGGTTTCGGAATATTTGGGAATTTATAGTGCAAAGAGGAGGTGCGGGAGGCCACCGAGGTGGGCACAACACACCTGGGCGTGCCACGGGGCCCTGGCGCGCCCTGGTGGGTTGTGCCCCCTCGGGGCACCCCCCAGGTGCAGCTCGGGCCCATCGGGTTCCTTCTGGTCTAGAAAAAATCTCCAAAAAGTTACATGGTGTGTGGACTCTATTTGATATTGATTTCTCGCGATGTAAAAAACAAGCAAAAAACAGCAACTGGCAGGGGCACTAGGTCAATAGGTTAGTCCCAAAAATGATATAAAGTTGCTATAAAATGATTGTAAAACATCCAATAATGATAAAATAACAGCATGAATACTTCATAATTATAGATACATTGGAGACGTATCAACGAACAATAGCTGGTCGAGGTTGGAGGAAGTCAACGATGGATTAACAGTAGCCCGTGGAGTCCCGATTTGCGGTACACCACACCCCTCCCAATGAACAGGACTCCATTTCGACCTTAGGCGGTTGGCAAGAAGTCCGTTTCCTTCCTTTTGCGGTACACCACACCCCTCCCAATTAACACGACCCCGTTTCGACCATAGGCAATTGAATAGAAGTCTGTTTCCTCTGTTTTGCGGCACGCCACACCCCTCTCGATGAACAGCATCCTGTTCCGACCGTAGGCGGTCAAACACGAGTCTGATTCCTCTGTTTTGCGGTATGCCAGACCTCGTTAAGGTTGTTCCATCCAAGCCGGTTGGCTCCTGATGAACAGGACGCGTTTCGACCCAGTTGCTTGGCTCCGGATGAACATGACATTGTTTCCTCTGTTCCAACCTAGCCGGTTGGCTGCCGATGAATAGGATGTTATTTCTGTACGCATTCGAGACCCCACCCATATGTACATACATAGTCGTATTGACTTTCTTGGAGCGTGGGTGTATGTACGTGTACACGATTTAGATGGGACTGCCTAAACTACTACGTCAGGGCCCTGTTATGACACGTGCCACTCCTTTCTCGTCCACTATTCATCGTTGGAAAGAGAACAATCGACCATTATGTACGTACATGTTTGCGACTAGACACATAACATTATGTACGCTTTGACCTGGTGGGTCCCAACTGTCGAGGGGGGGGTGAAGGAGGCACTTCCTTGCATGCAAAGATGTAGCTGGTGGGTCCTAGCTATCAAGGGGGGAATTTTTTCCCGTGTAATGAGGCAGCTGGATGCGTGCATCCATGGACCTGGTGCGTCCCCGTTGTCAACCTCTCTACTATAGTCATCTTCCGATGACTCCCGTTTGTTGGCCACGTTGACCACGCCACGTCGAGCATGCCAAGGCGATGGACGACGGCAAGGCCCCAGACGGGAACGACCCGGAGATGGGGAAGACATGGCAGTGGAGTCATACAGAGAGGAGTGCGAGACTTGATTGGTTTGGGTGTGGGGTAGGGCTACACTCGGCGGAGAATAACGGGAGGTGCGGAGGAGTGGAGGGATGGCCTGGCCGTTGGTGGGGTAGCGTTTTGCAGCGAGGCATGAGAAGTAGTGCTGCTGGATGCCGGAGGCTGGAGGGTAGTCTCGCCAACGATGGAGGAAGAAGATGAAAGATTGAAGAAGAATGCCAACCGTTGGATGTAAATCCAACGAATAAGGTTGTCAGAATCTTTTTTTGACTAATTTGACAACACCTTGCGTAGGCTTCGACCTATTCGCCCACATGTCAGCCAGTCCATTTGGTGAGTTGGGTGAAACAATGATGTAGCGTCTACGCAGCTCATTTATATATTTTTTAGAATTTATAGCCCATTTGCATTTTTTGAAATACATGGATTTGTTGGGTTGGGTGAAAATATCATGTTGGGTTGGATGGAGAAATGTTATAAAAACATAAACCGGTGCTAGGAATTTTATTACAAAACTACATAATTTGCGGAGCATAAACACATGATTGCACGTCTATTACTGCATTGGTACGTAAAACCAAGCGTATGTAAAATATCATCAGGAATTGACTTGCCAACTTATTGTTAAATAGTTATTATTATTTGGTAACAACTTATCGATTTACCAAATAAAATATTATTTTAGTTTGATGAGTTAATAAGACGTGGCGTATTATTATTTTTTAGGGTAGATGTGGGACAATTGAGTTGGTTTTAGGGAGAACCAGTGGGACAAAAATCAGAGATAGGATTAATATAAAAAAACAAAAATCAAGAAAGTGGGAAGGTCTATACATAGGTTGGACAAAGGATAGGTCAACGGGAACCTTATCTTCTTTCTAATATATGTGTATTAAATGAAATATAATATATATATATATATATATATATATATATATATATATATATAGAAAAAGACACATACTATTATAGAAGGGAAAACATAGGTTGAGTTTGGCATTCTTATAGAAAAATAGAACTGAGTTGTGCGTTGTCTCAAAAAGCAAACATAAGTTGGGCTGCTGATGTTATAAAACGAGCTAGGATGGTAGGCCCAAAGGCCGATTGATACCTGCTGGACCTCAAAAAAGTCGAAACCTGCTGGATCAATTATGTCTGCATGTCATGGGCTGCGTATATTAAACAACAAAACATAGGCTGGGCGGGCCACAACCCAGTTGTTACTTGTTTGACCTCTAATAAAATGATTACCTGCTAGGTCCCCAATGAAATCCACGTAAAAAAGGTCTGTGATGACGGTCTTCCTTTTAAATTTATCTCACTTATTTACTATGTTGATAAAATCCTGGTCCCCGCATGTCAACATACCATAAGGAGGAAGCATTTTTTGCAATATATAAGGAGATACTTCCTTGCGTACAGCCATGGACCTGGTGGACCCGGACTATCAACCTCTCCATGTACAGTCATCTCCTGATTCCTGTCGTTTGTTGACCATGTTGATAATGATAGACGGCGGTGCCGCAGTGAGAGAACTAAGGCAGAGGACCATGTTGAGACCTAGGACCTGAACGAACCTGAGCTGAGGAAGATCCAGGCGGAGGGGAGTACGAGGGTTGACTGGTCCGAATGCAGGGTGGCTGGTGAAGCTGCCATTGCTAGAGAATAAAAGGAGATGTGGGGGAGTATAGGGATGGCCTGGCCACTGCGATAGGCTAGGATGGGTCATCGAGGCGTGCGCAGCAGCGCCGCCAGCCGTTGTAGGAAGAGGATGAAAGATTAAACAAAGTAAAGAAATACAAAATGGATAGGTGGTTGGTCCCAGATGTTCGTGTACAAGACCTACCGGATCCACCTAAGAAGGGGGATATGTTGGGTGGAAGGAGACTCAAAGCACACCAGTCTTAGGATTTCAATCTAATGGCTTCCAGAAGGACTGGTGCAAGAGGTATCAAACTTAATATATTCTCACCATTCATAATCAAAGATGACCACCTTGAGTGAAGGTCTTTGATAATCTCAGCAAAACAAATGACCGTGCAACCTACAAAAAACCACACTCATACTTAAAAAAACACACTAAAAATGATACACCAGCTAGATCCCCATAAGCATGTTGTGGGCCGCAGATGTCCTAAGAAAAGAAACCTGGGTTGGGCAGCCGCAACCCATTTGATACCTACTCGACCTAAAAAATGGAAACACGGCAGCTCACTGAACTAGTACTCTTATCACATACATAAGCAAATAGATTCATAGCCACTCAAAAAAAAGCAAACGTGTTCATGGGTTCTTAGATGAAATATTACGGATAACACAGAGCACATAGGATAATGCACGAAACACTCAGATGATAAAGGTTCTTAAACACACAAACCACACCATCTAGATCTTCCTGGCACACTTCATCGTGACGCTACGACTGTCAGTTTACTCCTCGGTTACGAGAAGCAGACACGCCATCATACCAAAGATCCGCCTGTACATGTCATAGCATGCACATGCGTCCTTGGCCACGTAGGTGATATAGGCTAGATTCAGAGGTACCTCCCACGTGTTCAGGTCCTTCATATTCACGTCTTATTTCATGTTGGCGTAGCAGAGGTCGATGATGGCCGTGACGAATTCAACCACAAAGTCCTTCTCTTACCCGTTGCCAATGATCTTGTATTGCTTGTGGATGTCGATGAGCTTCTTGCACCAGATGGCCGAATCATAAAGCATAGTGTCGTTCTTCCTGCTCTCCACTCTAGCGAAGGTGCAGTCGGTGGTGCTGATGAAATGGGCGAATGCTCTATAACCACCGATGGACCTATAGTAGTGGTAGACGATAACCTCGACCTACACGCATACCTGGGCAACGGTGATCCACTGGTCCCTATTAGGAGATGAATGGATGGCACAAGGTCTAGTCCCATGACCTTGGGCTTCTCCTTTGTAGGTACCGCTTGAACTTGGTGAGGTAGAGCTTCACCAAGTCTGGATCGTTGGTGTACATCACATTCAGCTTGGTGTTGCCATGGGTCGGAACGGCAAACTCAAAGGTGAACTCCTTGTTGAAGTCCATATCCAATGGAATTACCCCTTGTATTTCCATTGGATTCTCCTCTCACGCGGAGTTCATGTGGCGGTTCTCGTTTTGTGGAGATTGGGGGCAGGGGAAGGTGAAGGCGATGGGGAGATATGGATAGCGGAGGGCTCCTTATTTACACTGGGAATCTGTGTGTGGTGGGGCACTGGGGGGCGGCAGCAGCAATTCATTTTTCCAATCTTGGGGAACTGCAATCGCAAGTGAACATAGTGGATAGGCGGTGGCGGCAGTTCGTTTTTCAACACTTGGGGAACTGCAATCGCCAGTGAACGTAGTGGGTACAGGCGGCAACAGTTACTACCCCTCCTCCCTTGCTCGCTGCATGCCTGGCAGAACACGCCTCCTCGACGCATTCAAATGCCCCCATTAAACCCGCGTCGAAGCCGAGAAACCTATTCTGGCCACACGTTCGTTCACGAGCGGGTCGTCATTGGTACTATGATACGTCTCCAACGTATCTATAATTTTTGATTGTTCCATGCTATTATATTATCTGTTTTGGATGTTTAATATGAATTAATATGCTATTTTATATTATTTTTCGAACTAATCTATTAACTGAGAGCCCAGTGCATGTTTCTGTTTTTTGCCTATTTTAGAGTTTTTCATAAAAGGAATACCAAACGGAGTCCAAACAGAACAAAACTTTCGCGATGATCTTTCTAGGACCAGAAGCACACCAGAAGACTTGGGATGAAGTCGGAGACACAACGAGGCGGCCACGAGGGTGGAGGGCGCGCCCCCCTACCTCCTTGGCCCCTCGTGGGTCTCCTAACCTAGTTCCTTTGCCTATATATACTCTTATACCCTAAAAAACCTCCAGGGAAGCCACGAAACCACTTTTCCACCGCCGCAACCTTCTATACCTGTGAGATCCCATATAGGGACCTTTTTCGGCGTCCTGCCGGAGGGGGATTCAATCATGGAGGGCTTCTACATTAACACCATTGCCTCTCTGATGAAGCGTGAGTAGTTTCCCACAGACCTTCGGGTCCATAGCTAGCAGCTAGATGGCTTCTTCTCTCTCTTTGATTCTCAATACCATGTTCTCCTCGATGTTCTTAGAGATCCATTCGATGTAATATTCTTTTGCGATGTGTTTGCCGAGATCCAACGAATTGTGGATTTATGATCAGATTATCTTTTAATATCAATATTATTTGGTTCTTCTCTGAATTCTTATATGCATGATTTGATATCTTTGCAAGTCTCGTCGAATTATCGGTTTAGTTTGGCCTAATAGATTGGTTATTCTTGCAATGGGAGAAGTGCTTAGCTTTGGGTTCAATCTTGCGGTGACCTTTCCTAGTGACAGTAGGGGCAGCAAGGAACGTATTGTATTGTTGCCATCGAGGATAAAAAGATGGAGTTTTCATCATATTGCTTGAGTTAATTCCTCTACATGATGTCATCTTACTTAATGTGTTACTCCGTTCTTTATGAACTTAATACTCTAGATGCATGCTGGATACTAGTCGATGTGTGGATTAATAGTAGTAGATGCAGAATTGTTTCGGTCTACATGACATGGATATGATGCCTATGTTCATGATCATTTTCTTAGATATCATCATAACTTTGCGCTCTTCTATCAATTGCTCGACAATAATTTGTTCACCCACCGTAAAATTTGCTATCTTGAGAGAAGCCACTAGTGAAACCTATGGCCCCCATGTCTCTTTTCCATTATATTGAATCTCTTTTACATTGTTTTAGTTTCCCATCAACTTGCCAATTTCTATCGTCATTCCTTTAATTTGCAATCTTTCATTTCCAATCTATAAACCAAAAATACCAAAAATATTAACTTTACTGTGAATCTATCTCTATCAGATCTCACTTTTGCAAGTAACTATGAAGGGATTGAAAACCCCTTTATCGCATTGGGTGCAAGTTGTTGATTGTTTGTGTAGGTATTCGGTGACTTGTGTGTTATCTCCTACTGGATTGATACCTTGGTTCTCAAACGGAGGGAAATACTTAGTCTACTTTGTTGCATCACCCTTTCCTCTTCAAGGGAAAAACCAACGCAAGCTCCAAGAGTTAGTAGGAAGGATTTCTGGCGTCGTTGCCGGGGAGATCTACGCCATGTCAAGCCATACCAAGTACCCATCATAAACTCTCATCTCTTGCATTACATTATTCGCCATTCGCATCTCGTTTACCTCTCCCCCACCTCTAAAACGATTTTCGAAAATATTTGCCTTTTCTTCGCCCTTCTTCCGTTCCATCTTTTGTTTGCTTGTGTTACCACGTGCCTTATTTTTGCTTGCATCTTAGCTTGCTAAAAGTTTATGGATCCCCATCCTCTTGCTAATGTTTTAAGAGATCCAATTGTGATGAAACTATTGCTAGTGAGTTGAGTGCACTAGATTATCTTTATGAGGTTTTGCTTGAAATGCGTGAATCTGAAAATTGTGATGAAGTGTTGAAAGAAGTAATTTATGAAGTGATTCATGATAGTGCCTTGGATGAAAAGCATGATTGCAATGATGCTATTATAAATTCTGTTAATGTCAATTGTGTTAATTATATGCAAAACCCTAAGCTTGGGGATGCTAATTTTGCTATGTCTACTACTTTCGCAATGATCGTGATTGGGGTGATTCTTCTTATGATCTTGAAAATTTATTTGAGCTACATGATGAATATGAGATTGGTAATAATGTTTGCAATAGTATTAAAAGTGGGTTTGGAAGAGTGTCAACTTTATATCCCACATATTTGGAAAATGTTAAATCTAATGAAATTTTTGGTAAAAGTGAGTTTGGAGAGGTCATGACTTTAGTTAATGTTAATCCCACTATTTTGGAAGAGTGTCAACTTCGTATGCATGTGGATCGTGTTGAGAATAATTTATGTGGTAGATATATTGTTGAATTTTCTTATGATCCTACATGTAATTATTATGAGAGAGGAAAATATGGTTGTCGAAATCTTCATGTTACTAAATTGCCTCTCTTCATGTTGAGATTGCTATCGTCTCTTTCTTCTTCCTTGCATATGCTAATTTTTGCTTGCCTTGATAATTTGTTTGCTTATAAAATTCCTAAGTATAGGAAGTATGTTAGAGTTATATGTGTTTGTCACGTGTTTTATGATGCTCTCGTTATGCTTCAATTCTTCTCTTTTATGTGAGCATCTTTGAAATTATCAATGCCTAGCTAATGGCGTTAAACAATAGCGCTTGTTGGGAGGCAACCCAATCTTATTTTTGTTCTTTTATTTTTGTTCCTGTTTAGTAATAAATAATTCATCTAGCCTCTGGTTAGATGTGGTTTTATGTTTCAATTAGTGCTTGTGCCAAGTTGAACCTTTAGGATAGCTTACGGTGATAGTTGTGTTGATCCTGCTGAAAATCAGAAACTTTTGCACCCAGCAAATTTGTTTTGATAATGCAAGGAAACGTGCTTTTGATTTGATTCTTTTTTATATTGATTGGTAAACAAATTTATCAGGCTTTCCTAATTTTCATGGATTTTTGGAGTAACAGAAGTATTCGAGAGTTACAGATTACTACAAAGTGTTCTATTTTTTGACACATTCTGTTTTTTGCGTGTTGTTTGGTTATTTTGATGAATCTATGGATAATATCGGGGGTTATGAACCATGGAAAAATTGGATACAGTAGATATTACACCAATATAAATAAATAATGAGTTTGCAACAGTACCTTAAAGTGGTGGTTTATATTCTTATACTAACGGAGCTCCTGAGATTTTCTGTTGAGTTTTGTGTTGTGAAGTTTTCAAGTTCTGGGTAAGGATATGATGGACTATGGAATGAGGAGTGGCAAGAGCTTAAGATTTGGGATGCCCAAGGAACCCCAAGGTAGTAATCAAGGACAACCAAAAGCCTATGCTTGGGGATGCCCCGGAAGGCATCCCCTCTTTCGTCTTCGTCTATCGGTAACTTTACATGAGGCTATATTTTTATTCACCACATGATATGTCTTTTGCTTGGCGCGTCTTGTATGATTTGAGTCTTTGCTGTTTAGTTTACCACAATCATCCTTGCTGTACACACCGTTTGGGAGAGACACACATGAATCGTGATTTATTAGAATACTCTATGTGCTTCACTTATTTCTTTTGAGCTAGGCAATATTGCTCTAGTACTTCACTTATATCTTTTTAGAGCACATCAGTTGCTTTATTTTATAGAAATTGTTGAACTCTCATGCTTCAGTTATCAAGAGTCTTTTAGAACAACATGGTAATTTTCTTTGGTTATAAATTTAGTCCTAATATGATGGGCATCCAATAGGGATATAATAAAAACTTTCATATGAAGTGCATTGAATACTATGAGAAGTTTGATTCTTTATGATTGTTTTGAGATACGAAGATGGTGATATTAGAGTCATGCTAGTGGAGTAGTTGTGAATTTGAGAGATACTTGTGTTAAAGTTTGTGATTCTCATAGCATGCTCGTATGGTGAACCGTTATGTGATGAAGTTGGAGCATGATTTGTTTATTGCTTGTCTTCCTTATGAGTGGCGGTCGGGGACGAGCGATGGTCTTATCCTACCAATCTATCCCCCTAGGAGCATGCGCGTAGTACTTCGTTTCAATAACTAATAGATTTTTTCAATAAGTATGTGAGTTCTTTATGACTAATGTTGAGTCCATGGATTATACGCACTCTCACCCATCCACCATTGCTAACCTCTCTAGTCCCATGCAACTTTCGCCGGTACCATACACCCACCATATACCTTCCTAAAAACAGCCACCATACCTACCTATTATGGCATTTCCATAGCCATTCCGAGATATACTGCCATGCAACTTTCCATCGTTCCATTTATTATGACACGCTTCATCATTGTCATATTGCTTTGCATGATCATGTAGTTGACATCGTATTTGTGGCAAAGCCGTCGTTCATAATTCTTTCATACACGTCACTCTTGAATCATTGCACATCCTGGTACACCACCGGAGGCATTCACATAGAGTCATATTTTGTTCTAAGCATTGAGTTGTAATTCTTGAGTTGTAAGTAAATAAAAGTGTGATTATTAGAGCATTGTCCCATGTGAGAAAGGATGATGGAGACTATGATTCCCCCACAAGTCGGGAAGAGACTCCGGACGAAAAATAAAATAAAAAGAGGCCGTAAAAAAAGAGAAGGCCCAAATAAAAATAAAATGAGAGAAAAAGAGAGAAGTGGCAATGTTACTATCCTTTTTCCACACTTGTGCTTCAAAGTAGCACCATGATCTTCATGATAGAGAGTCTCCTATGTTGTCACTTTCATATACTAGTGGGAATTTTCATTATAGAACTGGGCTTGTATATTCCAATGATGGGTTTCCTCAAAATACCCTATGTCTCCGTAAGCAAGCGAGTTGGATGCACACCCACTTAGTTTCTTTTGGAGCTTTTAGCTCTAGTGCACCCGTTGCATGGAAATCCCTACTCACTCACATTGGTATCTACTAATGGGCATCTCCATAGCCCGTTGATACGCCTAGTTGATGTGAGACTATCATCTCCTTTTTGTCTTCTCCCCAACGGCCATATTCTATTCCACCTTAGTGCTACATCCATGGCTCACTCTCATGTATTGCATGAAGATTGAAAAAGTTTGAGAACAGTATGAAACAATTGCTTGGCTTGTCATCGGGGTTGTGGATGATTTAAATATTTTGTGTGATGAAGATAGAGCATAGCCAGACTATATGATTTTGTAGGGACAGCTTTCTTTGGCCATGTTATTTTGAGAAGACATGATTGCTTTGTTAGTATGCTTGAAGTATTACTATTTTTGTGTCAATATTAAACTTTTGTTTTGAATCTTTCGGATCTGAACATTCATGCCACAATAAAGAAAATTACATGGATAAATATGTTAGGTAGCATTCCACATCAAAAATTCTGTTTTTGTCATTTACCTACTCGAGGACGAGCAGGAATGAAGCTTGGGGATGCTTGATACGTCTCCAACGTATCTATAATTTTTTTATTGTTCCATGCTATTATATTATCTGTTTTGGATGTTTAATATGCATTAATATGCTATTTTATATTATTTTTGGGACTAACCTATTAACCGAAAGCCCAGTGCTAGTTTCTGTTTTTTTGCCTATTTTAGAGTTTCGCAGAAAAGGAATACCAAACAGGGTCCAAACGGAATGAAACTTTTGCGATGATCTTTCATGGACCAGAAGCAAACCAGAAGACTTGGAGATGAAGTCGGAGACGCAACGAGGCGGCACGAGGGTGGAGGGCGCGCCCAGGGGGTAGGGCGCGCCCCCTACATCGTGGGCCCCTCGTGGGTCTCCTGACCTAGTTCCTTCGCCTATATATACTCTTATAACCTGAAAACATCCAGGGGAGCCACGAAACCAGTTTTCCACCGCCGCAACCTTTTGTACCCAGGAGATCCCATCTAGGGACCTTTTCCGACGTCCTGCCAGAGGGTGATTTGATCACGGAGGGCTTCTACATCAACACCATTGCCTCTCTGATGAAGCGTGAGTAGTTTACCATAGACCTTCGGGTCCATAGCTAGCACCTAGATGGCTTCTTCTCTCTCTTTGATTCTCAATACCATGTTCTCCTCGATGTTCTTGGAGATATATTTGATGTAATGTTATTTTGCGGTGTGTTTGCGAGCGGTGAATTGTGGATTTATGATCAGATTATCTATGAATATTACTTGGTTCTTCTCTGAATTCTTATATGCATGATTTGATATCATTGCAAGTCTCTTCGAATTATCGGTTTAGTTTGGCCTGCTAGATTGGTTTTTCTTGCAATGGGAGAAGTGCTTAGCTTTCGGTTCAATCTTGCGGTGTCCTTTCCAGTTGACAGTAGGGGCAACAAGGCACGTATTGTATTATTGCCATCGAGGATAAAAAGATGGGGTTTTCATCGTATTGCTTGAGTTAATTCCTCTACATCATGTCATCTTACTTAATGCGTTACTCCGTTCTTTATGAAATTCATACTCTAGATGCATGCTGGATAGCGGTCGATGTGTGGAGTAATATTAGTAGATGCAGAATCGTTTCGGTCTACTTGACACGGACGTGATGCCCATGTTCATGGTCATTGCCTTAGATATCATCATAACTTTCGCTCTTCTATCAATTGCTCGGCTGTAATTTCTTCACCCACCATAATTTTGCTAGTTTGTGAGAAGCCACTAGTGAAACATATGGCCCACATGTCTCTTTTCCATTATATTGAATCTCTTTTACATTGTTTTAGTTTCCCATCAACTTGCCAATTTTTGTCGTCGTTCCTTTAATTTTCAATCTTTACTTTCCAATCTATGAACCAAAAATACCAAAAATATTTACTTTACCGTTTATCTGTCTCTATTAGATCTCATTTTGCAAGTAATTGTGAAGGGATTGACAAACCCTTTATCGCGTTGGGTGCAAGTTGTTGATTGTTTGTGCAGGTATTCAGTGACTTGTGCGTTGTCTCCTATTGGATTGATACCTTGGTTCTCAAACTGAGGGAAATACATACTCTACTTTGCTGCATCACCCTTTCCTCTTCAAGGGAAAAACCAGCGCAAGTTCAAGAGGTAGAATACTATAATATAGATTGTTAGTGTGGTCGCTTTACTTAAATATTATTTGCTTTACTTAAATTTAATTCGCTGTACTTCAATTTTATTCTTAAAACAAGCAAATCATTGGCTCGTTCTATTAGTGCCATAAGATCAACATGCAAAAAAATAGAATTATTATTCTCGGGATACAAGCGATTAGCTCATTTGCCGCACTTTCACACAAACAATACTACCAAATTTGTTAGGGTTGTTGTCCTCTACATCATCAAGCCATGTTTCACTACTTGAAAGATTCACAGCCAACTCATAATATTCAAATAATAAGTACAACAACGATGCCTATGCATCTCAATGATTCACAGATCAAAGCCAATAGTAACTATGCAACTAAAACATTGTGAGAATATGAACAAATAAATAAAAATCGATCGATGCTTCATGTAAGGAATTTGATTCAAGGACTTGCTGAAACATTGAAACCGGTCTCTATTGTGGCCACGCATGCGAAACATTGGCATATGAACATGTTCCGGATCATTGGTGGCACTACCACGTCAAATATCCACATAAGCGGGTCGCCAAGAACTTGGTGAATGCTTTGACCATCCCAACATCTGTAGTTGAGTATTCCCATTTGCATAGATAATGAAAGAGCATCATTACTATAATATTGGCACTTGTTGAAGTTACTTTATTTTCTTAATGGGAAAAGATTGCAATAGAATAGCTTTATTAAAAAATAAAATGCTAGCACAGTATGACAAAGCACGATCATGTGGATGAAGGACAGTACTGACCTGTGTGAGATGACTTTGTGAGATCATGTTATTCTTCATGTCCCCATATGTTACCATGAAGGCGATTTGCTGACATGTATTAAAAACTTCACTGTTGTAGTAGGAGGGGCCTTGAGTCATTCCAGTCACTTTTTTGTGTGCAGTTCAAGTAAAATTATGGCGTCTCCCATGTTGCGAGGGAGAGAGGGGACCGCACCACCTCAACGGTAGGACTGATGGACTTTCAACTAGTTAAGTGCACATGCTATGTGATTGATGCAGTGCAAATGGACACGATTCTCCTGGATATGCCTTCTACAAGTTCTCTACATTTGAAGTGAAATGATAGCTAAGATAGTAGCTCTATTTTAACTGTATTATTACTTCATTTTATCAGTGGCACTAGCGGTGCCAAAACATTGCCTCAAATTATTAGTGGCATTAGATTAAGATGCAAAAAATACCATTATTGCTTTCTCATAGTAGTGCCAAAACAGTAGCATGAGATCACTAGCTAGATGCAGAGTCAAAATCGACCAAAAAGGAACATACCCAATCATGGGAACCATAACTGCAGTCAACACCATTGTACATGAGTTGACACCAGTCACCAACATGGATGACTCAATTCATGCGACCTTTTGTGCAGTTCACCTAAAATGCTGGCAGCTTCTTCTTCATTAGTTGCACTGAAATTGAGCAACATCAAGGTTGGCTATCACGCTCATCTAAGGTGCAACTATAATTTTGTTATCCTTTTGTGTAGTTCCACTAAAATCAAGTGACATTGTGGTGAGGGTGATAGCTAATCCTGCAAAGCTAATAAACTGTTGCATGAGATTACTGACAGAGTTAAACGAAGAGGTTAGGAACTCTAATCACCCTTTGTGCAGTTCCACTAAAATCAAGAGACGTTGCCCATGTGACATTTTAGTAGAACTGCACAAGACACTCTTTCAAAAAAAACAAAGTGTTTTGTGAAGTTCACCAAAAGGTCACAATAGCAGCAAGGTGAAATGGATATCCCTATCTGCACAAAAACATGGAAAGAAAACTGTTACTGATCAATAACATGGTATGAAACATACACAAAATGAAAATAACTTCTTCCTTATCTTCATGGCAATCATGCAAGGACAGTAGAAATTTTTAAACGACAACATTGCTTCATATTATCGGAAGCATTATGATCAATAATGACATTGGTCAAATATGGCATTACTTTAATGGTGGCATTGCTTCCTTTTTACCAGCTACATTAGAGTAATAGCAGCTAAAGAGTTGGTGTAAGGGTAGGGATAGTGGAGACACCAAGACATTCACCAGCGTAAAGAAGCAACTTACTTATCATAATGGGAAATATAGCAGGAGAGTACCATTTGTAAAACAGTTTAATTGCATCATATTACTAGAAGTATTAGATTAATAATAACATTGGTTAGACATGTCCTTAATTTAACACTGGGATTGCTTCATTTTACAAGCGCCCTTACATTAACAACAACAAAAAGTTGGTATAAGGGCATGTGACAGTGGATGCATCAGCACCATGTACCTACATGGAGGCATAAAGTAGTGATGCCGAGTTTCTTGCCCCAAGCAACAAACATCCAATCAAGATCTAGTCTGGTCCAAATTTAGTTCTCTTTAGCCACCTTTTACTATGTGAGGGCAGAAAATCTAATCTTGGACATACTTTGTTGACTTGTCCCCAACTGCCACTTCCTTTCCTTTATTTCAACCAATAATAGATTTGTTCCTTATCCAGTTTGTACTGCATTTTCCCTTTATTCCCCTTTTCAACCAAGAGACCCGTTGGGCTGCCATTCTCTACTACTTTCCCCTGTTATTTTTGCTTTGAGTCAAGAACTAGATTCATGCTACAACTTCCCCCTTTCTTCCTTGTTTGAACCAAGTCCTAGATTTGAATGCACGAAGTAGCTTTACCTCTAATAATAGTAAAAATTTAGGTGGCTTTGGAACAGCTGATGGAAGTAGAAAAAGATCCACATGCAGCCACTTGGGGCGCTGGGGTAGTAGAGCAAGGCCGTTTTCCAAGGATGTTATACTTGAGGGTCGTAGGGATGTGGCTACGAGGGCGGTGGGAGGCCAGATCTGGCAACAATACGGCATGGAGTTAGAAGGGGTCGGAGGTTCTCCCGAGTCGGCACTATGCTGGAGAGAATGGCATGGGTAGCCGATCTGTACGTGTTAGTAGCTGTGGGTTTCCTCGCTCGCCGCTGATGAATGCATGAACGATGTACCTACTCCCCTACCCTGGCCGAGGGGCTCCGACCGAATCTGTGACCAGCAGTGAGCAGAGATAGAATGTGGCCACCATAGTCTTGTTTAGATTTGGCGAGGGTAAGAGAGTGAAGAGAGGAACCCCAGTAAAGCAAGCGGTGAGGCTCCTGCCTATATATAAAGTGGAGTGATTTTATTTTTCTCTCCACAACAATCGTTTCAATTTGTGTATGTGATGTTAAAGAAAAGAAACTCTCTATTTCACGTGCCACTATAGTGAACAAAACTCCAAGGCATCTAGGTCGCACTTGAGTCGGTCACACATGTACGTGCTAGTAGTATTGTTCACTTGTGGACCCCTGATTTGTCTCCAACATGTCTATAATTTTTGATTTTTTCATGCTATTATGTTATCCATCTTGGATGTTTTATATGCATTATTGTGCTATGTTATATCATTTTTTGGGGACTAACCTTTTAACCTAGTGCCAAGTGCCAGTTGTTGTTTTTTCCTTGTTTTTGTCTTTACAGAAAATCAATAACAGATGAAACGAATTTTTTTGACAATTTTTCTTCGACCATAAGGCAACCTGGAAGCTTCAGGAGGAGGGCAGAAGGGCCACGAGTCAACCACAAGCTCACAGGGTGCACCCTAGGGTGGCACCCCCAAGCTTGTGGGGCCCTCATAGCTCTTCTAACCCTAATTCTTCTTCTATAAATACTCAAATATTCCCCGTAGACTAGAGGTCACAAAAAAATACTTTTCCGCCGCCGCAAGTTTCTGTCTTCGTGAGATCCCATGTGGGGACCCTTTTCAGTACTCTATCGGAGGGGGATTCAACTGTGGAGGGCTTCTACATCAACTTTGCTGCCCTTCCGATGATGTGTGAGTAGTTTGCCACAGACCTACGAGTCCATAGCTAGTAGCTAGATGGCTTCTTCTCTCTCTTTGATCTTCAATACAATGTTCTCTTCGATGTTCTTGGAGATCTATTTGATGTAGTCTTCTTTTGCAGTGCGTTTGTTGAGATCTGATGAATTGTGGATTTGTGATCACATTGTCTATGAATATTATTTGAGTCTTCTCTGAACTCTTTTATGCATGATTAGGATAGCTTGTATTTCTCTCTGATCTATTGATTTGGTTTGGCCAACTAGATTGATTTTTCTTGCCATGGGAGAGGTGCTTTATAATGGGTTCGATTTTGCGGCGCTTACTCCCAGTGACAGAAAGGGACATGACATGTATGTGTATTGTTGCCATTGAGGATAAAATGGTGGGGTTTGTTCATATTGATTGGATCTATCCCTCTCAATCATGTCATCTTACTTAAGGCGTTACTCCGTTCTTGTTAACTAAATACACTAGATGCATGCTGGATAGTGGTCGATGTGTGGAGTAATAGTAGTAGATGCAGGCAGGAGTTGGTCTACTTGTCACGGACGTGATGCCTATATTCATGATCATTGCCTTAGATATGGTCATAACTATGTGCTTTTCTATCAGTTTCTCAATAGTAATTTTTCTACCCACTGTATGCTTTCTTTCAAGAGAGAAGCCTCTAGTGAAAAGTATGGCCCCCGTGTCTATATTTTATCATATTATTTTCAGATCTATAAACCCAAAAACCCAAAAGTACCTTGCTCCTATTTATTTACCTTTACTTTATCTTGCACTTTTACTTATCTTTTATACCTATCTCTATCAGATTTCATCCTTGCAAGTAACCCTGAAGGGATTGACAACCCCTTTATCGCATTGGGTGCAAGTATTTGTTTGTTTGTGTAGGTGCAACCATTGGTGACTTGTGTGTTCCTCCTACTGGATTGATACCTTGGTTCTCAACTGAGGGGAAATACTTATCTCTACTTTGTTGCATCACCCTTTCGTCTTCAATGGAAATACCAACGCAAGCTCAAGAAGTAGCGACCCCGGCCCTCCATTTATTGAACAACCACATGGGTGAATAAATATATATTTATATATAACAAACAAGCTCGAACTCTTTTGGCTCTGAGATATCGATGGTACTGTTTGACCTCATTGAATCAATGGACTTAGACTTTGAGTTGACGTAATGCGTAGCTTTTGCACTTCACATCTAAATGGGGGAATACCATACATTTTGTTTGAGAACTACCCTATACGTATAACCACATGCGTGGTTTACATTTAAAATTGCTAGCAAGATCTTGAACTGTATTTTTTCAACATAACATGGAATCAAAATTTTGAACTCCTGATGTTAGCATTTGCAAAAAAATGTAAAGGGCCATCGATCTTTGTTTTGCTTTTGAACATACTACAGCATATGCAATCCTTCTATGAAAATGACCAGATCTATTATAAAAAGTTCACCATGTGTACAAAGCATCACAAACATAATAAGAATTACATCAGGATTCTGAGACCACTGAACGACCTACTTCCATCAGAATGAGTCCCACACGCACCACAGTTGCCGCCATCCTACCTGATTCGGCTTGACCTTGTCGATGACAGCTAGGAAGTCTTCGTGCACGTGCCCCTAAGGAGTAGTGACCCAGAGCCATAGTAGTCGTAATTGATCTAAAGCACCTAATTGATACTCCCTCCGTCCGGAAATACTTGTCATCCAAATGAATAAAAGGGGATGTATCTAGATGTATTTTAGTTCTAGATACATCGCTTTTTGTCCATTTTGATGACAAGTATTTTCGGACGGAGGGGGTATAACACAAAATTTCACCACACGACAAGAAACCCTAACCTCACGACCCCAAGGAGATGAGATGAATCTACACCGGAGCTCCATCGACTACGTCCTGACGAGGATCAGAGCTCAAAAGACAAACTCGTAGAATATGTGTCGATCGATGTCATAAATGTTCTACCAGAGTCGCTTGACCTTTTTGACGAACAATTAGAAGTCTTCATGCAGATGCGCATAAGGACCAATGTTGTAGATCCGCAGTTGTCATTGTTAAACCCTTGTATTGATTCGAAGCACTTCACACCTAATCTCGCCACATGACAATACGCTGATGTTCCATCCACTATGTCTAGACGGACGAACTCGAGGAGGATGAGAGCCTGAAAGACAAACTCAAAGGAGAAGCGCCCCCATCCAAGTGAGGGTTGCGCATGTGTGTACTAAAACAATCATAATGCAAACTACTAACTGGAGTAGAGGCACCGGATTCCCCTCCCCGCCACCGTGGCCGAGTGGTGGGAAGAGGGTAGGGGTGAATCCACGGGATCACCGGTGAAGCATGGAGCGGGGACGTTGCCCTAGCTGCCTAGGGTCGGGAGAGTATATTTGTATTCCTACCTGGATTGATTCAAATTTTATTGGTATTGTACAGTAGTACTATAGAGCCAATGGTCCTACTTTTTCTTAGATTTCTCAACATATCTACAGCCCGTATGTTACCATATCTAATCACTCTTTTCTACTATAGTACTAGTAACTCGGCCTGCCAAAAAAAGTAACTTAACCGTATGTTACCATCGCATGTCTCTCTTTTCTACTGTAGTAGTAGTAATGTGCAAATGGGGCATGTTCCATTTGATGAGTGGTGTGTTGGACTGACCATGTGTGTGAAACACGAACGAGGTAGGCGTGTTGTATACATGTACCTGCTTTTTCTTTTGATTTTGCTCCATGGCGCAATCCATCGATACAAATTTATATTTAGAAGTCGATGGCGGGGCTTCTTCCACGCGATACACGCGGCTGCCTAGCCAGATTGACAGAGAGGCGAGGAGGATGAGGGAGTAGCAGATTCAACTTACTGCTGGAAAGGTGGGGTTGTGTGATTTGATGGATCGTTACTGCTGGAAAGGTGGGGTCTTGTGATATGATTTCTTATTATAGTCATTATTACTGAGGCGCGACGACCGGGGTGAGGCTCCCCTTCCATTCCCCACACTAATCTGGTGCATGACACATCGACCAGGATGCTGGTTGTCCCACATGTCGGCGAAAGGAAGATTAATTGTTATCGACAATGTAAGAAGGATTAAAGAACCATGCGTTATACTCTAGTTCAGCACTAGAGTACTAGTATACGTCGGAGGAGTGCGAAAAACGGCAGCCCAGTGAAGCAGCAGTCGATATGGCAGTAAAAACAATGTACTATAGTCCAACCTTTAGCATGTAAAAACACGCCACTTCTTCCTCCTCCTCCTCTCGGTTTCTCACCCTTAGCGGAGCAAGAGCATCGTAACTAGTACATAGGATGATATTCCATAGGAATTTTCTATATGTAATATTTTCTACTCCTCTGCAACCTTTTTTACGATTCCTTTGTTTTTCCTGTGCCATTGAACACTCTTTGCTTATACTATTGGAGTTAGCACTCCAGTCCCATTGAGGGAGTCCTGGATTAGGGGGTCCTCGGACAGCCGGACTATGTACTTGTGCTGGACTGTTGGACTATGAAGATACAAAATTGAAGACTTCGTCCCGTGTCCACATGGGACTATCCTTTGCGTGGAAGGCAAGCTTGGCAATTCGGATATGTAGATCTCCTTCTCTGTAACTAACTCTGTGTAACCCTATCCCCCTCCGTTGTCTATATAAATCGGAGGGTTTAGTCCGTAGGACAACAACAATCATAATCATAGGCTAGCTTCTAGGGTTTAGCCTCTACGATCTCGAGGTAGATCAACTCTGGTAATACTCATATCATCAAAATCAATCAAGCAGGAAGTAGGGTATTACCTCCATAGAGAGGACCTGCCTGGGTAAACATTGTGTCCCCCGCCTCCTGTTACCATTAGCCTTAGACGCACAGTTCGGGACCCCCTACCTGAGATCCGCCGGTTTTGACACCGACATTGGTGCTTTCATTGAGAGTTCCACTATGTCGTCACGCTAAGGCTTGATGGCTCCTTCAATCATCCACAGTGATGTGATCCAGGGTGAGGCTTTCCTCCCCGGACACATCTTCCTATTTGGTGGCTTCGCACTGCGGGCCAACTCACTTGGCCATCTGCATCGGACCGATAGCTATGCCCCTGGACATCAGGTCAGGTTGGGAAGCCTAAACTACACCGCCGACATCCGCGGAGACTTGATCTTCGACGGATTCAAGCCCATGTCAGGTGTGCCGAACAGTCACGATGAGCATGACTTAGATCAGCCACCGGACGGTGTTTGGGAAATCTCACCTATGGCTGCCCCGGCTCTTCATCCGAAGCACATTGTGCCATCCGAGGACGGGTGGATGGACCCCGCCATAGAGGCCACACACTCAGCGGCGATAGAGCCGAACATAGACTTCGCCTCCAATGAGGTCTGCGTTGCCGGACCCCCGGACTCGTCTCCGGCCGCAGCCTTTGAACCGCATACATTCATGCACATCGAACGTGATTGGTCACCGATCATGGAGTTTACCTCCGCGGATATCTTTCAGCACTCGCCCTTGGGTGTCGTGCTAAATTCATTAAAATCCCTCTCCCTATCGGGAGACTATTGGCCGAACTATGTCCGGCTTGAGTGGGAAGCGGACGACAAAGAAATTCGATACCCACCCACCACCCACTTAATAGCCACTATCGACGACTTAACCGACATGCTTGATTTTGACTCCGAAGACATCAACGGTATGGACGACGATGCCGGAGAAGAACAGGAACCACCACCCAAAGGACGTTGGACAGCCACCTCATCATATGATACATATATGGTGGACACGCCCAAAGAAAGCAATGGCGATGAGGCAACGAAGGATAATCCCCTCGAGAAGCAATCTAAGCGCCGGCGGCGCCGCTCTAAGCCCCGCCATACCAAAAATGGCGATACCGGCACAAGAGACAATAGCACTCCGGATGGTGCCGAAGACGAAAACAATCCCGCCTAGCGAAGATTCGAACAAACCGGACGGGAGTATGGGCAAGTTAGCCCTGATAAACAGGCAATGGATGGAGACTCGGAGGATGACAACTACATGCCCCTCTCCGAAGACGAGGTGAGCCTCGGCGACGAAGAATTCATCATGCCTGAGGATCCCGTCGAGCAGGAGCGCTTCAAGCGTCGGCTTATAGCCAGTACAAAAAGCCTGAAGAAAAAGCAGCAGCAGCTTCAAGCTGATGAAGATCTGCTAACTAATAGATGGACTGATGTCCTGGCAGCTGAGGAATACGGACTCAAGCGCCCAACCAAAAGTTACCCAAAGCGCATGTTGTTACCTCAACTCAAGGAGGAGGCACTAGAGCATACACTACCAGCGCAGGATGCGGCTGATCGACCACCTCATGGCCGAGACAAAGTGGTGCATCAGCCCGAACACCAACCCGCACCCCATCGCCAAACAAGCAAAGACACGAAGGCCCGGGGCTACACACATGACCTAGGAGACAACTTGGAAAATAAAGCAAGACAGTCAAGATCGATCTGCGGATCACGGGGGCACGCCCCAGCACATGACGATGACTGTCACGCCGGATATACTAAATACAAATCTGGCCGGGCCGAATACAACAGATCAGACTCATTTGAACTGCATCATGATGTAGCCTAGCGTAGAGGCGCCGCACACCCCCTATGCTTCACTGACGAAGTAATGGATCACGAATTCCCAGAAGGGTTTAAGCCCGTGAATATCGAGCCCTACGATGGGACCACAGACCCCGCTGTATGGATAGAAGATTTATTTCTCCACATTCAAATGGTCCACGGGGATGATCTACACGCCATCAAGTACCTCCCACTAAAACTCAAGGGACAAGCTCGGCATTGGCTGAATAGTTTGCCGGCAAACTCCATTGGAAGTTGGGAGAACCTGGAAGATGCATTCTTGGATAACTTCTAGGGCACCTATGTGCGACCACCGGATGTTGACGATTTAAATCACGTAACCCAACAGCCGGAGAGTCAGCTAGGAAATTCTGGACCCTCTTCCTAACTAAAAAGAACCAAATTGTCGACTGTCTGGATGCCGAGGCCCTAGTGGCCTTTAAGCATAACATCCGTGACGAGTGGTTTGCCCGACACCTCGGCTAAGAGAAGCCGAAGTCCATGGCAGCCCTCACGACACTCATGACCCACTTTTTCGCAGGTGAAGATAGCTGGTTGGCTCGTAGCAACAGCACTGTAAGCAATCCTGGCCCACCAGATGCCAGAGATAGCAACACCAACCCTCGACGCAATAAACACAAGCGTCGCAATAATGGCGATAACGCCAAAGACACGACCGTTAATGCCGGATTCAGTGGCTCTCAGTCCGGTCAGCAGATAACACCATTCAAAGGGAACAATCCGGGCCCGTCCAGTCTGTACCACATACTCGACCGTCCATGCCAAATTCATGGCACCCCAGGAACACGAGCTAATCATATCAATAGAGAATGTTGGGTCTTCAAACAAGCCGGCAGGTCAGGTGCCGAAAACAAGGATAAGGGGTCTCAAAGCGATGACGATGACGATGAGCCCCGGCCACCGGACTCAGGAGGGCAAAAGAAATCCCCCCTCAAATCAAAACGGTGAACATGATAAATGCCACCCACATTCCCAAGCAGGAACGGATGCGCACTCTTAGGGATGTCGATGTAACGGAGCTAGTCGCCCCACAATATAACCTATGGCCGATCATCTTTGACCGCACGGATCGTCTGGCCAATACCAATCAGGGAAATTCAGCCGCACTAGTCCTTGACCCAATAATTGATGGATTCCACCTCACACGAGTCCTTATGGACGGAGGCAGAAGTCTAAACCTGCTGTATCAGGACACAGTGCGCAAGATGGGTATTGATCTTTCGATAATCAAGCCCACTAAAACCACCTTTAAAGGTGTTATACGAGGTGTGGAGGCCCGTTGTACGGGCTCCATCACTTTGGAGGTAGTCTTCGGATCACTGGACAATTACCGTACCGAAGAGTTAATCTTCAACATCATTCCTTCTCGCAGTAATTATCATGCACTGCTTGGACGAACCGCATTTGCTTGATTCAACACGGTGCCACATTATGCCTACCGTAAGCTCAAGATGCCCGGTTCGCGTGGCGTCATAACAGTTAATGGCAAGGCCGAACGCCCCCTCTATGCCAAAGAGTATACCGCCGCCTTAACAGTAGAAGCAATGAGTGGCTTCTTTCGATCGAACCTTGCGTCGATGGCCAAGCTTCCAGACACCGTCAAAGGAGTCCGAACTACTACACGGCAGGATAGCCCAGCTCGTTAGGAGCTCAATTAAACCTCCCGGCAGTAAACGGAGGCACAGCTAGGATCGGCCACACAATGCAGCTTAACTTCTCCGTGGCACACAAATATCTTTTTGCACTTTCTTTGCAGGTCCACTTTTGCGTTGGCCAGGACTGGAGACATGGAAACAGCTCCAACATGCAAGGGAATCCTGAGATATTCCCCTCGATTACCATCCGATTACACTCCGGATCCGCACATAGCCTCCACCCACCTGGTCTCAGCAGATTCCGAAGTCATATCTCTTTTGATCACATTACATGTACTCGTACGCATCGACGTGTTATTCAATTACAACATGTGGCTTTATATGACGATTATCTGTTGTTGTTTATTATTGACACTCTTTGTCAAATGGCATCCGTACACCGCGATATGCCTTAATATGCCAGGGGCTTCATTTTACCCATAATACGGCAATAAAGTCCGAACACCTTCACGGTCGTTCGGCACCCCGAACTTATAGCATTATATGCATTAGCTCCGAATCATGTCTTGGGTCAATAGTTGGGTTTGCCCGGCTCCCATGTTTTGCTTCCTTATGTTCCGCTATATCGGCTAAGGCGGCACAGGGAGAACTACTACGATTGTGTCCCGGTTCTTCCGGACGAGCGCCTCAGTAGAGAAAGCCAAAAACTGCTATCATGATACGGCGAGAGCTGGTCAGCTGTTCGAGAGGTTGTAAAATCTTTAAGGATTTCTTCCGCATTATGCAATAACTAATGCAGCGTGCGATGGATCGACTTCTCTTCCGATCAGGTGCTTATAGAGCCCCCCGTGCGATCTTCCGAACACCAGGGGCTACACCTACCTTCGTTTTGTCAAACTCCTATGGCTAAGTGAGAGTGATAAAGCCTTATAGTCCGATTGCCTGGTTCGCTGCGCTGAACACCTCCTTCAAGGACCCAAAACTGGGATAAAGAGTGCTCAGGTTTATCCCGAACACCACTGTACTTCCTATGTGGGGGCAAAAGCCGACGACTGGCCAACTCTCAGAATTAATATATAAAATGGCCGCCTAGGAGGATTTTTTTTCAAATAACAAGCAATAAATAATAGAAATGACCTTGTTCAACATTACAAACGACAACATGACTATATTCATGGAAATATAATGTCCTTAGTGCATTGCTCCGCAGCAAGGCGGCATCCATTCAGGACACTATCATAATATAACTTGGGCTTGCGGTGCTTCTTCCCCTCCGGCGGTCCCTCGGTCATCAGCTTTTCAGCATCCATCTTCGCCCAATGCACCTTTGCACGGGCGAAGGCCATTCGCGCACCCTCCATACAAACTGACCGCTTGATGACTTCAAGTCGAGGGCAGGCACTCACAAGCCGCTTCACGAGCCCGAAGTAGCTGCATGGAATCGGCTCGGCGGGCCATAGCCGGATAAATAAGTCCTTCATGGCTAATTCGGATGCCTTATGCAGTTCGATTAGCTGCTTCAGCTGATCGCCAAATGGCACTGGATACAACAGCGCCAGATACTCTGACTAGAAGAGCTTCTCTGTAGTGCTCCTTTCTTCAGCTCAATAGAATTGTGCGGCATCAGATATGCTGCGTGGCAGCTCCGCAAATACCCTTGGAGAAATCCGAATTCCAATTAGCAACGTAATTTTCTCCTCAAATACTTGCTTTGCATAAACAAAGTCTTACCCGCCGTGATCTTCCTCGCCTCCTGGATTTCCTACAAGGCGCCTTGGGCTTCCCCCTGGGCATCGCGTGCGGCTTGATGAGCCTTGGTGAGTTCGGACTCTTTCTCCGTTAAACTCTGCTCCAAGGTCCTGCATTTCTTCACAACTTCTTGGAGCTCTTGCTCAGCTTCAATAACCCTGGCCTCGTACTTCTCACGAAGAGCCTGCTCTACGGCTGCCTTTTTCTCGGCCTCGGCCACAGCCTTCTTCAGAGCCTCGACTTCGGTCATCGCCCCTAGAGCACACCATGAACATATTTTTATCATACTAAAATTATTCATTTGCGCTGAACGCGAGCAAGGTTTTTTTGCATACCTTGGTTAGCCCACACCTGCTTCTTCACTCGGCCGAGTTCTTCTCCAGCCCACTCCAGACTCTGCTTCAGTCTGGAGAGTTCCGCAGTATGAGAGGCGGCAGTCGCTACAGACACCTTCTTGTAAAAAAGAGAGGGAGAGATGCCATAAAGTAAGTCTCCTGCGAACATATATTTGATCCTCTGTTCGGTTCCTTTTTTCAACCAAAAAGTGTATCAGGGGCTACTACCTATACTATGACACTCTTCAAAACCTCACAAAACATACCTCAAAGCCCGTTATAAGGCTGATGCAGGCTTCATTCAGTCCACTGAGAGTGGACTGAATCTTTTCAATCACCGCACCCATAAGGACACGATGTTCTTCAACGATGGAGGCGCTCTTCAGCGCCGCCGATAAAGTATCCGAGATCTCTGGTTGGAAAGAGGTTGCCGATGGAACAGGCGCACCCCTCCAGCAGAGGGAGGCTGCCTGCCTGATTCTGGAGCCGTATCGGTCTCTGGAATTGTGTCCGGTTGGGGGCCGAATTCGAGATAGCCCCCGCCGTCGACGTCCATGGGAGCCTTTTATTCCGTGTGTCCCGCCCCTGAAGTTCGACCCCCTGGCGCCGCCTTGACAATCCCCCCCCCCTCCTTGGCCTGGGTCCCTCTGGGACGATACCTCGGTGTCGTTCATGTGTTTTGGGGAAGGCGCCCTCAGGGGTGTCCCGCTGTACATAGCATCCGAGCCCAGTAAATCCTCCGATGAGGATTGTTTGGTGCGGGACCTCGCCGGACTGCAAAAAAGTATGGCTCAATCATTAAAACATCATGCCACAGTGAGTCTGGATGCGGAAGCGTGTTCAGATTTTATACTCATGAGTTCACCAGGGGCTGGGCCCTGGGATCCCACTCCGGGCTGCTGTCGGCAGCGGCAGTGGACTCCTCCGAAAGGGGATTTTTTCCCTTCTTAGGCGATTCGGCCTCCAAGGATGTGGATACCGGCCTTTTCTTTCTTCCCCTCGCTGGGGATTGGTTTTCCTCCTCTTCCTCGTCCTCTCTAGAGGAAGAGCGGGCATCGGAGTCTTCGGATATTGTGTCCGAAGCGCCGCGGCGGCGAAGGCTGCCCCAGGTCTCTTTGGCCTCCTTCTTGGCCTTCTTCTTCGGTGCCTTGTAAGGCACCAGGACTAGCATCTTCGTCAGAAGTGGGCCGGTCGGTTCTTCTGGCAGTGGGGTCGGACAGTAGATTCGCCCTGCCTTCTTCGTCCAGCCCCAGGAGAGTTGTGGAAAACACATTAAGCATTTTCCTTGGGTTATGCAAATAAAATGTATGACTTGCAAAAATACAATGACTCACCAAACTTGCAGGACGGGACAGTTGGTACCCTCAGTCTTCGGCTGAGTCCGGCCACGATTTGCCGGACTTAAAGAGCACCTTCAAAATGTCCTTGTGTGAGGAGCCAAAGAACTCTAGCAGGGTCTGGTGCTTGGCCGGGTAGAATTCCCACAAATTGCAGGCCTTGTGTTGGCAAGGGAGAATCCAACGAACTAACATCATCTGGACTACATTGACAAGTTTAATATCCTTGTCTTCCATATCCTGGACGCGCGTCTAGAGCACCGACAACTCATTGGGCAAGGACCAGTTCAAGCCCTTCTTGGGGCAGGACGTAAGCCGCAGAGGAGCTCCGGATTGAAATTCGGGAGCTGCGGCCCATTTCGTGCCGCGTGGCTCAGTGACGTAGAACCACTGTTGTTGCCAGTCTTTGATGGAACCATTGAAAGTACACGACGGCCATGTAACATTGGGCATCTTGCTCACCATGGCACCTCTGCACTCAGCGTGCTCGCCGCTCACTACCTTGGGCTTCATATTAAAAATCTTCAGCCATAGGCCAAAGTGCGGCGAGACATGGAGAAAGGCCTCGCACATGATGATGAATGTCGAGATGTTGAGGAAAGAATTTGGGGATAGATCATGAAATTCGATCCTGTAGTAATACATGATGCCGCAAACTTATGGGTGGAGGGGAAACCCTATCCCACGGACAAAGTGAGGGAGGAATACAACCCTCTCATGGGGTTCCGGGGTTGGACGATCTGTCCCGCCGTCGGGAGACTATGGCTGATTTTCTTGGCCAGATACCCGGCCTCCCGAAGCTTTTTGATATCCTTCTCCCGGATGATAGAGGCCATCCACTTGCCTCCTGCTCCGGATCCGGACATTTTTGGAGGGCCTTTGTGGGAGGAGAAGACGAATTCTTGGGCGCTAGAGCTCGAGTGAGAGAGAATAGATGAGCAGAGGAAGGAGAAGGCATGGGTGAAAAAGGGGAGTCCTTATATCCTCATAAGGTAGCGGGGATCCTACGCCTCCCAACTTGCCCGGTAAACTTGCTTACTCCCCAAGCGCCGTGTTGATGGCGAGGTTGGGTTACCCACACCCGTATTGATGAGAATCCCGTGATAAGGGGACACGATCTCTACTTTGACAAGACGTGCCAATAAAACCGCCTCGCGATATGTGCGGTAGCAGGTTGAGAAAAACGTTCGAATAATGACCGGGCCACAGCGTGATGTCACGCTATGAAAAGTTGTCAGCAGATTAGATTGATGGAATATTGTGCTCTCTATGGTGGTATGTGGAATTTGTTTTGCAGAGCCAGACACGATCCTTGTGTTCAAAATCTTCTATGGAGTATTCGGGGAAGGAACCCGCCTTGCAATGCCGAAGACAATCTGCGCGCCGGACTCATCCTCATTGAAGCCTGGTTCAGGGGCTACTGAGGGAGTCCTGGATTAGGGGGTCCTCTGATAGCCAGAATATCTACTTGTGCCGGACTATTGACTATGAAGATAGAAAATTTAAGACTTCGTCCCGTGTGCGGGTGGGAGTGTCCTTTGCGTGGAAGGCAAGTGATACGTCTTCAACGTATCTATAATTTTTTATTGTTCCATGCTATTATATTACCCCTTTTGGATGTTTATGGGCTTTATTTTACACATTTATAGCATTTTTGGGCCTAACCTACTAACCGGAGGCCTAGCCCGTATTGCTGTTTTTTTGCCTATTTCAGTATTTCGAAGAAAAGGAATATCAAACGGAGTCCAAGAATGAAACCTCCGGGAGCGTGATTTTTGGAACGAACGTGATCCAGAGGACTTGGAGTGCAAGTGCAGAAGCAGCCGAGGCGGCCACGAGAGGGTAGCCCCCCCTATAGGGCATGCCCCACTATCTCGTGGGCCCCTCGGGCGGCCACCGACGTACTTCTTCCTCCTATATAAGCCTTCGTACCCCGAAAACATCCAGGGAGCCAACGAAACACAATTTCCACCGCCGTAACCTTCTGTATCCGCGAGATCCCATCTTGGAGCCTTCGTCGGTGTTCCGTCGGAGGGGGAATCAACCATGGAGGGCTTCTACATCAACACCATAGCCCCTTCGATGAGATGTGAGTATTTTACCACAGACCTTCGGGTCCATAGTTATTAGCTAGATGGCTTCTGCTCTCTTTTTGGATCTCAATACAATGTTCTCCCCCTCTCTTGTGGAGATCTATTCGATGTAATCTATTTTTGCGGTGTGTTTGTTGAGATCCGATGAATTGTGGGTTTATGATCAAGTTTATCTATTAGAAATATTTGAATCTCCTCTGAATTCTTTTATGTATGATTGAGTTATCTTTGCAAGTCTCTTCGAATTATCGGTTTGGTTTGGCCTACTAGATTGATCTTTCTTGCCATGGGAGAAGTGCTTAGCTTTGGGTTCAATCATGCGGTGTCCTTACCTAGTGACAGAAAGGGTTGCAAGGCACGTATTGTATTGTTGCCATAAAGGATAAAAAGATGGGGTTTATATCATATTGCATGAGTTTATCCCTATTCATCATGTCATCTTGCTTAAGGCGTTACTCTTTTCTTATGAACTTAATACTCTAGATGCAGGCAGGAGTCGGTCGATGTGTGGAGTAATAGTAGCAGATGCAGGCATGAGTCGGTCTACTTGTTACGGTCGTGATCATGCCTAGATAATCTCATAATTATTCGCTTTTCTATCAATTGCTTGACAATAATTTGTTCACCCACCGTAATACTTATGCTATCTTGAGAGAAGCCTCTAGTGAAACCTATGGCCCCCAGGTCTATCTCTTATCATATTTGTTTCCAATCTACTTTTATTTGCATCTTTAATTTTTGCATTTATATTATAAAATACTAAAAATATATTTATCTTATCATACTATCTCTATTAGATCTCAATTTCGTAAGTGGCCGTGAAGGGATTGACAACCCCTTTATTGCGTTGGTTGCGAGTTCTTTATTTGTTTGTGTAGGTGCGTGGGACTTTTGAGGAGCCTCCTACTGGATTGATACCTTGGTTCTCAAAAACTGAGGGAAATACTTACGCTACTATTGCTGCATCACCCTTTCCTCTTCAAGGAAAACCAACACAAGCTCAAGACGTAGCAAGAAGGATTTCTGGCGCCGTTGCCGGGGAGGTCTTCGCTCATGTCAAGACATACCAAGTACCCATCACAAACTCATCTCCCTCGCATTTACATTATTTGCCATTTGCCTCTCATTTTCCTCTCCCCCACTTCACCCTTGCCGTTTTATTTTCCCTCTCTTTCCCAATCTCCTCTCTCTTTCGCTTGCCTTTTTTTGTTTGCTTGTGTGTTGGATTACTTGTTGCCATGGCGCAAGAAAATATCAAATTGTGTGATGTCTCGAACACCAATAATAATGATTTCCTTAGTACTCCGAATGCTCCTCTTAATGATGTTGAGTCTTGTGAAATCAATACTGCTTTTCTGAATCTTGTTATGAAAGATCAATTCGTCGGCCTTGCTAGTGAAGATGCCGCTACTCATCTAAACAACTTTGTTGATTTGTGTGATATGCAAAAGAAGAAAGATACGGATAACAATATTGTTAAATTGAAGTTATTTCTGTTTTCACTTAGAGATTGTGCTAAACTTTGGTTTTCGTCTTTGCCTAAAAATAGTATTGATTCTGGGAACAAGTGCAAAGATGCTTTTATCTCTAAGTATTTTCCTCCCGCTAAGATCATCACTCTTAGGAACGATATTATGAATTTTAAACAACTTGATCATGAGCATGTTGCCCAATCTTGGGAAAGAATGAAATTGATGATTTGCAATTGCCCTACTCATGGTTTAAATTTATGGATGATCATACAAAAAATTTATGCCGGTTTGAACTTTGCTTCTAGAAATATCTTAGATTCGTCCGCGAGAGGCATGTTTATGGAAATCACGTTAGGAGATGCTACAAAACTTCTTGATAATATTATGGCTAATTATTCTCCATGGCACACTGAAAGATCTTCTAGTAAAAAAGTGCATGCTATAGAAGAAATCAATGTTTTGAGTGGAAAGATGGATGAACTTATGAAATTGTCTGCTACTAAGAATACTCCTCTTGATCCCAATGATATGCCTTTGTCTAATTTGATTGAGAATAATAATGAATCTATGGATGTGAATTTTGTTGGTAGGAATAGTTTTGGAAACAATGCTTATAGAGGAAACTTTAATTCTAGACCGTTCCCTAGTAATTCCTCTAATAATTATCGAAATTCCTACAATAATTCTTATGGTAATTTTAATAAGATGCCCTCTGATTTTGAGAATAGTGTGAAAGAATTTATGATTTCTCAAAATAATTTTAATGCTTTATTTGAAGAAAAATTGCTCAAAGTTGATGATTTGGCTAGGAACGTTGATAGACTTTTGCTTGATGTTGATTCTCTTAAACTTAGATCTTCTTCTCCTAAGCATTATATCAATGAGTCCCTCAAAGCAATGAGAATTTCCATTGATGAGTGCAAGGAAAGAACTCCTAGATTGCGTGCTAAGAAAGATTGTTTTATAAAGGCGTGTTCTTCTAGTTTCGATGAAAATAATGATGAAGATCTTAAAGTTATTGATGCGTCTCCTATTAGATCTCTATTTTGCAATATGAATCTTGACAATTATGGGACTGAAGATGAGTCAACTTTACCTAGAAGGCGTCCCAAGAATTCGGAGTTTTTAGATCTTGATGCTAAATTTGGTAAAAGTGGGATTGGAGAGGTCATGACTTTAAATATCATTGAACCCACTGTCTCGGATTTCAAGGAATTTGATTATGATAATTTTTCTTTGGAAGGTTGTATTTCCTTGTTGCAATCCATTGTTAATTCTCCTCATGCTTCTGGTCAAAATAAAGCTTTTACCAAACATATCGTTGACACCATGATGCAATCTTATGATGAAAAACATAATTTGGAAGTTTCTATACCTAGAAAACTAAATGATGAGTGGGAACCTACTCTAAAGATTAGAATTAAAGATCATGAGTGTTTTGCTTTGTGTGATTTGGGTGCTAGTGTTTCCACGATTCCAAAAACTTTATGTGATATACTAGGTTTCCATGATCTTGATGATTGCTCTTTAAATTTGCACCTTGCAGATTCCACCATTAAAAAGCCAATGGGAAGGATCAATGATGTCCTCATTGTCGCAAATAGAAATTTGGTGCCCGTAGATTTTATCGTTCTTGATATAGATTGCAATCTTTCTTGCCCTATTATTCTTGGTAGACCTTTCCTTAGAACGATTGGCGCAATTATTGATATGAAGGAAGGGAATATTAGATTCCAATTTCCATTAAAGAAAGGCATGGAGAACTTTCTAAGAAATAAAGTAAAATTACCTTATGAATCTATCATGCATGCTACTTATGAATTTAGTGCCAAAGATGGCACTACTTAGATCTATCTTCGCTTTTATGCCTAGCTAGGGGCGTTAAACGATAGCGCTAGTTGGGAGGCAACCCAATTTTCTTTGTGTTTTTTGTTTTTGTTCCTGTTTAGTAATAAATTTTGCTTCTACCTTCTGTTTAGATGTGTTTTTATCTTTTAATTAGTGTTTGTGCCAAGTAGAACCTATAGGATAACCTATGATGATAGTTGATTTGATTTTGTTGAAAAACATAAACTTTGCGCGCACGCATTTAGTTTTGTTAAATCCCATAAACGTGCTTTTGCGTTGATTATTTTTTATTCTGATCAATAGAAAAATTTTCCAGGACTTCCTATTTTTGTAGGATTTTTGGACTTCCAGAAGTTTGCGTTAGTTACAGATTGCTACAGATTATCCTGTTTTTGACAGATTCTGTTTTTCATGTGTTGTTTGCTTATTTTGATGCATCTATGGCTAGTAAAATAGTTTATAAACCACAGAGAAGTTGGAATAAAGTAGGTTTAACACCAAAATAAATAAATAATGATTTAATTACAGTACCTTATGTGGTGGTTTTGTTTTCTTTCACTAATGGAGCTTATAAGATTTCCTGTTGAGTTTTGTGTTGTGAAGTTTTCAAGTTTTGGGTAAAGCTTTTATGGACAATGGAACAAGGAGTGGCAAGAGCCTAAGCTTGGGGATGCCCATGGAACCCCAAGATATTCAAGGATAGCCAAAAGCCTAAGCTTGGGGATGCCCCAGGAAGGCATCCCCTCTTTCGTCTTCGTTCATTGGTAACTTTACTTGGTGCTATATTTTTATTCGCCACATGATATGTGTTTTGCTTGGAGCATCGTGTATTATATTAGTCTTTGCTTTTTAGTTTACCACAATCATCCTTGCTGTACACACCTTTTGGGAGAAGTCTACTTGATTAGAATTTGCTAGAATACTCTATGTGCTTCACTTATATCTTTTGAGCTTGATAGTTTTCGCTCTAGTGCTTCACTTATATCTTTTAGAGAACGGTGGTGATTTAATTTTGAAGAAATTGCTAGTCTCTCATGCTTCACTTATATCTTTTTGAGAGTCTTTTAGAACAGCATGGTATTTGCTATGGTTACAAAGTTGGTCCTAGAATGATGAACATCCAAGTTGGGTATAATAAAAACTATCATAGAAAGTGAATTGGATGCCATGATCAATTTGATGCTTGATAATTGTTTTGAGATATGGAGGTAGTGATATTAAAGTCATGGTAGTTGAGATGATTATGAAAAACACTTGTGTTTAGGGTTGTGATTCCCGTAGCATGCACGTATGGTGAACCGCTTTGTGATGAAGTTGGAGCACAATTTTATTTATTGATTGTCTTTCTTATGAGTGGCGGTCGGGGACGAGCGATGGTCTTTTCCTACCAATCTACCCCCCTAGGAGCATGCGCGTAGTACTTTGTTTTTGATGACTTCTAGATTTTTGCAATAAATATATGAGTTCTTTTGACAAATGTTGAGTCCATGGATTATACGCACCCTCACCCTCCACCATTGCTAGCCTCTCTTGTGCCGCGCAACTTTCGCCGGTACCATCCACCCACCATATACCTTCCTCAAAACAGCCACCATACCTACCTATTATGGCATTCCCATAGCCATTCCGAGATATATTGCCATGCAACTTTCCACCATTCCGCTCATATGACATGCATTACTTTTGTCATATTGCTCTTTGCATGATCATGTAGTTGACATTGTATTTGTGGCAAGGCCACCTTCATAATTTTCATACATGTCGCTCTTGATTCATTGCATATCTTGGTACACCGTCGGAGGCATTCATATAGAGTCATATTTTTTTCTAGCTTTGAGTTGTAATTCTTGAGTTGTAAATCCATAAAAGTGTGATGATCTTCATTATTAGAGCATTGTCCAAGTAAGGAAAGGATGATGAAGACTATGATGCCCCCACAAGTCGGGATGAGACTTCGGACTTTACAAAAAGAAAAAAAAGAAAAAAAAAGAAAGGCCAAAAAAAAAGAAAGGCCAAAGAAAAAAAGAGAGAAAAAAAGAAGAAAGAAAAAAAAGAAAAAAAAAAGAAAATGAGAGAAAAAGAGAGAAGGGACAATGCTACTATCTCTTTTTCCACACTTGTGCTTCAAAGTAGCACCATGATCTTCATGATAGAGAGTCTCATATGTTGTCACTTTCATATACTAGTGGGAATTTTTCATTATAGAACTTGGCTTGTATATTCCAATGATGGACTTCCTCAAAATGCCCTAGGTCTTCATGAGCAAGCGAGTTTGATGCACACCCACTTAGTTTCTTTTGTTGAGCTTTCATATATTTATAGGTCTAGTGCATCCGTTGCATGGCAATCCCTACTCACTCACATTGATATATATTAATGGGCATCTCCATAGCCCGTTGATACGCCTAGTTGATGTGAGACTATCTTCTCCTTTTTGTCTCCTCCACAACCACCATTCTATTCCACATATAGTGCTATGTCCATGGCTCACGCTCATATATTGCGTGAAAGTTGAAATTTTTTGAGATTATTAAAGTATGACACAATTGCTTGGCTTGTCATCGGTGTTGTGCATGATTAAATACTTTGTGTGATGAAGATAGAGCAACAGCTAGACTATATGATTTTGTAGGGATAATTTTCTTTGGCCATGTTATTTTGAGAAGACATGATTACTTTGATTAGTATGCTTAAAGTATCACCATTTTCATGTCAATATGAACTTTTATTTTGAATTATTTGGATCTTAACATTCATGCCACAATAAAGAAAATTACATTGAGAATTATGCTAGGTAGCATTCCACATCAAAAATTCTGTTATTATCATTTACCTACTCGAGGACGAGCAGGAATTAAGCTTGGGGATGCTTGATACGTCTTCAATGCATCTATAATTTTTTATTGTTCCATGCTATTATATTACCCCTTTTGAATGTTTATGGGCTTTATTTTACACGTTTATATCATTTTTGGGACTAACCTACTAACCGGAGGCCCAACCCATATTGCTGTTTTTTTTGCCTATTTCAGTATTTCGAAGAAAAGGAATATCAAACGGAGTCCAAACGGAATGAAACCTTCGGGAGCGTGATTTTTGGAACAAACGTGATCCAGAGGACTTGGAGAAGTAGCCGAGGCGGCCACGAGAGGGTAGGGCGCCCCTCCTATAGGGCGCGCCTCCTGTCTCGTAGGCCCCTCGGGCGGCAACCGACGTACTTCTTCCTCCTATATAAGCCTACGTACCCCGAAAACATCCAGGGAGCCAACGAAACACAATTTCCACCGCCGTAACCTTCTATATCCGTGAGATCCCGTCTTGGAGCCTTCACCGGCGCTCCATCGGAGGGGGAATCGACCATGGAGGGCTTCTACATCAACACCATAGCCTCTCCGATGAGATGTGAGTAGTTTACCACAGACCTTCGGGTCCATAGTTATTAGCTATATGGCTTCTTCTCTCTTTTTGGATCTCAATACAATGTTCTCCCCCTCTCTTGTGGAGATCTATTCAATGTAAACTCTATTTGCGGTGTGTTTGTCGAGATCCGATGAATTGTGGGTTTATGATCAAGTTTATCTATGAGAAATATTTGAATCTCCTATGAATTATTTTATGTATGATTGAGTTACCTTTGAAAGTCTCTTCAAATTATCAGTTTGGTTTGGCCTACTAGATTGATCTTTCTTGCCATAGGATAAGTGCTTACCTTTAGGTTCAATCTTGCGGTGTCCTTACCCAGTGACAGAAAGGGTTGCAAGGCACGTATTGTATTGTTGCCATTGAGGATAAAAAGATGGGGTTTATATCATATTGCATGAGTTTATCCCTCTACATCGTGTCATCTTTCTTAAGGCGTTACTCTGTTCTTATGAACTTAATACTCTAGATGCAGGCAGGAGTCGGTCGATGTGTGGAGTAATAGTAGTAGATGCAGGCAGGAGTCGGTCTACTTGTTATGGACGTGATGCCTATATACATGATCATGCCTAGATAATCTCATAATTATTCGCTTTTCTATCAATTGCTTGATAGTAATTTGTTCACCCACCGTAATACTTATGCTATCTTGAGAGAAGCCACTAGTGAAACCTATGGCCCCCAGGTCTATCTCTTATCATATTTGCTTCCAATCTACTTTTATTTGCATGTTTACTTTTTGCATCTATATTATAAAATACCAAAAATATATTTATCTTATCATACTATCTCTATTAGATCTCACTTTCGCAAGTGGCCGTGAAGGATTGACAACCCCTTTATTGCGTTGGTTGCGAGTTCTTTGTTTGTTTGTGTAGGTGCGTGGGACTTTTGAGGAGCCTCCTACTGGATTGATACCTTGGTACTAAAAAACTGAGGGAAATACTTACGCTACTATTCCTGCATCACCCTTTCCTCTTCAAGGAAAACCAATGCAAGCTCAAGATGTAGCAGCAAGCTTGGCAATTCGGATATGTAGATCTCCTTCTCTGTAACCGACTCTGTGTAACCCTAGCCCCCTCCAGTGTCTATATAAACCGCAGGGTTTAGTCCGTAGGACAACAACAATCATAATCATAGGCTAGCTTCTAGGGTTTAGCCTCTACGATCTCGTGGTAGGTCAACTCTTGTAATACTCATATCATCAAGATCAATCAAGCAGGAAGTAGGGTATCACCTCCATAGAGAGGGCTCGAACGTGGGTAAAAGTTGTGTCCCCCGCCTCCTGTTACCATTAGCCCTAAACACACAGTTCGGGACCCCCTACCCGAGATCCGCCGGTTTTGACACCAACACCCATACTTTCCACATTCATGTATTTTCATTATCCTCGGAATCAAAGAGGCCAAAGAGGCCCTTAGACATGTTTAGGTCTGGTCGTTTTTTTAACGAAATATGTCCAAAGTGTAATGAATGTGTTCTGAATTCTATGAAAATCATCCGGTTTGCATGTACTAATTAATTTATTTATTCTTTTGCGGAGGGTGTTGGTGTCAAAACTGGCAGACCTCAGGGTAGGGGGGCCCGAGCTATGGATCTATGATCAGTGGATAACAGGGGACGACGAACACAGTGTTTACCCAGGTTTAGGCCCTCTCGAAGAGGTAAAACCCTATGTCCTACTTGATTGTATTGAATATATGATAGAGTTTACAGAGTAGATCTACCTTGAGATCAGCATGAGCTAAACCCTAAGGCTATGAGGTGATGAATGTATCCTTCCCCCTAATGACTACAACCCTCGGTTTATATAGACATCGATAGGGCCAGGGTTACCGAAGATAGATTACAATAAGGAATAAAGGAGATCTTCCACCTACTTGACTTGGAGGGCACACTACGGCTTCATAGATCTCCTGTCATAGTACGACACCACTAGTGCAGCCCATGTATAATGGGTCGTCGCCCCGAGGGCCCCTTAGTCCATGAATCCCTCAGTAGCCCCCAAACTTGCCTCCAACGCCAAGACTTATATCCGATATCCATCCATCTGCCTAGTATTCTGCTTGCGGGGCGAGTTCCCCAGTACGTCTCTCCCTAGTTCGGAGCCAAGTGATGTCCGGAATCTGAAATGCTGGTTTTACTTAACACCAAAGGTTGTAATAAACATTGCTCGAGCATATACAACGCCTTTATCTGAAGAGAAATTCTCCTTCAATGAAGAGTCGCTTCCGGCCATAACGCCAAGCAGTTATTGTTTCTTGAAGTGTGGTTCGAGGATGAAGCCACGCTTGACACATCCCCTCAAGGTGGAGATCGTGTCCTGCCTTTCAGGGGATATGGTTAATGATTTCAATTCCCCTCCCCGCTTATAACATTGTAGAGATATCGGGAAGTGGAGAGGCCAATGGCATGAAAAAGGGATCTCTGGCCTGCCCACGGTCTATAAAGGGGGGCCGCTACAGTTTGCATCCCACGCCTGCTCCTTCCTTCCGTGCTCGTAGTCCTTTAGAGCTCCAGCACCCTTTCTCCCTGCTTCCATAGCCAATCCTCACTTCAGCTCCTTCTACCCTGGCTAGATCTGGCGCCAATGGGAAGTGGGAGGCCTCCTCCGTCAACAATGAGGATATACTGAAGCTAAAGGAGGCTGGTTACTTTCCAGCCAATGTTGCCCATCGAGCCCCCGAAGAGGGCCACATCATCCCTATGCCCGTGCCGGGCGAAAGGGTAGTTTTCTCCCTCATTTCCTTAGGGGACTAGGATTCCCCCTGCATCCCTTTTGTGTGGGGTTGATAGTCTACTATGGGCTGGATTTCCATGATCTAGCCGCCAACTCCCCCCTCCACATTTCGACCTTCATCATCGTCTGTGAGGCGCTCCTCCGGGTCCAGCCACACTAGTTGTCGCTGAAGGTGTTCAATGTGAAGCCCAAGGAGGTCGGCGGCGAGCACGCGGACTGTAGAGGGGCCATGATCAGCAAGCTGACACGGGTCCAGTGGCTAGACAGCCACTTCGTCGACACTGTCTGGATATGGCAAAAGGAGTGGTTCTAAATCACCAAGCCGGGGAGGCCGCATGGGGAGCGGCCCCTACATTCCGGTCCAGACACCCACCAAATTGGCATCCTGGACGGCCAAGAGTATGGACTTCGGATGTGTTGCTGACACCAAAGTGCTGCAGAAGCGCGTTGACAACATAATAGAGACTGGTGAGAAGCTTCTCGACATGTTCCAGATCATGCTCCACCGCTGGCTCCTCCCTTGCCAGGAGAGGGCCAACCCCATGTGGGAGTATGAGCCTGAGGATCCGGCCACTGTGCGGTACCTCTTCGGCACGACTCTTGACAAGATATGGGGCCAATTATTCCAGCCCCGGAAGGAGTGGTCAGCCGAGGGGAAGGACGTCGGTCTTGACACCGCGACTTCCCCAAAGGAGGTGAGTGGGATTTCTCTTCGAAGAGTGTTGAGATATTCACATTGTGTGAGATTCGACCTAACCTTGTTACCTGGATTCTGTAGGGCTGGCTTGCCAAGACCAAGAAGATCAACGGCCCGGCGCCGCTGCCGGAGGGGCCCCAATCAGAGCAGCTGGAGAAGATGCTGGTGGTGGTGCCCTACAAGGTGCCGGCTAAGAAGGGCAAGAAGCAAGAAGCATTGGAGGCCAGGGAAGGCCTCCGCCGCAGGATCCGTCCGGGCAGTCGGTCCGTAGACGCTGCGGCCTCATCCATATAGGATGGGGGCGAGGAGGAGGACTACGAAGAGCAGAGTGCCTCTTCGCACTCCAAAAAGAGGCCAACATCCGAGGATGCCGAGGAGGTCATACCTTCCTTGGCCCTAAAGATATGACACCAGCCTAAGCTGGTTATACCTGATAGCTCGGATGATGAGAAGTCTGAGGTGTCCGAGGAGCTCCCAGCGATGGAATCTAGGGTTAAGCCCCCTGCCAGCAGGTAAGGTGTCTGTATTTTCAGCTATTATGCTTTCAGTAGTTTGCTTGAGTTTATTGTTAACCCCTCCAAATTGTCGTCCCCCCACGCAAACACCCCACCGAGCAGACTTCAGAGCGGACATCTCTGCCCGCCGAACTAGCGGATATTGGGTCTATGGCACACTCCATCCTCCTTTGCACCCTGAAGATGCTGAAGAGGTGCGGTCCCAAAGGTCTCCTCTCCTCTGAACACGGAGAGAAGGCCGATGCCATAATGGCTAAAGCTAAGACCTCGGTCGCCGAACACTAAAAGGGAGCATCCCTCCCGACTAACACGGGAAAGGAGTCCAGACCAACCGGACCCCAACCGCCAACCGCCCCTGAGCCCCCAAGGCCTTCGATGGCACAAACCCCTCCCAGCAGGGAAGGGGCCGGGGGGCCCATGTCAGCGTCGAGTACAACTACACGGGCAGCGGCTGACTGCCAGAAGTGTAGTTATCATTGACGGGCACCATGCTCTTATGGGTGCGGTTATGCATGGTGTTCGGTCCGTCCAATCCGGACTAAACGACGCTGTCGAAGGCCTTCTAATAGGCTTTGAGGTAAGTCAAGTAATGCTTCTTCCTCATAATGCGGTTGTAATTGGTAATTCGGGTAGGCCCTGTATGTACCAGCCCCCAATACTCTACAAGTTCTTCAAAGAAAAGTTGCAGAGGATCAAATTTGGCAAGCTGACTAGTGACGTCGATATTTTTGTGGCTTGATGCAGGCATCTTCCATGGCCGCGGCTGCTAATGCTGCGGCGCTAGAGGAGATGGAATGGAAGCTCAAGCTTTCCAATAAGGAGATTGACCTTATCAACAAATGGCTTGACGAGACGCAAGGTGAGCCTATTGATAAGATATGCAATATACTTGGTGCTGGATATTGATGATCCGGGCTTTGAGGTGATCCTTTATTATGTTGATCTTACAGTGGACGCCGCCAAAGTTGAAGGCTTGAGGGAGGTCTTGAAGAAGGCCGAGGCTAAGGCGGCATCAAATAAAAAGGCTGTTGTACCCAAACATAACCACTGGTCGGCTTGTCCGATCACTTTCGATCACACGGACAGCCCGACTAGCATTCGGCACGGAGAATCAGATGCCTTGGTGCTCGACCCAATAATCGACGGATACCATCTTACTCACGTCCTCATGGATGGCGGCGGTAGTCTTAATCTAATATACCAGGACACTGTCCGCGGGATGGGGATAGACCCATCCAGAATCATCCAAAGTAACACCACCTTTGAAGGGGTGATACCAGGCGTTGAAGCCTACGGTAGGGGCTCCATCGTACTGGAGGTAACATTCGGCTCCCCCAGCAACTCCAGAAGAGAAGAACTACTCTTCACCATCGCCCCCCTCCAAAGCGGCTATCACGCATTGCTTGGGAGAACGGCCTTCGCCCGCTTCAACCCAGTACTGCATTACGCCTACCTTACACACAAGATGCCCAGTCCACGTGGCGTCATCACCATTAACGAAAACATAGAGCGCTCCTCACGCGCGGAGGAATACGCGACGGCTCCAGCAGCCGGACTCTAAGCGGCCTCCAATACCAGAAAGCATGACTGGTCGTCAAGACCACGGACACGGTTAGACGAGTCCGGCAGCCCGGATAAACCCGAGCTAGGGTGACACACATGTAATCCCATAGAGGACACCAGGGGCTATAGATATTTAATATTGCCCCGCCGTTGGCTTGACCTTATTAACAGGCCAATGTCTCACATTTTTACTATCCATCGCACACTTACGTTATACTCCTCTACATGAGTTTTTGTTTTTACAGACACCATTTGTGCGATACCCTTCCAGTACACGGCACAACAGAGACAAAGGCGCAGACGTGCAGCAGGGCCCCGCTGAAAGGTTTCTCTTTAGATTAAGCCCCTGTGTAAACCTTTTTATTGTCTCTTGTTGTTTACAAATCCCATGGGTACTATATCCACAGTGGGTACTGCCGCTATTGGCATTTCGCCACGATAGACTAATGCACGTACCTGGAAATACATGGTTTATAATGAAAGGGCATTCTTCAGCCCATTTTATGTTGCAAAGTCTGAATACCTTCGGGAGTGTTCGGCGTCACGAGTTTGACCTTATATGCATCAGCTCCGAATCATGTCTTTGGTCAAATGTTGGGTTTGCCCGGCTCCTGGGTTTGCCGCCTTACATTCCGTTCTTATCGGCTAAGGAGGCCAAAGGAGAACTACTACGATTGTGCCCTGGTTATTCCGGATGAGCACCTCACTAGAGAAAGATGAAAAGTGACTGTCATGATACAGCGAGCGACTGTTCAACCACTCGAAGACTTATCGGAATCTTTAGGATTCCTCCGCATTAAAGAAGGACCGTTTCCCGGTCATGTACAAACGCGCCCATATTGGGATGCACGCGAAGGTACCAGGGGCTACATAGTTGCCCCACCGTCAAACTCCTATGGCTAAGTGAAAGTGTTAAAGCTGTATAGTCTGGTTGCCTAGTTCGACGTGCGATCACCTCCTTAATGGACCAAGACGTTGGATCAAGTGTGATTATGCATATTCTCGTGAACACCCACGCATTGTATGCGTGGGGGCTGAAGCCAACGACTGCTAACTTTCAGATTCAATGTATACATAAAACGGTTGCACAGGAGGCACCATAATACTTTTGGGCAAAAAGTATAAAAATAGCCTTCATAATTAAATATAGCATTGTTTTTACAACGAAACGATTTGTCAATCGAACATGACATTCTTCGAGCACTGAGCCTCTATTAAGAGATCACCTTCTGTTACCTGCTCCAAGTAGTGCTCGGCCGAATCCTGGCGCCCCGCCGGATTCTGGGTCGCAATGATGGTGGCTTCCATATCTGTCCAATATGCTTTAACGCGGGCAAGCGCCATCCGTGCACCCTCTATACACGCCGACCTCCTCATGGCATCAATCTGTGATACGGCACTAAGGAATTGTTGCACTAAACCAAAACAACTATCCGGCTTAGGCTCCTTCGGCCAGAGATGGTCTATTACAGACCGCATTGCAAGACCGGACAGCCTATGAAGCTCAGCCACAGCAGCCATCTTCTCACTCAACGGCAATGGGCGCATGGGAGCATTGAATTGCGACCAGAACAACTTCTCCACTTCTTTATCATCTTGATCCTCGAAAAACTTGGCCGCATCAGCCATATTCTTCGCCAAGTCCATGTACGCGTCTGTAGGGCTCCAGCGTCGATCCAGGGGAGCATACTTTGGATCTAAAAACTTCATCCGCAATAAGTAGGGGTTTCCAGCCGCAATTTCTCCCGCCTGGCGAAGCTCCTCCTGCGCATCCCTGCTTTCAAACCACGTCTCCTTGGACGTATCAAGTGCCTTCTTCAGGTCAGCCAAGTTCACCTGATTCTCCTTCTCAAGGAGCTCATACCGGTTGGCAGCATTTTTCAGCTCCACTGCCATCTCGGCTATTTTGTCTTCGCTTCGGTGATGAGCAGCCTGTTTGGCTCTCAACTCTTCGACCGCCTTTAGGGCAGCCGCATTGCTAGCCCGAGCTTGTTCCTTGGCCAGGGCAAGTTCCGCCCTCAGGGCTTCCATGGCAGCAGCATCATCTGCAGTCCAAGCATCACATCAATATTATACTCCTTTCATTTTTTTCCTATAAATAATAAGGAAAGCAGAGCACATACCTTGTGACTCGTTAAGCCGCTCGTTCACAAGCGTGATGTCGGCATCAATAACTCCAATCTGCATCCTCAGTTCGGAAACTTCAATGGACTGGTCAGCTACCGGATCCTTAGACTCCTGCGCATAAGCACAACGCGATCATTACTTCAAAATATGATCCTCCGTTTGCCGCCTAGGGCTGGCAACCAGAGTCTCAGGGACTACTATCCATATGGAGCACACCTAGCGCGCAGCCAAAAGTTATGCATTTTCATTACATACCTCAAAGCCTCTAAGCAGGCTCGTAAAAGCTTCATTCAACCCGCTGGTGGCGGATGAAATCTTCTCAAGCACCGTGCTCATTAATGAACGGTGCTCCTCTAGGAGAGCAGCTCGCTCCAGAAGGCCCGTCAGTGTGTCCGTCCAGACACCAAACTATGACGGACCCTTATTATCACCCCCCGTGGGAGCCAAATGCTCCGGGCTCCGGGCGGCCGAAGTATTAGCTTTTGGCTTTGGCAAATCTGGAATCCTCCGTGACAACACCTCGGGGTTGCCCGTCTCATGAGGCGGAGAGGTTGGTGGGGTCCCACTCTCCATCTTCTCCGGAGGAAGATCCCCCGACGACGAACTCTGTCGAGAAGAGCTGCTAGCCGGACTGCAAAGAATGGATTCGGGTTATTGTTCTTGGAAAAGGAAGCAATACCTTCGTATTTACGACTAACTTACAGCTCAGTTGAGGGCTGGCCCGTTGGCGGGCATGGCGCGGTGAGAACGCCCTTCGGGGCAGGGCCCCCTGGTGAAGCTTTCTTCCCTTCTTTGGGCACCTCCGTCTCCAAGTCTTCGGAGGCCTTGGATTCCCCTCCCTAACTGTTCTCCTTTGGGGAGGTAGTAATTCCCCCAGTTTGGATGCCCAATGTGTGAAGTTCCGCTTCTCTATTCTTCCCTTCTTCTTTCCCTGAGGGCATTTTTCTTAGCACCCGGCCAAGCATCTTGGCTATGGTAGGACTAGGCGAGCCTTCGGGAAGTGGCGCCGGACACCTGATTCTCTCCGCCTTGCTAAGCCATTCCTGGCCACGGAGGATTTTTTAAAATAAGGATTATGATAAATATAAACGAAGTGTTCGGCTTCAGGGTTACTTGCTTGGGTATCTGGGCGATTGCAGCTTAGGCCCGCATCCTCGGTGGTGTCCGGATACTTTACTTGTGGTCCGAAGAATAATTTACACATCCCTTCGAGCGTGAGGCCGAAGAAGTGCAGAATAGTCCGCGGACCTTCCGGATTGAACTCCCACATCCGGAGAGGCCAGCGTTTGCACGGCAACATCCGTCGGATTAGCATTACCTGAATTATGCTGACAAGGCTAATGTCCCTCTCAAGAAGCTCCCGAATACGGCTCTGCAGTATTGGTACATCACTAGCAGATCCCCTATCCCGTCCTACATTCGTCCATGACGCTAGTTGAGAAGGAGGGCCCGGACGGAAGTTGGGGGCAGCCACCCACTTTGTGCCCCTGGGAGTCATGACGTAAAACCACCTCCGCTGCCATAGATCAGACACCTCTGGGAAGGAGCCATCTGGCCATGGGGCGTCAGCATTCCTACTTATTTCAGCACCTTCGCACACCGTGTGTCGCCCCTCAATCATCTTTGGCTTCACATTGAAGGTCTTGAGCCATAAGCCGAAGTGTGGAGTGACGTGGAGAAAAGCTTCACACACAACGATGAACGACGAAATATGGAGGATAGCGTCCGGGGCTAGATCGTCAAAATCTAACCCGTAATAGAACATGAGCCCTCTCACAAAAGGATCTAGGGTGAATCCCAAGCCACAGAGGAAGTGGGAAACAAATACGACGCTCTCATTGGGCTCGGGAGTAGGGATAACCTGCCCTGGAGCAGGAAGCCGGTGCTTGATGTCGGCGGTCAGGTATCCGACCTCCCTAAGCTTCGTAATGTCCTTCTCTGTGACTAAGGAGGCCACCCACCAGCCTTGAGGGTTGAATCCGGACATGATTGAGGATCCAAGCTGCTTGGGCTTAGGTTTTGGGTGTTGGAACTCGAGGTGCGAAAAGGCGCAATGGTGGTGGAAAAGAGGGATAGGCCTCGGCCCCTTTATAAAGATAGTGAATATCAAGTGTCCTTAGTGTAGCTGCTCGGGACTTACCTAAAAACACAGAGTCATACCAACATACGTCGTGTGGACACGTGCACCTATATTAATGGAAGATCCCGCGCTAAGGGGAGCACGATCTCTGCTCTGGCAAGGCATGCCAGTAAAACCGCCTCGGAACGCGTATCGGGGGAGGCCAAGTAAAACCGGTTCGTGTTGGACCGGGCCACGGGGCAGGAGCGCGCCGTGCAAAAATGTCCAGCAGATCAGATTTATGAAGTTCTATGCTGTGAAAATCATCTAGCAGATCCGGACACGATTCAAGTGGTCGATAGTTACTACGGAGTATTCGGAGATGGAACCGCCCTTGCAATGTCGAAGACAAAACTGCGCGTCGGACTCATCGTCATTGAAGCCTGGTTCAGGGGCTACTGAGGGAGTCCTGGATTAGGGGGTATCCGGACAGCCAGACTATATACTTTGGCCGGACTGTTGGACCGTGAAGATACAAGACTCAAGACTCCGTACCATGTCTGGATGGGACTCTCCTTTGCGTGGAAGACAAGCTTGGTGATCCGGATATTGTATTCCCTTCTTTGTAACCGACTCCGTGTAAACCCTAGCCCCCTCTGGTGTCTATATAAACTGGAGGGTTTAGTCCTTAGAGGGACGATCACCATCATACTCATCATAGGCTAGCTTCTAGAGTTTAGCCTCTACGATCTCGTGGTAGATCAACTCTTGTAATACCCATATCATCAATATCAATCAAGCAGGAAGTAGGGTTTTACCTCCATCGAGAGGGCCTAAACCTGGGTAAAACATTGTGTCCTTTGCCTCCTGTTACCATCAGCCTTAGACGCACACAGCGGGACCCCCTACCCGAGATCCGCCGGTTTGGACACCGACAGGCGGGGCTTTCCTTTGCGAAGACCATGGTGCATTGGCCAAGAATCAATCCAACGGACATGGCCACTGGTCCCCCACCCTAGGGAAAAGAGCATCGCCGCCTTGAGCAGTATTTCACATAGGTGATGACCTGTGCGCGGGCTATAGAGGGCCAGTGTTCGAAAGATGTAACGTTTGAGTAGTTTCAGTAAGTTTGTATCGGGTGGAACTTATACTTTATTATGCATTTGCCTAACTTGTGTCATGATTTAATTTTGACGCCTGTGTGGCCGTATTTTTATTCTGAACGCAACTAGTCATCGGCCTCAGCGCCCAAGTGAATATTTTCAGGAGTGTTTGGTCGCCGCACTATTACCCTTAGCCAACGTCTTGGTGCCCGAAGGTGGTAGTGGGGGAGCCAAACCAGGCAATCAGACTATTCTGTTTTACTGCTTTCACTTAGCCATAGGAGCTTGATGGTGGGGACTAGGGACTAGCCCCCAGTGTGTTGTCATGTACTTGGGGATCAAAACATGCTTGTTCTGATCACATGGTTTGTGTTAAGACGAACACTTTGTGTGACACGGCGAAATCGCCAATGATTTTTGGAGTCAAACCTCATCATCGGATCACGGCCCCATTCGCACTTACTATGGCGATCAATTTTTGGCTTTTTCCTCCTGGGGTACTTGATCGGGAAAACTAGAAGTACAATCGCATGGGTTCTCCCTTTGCCTTCTTAGCCAAACGTGCGAAACATAAGAGGCAAGCAGAGGAGCCGGGCAACCCAACTATTGACCCAAGACATAGTTCGAAACAGATGCATATAGTGCAATACCCGAGATGCCGAACACCAAGCGGAAGGCGGTGCTGGACTTGAAGATATTGAGCTGATATATAAATCCAGCTCTTGATTAATTAATGCTTTCATGCCGGCTGTTCAAAGAGCAAGGAGAGAATTAGAGAGGGAATAAATAAGTTGTAGAATGCGGATATCCGAGCACCATAAAGTGTATTTTTATTATTCCTCATGAACTCGGGACATCTAACCGTACAATTCGAACTGCGAAAGGGCACTTATAAGCTAGAAAAAAAGAAAAAGGAAAGTTTTATAGAGTAAAGGTTGACGCAGGGCCTTCATCGGTGAGTTGAGGCTGTCACTGTGCCCTACTGCACGTCTGTGCCTTTGCTTCTGATAGTTGGGGGCTAAAACCTTCAAGGAGACCTTGATGAGTGAGGGTTCTGCTGGTGGAGCTTTATGTTGGAGGGGCTATCCGGAGTTAGTCCTAGGGTCGTCCGAAGATGTGGTTGCTCCGAATTTTGATTGAGCCAAACATGTACTTCAGATTAATAAATGCCTCACTGCTGCCCATGGAATTTTAAGCGCAAAGTTGTGCTGACAAGGCACATGGAGCATAGAGAAGGTGGGTGTGCCGTGGGCGTGTATCCCTATTTGCTTCGAGTGCATGCGGTTCCCATGATGGAAAACGGGTTTGAACCTGTTTGCTACTGTCATCGTCCTTTACGGGGGTTCGGCATCCGGGCCTATATGGGCCGGTATTGTATTGGGCCGCTAGGGCTGCAGTGTGTTCTTTGGTTGGAAGTGAGTGTTTCGTGTTGCCGTTGATAGTTATGACACCCGAGGGACCGGTCATCTTCAGCTTGAGGTACGCATAGTGCAGGAAGGCACTGAATTTAGTGAATGTTGTTCGACCGAGGAGGGCGTGATAGCCGCTGTGAAAAGGTGTAATGTCAAAGATCAAGTCCTCGCTTTGGAAGTTATCCAAGGATCCAAATACTACTTCAAGTGTTACGTTGCTCGTACAGCGGGCCTCCAACCCCTGGAATGACTCCTTTGAAAGTGGTGTTACTAGGTTTGATCCTTGACGGATCGATCCCCATTTTCCTTATTGTATCTTCGTATATCAGATTGAGCCTATTTCCTCCGTCCATTAGGACTGTAGTGAGGTGGAATCCATCGATGATGGGGTCTAGCACTAGTGTTGCGGACCCTCCATGGTGTATGCTGGTGGGGTGGTCCGTGCGATCAAACGTGATCGGGCAGGCTGACCATGGATTGAATTTCGGCGCTACAGGCTCAACGGAGTATACGTCCCGTAGCGCTCGCTTCCTCTCCTTCCTCGGTATATGGGATGCGTAGATCATGTTTACCGTTTTGACTTCGGAAGGGAAGGGTTTTTGGCCTCCATTATTTTGCATGCAAGGCTCATCATTGTCCTTGCAGCGTGGGCTTTTGCCCGAGTCTTCGGTGTTGAGATTGCCAGCCTCTTTTATCACACAACAGTTACTGTTGGAGTGGTTGGTAGGCTTTTCAGACGTGCCATGGATCTGGCAGGGCCTATCCAAAATTGTGTCTATCTTGGACGGGTCGTCTATGTTGCCTTTAGGGGCCTTTCTGCGCCATCCGGACTTCGGGTTTCGGAATCTGGCATTTAATGTCGTATCCTCACATTTGCCATCATTGTGGTGACGTTTGTTCTTCCTGCATTGCGGCTTTCCATTTCCATCCTGGGCTTCAGAAGTGCCAGGGGTATTGGGATTCGTGGTTTTACGAGTGATACATCTCCAACATATCTACTTTTCCAAAATCTTTTGCCCTTGATTTGGACTAGAAATTGCATGACTTGGATGGAACTAACCCGGACAGACGCTGTTTTCAGCAGAATTGCCATGGTGTTATTTTTGTGCAGAAATAAAAGTTCTCAGAATGACCTGAAACTTCAGAGAGACACTTTTTGGAATTAATAAAAAATATTGGCGAAAGAATCAACCGAAGGGGCCCACACCCTGGCCATGAGGGTGGGGGGCGTGCCCAACCCCCCTGGATGCATCCCCCTACATCGTGGGCCCGCTGGACCTCCACCGACCTCGATTCCAACTCCATATACGTTCGAGGATAAAAAAATAAGAGAGAAGGATTCATCGCCTTTTACAATACAGAGCCGCCGCCATGCCCTGTTCTTCCTCGGGAGGGCTGACCTGGAGTCCATTCGGGGCTCTGGAGAGGGGAATCCGTCGCCATCGTCATCGTCAACCATCCTCCATCACCAATTTCATGAAGCTCACCGTCGTGCGTGAGTAATTCTATCATAGGCTTACTAGACGGTGATGGGTTGGATGAGATTTACCATGTAATCGAGTTAGTTTTCTTAGGGTTTGATCCCTAGTATCCATTATGTTCTAAGATTGATGTTGCTATGAATTTACCAAGCTTAATGCTTGTCATTAGGGCCCGAGTACCATGATTTCAGATCTGAACCTATTATGTTTTCATGAATATATGAGTGTTCTTGATCCTGTCTTGCAAGTTATAGTCACCTACTATGTGTTATGATCCGGCAACCCCAGAGTGACAATAGTCGGGACACTTCCCGGTGATGACCGTAGTCTGAGGAGTTCATGTATTCACTAAGTGCTAATACTTTGGTCCGATTCTATATTAAAAGGAGGCCTTAGTATTCCTTAGTTTACATTAGGACCCCGCTGCCACCTGAGGGTAGGACAAATGATGTCATGCAAGTTATTTTCCATAAGCACGTATGACTACATTCGGAATACATGCCTACATTATATTGATGTACTGGAGCTAGTTCTGTGTCACCCTATGTTATAACTGTTGCATGATGAATGCAATCCAACATAATTATCCATCATTGATCCATTGCCTACGAGCTCGTTTCATATTGATCTTTCCTAAGTTACTTTTCTCTTGCCACTGTTACGATTGCGACAAAACTGCTACTGTTACTTTTGCCACTGTTACCGTTACTTCCATACTACTTTGCTACTAAGTATTTTGCTGCAAATATTATGTCATTCAGGTGTGGTTGTATTGACAACTCAGCTGCTAATACTTGAGAATATTCTTTGGCTCCCCTTGTGTCGAATCAATAAATTTGGGTTGAATACTCTACCCTCGAAAACTGTTGTGATCCTCTATACTTGTTGGTCATCAAGTCCTTTTTCTGGCGCCGTTGTCGGGGAGCATAGCTCTATTCTCTGAGTTACTTGGGATTTATATCTATTGATCACTATGAGGAATCTGAAAGACAAACGAACCAAGATCTATCCCTTAACTATGAGGGGAGGTATGGAACTGCCATCTAGCTCTGCACTTGATTCACCTTCTGTTTTGAGTAAACTTGTGACACCTACATCTGCAATTGATTCCGATATGTCGCACGTTATTGATGATGCCACTTCTTCTATGCATGATGCTTATGATGATACTACTTCTCTGCTTGATAATACTGTGCCACTAGGTGAATTTCTTGATGAACAACATGCTAGGGTTAGAGAGAATGAAATTACTGAAACTGATGATATTAATGAAAGTGATGATGAAGATTCTCCCCCTAGATATGAATTGCCTGTTGTACCTGAGGGTTATATTATGGATGAAGAAACTGCTAGAGACTTTTTTGCTTGCAATGGTAGATATGATCTTAAGAAACTGTTAGCTAAGGTGAAAGAAAATTCTTTGAATGCTAGAGTGCAATATGATCCTGCGTTTGCTACTTCACCTTTCTATGTTATTGACAAGGATTATGAATTCTCTATCGATCCTGAGTTAATTACTATGGTTGAATCTGATCCTTTCTATGGTTATGAATCTGAAACTGTTGTGGCACATCTTACTAAATTGAATGATATAGCCACCCTATTTACTCATGAGGAAATAATCCGTTTTACTATATTCTTAAATTGTTACCTTTCTCATTAAAGGGTGATGCTAAGATATGGTTTAATTTTCTTGCTCCTGGTTGTGTTCGTAGTTCCCAAGATATGATTTATTACTTCTCCGTATAATATTTCCAGCTCATAAGAAACAAGTTGCCTTGCGGGAAATATTTAATATGGTGCAAATTGAAGAAGAGAGTCTCCCACAATCTTGGGGGAAGCTTCTCCAATTACTTAATGATTTGCCTGATCGTCCTCTCAAGAAAAATGAAATACTTGATATCTTCTATAATGGACTAATTGATGCTATGAAAGACCACCTGGATAGTTGTGTTGGTTGTGTTTTCAGGGAAAGAACTGTTGAGCAAGATGAATTGCTATTGAATAATATATTGAGTAATGATAATGATTGGACACTTCCTGAACCAACTCCTAAGCCAACTCTGAAGAAAAGGGGTATTCTATTTCTCAGTCCTGAAGATATGCAAGAGGCAAAGAAATATATGAAAGAAAAAGGTATTAAAGCTGAAGATGTTAAGAATTTACTGCCTATTGAAGAGATACATGGTCTTGATAACCCGACACAGGTAGTAAAGGTAAATTCTCTCTATAGATTAGATGAAGGTGATATTCCTCATATTAAGTCTGCTAGTCAATGCTTGGATGAGTTTGAAAATTTTATTGTTAAACAAGAGAACTTCAATGCTTATGGTTGTAGACAATTGAATTGTAATGCTTATATGGTTGAACACTTGAGTGATTATATGTCTAGAGTTAAAAGTGATCTTAAGCTTATTAGCAAACATGCTTCCATGGTTACGACTCAAGTAGAACAAGTACTTAAGGCACAAGATGATTTGCTCAATGAGCTAAATAATAAGAACAGTGATAATGTTGTTAGAGTTATGACTAGAGGTGGCAAAATGACCCAGGAACCTTTGTATCTGGAGGGCCATCCTAAGAGAATTGTGCTAGATTCTCAGAGAATTATTACAGAAACACCTAGTCTTTCTAATAAAAAGAAAAAGAATACTGATAGAACTTTGCATCCTTCTAGTGAACCTGTTATTCACACACCTGTGAATCCCAATGATTTTTCTATTTCTGATGCTGAAACACAATATGGTGATGAACATGAACCTAGTGATAATGTTAATGATGATGTTCATGATGATGCTCAACCTAGTAATGATAATGATGTAGATATTGAACTTGCTGTTGATCTTGATAAACCATAACCAAAGAATCAACGTTATGATAAGCACTACAAAAAAATACACTTCCGTGATGATACGTGTTTGTCACAGTAGGTCACGTTTTTTCTCATGCATGTACATCCATGACGATTTTATGACAGAATCAAGATAGTCATACCTGTGATGTCGTATTCCATGACATTACCAAAATTATCATCACGGAAGTGCCCACTTCCATGACGATAAATCGCGCGTCACAGAAGTGCTTTCGTCAAGGGTGACTGACACGTGGCATCCATCATAACGGAACACCGTTAATCTATCGAGTCAGGTTTTGGATCCGATAACCCGTTAACAGCCCCGACCAATTGGGATTTTCCATGTGTAAAATCATCATTGGCTGGAGGAAACACATGTCGGCTCATCGTCGGGACAGATGTCATCCACTCATTGGATAGAAGGAGCCTATGATACGTCAACACATGGCACGGCCCAACTGAGGCCCATTCCTGTGAAAGGCCGGCCCGTTTGACTTGGTCAAAAGGTGGCGGGCCGGCCCATGGAAAGCCTGTTAGCGTCCTGTTCGCATATAGCACATTTACAGTCCGCTAACCCAAGGCCCATTATGCCCTATCTGAATTAGGCCCAGTAGCGTCATCTGGGCCATCCAATATGATTCCAGCCCAATTTCACTTCTGGCCCATGTATGGCCCATGACGTCTTTCGACCCATATGAGGCCCCATGTAACTCTTGGCCCATTAACGTCCCGTGGTGAAACTGGCCCGTAATGAACAGTGTATCAATTTATACCCCTTAACGGTCCGTTATTCCGTTGGGCCGTTTCCAGCCCATGTTATCTTTCGGCCTTCTCAGAGCCCATTTATTCTTGGGCTCATTTTCAGCATTCGTTTACTTACGGCCCGTTACTGTCACTTTCTACTTGTGGGCTAAATTCAGCCCGAGGTTACAGTCGGCCCGTTTGTGGCCCGTTAATACGTTGGGCTGTTTTCATAGCGTCATCAAATATGGCCGATTAACGACGACCCATTATGGTCGGCCCATGAACAGACGATTCCAACTCTAGCCCGTTTACGGCCATAATGTGGTATATTATTGGCCCACGTTTGGCTAACCAATCATAGGACCCGTAGAAGGCCCATTGATGATACGGCCCGTAGAAGGCCCATTGTGTCTATGACCCATATAAGGCCCATTGTTTCTACGACCCGTAGAAGGCCCATTGTTTCTACGGCCCGTAGGAGGGAATTGGTAACTACAGTAAATATGTAGCCCATGGTTATTGTGGCCTAGTTTTAAAAAATAGTTTATTGCGGACACTAGCAAACCGCGTAAAAAGAACTGCACTGACTACAAGCAAAGAAATAAACAAGACAATAAGGAAATAAATAAGCAAGAAACTTACGCTAGGCTATCACGGCTATTACACATATTACATCCACTGGGCATCAAAGTTCGCCACCAGTGCAAATATAGGGAACACAGCAGCAAATAAACACCGCAGCAAAACAAGTCCAGAACTGAAACCACTTCAGAAGAGCTCAAGAAACAATATCCTGGGTACCCATAATGCTGGGAAGATGCTTAGCAAGCTTATTAACTTTCTCTTGTTTGGCACTTAAGTCCTCCAGCACTTGCTGTTGCACCAGAAAGTATGCATCTTAATTCTGCAGGGACTTGCTCAGTCCTTCGGCTTCCTGCCGCATAACATATGATCGATGTCTTTCAACTTGAAGTTGACTCAAGAAGCCGAACTGATTTAGGCAACGAGTTCGAAGAGCTGGTCCCAGCAGTAGTAGCCAGTAACTCGAACAGTACAACAAGACAGGACTTTGGGATTGTCTTAGTGTCTTCAATATAGTTTTTATCAGCTTTCTTGGAGACCAACATGGATGTCTCACTATCTTGAACCTTATCTGCATTACTTCCTTTATCGTTGCATAATGGGGTACTCTTCTCCAATATTTTATCCACGTTCTAAAAGAGAAACAAACAAATACATCACAGGTTTACAATGTAGTATATGAAACTCATTTTGGTAAACCAGTTCAGTAGTAAGGTGGACAGGATAACAACATGAAACAAACATATATCTATGTAGTATCGTCATTGTATGGTCTATATAATTATAGTTTATGTTGCCAAATCAAGATAGATACAGTTCGAATCATATCTATTTAAGACAAAGCAGCATAGACAGAATATAAGTGTGGGAAACTACACAGCAATAACAACACTTGTAATGTGCATGGCATCAGAACATAACTGTTTATTCAATTCAAACTAAAATCAACATAGAGCAAGTTACAACAGCAAACACGTTAAAGAAACAGGTTTAAAACATACCTGTTGCGCCATTGGAGTTTCAATTGCATCCTTCAAATTTGAAATTAGTTGGTATGAGTAAATACAGTGATGCAAGAGCAAAGTAGTATGAACCATAGCTATGGAACCTGACCTGAGAACAACTATTCTACTTTAAGCATTGACTTGGTGTTCAGAGTGGTGGTCCTCCTGCTTTGGGCACTGTAGTTGCCTTACTAACTGCTCGTGTTTGGGTGCTCTATGGTGGAGACGGTGCTGTGTCAACGGGAACTGGGTTACTATCTGCTGGGATTGGGGTTAGAAGGGGTGTAGCTGGTTCTCTGTCCAACTGGTAGGGGTATAGTCTGGGTTATTTGTGGTGGGGCTGGTTCCTGGGCAAGTACAACCATGGTTCTATCTGCATCGACAGGTAGCACGATCTTTTGTGAAGACCCTGTTTTTACTCCCACAGATACTGCCATCACCCCCTCCAATTGAAATGGCTGATAAACAAGAAAAGTAATTGAATGTACAGACATTGTAAGGTAGACAGGTGCAATTGATAGTAGGGAAGAAAATAGGGCATGAAATAATTCACATTTATGTTGTCTAACCAAACAGAATAGCAGGACATAATTTCACATATATGATGGCTAATTAAACAGGATAGCATGACACAATTTCACATGTATGATGGCTAACTAAACAGGATAGAATGACATACTTCAAAATATGATGACTATGTAAACAGGATGACATGATATAACTATACGATGTGTCTATTAAAGTGGTTGGCATGCCATAAATCACAAACATGCCATCGATGGAAACATGATGGCATGATATAATTCACGGATAGAATGACATAATTTAAAATATGATGACTATGTAAACAGGATGAGATGATATAACTATATTATGTCTTTAGAAAATGGTTGGCATGCCATAATTCAGATACATCCTATCTATGTAAACATCATGGCATCACATAATTCAAATATATGATTTATACTAAGGAAGTGAGCAGAGGGCAATCGCATATATGATGTGTCAACTAAGGAGATGGCATTCAATATTGTGTATATGATGTAAAAACTAAGCATTGCAATACATCATATGCATGATATGAGTAATATAACCCTACCAAGTTTGAGCATACACCTCAGGGGGATAATAGGACTGGTCATCTTCCTCTGAATCCTCCTCTGAAGAGCTATTTGTAACCAGCAAGATATATGCTTCAGCAGGTAGCATTGTATGCTCTGAAGACCTTGTTTTCACTCCAGATTTCTCCATCACCAATTCAAATGGCTGATGCACAGGAAGAGCAGTTGAATATACAAACATTGTCGACAAAAGCAATGAGAAGTACAAAGAAAAGGATGGCATGATATAATTCACATATATGACACTTGCCTAAACAGCATGGCATTGCATAATTCACATATATAATGCCTTGCAACAAGATAACATTGCATAATTCACATATATAATGTCTTGCAACAAGATGGCATTGCATAATTCACATATATGGTAATTAGACACTAAACAGGTGGCATTCACACAAAGCATGTCTAAACTATGCAAATGACATAGCAATGCAAGATACCATACGCACGATATGAGCAACATAACCCTGCCAAGTTAGAGCATGCACCTCGGGGGGGGGGGGAATATGACTGGTCATCTATCTCCGAATCCTCCTCTGAGGAGCTATCGGTAACCAGCAAGACATGCGCTTCGTCAAATAGCATTGTCTGCTCTGAAGACCTTGTTTCCACTCCAGATTTTTCCATGACCGTGCCAAATGGCTGATGCAAAGGAAGAGTAATTGAATGTACTAAAATTGTTGACAAATTTAACACGTAATAAAAAAATGATGGCATGATAATTCACATATAAGATGACTGGCTAACCAACATGGCATTGCAAAATTCACATATATGATGCCTGGCTAAACAAGATGGCATTGCATGATTCACATATATGATAAAGAAACAAAACAGATGGCACTGACACAAAGCATGTCTAAACTAAGCAGATGACATCTTTAATGTATACAGTAAGCAATGCAAGGCACCATATGCATGATATTACCAACATCAGCATGCCAACTTAGAGCGAAGACCTCATGGGGTAAATAGGAGTGGTCTTCTCCTTCTGAATCCCCGTCAGAACAGTGATCTTCCTCTTGATTACGATCCGAAAATGGGTGGAGGGGGGCTGCCTTTGCACCCACCATGGAGCGACGTCTGCATGAAATTTTATTGCCACACAAGGCTCGTCTCTTTTGCTCTACATGATCAACTCCATTGTGTACAATAACTGGCATGCATAGGAATAAAACATATATGTAAGGAGTGCATGCACAAATCCAGAGTGATAGTAGCAAACAGTGGATAGACCCAAAACCAATGATAGCAGGCAGATAATAGCTTTAGTTAAAAAATACAGATAATGGCTCCTTTAATGTTTGTTTGCACCAACATGAAACCCATAGTAGACACCCGAGATTAACTAGATAGTAGACATATAGTACTGATTGCTGCGCCAATATGTACCCCACAACCATTTAAAAACTCAAGTTTCAGAATTAGTTTGGAACTGACTCAGAGTCTAATAGGTGAACACGACGATAATGTAGCATGTCATCATATTAAGTGATGCATAACGTAAGCAGAAATGTAAGAGTGCAACCTCTCTTGCGGACCCATGTAGTACTCAAGGTCATCTGCTCAGTTGATGATGGTAATGCTGTTGTCATGGTTGCCAGCGGCGGGAAGAAGATCTGAGGCGGCGAAAGACAGTCCGGAGAGCGGATCCCTGCTATGGTGAACCCTTTTTTCGTTGGAGCAGCTGAGCTGGGGTGGAACACAGCGCCGCAGGAGCAGGACAAACCACACAAGGTTTTCTTTGACACATATCTGTAACAGAAGTAATTGAGTAAGCGCTTGTTTGAATTTGAGGATTCTAACAATGCAGGAATAGGAAATAGACAGGAATAGGATAGGAATGCACATGCAAAATAGAGAATTTAAAAACATAGGATTTCTGCCATTCTGGGTGTTTGATTCACAAGAATTGGAAGATCGCAGGATGCAAAAAAGCATGATGAGATTGAGTCAAACCACAAGAAAATGTACGGTTATAATGCTATTATGCTACTATCTCTTAGTCTTGTGCTTGATGCATAGGAATATGAAAAGGAGGACACTAAATTAGAATTCCTACGGTTTTGCTTTCAAGGAGACACTAAAGGAACAAATTCTACAGTTTTCCTTTGCTCCATTTATTTGGACCAAATTCATGAAAAGTAGTACCATAGGAAACTTTCCAATTCCTATGTTTTTCATTCACTTTTCCTTTCAAGCACTGGTGATTCTAGTAGGCAGGCTTGAGCAATGAAAATCCTACAGTAAAAATATGTTTTTGTGCTACTTCTATTACTTTGGACCCAGGCCACTGCCATACTAGCTCAACTCTCAGGCCCATCGACAAATGCACAGCTCAAACGCGCAGAGATAAATAATGATGTCATTCAAGAGAGTCCATCATAGATAGCTAAGTTGCCTGGTACCTCACTGCTTGTCATACAGTAGGATAAAATAATCGTATTTCATGTTACTATGTGTCCTTAGTGGACAATATATATAACATGTAGAGTAAAAAAGAGATGCAACAAGTGTACAACCTCTTTGGCGAAGCCATGTCGATCTCAGCGTGATTGGGTTGGCCGGTGAGGATGCTCCGGCTGACTTGGCTTTCGGAGGAGGGAAAGAAGATCTTAGGCATCTGGAGATGGAGCCCGAGGTACTGCTTCGCTGTTGAGGGAGTCCTGGATTAGGGGGTATCCAGACAGCCGGACTATATACTTTGGCCGAACTGTTGGACTGTGAAGATACAAGACTCAAGACTCCGTCCCATGTCCGTATGGGACTCTCGTTTGCGTGGAAGACAAGCTTGGCGATCCGGATATTGTATTTCCTTCTTTGTAACCGACTCCGTGTAAACCCTAGCCCCCTCCGGTGTCTATATAAACCGGAGGGTTTAGTCCTTAGAGGGACGATCACAATCATAATCATCATAGGCTAGCTTCTAGGGTTTAGCCTCTACGATCTCGTGGTAGATCAACTCTTGTAATACCCATATCATCAATATCAATCAAGCAGGAAGTAGGGTTTTACCTCCATCGAGAGGGCCCGAACCTGGGTAAAACATCATGTCCCTTGCCTCCTATTACCATCAGCCTTAGACGCACAGATCAGGACCCCCTACCCGAGATCCGCCGGTTTTGACACCGACATTGGTGCTTTCATTGAGAGTTCCTCTATGTCGTTGCTGCAAGACTTAATGGCTCCTTTAATCGTCAACAACACGGTCCAGGGTGAGACTTCTCTCCCCGGACAGATCTTCGTGTTCGGCGGCTTTGCACTGCGGGCCAATTCGCTTGGCCAACTGAAGCAGATCGACAGCTACGCCCCTGGCCACCAGGTCAGGTTCGGAAACCTGAACTACACGGCTGATACCCGCGGAGACTTGATCTTGAATGGGTTCGGGCCTGCGCCAGGAGCGCCGGACAATCACGATTAGCACGGCTTAGTCCTGCTGTCGGACAATGCTCGGGATATCGCCCCTGCAGGAGCCCCGGACCTAAATCCGGAGCAGATTGCGTTGCCCATGGATGGGTGGATGGACCCTGCCCCGCAGGCCACACACTCATCGGCAGTAGAGCCAAACACAGGCCTCAACCCCAAAGAAGCCTGTGACACCGGACCCCCGGACTCGTATCCGGCTGTGGGTTCCAGTCCGCGCACTCCCGAGCCCGCCGAACCTGGTTGGGCTCCGGTAATGGAGTTCACTGCTGCGGATATCTTCTAGCACCCGCCCTTTGGCGACGTGCTGAACTCGTTAAAGTCTCTCTCTTTGTCAGCAGACTCTTGGCCGAACTATGTCCAGCTCGAGTGGGAAGCAGGCGACGAAGGAATTCATTGCCCACACACCACCCACTTAGCCACTGTCGATGATGTATCTGACATGCTTGACTTCGACTCTGACGATACCGACGGTATGGACATCGGTGCAGGAGACTATTCAGAACCAACGGGGCGCTGGACTGCCACCTCGTCATATGATATTTACATGGTGGATACGCCTAAAGAAGACGACGGCGACAAACAGGAGGATAAAACCCCCGGACAAAAGCCAAAACGACGGTGCAGAAGCCGCTCTAAGTCCAGCAACAGTAAAAATAGCGATAACAGCGCTAGAAAGATCGACACCCCAGTCAACTCCGAAGGCAACAACGACCATATGGACCCAGCAATGGAGCAGGATGAGCCAGGTCACGCCGAACACATCTCGGAGCAGACGCCCGATCACAATGACCCCGAGGGACAAATTCATCAAACCGCCCTGGGACAAGAGCATAGTCCGGATGACGATGCATTCATCATCCCGGAAACACGCTTGGAACAAGATAACCTCCACAGAAGGCTTATGGCCACTGCCAGAAGTCTAAAGAAGCAGAAGCAAAGGCTTAAGGCCGCACAGGAAATGCTCAATCACAGATGGAATAAAGTGCTAGACACTAAAGAAAAGTGCGGCGACGATCGCCACACAAAGAGCTATCCAAAACGCAAGTTGCTGCCAGAATTTGACGACGAGGCCGTTCCGCCAAAGAACTACACGGCCAGGAGGTCGGACAAACCACTTCATAACCGCAATAGAGCAGCTGCCGACGCCGCACACGATTTACGCGAGCTCCTGAATAAAAAAGCCGGCGCGGCTAGGTCCATCTATGGATCTAAAGGACACACCCCGGCGCAGGACTATGGTCACCAAAACGATCATACCGATCGGATACCAGTTCGGAATCAGCACCGGACACAACAACAGCCGATGGCATGCCACATCAGGTCCAGATACAGAGGGGCTGCTCACCCCCTGTGCTTCACCGAAGAGGTGCTGGACCATGAATTTCCACAGGGTTTTAAACCTGTGAACATAGAGGCATACGACGGAACGACAGACCCAGGGGTCTGGATCGAGGATTTTATCCTGCAGATCCATATGGCTCGTGGGGATGACCTCCACGCCATCAAATACCTTCCCCTCAAGTTGAAGGGACCAGCTTGACACTGGTTGAAAAGCCTCCCCGAAAATTTAATTGGAAGTTGGGAGAAACTTGAGGATGCTTTCAGGGCCAATTTTCAAGGGACCTATGTCCGGCCTCCGGATGCAGACGATTTAAGTCACATAATTCAACTGCCCGGAGAGTCCGCCCGCAAGCTTTGGAACAGACTCACTAAGAAAAATCAAATTGTCGATTGTCCGGATGCCGATGCCTTAGCGGCCTTCAAACACAGCATCCGGGACGAGTGGCTCGCCAGACACCTCGGCCAAGAAAAGTCGAGGACAATGGCAGCCTTAACAAGCCTTATGACCCGCTTTTGCGCAGGTGAAGATAGCTGGTTGGCCCGTAAAGGCACCAGCGACCCAAGTACATCCGAAATTAGGGATGGCAATGGGAAGCCACGGCGCAATAAAAACAAACGTCAAAACAAGGAAGAGAGTCCGGACAACACAATGGTCAACGCCGGATTCAGGGGCTCTCGACCCGATCAACAAAAGAAGCCATTTAAAAGCAGCAAAGAGGGACCGTCCGGCCTGAACAAAGTCCTACACAGACTGTGCCAAATTCATGGCACCCCCGACAAACCTGCGAACCACACCCACAGAGAATGTTGGGTCTTCAAGAAGGCCGGCAAATTAAATGCCGAACACAAGGGAAGGGAAACACCAAGTGAAGACGAGGGTGAGCCTCGCCAGCCGAACACCGGGGGACAGAAAAAATTCCCACCAGAGGTAAAAACAGTAAACATGATCCAAGCGACTCACACATCCACGAGAGGGCACGAATGCGCGCTCAGAGACGCATACGCTATAGAGCAGGTCATACCCAAACTTAACCACTAGTCGGCCTGTCCGATCACTTTCGATCACACGGACTGCCCGACTAGTATTCGGCACAGAGGATCAGATGCCTTGGTGCTCGACCCAATAATCAATGGGTACCATCTTACTCACGTCCTCATGGACGGCCGCAGTAGTCTTAATCTAATATACCGGGACACTGTCCGCAGGATGGGGATAGACCCATCCAGAATCAGCCAAAGTAACACCACTTTTGAAGGGGTGATACCAGGCGTTGAAGCCTACGGCAGGGGCTCCATCGTACTGGAGGTAACATTCGGCTCCCCCGGCAACTCCAGAAGCGAAGAACTACTCTTCACCATCGCCCCCCTCCAAAGCGGCTATCACACATTGCTTGGGAGAACGGCCTTTGCCCGCTTAAATGCAGTACTGCATTACGCCTACCTTACACGCAAGATGCCCGGTCCACATGGCGTCGTCACCGTTAATGGAAACACAGAGTGCTCCTCACGCGCGGAGGAATACGCGACGGCTCCAGCAGCCGGACTCTAAGCGGCCTCCAATACCAGAAAGCATGACTGGTCGTCAAGATGATGGACACGGTTAGACGAGTCCGGCAGCCCGAACAAACCCGAGCTAGGGTGACACACATGTAATCCCATAGCGAACACCAGGGGCTATAGATATTTAATAACGCCCCACCGTTGGCTCGACCTTATTAACAGGCCAATCTCTCATATTTTTATTATCCATCGCACGCTTACATTATACTCTTCTACATGAGTTTTTCTTTTTACAGACACGAGTCGTGCGATACCCTTCCAGGACACGGCACAACAGAGACAAAGGCGTAGACGTGCAGCAGGGCCCCGCACAAAGGTTTCTCTTTAGATTAAGCCCCTCTGTAAACCTTTTTATTGTCTCTTGTTGTTCACAAATCCCATGGGTACTATATCCACAATGGGTACTGCCACTATTGGCATTTCACCACGACAAACTAATGCACGTACCTGGAAATACAGGGTTTATAATGAAAGGGCATTCTTCAGCCCATTTTATGTTGCAAAGTCCGAATACCTTCGGGGGTGTTCGGCGTCACGAGTTTGGCCTTATATGCATTAGCTCCGAATCATGTCTTTGGTCAAATGTTGGGTTTGCCCGGCTCCTGGGTTTGCCACCTTACGTTCCGTTCTTATCGGCTAAGGTGGCCAAAGGAGAACCACTTTGATTGTTCCCTGGTTATTCCGGATTAGCACCTCAGTAGAGAAAGCCGAAAACTGACTGTCATGATACAGCGAGAGACTTTTCAACCACTCGAAGACTTATCGGAATCTTTAGGATTCCTCCGCATTAACGAAGGACCGTTTCCCGGTCATGTACAAACGCGCCCGTATTTGGATGCACGCGAAGGTACCCGGGGATACATAGTAGCCCCACCGTCAAACTCCAATGGCTAAGTGAAAGTGTTAAAGCTATATAGTCCGGTTGCCTAGTTCGACGTGCGATCACCTCCTTAATGGACCAAGGCGTTGGATCAAGTGTGATTATGCATATTCTCGCAAACACCCCCGCATTGTATGCGTGGGGGCTGAAGCCAACGACTGCTAACTTTCGGATTAAATTTGTACATAAAACGGCCGCACATGAGGCACCATAATACTTTCGGACAAAGAGTATAAAAATAGACTTCATAATTAAATATAGCATTGTCTTAACAATGAAACGATTTGTCACTCGAACATGACATTCTTCGAGCACCGAGCCTCTATTAAGCGAGCACCTTCTGTTACCTGCTCCAAGTACTGCTCGGCTGGATCCTGGCCTCCCGCCGGATTCTGGGTCGCAATGATGATGGCCTCCATATCTGTCCAATATGCTTTAACGCGGGCAAGTGCCATCCGTGCACCCTCTATACACGCTGACCTCCTCATGGCATCAATCTGTGATACGACACCAAGAAATTGTTGCACTAAACCAAAATAACTGTACGGCTTAGGCTCCTTCGGCCAAAGATGGTCTATTACAGACTACATTGCAAGATCGGACAACCTATGAAGCTCAGCCACAGCAGGCATCTTCTCACTCAACAGCAATGGGCGCGCGGGAGCATTGAATTGCGACCAGAACAACTTCTCCACTTCTTTATCATCTTGATCCTCGAGAAACTTGGCCGCATCAGCCGTACTCTTCGCCAAGTCCGCGTACGCGTCCGCAGGGCTCCAACGTCGATCCAGGGGAGCATACTTCGGATCTAAAAACTTCATCCGCAATAAGTAGGGGTTTCCAGCCGTGATTTCTCCAGCCTGGCGAATCTCCTCCCGCGCATCCCTGCTTTCAGACCGTGTCTCCTTGGCCGTATCAAGTGCCTTCTTCAGGTCAGCCAAGTTCACCTGATTCTCCTTCTCAAGGAGCTCATACCGGTTGGCGGCATTTTTCAGCTCCAAAGCCATCTCGGCTATTTTGTCTTCGCTTCGGCGATGAGCAGCCTGTTCGGCTCTCAACTCTTTGACCGCCTTTAGGGCAGCTGCATTGCTAGCCCGAGCTTGTTCCTTGGCCAGGGCAAGTTCCGCCCTCAGGGCTTCCACGGAAGCAGCATCATCTGCAGTCCAAGCATATCACATCAATATTATACTCCTTTCAGTTTTTCCTATAAATAATAAGGAAAGCAGAGCACATACCTTGTGACTCGTTAAGCCGCTCGTTCACAAGCGTGATGTCGGCATCAATAACTCCAATCTGCCTCCTCAGTTGGAAACTTCAATGGACTGGCCAGCTGGCGGATCCTTAGACACCTGCGCATAAGCACAGCGCGATCATTACTTCAAAATATTATCCTCCTGTTTGCCGCCTAGGGCTGGCAACCAGAGTCTCAGGGGCTACTATCCATATGGAGCACACCTAGCGCGCAACCAAAAGTTATGCATTTTCATTACATACCTCAAAGCCTCTGAGCAGGCTCGTAAAAGCTTCATTCAACCCGCTGGTGGCAGATGAAATCTTCTCAAGCACCGTGCTCATTAATAAACGGTGCTCCTCTGGGAGAGCAGCTCGCTCCAGAAGGCCCGTCAGTGTGTCCGGCCGGACACCGAACTGTGATGGACCCTTCTTATCGCCCCCCGTGGGAGCCAAACACTCCGGGCTCAGGGCGACTGAAGTATTAGCTTCTGGCTTCAGCAAATCTGGACTCCTTCGTGACGACACCTCCAGGTCGCCCGTCTCATGAGGCGGAGAGGTTGGTGGGGTCTCACTCTCCATCATCTCCGGAGGAAGATCCCCTGACGACGAACTCTGTCGAGAAGAGCTACTAGCCAGACTACAAAGAATGGATCCGGGTTATTGTTCTTGGAAAAGGAAGCAGTACCTTCGTATTTACGACTAACTTACAACTCGGTTGAGGGCTGGCCCGTTGGTGGGCATGGCGCGGTGAGAACGCCCTTCGGGGCAGGGCCCCCTGGTGAAGCTTTTTTCCCTTGTTTGGGAACCTCCGTCACCAAGTCTTTGGAGGCGGCCCTCTTCTTCCCACGAGGGGAGGAGGCCTTGGATTCCCCTCCCCGACTGTCCTCCTTTGGGGAGCTAGTAATTCCCCCGGTTTGGATGCCCAATGTGTGAAGTTCCTCTTCTCTATTTTTCCCTTCGTCTTTCCCTGAGGGCATTTTTCTTAGAACCTGGCCAAGCATCTTGGCTATGGTGGGACTAGGCGATCCTTCGGGAAGTGGCGCCAGACACCTAATTCTCTTCGCCTTGCTGAGCCATTCCTGGCCACGGAGGATTTTTCAGAATAAGGATTATGATAAATATAAACGAAGTGTTCAGCTTCAGGGTTACTTACTTGGGTATCTGGGCGATTGCAGCTCAGGCCCGCATCCTCGGTGATGTCCGAATACTTTACTTGTGGTCCGAAGAATAATTTACACATCCCTTTGAGCGTCAGGCCAAAGAAGTGCAGAATAGTCTGCGGACCTTCCGGATTGAACTCTCACATCCAGAGAGGCCGGCGTTTGCACGGCAACATCCGTCGGATTGGCATTACCGGAATTATGCTGACAAGGCTAATGTCCCTCTCAAGAAGCTCCCGAACACGGCTCTGCAGTATTGGTACATCACTAGCACATCCCCAATCCAGTCCTACATTGGTCCATGACGCCAGTTGAGAAGGAGGGCCCGGACGGAAGTCGGGGGCAGCCACCAACTTTGTGCCCCTGGGAGTCGTGACGTAAAACCACCTCCGCTGCCATAGATCAGTCACCTCTGGGAAGGAGCCCTATGGCCATGGGGCGTCGGCATTCCTGCTTATTTCAGCACCTCCGCAATCCGCGTGTCACCCCTCAATCATCTTCGGCTTCACATTGAAGGTCTTGAGCCATAAGCCGAAGTGTGGAGTGACGTGGAGAAAAGCTTCGCACACAACGATGAACGATGAAATATGGAGGATAGCGTCCGGGGCTAGATCGTGAAAATCTATCCCATAATAGAGCATGAGCCCTCTGACAAAAGGATCAATGGTGAAGCGCAAGCCACGGAGGAAGTGGGAAACAAATAGGATGCTCTCGTTGGCCTCGGGAGTAGGGATAACCTTCCCTGGAGCAGGAAGCCGGTGCTTGATGTCGGCGGTCAGATATCCGACCTCCCTAAGCTTCGCAATGTCCTCCTCTGTGACCGAGGGGGCCACCCACCGGCCTTGAGGGTTGAATCTGAACATGATTGAGGATCCGAGGTGCTTGGGCTTAGGTTTCGGGTGTGAGAACTCGAGGTACGAAAAGGCGCAAGGGTGGTGGAAAAGAGGGATAGGCCTCGGCCCCTTTATAAAGAGGGTGAATATCAAGCGTCCTCGGTGTAACCGCTCGGGACTTACCTAAAAACACAAAGTCATACAAATAGACGTCATGGGGACGCATGCACCTATATTAATGGAAGATCCCGTGCTAAGGGGAGCATGATCTCTGCTCTGGCAAGGCGTGCCAGTAAAACCGCCTCGCAACGCGTATCGGGGGAGGCCAAGTAAAACCAGTTCGTGTTGGGCCGGGCCACGGGGCAGGAGCGCGTCGTGCCAAAATTGCCAGCAGATCAGATTTATGAAGTGCTATGCTGTGAAAATCAACTTGTAGATCCGGACACGATTCAAGTATTCGATAGTTACAACGGAGTATTCGGAGATGGAACCCGCCTTCCAATGCCGAAGACAAAACTGCACGTCGGACTCATCGTCATTGAAGCTTGGTTCAGGGGCTACTGAGGGAGTCCTGGATTAGGGGGTATCCGGACAGTCGGACTATATACTTTGGTCGGACTATTGGACCGTGAAGATACAAGACTCAAGACTCCGTCCCGTGTCCGGATGGGACTCTCCTTTGCATGGAAGACAAGCTTGGCGATCCGGATATTGTATTTCCTTCTTTGTAGCCGACTCCGTATAAACCCTAGCCCCCTCCGGTGTCTATATAAACTGGAGGGTTTTGTCCTTAGAGGGACAATCAGAATCATAATCATCATAGGCTAGCTTCTAGGGTTTAGCCTCTACGATCTCGTGGTACATCAACTCTTGTAATACCCATATCATCAATATCAATCAAGCAGGAAGTAGGGTTTTACCTCCATCGAGAGGGCCCGAACCTGGGTAAAACATCGTGTCCCTTGCCTCTATTACCATCAGCCTTAGACGCATAGATCGGGACCCCCTACCCGAGATCCACCGGTTTTGACACCGACAGCTGTGATGGAGGGTTTCATCGTTGGAGCAGCTCCGGTGAGTTGTACGACGCCGAGGCTGAAGCAGGACAAGAGATACAATGTTAACCTGAGTGGAATTCTAATAGAATCTCCAATACATGACGTAAAATACATAACCACAAAGTGCTAGATGTAAAATACATCAGCTGCTCATCTCTGAACTTAACTGTCCAAACTGAATTTAACTGTCCAAACTGAACTTAAATGTCGAAACTGAATTTTGCTGTCGAAACTGAATTTTACTATCGAAACTGAACGCACTAGCAAGGTGAGGCTACACGTCAGTCGACTGACGTTTTCATCTCTGGTCATTCAATTTTGCAGCCGTTGGATACGGAATCAAGGGCCCGCAGTTAATCTTCAACCTCCACCCCCCTGAGCCGCCAGCCACCACCGGCCAAACAGCAGCCCCCCGCCACCCGCGGCTGGAGGTGTGCCGGCCCGCCCGCCCCGAAAACACTGCCCACCGCCAGCCCCCCGCGGCCGCGGCCTTCCCTCTAGGCCCTCCCGTGCCGAGCTTTTTCTCTGGTGATCCGCACTCCACCGCCCCACCACGGTCGGCGACCACCACACCCACCCTAAACCCTAAGATAGATAGTGGGGTACCTCTCCGGCGAGCCCCTCTTCCCACTGCGGCTGGTTCTTCCTTCACTCCGGTGAGCCCCCCACCCCCTAAAAATTGACTGACCCAAAAGTCGATTCAATCGACTAAAGTGTAGCTAAATCGGAGTAGCATCGCAAGCAAGAGCAAGAGCGAGAGCAGCAGCAAGAGCAAGAGCAATAGCAAGAGTAGACCAGGCAGGGGACCGAGAGAAAGAGCAGAGCAGCAGCGTGAGCGAGAGCTAAAGCAGCAGCAGCTCCTACTGATGTGGACATCACCGCCGAGGGAGCGACACCATGGAGGAATTGCCCGGTGGCGCCACCGTGGATGGAGCCGCACCGTGTCGGCAGCACCGTGAGATCGAATCACGAAGAAAATGCGGTGATTCGTGTACAACCTCTTTGGTGGCGCTGATTAGGCCGTAGCTTCCTCCGAGGAAACGGTGATGATGATGCTCTTCCGGTGGTGCAGGTGAAGACGGCGATGTGGGAATGGAGAGGTGGTGCGAAAGATGAGGGGAACATCGGGGCAGCTCCTTGGAGGTGGAGGACGGGGTGGCTGAACCGGCGGGACGACAAGATCGACGACGGATCCTCATCCGGTACGGTGGATGAGGGACGTCGATGCTATGGACGATGTTGTCGGGGAAGAGGCACCGGCTGGGTGGCGGATGGAGCAGGGTGTGGGGCTTCGTCATGGGTTTTCGTGGCCTTGGTGTACGAATGGGTGGGAGGATGGGATGGGAGTGGGGAACCATGGCTTAGGGACGCGCTTGTGTGAAATGTGGGGTAAGTTACGAAAGTACCCCCACCGATTTGAGGCGGTTCTTTCGGTTCAGGGGTACCACGGGCATTTCGCGTGTCAGGATTTCACAGGAGGTGTGAGTTTTCACGCGCGTTGTAATTTCGGAATAGCAAGGTGCGGGTTGATATGGAGGGAGTTGTCGGAGCACAACGAGACAAAGATATATATTAAATATTTCGGGCTAACAAGGCGCGGGCTGAAGAGGCGGGAGTTTCGCAGCATGATAGACAGAGACGCTAGCTTGGAATTTAGGCATAGCAAGGCGCGGCTTGAAATTTCTGGAGAACAAGCTTAATGTGTACCAAAAAAGACAATTTGCACCTCAACACGCACAACACACACACACACAAACACCATTTAGACTAGAGTAAGGTACACGTGCATTGCACGCATGAGATTTGACAACCAAATTATGAATAAATACCACATTATAGCATGTAAGCTTTGAGTCATATATGCATGATGTAGATGTTCGTTTAATTCTTATAGTTCATTTCATTCAAAATCATCTAGTTTTTATAAGAAAGCTAATCTATTTTAAGATTCATGGAATTGTGCGTTGTAAGACATAAAGTAAAACAAATAATGGAAAATCATGTAGAAAAACATTTGGGCAATTCTCATACGGAAGATTCTAGAACAAAGAAGAAGTGCTTGTGTTTTGATGTTTGTGCATTATGCTTAAGTTCAACCATGGAGTCTTCTAGATTATACATGTGGCGAAATCTGGTGGAATCTAGATGATATCCAATAGCTAGTAGTGCTCAAATTTGCCATCTTTGGACCATCGGATTTGCCTCATCCAACGACCATTTTTCAAAGTTAAAGTTACCCGCACACAATATAAAAAAATATAAAATATAATATATCTATAGGGGTATAGATATAGATATGTCATGCGAAAGCCACCCATCATCTCCAATTAGAATAGTGTGTCCATGCATGGATGCGATGTGGCCAAACGATGTCTGCCATCGGTATTTCAAATTCGAATCAGTCTGAGTTTGTTCAATGTGTATACATTACAACAGGCTTGTTTCCAAACCACAACCCGCAGATCTCCGTTATATTCATGCATGCATGGGTTTCAAACATCAGGATCTCTTATTCAAATATTTGAATTCAACCTTATATTGATTATGACCTCACCTAGTCTTTTACACCCACATAGTCATCTTCTCTTTATAATTGTACCACTAACTTTCTCTCGTGCATGCATGCACACACACTACCAGTGGGCATTATCCATCGCACACATGCAATCTTTTTCCTCAGGTCGGTCTCCCATGAAGGCACACATCCCCCTCTCCATCATATCGGGCATTCTTTATCTCTCACTCGTGCATGTGAAATGATCAATGTTCCTCTATGTCTGTGTGTATATAGCTAGATCTTTCATAGTTTTCCACACAAACCGATCAATCGATATATCCAGTGAGGTCTCAACCTCTTTCCCACGTCCACATCGATCATTCTATACCTCTCTATATAGGATTAACATATATAGCTAATACACCCACATTAACTATATATCCAGCGTCCCCCTCTCATCATCCATGCCTTCCACTTCATCTCTCACACGCGTGCACAATGGCAAAGACACGGCGCAGCAAGGGCCCTGGTGTAACACCCCGGATGTATCTTTCCATATTTGTCACTCCAACTCTTGCCATTTTCAGCTATGTGTTATGATATTCCCTCCATGGTTAGGTTTTGTCTTTTGTTTTGCATTTTGTTCATGTCATGCATCTCATATAATGTCATCATGTGCATCTCATTTGCATACGTGTTCGTCTCATGCATCCGAGCATTTTCCCCGTTGTTTGTTTTGCAATCCGACACTCCCAGATGCACCGGCGCACCCCTCTTGTCTCTTTTCGTGAGCGGGTGTTAAACGTTCTTGGAATGGACCGAGGTTTGCCAAGTGGACTTTGTACACCACCAGTAGACCACCCGTCAAGTTTCGTTCCATTTGGAGGTCGTTTGATGCTCCAACGGTTAACCGGGTAACCGCAAAGGCCTTTTGTGTGTTGCAGCCCAACACCCCTCCAAAACTGCCCAATAACCCATCTAAGTCACTTCCATGCTCTCGATCGTTCGATCACGATCGTGTGGGCGAAAACCGAACCTCATTTGGAGTCTCCTAGCTCCCTCTACCTATAAATATGTGATCCCCCCCGAAATACCGCAGTCCAAAACCCTAGCCCCGCTCCCTCCGCGCGCAAGACACATCCGGTCCGCGCCGGACAGAAGGCGCCGCCGCCCGCGGCCAACCGGAGGCCGCCACATGGCACGCCGCCGCCTCCCTCCGCGAAGGCCCGCGAGCCCGCGTCGGGCCCGCCGAGCCCATCCGCCGCCACCCGCGCCCCCGTGCTCCTCCGCCGCCCGTCCGCTCCTCTGCGCCGCCGTCCCGCCCGCGCACTACCGCGCCGCAGCCCGCCCGGCCACCAGACCTCGCCGGCCGCCGCCTCCGCCCGCGGCTCCGGCCCCGAGTGCCCCGCCCGTCGCCGCCGGCTCCGGCTCCGGCCAGATCCGGGCCGGCGCCGCCCGGATCCGGCACCGCCGCCCCCTCTCCAGACCTCCCTCGTCAGCTCCGGCCGCCGCGCCGCCCCATCTCCAGTGAGAGTCCGGCCATCCTCGGTTCGCGTGCACGAACCCTAGATCCAAAAAGGTTGACCCCGAAAATTCCACCAAGTCCTTTTCTGTCATATTTTGGTGCCTACTTTGACCTGTCATAACTGCATGCTCGTTAATCCAATTTGTGCATATAATATATTTCAAAACGTTCACCACGAGATGATCTTCATTTTGCTCCATTGTGCCATGCTTGTTTTTGTTCATCTTCATGCCTAAATCATCATTGCAGGAGTGTTATATGATGTTACCTGCTGTCTGTTAACAGAACTTGGTGATTTGTCTTTTTCATTGCATTTTGTGTGTGCATCCTATGAGCATGAGGACTATAGGTGTTTTGTTATACAACATTCCATATTTACAGAGGTGCTTGACATGTATTTTTGTGATCAGTGTGGTGACTAGCACAAGCATGCAAACTAGGTTTCGTGATGTTGCTGATTTAAGTCCCTGTTCTGCTGTTATTTTGATGCCATGTAAACTTGATGCTACAGAGAGATCCATGCTTATTTGGAGATACTTCAGTAAGTATGTTTTGAACATATGGTTATGATCTATCCATAAATGCCCCTGTTTGCAATTATGGAGTGCTCTAGCATGTCAGTTTCTTGCTCTACTTTTGCTATAAAATGTTTCCTGGCAGATTGTTTACATGTTCAATTTTGCCAAGATTGTTGTAGTTAACCCTTGCATGATATGAGCTTGTTCTTGCCATGTTTAGTTTCATAATCATGTCCTCTTGCTGATTCTATGCTTATCTTGTCATGCAATGACTTGTGATGAGTGAATCGAGCTCGCAAAGATGCCTTCATAATTCTGTTAATGCCATGCTCTATTTTCTGTTTGTCTGAATCTGTTAACGAAACTTGCTATGTTTACATGGGTACCATCATATCTTCTGGTCCTTTTTGGCTCATGGTCAGTAAGGGACTTTTATTCTATGCATTTAGTAGTATCATGACATGCCTTAAGTTTCTATGATATGTTCCTATAGCGTGAAGTTTGCTTGCCCTAAACTTTGCTTCCGGTTGCTGTTTTGGAAGCTGATATCTTTTCCACTTTTGCCATGCTTGTTTGAACCTGTTAATATGAGATTTAGCCGTAGCTCATTGTTCATCTTTTGTCAAGAATCTCTTGTACATCACTTACATATGCTTTGTTGCTATGTTGGAGTAAAGTAGCTTAGTTACTTGTTGCATGCTAAGTAGCATCGGGCTGTTAATCGCAGAATTGTGTCATTCTTGTTTTGCTTGCCATTTGCAAACCGTGCATCCGTTTCCGGCGATCTTTATATCGATTTCAACCGAAATCACCTCATATTAACAGTGGAATACTTGGTTTGCCAAGTTGATACCTTGATCATTCTTTCCCTTCCGGAGCACGCTTATGCATTGCATATCATATCTTGCATATCATGCCATGTATTGCATCATGTTGATTGTGCATTGCACTGTGATTGATTGTGGTTCCGTTGCTTGTGTTCTTGCCTTGGGTAGAGCCGAGAGACGAGTAAGTGAAAAAGGAACCTGTTGAGTACGCTAACGAGGATCAAGCTTTTGACAGCTCCGAGAACTTTGTAGGCAAGATGACCATACCCTCGATATCACTTCTATCTTTGCTTTGCTAGTTGTTCGCTCTATCGCTATGTTTGCGCTATCTACCACTTTTTTATCATGCCTCCCATATTGCCATGTCAAGCCTCTAATCATCCTTTCCTAGCAAACCGTTGTTTGGCTATGTCACCGCTTTTGCTTAGACCCTCTTATAGCATTGCTAGTTGCAGGTGAAGATGAAGTTGGTTCCATGTTGGAACACGGATATTTCTTGGATATCATAATATCTCTTGTTTAATTAATGCACCTATATACTTTGTAAAGGGTGGAAGGCTCGACCTTATGCCTGGTGTTTTGTTCCACTCTTGCCACCCCAGTTTCCGTCATACCGGTGTTATGTTCCTTGATTTTGTGTTCCTTACGCGGTTGGGTGATTTATGGGACCCCCTTGACAGTTCGCTTTGAATAAAACTCGTCCAGCAAGGCCCGACCTTGGTTTTACCATTTGCCACCTAAGCCTTTTTCCCTTGGGTTTTCGCGAGCCCGAGGGTCATCTTTATTTTAACCCCCCCCCCCCCCGGCCAGTGCTCCTTCGAGTGTTGGTACGAATTAGAGCCACTTGCAGCGCCACCTCAGGGAAACTTGAGGGCTGGTTTTAGTTGTACATAGTGTTCATCCGGTGTGCCCTGAGAATGAGATATGTGCGGCTCCTATCGGGATTTGTCGGCACATCGGGCGGCTTTGCTGGTCTTGTTTTATCATTGTCTAAATGTCTTGTAAACCGGGATTCCGAGACTGATCGGGTCTTCCTGGGAGAAGGTATATCCTTCATTGACTGTGAGAGCTTGTGATGGGCTAAGTTGGGACACCCCTGTAGGGTATTATCTTTGGAAAGCCGTGCCCGCGGTTATGTGGCAGACGGGAATTTGTTAACGTCCGGTTGTATAGAACTTGACACTTGACTTCATTAAAATGCATCAACCGCGTGTGTAACCGTGATGGTCTCTTTTCGGCGGAGTCCGGGAAGTGAACACGGTTTGGGTTATGTATGAACGTAAGTAGTTTCAGGATCACTTCTAGCTTCTCGACCGATGCGTTGCTTCTCTTCTCCCTCTCACTTGCGTATGTTAGCCACCATATATGCTTAATGCTTGCTGCAGCTCCACCACCTTACCCCTTTCCTACCCACGAGCTTAAATAGTTTTGATCTCGCGGGCGTGAGATTGCTGAGTCCTCGTGACTCACAGATTCTACCAAAACAGATGCAGGTGCCGAGGATACTAGTGCAAGTGGCGCAACCGAGCTCAAGTGGGAGTTTGATGAGGACCTTGGTCGTTACTATGTTGCTTTCCTGATGATCAGTAGTGGAGCCCAGTTGGGACGATCGGGGATCTAGCATTTGGGGTTATCTTCTTTTCATTTGGATTTGACCGTACTCGGTCTATGAGTGTATTTTGAATGATGTATGAATTTATTTATGTATTGTGTGAAGTGGCGATTGTAAGCCAACTCTCTTTACCCCATTCTTGTTCATTACATGGGATTGTGTGAAGATGACCCTTCTTGCTACAAAACCTACAATGCGGTTATGCCCCTAAGTCGTGCCTCGACATGTGAGAGATATAGCCGCATCGTGGGTGTTACAAGTTGGTAATCAGAGCCATCCCCGACTTAGGAGCTCCCTGCTTGATCGAATCGCTAGCGTTGTTGAGTCTAGAACAAAAATGTTTTGAGTCTTAGGATTATATATATCGGAGAGTAGGATTCTTTTTACTCCTCAGTCCCTTCATCGCTCTGGTGAGGTCTCCTGACGTAGATGTTTTGACTTTCCTCTCCTCAAATTTCACTAAATTCTTTTTTAGGATCATGCGGGTATCTTGGAATTGTTCCTATAGTCTTGTGACGAGAACATTGTTCTTGGTGCCTCCTGACATTTAGGGATTGTGGCAGTGTCCCGGGGAGTTGAGCTGCGAGGTGTTGTCATCACAATTTTATCATTGCACTTCTGGAATACCTGAGTTTTGCAAATCTATTTTATGCAGTTGTTGGTGAGATAACCTCGACGTCACCTAATACTAGGGAGTTTGGGAGTATTGCCATAACTCGTATAACAGATGCTTTTCGAAGGTTGAGGTACACGGTTTCCGAAGGTTTCTTGGTTATGTGTTGACGGATGGTTACAACTGGATGTAGGGATTGTTAGTTTGGGTGAGATATATTGCTTCCCCTGTATCCCCAACACCTGATTGCATAACCAGAAAGTTTCGGGAGTTTATAGGAGGGATTCAAGTAGCTCTTAGCATTTATTCCCGCAGATATTTGGTTTGTGATTGGGTAATCCTTACCACTTATTTGTTCCAGTTGTACCTTGTTATTTCATTCATCAACCTTTATCTAAGTGGCTTCTCACCTTAATGGATGGGTTATGTTAACTTTGGTATTCATTCGTTCATCCTTGTTCGAATGTTTATTGTGTATATGTTGCAATTTCTATCCGTTGATTCAACTTGTCTATCTGTTTATCAAGATGCTAACGGATGTCACCCTCTTCAGGATGGCTCCGCCAACACGTCAGAATCTGGAACGCAATGATGGGAGTTAGGCGAACCCTCCACCTCCGCCTCCGGAGGCATGGCAAGGTTTGATGGCAGCCACAAATGCCAACGCTCAGATGATGATTGAGCTCATGCAGGAACACAACCAAGGCCAAGGCAACCAAGGGAATCATGGTCAAGGCAGTTCAACCATCAGCCCCTGTTCCTTGCAAATCATCCGATGTCTTTCAGCTACTGTGCCGAGGCCACAGACGCCGATGATTGGCTCGTGGATATCAACAAGCATTTTGAATGTAGCAATGTCAGGCCTGAGGACTACGTCAAGTTCGCTTCTTTTCAGCTCAAGGACCAAGCAGCTGATTGGGTCTAGCAATACAAAGATTCCAGAGGAGGTTGAGTGATTACTTGGACTGACTTCTGTCAGGACTTTAAAGCTCACCACATTCCTACCAGTGTTGTTGAGAGCAAGCGTGAGGAGTTCCGCAATCTCAAGCAAGGCAACATTCTGTGTATGAATACAACAAGCAGTTTCAGAAACTTGCTCGCTTCGCTAAACAAGATGTTCCTGATGAGAAGAGTATGATTTATCAATTCGGAGGTGGCCTCAGAGAGGATCTGCAGTTAGCTCTCGTTCTTGTTGAGCCTACTCAGTTCAATCAATTCTACAACATGGCCCTCAAGCAAGAAGGTGCTCAGCTCAAGTGTGAGGCTTCTAAGAAGAGAATCAGGGATGCAGTTCAGTCTTCTTCTTCCTCACAAGTGGCTGCTAAGCAGCAGAAGTTCTACCTTCCTCCTCCTCTGTTTCGTCAGCCTTACCAGCAGAAGAACTCAGGTGGTCGTGGATCTTCCCACCCACCCAACCAAGGCTATCAGAACAAGTCTCAGACTCAAGCTTCAAGGTCAAATGCTCCTTATAATTGTCCGCTCTCAGAGGTGACTTGCAACAAGTGCCAGCAGAAATGTCACTACGCAAACAACTGCTTCAACCAAAGGCGCCTTCCGCCTCCTCCTCCTATGAGATCTTCAAGCAATACAGTGGTCAAGCATAATCCCAAGTCTGCAAAGGTGAACATGTTGAATGCAGCGCAAGCAGAGGATTCTTCTGATGTGATAATGGGTAATCTCTCAGTTAATGACATTGCTGCAAAAGTCTTATTTGATACTGGTGCATCGCTTTCTTTCATTTCAAGACCTTTTGTTGCCAAGCATGAGTTTCTGACAGAAAAGATTCCTATCCCATTGAAGATTGTGTCCCCGGGTAAGCAAATGTCATCTAATAATTGCGTCCCGGATGTTTCTATCAAGATGGGAAACTATAAATTTCTATCTAAACCAATTGTTCTTTGTGACTCGGATATTGATCTAATTCTCGGGATGGACTGGCTTTCTAAGCACAAGGCTCAGCTTGATTGTGCTGCCAGGGAGATTCAATTGACACACTCTTCTGAGGATGTTATCATCTATGCCGCTCGTGATGAAACCATTCGGTTATTCTCTCTCAATGAGAAGGGCGAGTTAGATGCAATCTCTCAGATTTCCAGTCGTTTGTGAGTACCAAGATGTCTTTCTAGAAGAGCTTCCGGGTATGCCTCCGCACCGGCCAGTCGAGTTCGTTATCGATCTTGAGCCTGGCACTGGACCCGTTTGGAAGCATCCTTACAAGCTTGGACCTAAAGAGATGAAGGAATTGAAGAAACAGCTCGATGAACAAGAGCATCTGGGTTTGATCAGACCGAGTTCATCTCCATGGGGTTGTGGAGTTCTTTTTGTCTAGAAGAAGGATGGCACGGATCGACTGTGCGTCGATTACCATCCATTGAACAAGAAGACAATCAAGAACAAGTATCCACTTCCCAACATCAATGAGCTGTTCGAGTAACTCAAAGGTGCTAAAGTATTCTCCAAACTTGACCTTCGTATGGGTTATCATCAGATTCGCATACGCGAACAAGATATTCCCAAGACAGCATTCAGAACAAGCTTTGGTTCTTATGAATATACTGTCATGTCTTTCGGCCATGTCAATGCTCCTCCAACGTTCGCTCGAATGATGAACTTCATCTTCAACCCCTACACCAATGAATTCATCTTGGTGTATCTCGATGATATTTTGGTCTTCTCCAAGAATAAGAAGGATCATGCCAAACATTTGCGATTGGTGCTCGACAAGCTTAGAGAGTATCAATTCTATGCGAAGTTTTCCAAATGTGAGTTTTGGCTTGATGAAGTTCTTTATCTTGGTCACATCATCTCCTCCAAGGGCATTGCTATTAATCCCGAGAAGGTGTCTGCAATTGTGAATTGGGAACCAACTCAGAATGTCAAGCAGCTCCGCAGTTTTCTTGGTCTTGCAAGCTATTGCCGAAGATTCGTTGAGAACTTCTCTAAGATTGCAAAGCCTCTTTCCAACCTCCTCCAGAAGCATGTCAAGTATGTCTGGACGCCTGAGTGTGATGTTGCTTTCAACACCCTCAAAGAGAAGCTTGTCTCAGCTCCTGTCTTGACTCCTCCCGATGAATCCAAGCCATTCGAAGTTTTCTGTGATGCTTCTCTTCAAGGCCTCGGTGTTGTGTTAATGCAAGAGAAGAAAGTTGTGGCCTATACCTCTCGTCAGTTGAAGCCCACTGAAAAGAACTACCCCACTCACGATCTTGAGTTGGCGGGCAGTTGTCCATGCATTAATAACTTGGAGACATCTCTTGTTGGGAAGGAAAGTGGACATTTTCACCGATCACAAGAGCCTCAAGTATATCTTCACTCAACCCAACCTCAACCTTAGGCAAACTCGATGGGTCGAAATGATTCAAGAGTACAATCCAAGTATTGAATATACTCCTAGCAAGGCGAATGTGATTGCAGATGCTTTGAGCAGAAAGGCTTATTGCAATAGTTTAATTCTCAAGCCATTCCAACTGGATCTCTGTGAAGCTTTTCGCAAACTCAATCTCCAAGTTGTTCCTCAAGGCTTTCTTGCCAACCTCATAGTCTCTCCTACTTTGGAAGATCAAATTCGTGAGGCACAACTCCTGGATACCATGGTGAAAAAGCTGAAACGTGGTTTCGACAAGGGCATTTCCAAATACAAGTGCTTCCACATTGATGACAAAGATACTCTTTTCTTCAAGGATCGTATTGTGGTTCCTAAAGGCGATCTGAGAAAAGTCATTATGAACGAGGCACACAATTCCCTTCTACCCATTCATCCTGGAAGTACGAAGATGTACCATGACCTCAAAAAGTCATATTGATGGACTCGAATGAAGCGAGAAATTGCTCAATTCGTGAATGAATGTGATGTCTACAGAAGGGTGAAAGCAGAACACCAACGACCAGCTGGTCTCCTCCAATGTCTTGCTATTCCAGAATGGAAGTTTGAACATATCGATATGGATTCGTGACTGGATTTCCTAAGTCCAAGCGTGGAAATGATGTTATCTTCATTGTCATTGACAAGCTTACAAAAGTGGCTTATTTTCTTCCTATCAAAGAATCTATCACAGCAGCTCAGTTGGTAGAGCTATACACCTCCAGAATTGTCTCCTTGCATGGCATTTGACAATTGATTTCTTCAGACCATGGAAGCATCTTCACTTCTAAGTTCTGGGACTCCTTTCAGAAGGCCATGGGCACCAACATTTGCTTCAGCGCAGCTTTCCATCCTCAAACAAGTGGCCAAGTCAAGCGAGTCAATCAAATCCTTGAATATATGCTCAGGGCTTGTGTCATTTCCTTCGGTATGAAGTGGGAAGATTGTCTTCCATGTGCCGAGTTCTCCTACAAGAACAGCTTCCAAGCAAGTGCGGGCAAGGCCCCATTCGAAATTCTCTATGGCGGAAAGTGTCGTACTCCTCTAAATTGGTCAGAGACTCGTGAACGCCAACTTCTTGGCAACGACTTGATCACAGAAGCTGAAGAAATGTGCAAAGTCATTCGTGAAAATCTCAAAGTCGCGCAATCGCGCCAGAAGAGTTACTATGATAGCAAGCACCGTGACTTGGCTTTCGAGATCGGAGACGATGTCTACCTCCGCGTCTCTCCAATGAAAGGCACTCACCTCTTCGATATCAAAGGGAAGCTTGCCCCAAGATACGTGGGTCCTTTCAAGATCATTGGCAAAAGAGGCGACCTTGCCTATCAACTTGAGCTTCCGTCCAACTTCGCGAACGTGCATGATGTGTTTCACGTGTCACAGCTTCACAAGTGCTTCAAGACGCCTCAGCGCACTATCAACTTCGAAGAGATTGACCTCCAAGAAGATCTGTGTTATCATGAGCACCCCGTTGCTATTCTTGAAGAAACCGAGCGCAAGACTCGCAACAAGTCAATCAAATTCCTGAAAGTGAAGTCAGCACACCATTCCGACCGAGAAGCCACCTGGGAGCACGAGGATCACCTCCGTTCTGAATATTCGGAGTTCTTTCAGTCCTAGATCTCGGGATGAGATCCTCTTGTAGTGGTGGAGTGTTGTAACACCCCGGATGTATCTTTCCATATTTGTAACTCCAACTCTTGCCATTTTCGGCTATGTGTTATGATATTCCCTACGTGGTTGGGTTTTGTCTTTCGTTTTGCATTTTGTTCATGTCATGCATCTCATATCATGTCATCATGTGCATCTCATTTGCATACGTGTTCGTCTCATGCAACCGAGCATTTTCCCCGTTGTCCGTTTTGCAATTCGACACTCCCACATGCACCAGCGCACCCCTCTTGTCTCTTTTCGTGAGCAGGTGTTAAACCCTCAGAATAGACCGAGGTTTGCCAAGTGGCCTTGGTACACCACCGGTAGACCATCTGTCAAGTTTCGTTCCATTTGGAGGTCGTTTGATGCTCCAACGGTTAACCGGGTAACCGCAAAGGCCTTTTGTGTTTTGCAGCCCAACACCCCTCCAAAACTGCCCAATAACCCATCTAAGTCACTTCCATGCTCTCGGTCGTTCGATAACGATCGTGTGGGCAAAAACCGCACCTCATTTGGAGTCTCCTAGCTCCCTCTACCTATAAATATGTGATCCCCCCGAAATCCTGCAGTCCAAAACCCTAGCCCCGCTCCCTCCGTGCGCCGGACACGTCCGGTCCACGCCGGACAGAAGCCGCCGCCGCCTCCCTCCGTGCCGGCCCACGAGCCCGCGTCGGGCCCGCCGTGCCCATCTGCCGCCGCCCGTGCCCCCGCGCTCCTCCGCCGCCCGTCCCGCTCCTCCGTGCTGCCGTCCCGCCCGCGCACTGCCACACCACAGCCTGCCCGGCCACCGGACCTCGCCGGCCGCCGCCTCCGCCCGCGGCTCTGGCCCCGAGTGCCCCGCCCGTCCCCGCCGGCTCCGGCTCCGGCCAGATCTGGGCCTGCGTCGCCCGGATCTGGAACCGCCGCCCCGTCTCTGGCCCTCCCTCGTTCGCTCTGGCCGCCGCGCCGCCCCATCTCCGGTGAGAGTCCGGCCATCCTCGGTTCGCGTGCATGAACCCTAGATCCAAAAAGGTTGACCCCGGAAATTCAAGTCCTTTTCTGTCATATTTTGGTGCCTACTTTTACCTGTCATAACTCCATGCTCGTTACTCCGATTTGTTCATATAATATGTCAAACTGTTCATCACAAGATGCTCTTCATTTTGTTCCATTGTGCCATGCTTGTTTGAGTTCATCTTGATGCCTAAATCATCGTTTCAAGACTGCTATATGATGTTACCTGCTATCTGATAACAGAACTTGGTGATTTGTCTTTTTCATTGCATTTTGTGTGTGCATCCTATGAGCATGAGCTCTATAGGTGTTTTGTTCTACAAGATACCATCTTTACAGAGGTCATTTCCATGTATTTTTTTGATCAGTGTGGTGACTAGCACAAGCATGCAAACTAGGATTTGTGATTTTCCTGATTTCAGTCCCTGTTCTGCTGTTATTTTGATGCCATGTAAACTTGATGCTACAGAGAGATCCATGCTTATTTTGAGATACTTCAGTAAGGATGTTTTGAACGTATGGTTATTCTATATCCATCCATGCCCCTATTTGCAATTATGGATTGCTCTAGCATGTCATTTTCTTGCTCTACTTTTGCTATAAAATGTTTCTTGGCAGATTGTTTACATGTTATTCAATTTTACCAAGGTTGTTGTAGTTAACCCTTGCACGCTATGAGCTTGTTCTTCCATGATTAGTTTCATAAACATGTCTTCTTGCTTATGCTATGCTTATCTTGTCATGAAATGACTTGTGATTAGTGAATTGAGCTCGCGAAGATGCCTTCATAATTCTGTTAATGACATGCTCTGTTTTCTGTGTCCGAATCTGTTAACGAAACTTGCTATGTTTACATGGGTGCCATCATGTCTTCTGGTCCTTTTTAGCTCATGGTCAGTAAGGGACTTTTGTTTTATGCATTTAGTAGTATCATTCCATGTCTTAACTTTCTATGATATGTTCCTGTAGCATGATGTTTGCTTGCCCTAAACTTTACTTCCTGATGCTTTTTCTGCCATGTTCAGTATTTTCACCAAGTCTGTGAAGATGATATCTTTTGCACTTTTGCCATGCTTGTTTGAACCTGTTAATGTGTGAGTTAGCCATATCTCAGTGTTCATCTTTTGTCAAGCATCTCTTGTACATCACTGCCATATGCTTTGTTGCTATGTTGGAGTAGAGTAGCTTAGTTCCTTGTTGCATGCTAAGTAGAATCGTGTTGTTAATCGCAGAATTGTGTCATTGTTTTGCTTGCCATTTACAAATCGTGCATCCGTTTCCGGCGATCTTTATATCGATTTCAACCGAAATCACCTCATATTTCCAGCAGCATACTTGGTTTTCCAAGTTGATGCCTTGATCATTCTTTCCCTTCCGGAGCACGCTTATGCGTTGCATATCATATCTTGCATATCATGGCATGTATTGCATCATGTTGATTATGCATTGCACTGTGATTAATTGTGGTTCTGTTGCTTGTGTTCTTGCCTTGGGTAGAGTCGGGAGATGAGTACGTGAACGAGGAACCTGTTGATTATGCTAACGAGGATCAAGCTTTCGACAGCTCTGAGAACTTTGCAGGCAAGATGACCATACCCTCGATATCACTTCTATCTTTGCTTTGCTAGTTGTTCGCTCTATCGCTATGGTTCAGCTACCTACCACTTGTTTATCATGCCTCCCATATTGCCATGTCAAGCCTCTAATCATCCTTTCCTAGCAAACCGTTGTTTGGCTATATCACCGCTTTTGATCAGCCCCTCTTATAGAGTTGCTAGTTGCAGGTGAAGATGAAGTTGGTTCCATGTTGGAACATGGATATTTCTTGGATATCACAATATCTCTTGTTTAATTAATGCACCTATATACTTGGTAAAGGGTGGAAGGCTCGGCCTTATGCCTGGTGTTTTGTTCCACTCTTGCCACCCTAGTTTCCGTCATACCGGTGTTATGTTCCTTGATTTTGCATTCCTTACGCGGTTGGGTGATTTATGGGACCCCCTTGACAGTTCGCTTTGAATAAAACTCCTCCAGCAAGGCCCAACCTTGTTTTTACCATTTGCCACCTAAGCCTTTTCCCTTGGGTTTTCGCGAGCCCGAGGGTCATCTTTATTTTAACCCCCCCCCCCCCGGGGCTAGTGCTCCTTCGAGTGATGGTCCGAACTAGAGCCACTTGCAGCGCCACCTCGGGGAAACTTGAGGGATGGTTTTAGTTGTACGTAGTGTTCATCCGGTGTGCCCTGAGAATGAGATATGTGCAGATCCTATCGGGATCTGTCGGCACATTGGGCGGCTTTGCTGCTCTTGTTTTACCATTGTCGAAATGTCTTGTAAACTGGTATTCCGAGACCGATCGGATCTTCCTGGGAGAAGGTATATCCTTCATTGAACATGAGAGCTTGTGATGGGATAAGTTGGGACACCCCTGTAGGGTTTTATCTTTCGAAAGCCGTGCCCGCGGTTATGTGGCAGACGAGAATTTGTTAACGTCCGGTTGTAGAGAACTTGACACTTAACTTCATTAAAATGCATCAACCGCGTGTGTAGTCGTGATGGTCTCTTTTTGGCGGAGTCCGGGAAGTGAACATGGTTTGGGTTATGTATGAACATAAGTAGTTTCAGGATCACTTCTTGATCACTTTTAGCTTCTCGATTGATGCGTTGCTTCTCTTCTCGCTCTCACTTGCATGTGTTAGCCACCATATATGCTTAGTGCTTGCTGTAGCTCCACTACCTTACCCCTTTCCTACCCATCAGCTTAAATAGTTTTGATCTCGCGGGTGTGAGATTGCTGAGTCCTCGTGACTCAAAGATTCTACCAAAACAGATGCAGGTGCCGAGGATACTAGTGCAAGTGGCGCAACCGAGCTCAAGTGGGAGTTTGATGAGGACCTTGGTCGTTACTACATTTCGTTTCCTGATGATCAGTAGTGGAGCCAGGTTGGGACGATCGGGGATATAGCATTTGGGGTTATCTTCTTTTCATTTGGATTTGACCGTACTCGGTCTATGAGTGTATTTTGAATGATGTATTAATTTATTTATGTATTGTGTGAAGTGGCGATTGTAAGCCAACTCTCTTTATCTCATTCTTGTTCATTACATGGGATTGTGTGAAGATGACCCTTCTTGCAACAAAACCTACAATGCGGTTAAGCCTCTAAGTCGTGCCTCGACACGTGAGAGATATAGCCACATCGTGGGCGTTACACCTGCCCCCCCCCCTAACATCACTATATATCGAGGCTAATATGAATGTGATTATTAGACAGTTGCTGTTAAAAATGGTTTAAGTTCATGAATTGACCCTCCTCGTAAACGATTAGCAATTCTTGCCCCCCTAGCTCATTTATTTTTCATGGCTCCGCCACTGCGCGCAACAGCGCACGTTCTTGCCCCCTCTCTCTAAATATCGATCTCGCACTTGTGCACTCCTTCATAGTCTCCCTCCACTCGGCCCCTCGCACCATCTTCTATCCCCCCACCGGATTTTGCCACATGTACAATCTAGCAGACTCCATGTTTGAACTTAAGCATAATGCACAAACCTCAAAACAACGGTGGTTCTCCTTTGTTCTAGAATCTTTCGTATCATAACTGTCCAAACTTTTTTTCTAGTTGAATTGCCATTATTTGTTTTTACTTTATGCTTTACAATGCACAATTCCATGAATCATAAAATAGATTAAGGTCTTCTTTGATTCAAATGATTCTCAAAGGAATTTTGGAGGATTATAATCCTTCGGAATTTTTCCTATCTTGGTTGTTTGATTCGTAGGATTATAAACCATAGGAATTTTTCCATGTGATTCATTTGCACTAGATTTCATTGGAAACATCCCATCCACTCAAACCTCTTTGGAATTCTATGTTTTTTCTATGAACAATCAAACACCCGTACAATCCTGTAGGATTCAAGACGACATTCCACTATAATCCCATGTTTTTCCTATTCCCGCCTTTTGGAAATCCTACGAATCCAAGAGGCCCTGGATTTTTTCTAAAAATTAATTGATTTTGAATGAGATGAACTATAAGAATTAAACAAAGGTCTACATCAGGCATATATGACTCAATGCTTACATGTTTTTTAGGGGAACTTGTCGCATTTATTCATAATTTGGTTGCAAAAATCTGATGCGTTCAATGCACGTGTACATTACTAGTACTTCGAGTATGTGCAAAACACGTAAATCAAAATTCCAATGGCACGCTACACAGTGTCTCTCTTAAAGTTCATGAAGCCACGTGGCACATGTGGAGGCGTTGTCGCGACCTCCTTGTGTGGATTGATCACATTGACGTGCTGGTGGTTCCAGAAGAATGTACTCATCCTCCCTGAAACATACTATACATGCACGAAGCGAAGATGTGCATGCCCACCATGCACGCACTCATTCCCTCGCACGCACACGCGGGTACACGGGCGGACGCAATTTTGTACCAAGATCCACCCCATGTGATAATTTGACGCGTGTAAAGTCGTTCACTTCATTGATGGTGAATGAATATAGCGCATGCAAATTGAGTGGACGTGAGGGTAGAAGAAAGACATTACTACTCCACTGCGTGCATGCGAGTAATTAAATCATGGGTTGCTAGTAGTACTTCCATTGGTCTCCTTTGTATTTTGTGCCAATTTTTGACAATAACATAATATTTACGCATTTGAGCAGTGTAGTCTACTTGAAGTTAATGTTCCCCTAAACTCATCAGGAGCCGTTTCGGGCCTTGAAACCAAAACCTTCAATTAATCTTTACCTTGTTCCCATCCCATTCGAAAGCCTGCTCACACCTACTAGTACGTACCAAACCTGAATGTGTTCCCACTATGCAGGTATTAGTACTAGTGCTATTACTTAGGTTATAAAAAGGGGAACTACCTAACAAAAAATTACTCTACCTTTCCTCCTCATAAGTGCTTCTTCTTTGTCCGTCCTTGCCATGGCCGGTGAGCAGAGCTATAGGTCAAGAACTACTCGTAACAAGGGAGCGGCAACCAAGGCTGCGGGAAAAAAAGAGAGGGCTCGCCGCCACGCAGAGACCTCGAAAGATCTCTCACGGGCAGGCGATGGCTCCCAGCAGTGCCCCAGCCGTGGAGGTGAACATGCCGAGACGGCGGCGCTGGAGTCGTTATCCCTCGACGGCATGCCCGATTAGCTCAATAAGCACCTCAATAAGCAGAAGGAGTTCATCCAAGGCTTGATGGAGCTGCTGAAGGAGAGCCTCGACAACATGCCCGCTGAGCTCAATAAGCAGGGGGAGTTGACTGCCGGCTTGGTGATGCTGCTGAAGAAGAGCCTTGCCTCGGAGAAGAAGGTGACCGGCAAAATCCTGCAACTTCAGGAGGACAAGGAGACGCTCTACCACGAGCTCGACCTGTTGAAGGAGAAGAACACGAGCTGGAAGAAGCTGCATGAGAATAGTAGTTCCTCGATGAAGATGATGCAGGCCCTCGTCATGGAACAGAAGGAGGAGTTGGCGAAGCTCCTCATCGAGCACCCGGCTGCTGTCAAGGTACGTAATGCGGCCGTGGAATAGATGATGAAGGCTCGCGTCGAGAAATCCCGCGTCATGGACAGAATTAAGAAGATGGCGGAGGAGACGCACAAGGAGATGGAGGTCGTGGAGGCGATGAAGAAGCAGTTACGACTCCGCGACGAATTAGATCATTTGGGGTGATAATCTTCCTTCTTGTTTTGCTCCCGTGTTTCATCTTTTGCTTTGGGTGTTTCGCCGCACGTGTCACGTTCTCTGCGAGGCATGAATAGAACAATGCTAACAATGAGATGACTAGCAAATTATATCATTTTTATCGCCATATGGCACCGGGCTGCTTTGTTTCGTGCTCCTCCGTCGTAGTACTACTCCAGTGCAAAACTTGAGTATACCGCATAGTTCTTTGCTCCTCCTCAAGTCATCGGCACATTTATATGAGCAGTCAAATCACAAGGCCCTGCCTTCTAGCACTAATGAGCCATCAAATCACAAAGGCCCTCACCTCTCATGAAACCGACCAAGCTAGACTGCCCCACCCTCTAGCCTTTTAAAAAAATGTATACTTTTGTACAGTAGTAGTATCGATGGATTGCTCCATCGAGCAAAACTTGAAATTAAAAAAAGGTGGTACATATAGAGAGTGCTCGTCGCCAAATTATGCATATAGTACTATTAAAAAGGCTAGTCACAATAATGGTGTCCAGCACAACCCACCCCTCAAATAAAACTAAGCACCCTGGAATGCTTTCACAAAACTAAGCACCCTGAAATTCTTTGACAACTAAACTGCTGGCTATATGATGTTGGCCATATATATTGTACGTATATAATGTGAAGAAACGAGTGGTAGTACTATACCAACTAAAAGATGAAATGTAAGAAATACTAGTATGTACGTACTGAAGTGTTAAAGTAATGAGAAGAAACATAACATAGTTCTGCTGGGGGCTCAGCACAACACACCCCTCAAATTAAACTAAGCACACCTGAAATCAAACTCTGCAACTAATCCCGTAGACACTACATTAGAACCACCATGAGAAACGACACTGCCACCTTACTCGGAGTCCTCATCCACGTCCTCGACTTCGTCCTTGTCCCTCTTCCTCTTGCTCTTCATCCAACCATTGTAAATATTGAAACAAAGGTAGCCATCCATTGCAGCGTAGTGGATGTGGTCTATATCTATTACATTCCGCTGCCATGCATGACGATGAAACGTGTGATGAGGTTTCTCCAGTTTACCGTACGAAGGATGAACCATGGCTCCTGCCAGGGTCAGCATTGAACGTTGGACACTTGAGAGCAGCAGCCGATTCTTCTGGAGGTCGAAGGGGTTGCCTACAACGAGGCCAATCTAACCCAGGACTCTTTTGTCATTTGTAAAGTCTACAATAATGAATTGGACTAGGTTGCTCTTGAGGAAGTTCTTAAAATCCAGGAATTCAACGTCGGCATGGCATATGTGGTAGACCAAGCATAAGTCATGCATGCAAGCCTGGATCACGGCCGGCTTCTTCCTCTCTTCCTCCTTTAGATCCTTCTCTCGTAGGAGGACTCTGTTGTACTCAACATCTAGCCCAACGACCCACTCATCATATGAGTTTTCAAACATGCGTCTGAAGTGAGAAAGGCATCCTTTCACCGCCGCGGAAGAACGGGTGTAGATGACATCGAACTCATCACCGGTGATTGTTCTAACCTTGTACTCACCGCCGATCATGGAGATTTGGGATGCCACGGATTTGGGAGGAGGGTTAGGATTAGTGGAACTGCCGTAATGTGAAAGGACGGGACGAGTAGGAGAGAACCCCCGACGTGCGGGGACGAGTAGGAGCGAACTGCCAGCGTGCAAACGGCAGGGTAGTGGCTTTCCATTCTCCCATGATAGGGGCTTCCGAGAGCCCTTGGATCTGAGATCGAACGGTTGCATGGCATGATTCTAGACCTATGGGTGAATATCCTATCCTGGAGGGTTATTCTGCAAATTTTTAGCAACTTAGCATGCGGTCGTTCGATCTCAGATCCAAGGGATGCAAGTAGCCCATATCATGGTCACACCTACAACAACCATCGCGCCACTCGCGCGGTCGCGCCCTTGGAGATTTAACACGGTGCGTTAGGCTATCTGATGTTGGCATGTCATCACTTAGTCTTTCATACTACAACAAGGTTAGCTATAAGGTTGGCTATAAGTGTATTTATTTTTTTACTTCTCTCTACCTGTTTCTTCGTACACCCTCGTCCCATAATATAAGAACATTTTTGACACTAGTGTAGTGCCAAAAACGTTCTTATATTATGGGACAGAGGGAGTAGTATTTATTGCATTTGCCAAGGAGTGACCTCTTCCAATGAAATGGTGCTTTAGATGAGGTGCTAAGGGCATTAAATGGCTTAGCAATCAAGTCCCCTATGCATAGGTGCTTATTAGTTTTTTGTCGCTAAGTTTGCTTCATTTAATTAGCTATAGACTCAAAATTATCTTTTCACCTAGGTACACGCACTTAGCACCGTTTCTTCCTTGGGTCACCAAACTAGTCCCTCTCTTCTTGATTAACTTGCCACATCAGACTTTATGCCTATGTGGCAAGCTTAGACGGTGCTTGGATCCAAGGGACTTATTTTAGTCTGAGTAAAAATAGTCTCTTTGAGAGGCTAAAGTTCCAAGCACCCATGACTAAAGAGGGGCCAAAACTATTCTTGATACTTTTTTTTAGTCAGGGTACCTGAGGGAGTCCTGGACTAGGGGGTGTCCGGATAGCCAGACTATCATCATCGGCCGGACTCCAAGACTATGAAGATACAAGATTGAAGACTTCGTCCCATACCCGGATGGGACTTTCCTTGGCGTGGAAGGCAAGCTTGGCAATATGGATATGTAGATCTCCTACCATTGTAACCGACTCTGTGTAACCCTAGCCCTCTCCGGTGTCTATATAAACCGGAGGGTTTTAGTCCATAGGACGACAACAATTACAACAATCATACCATAGGCTAGCTTCCAGGGTTTAGCCTCCTTGATTTCATGGTAGATCCACTCTTGTACTACCCATATCATCAATATCAATCAAGCAGGAGTAGGGTTTTACCTCCATCAAGAGGGCCCGAACCTGGGTCAAAACATCGTGTCCCTTGTCTCCTGTTACCATCCGCCTAGACGCACAGTTCGGGACCCCCTACCAGAGATCCGCCGGTTTTGACACCGACATTGGTGCTTTCATTGAGAGTTCCTCTGTGTCGTCACCGATAGGCTTGATGGCTCCTTCGATCATCAACAATGACGCGGTCCAGGGTGAGACTTTTCTTCCCGGACAGATCTTCATATTCGGTGGCTTTGCACTGCGGGCCAACTCGCTTGGCCATCTGGAGCAGATTGAAAGCTATGCCCCTGGCCATCAGGTCAGATTTGGAAGCCTGAACTTCACAGCCGACATCCCCGGAGACTTGATCTTCGACGGATTCGAGCCACAGCCGAGCACGCCGCACTGTCACGATGGGCATGATTTAGCTCTGCTGCTAGACAGTGCCCTGGAGGCCGCACATGAGTCCGCTCCGACCCATAATTCGGAGCCGACCATGCAGATCGAGGATGGGTGGCTAGTGACTCCGAGGGGCTGCAACCTCTACGGCGATGGAGCCGAATACTGATTTTGTCCCTTGTGAGGCTCGTGACTCCGAGGTGCCGGACTCCGAACCTCCCGCGCCCCCTCCAATCGAATTCGATTGCGCGCCGATCATGGAGTTCATCGCTGCAGACATCTTTCAACACTCACCTTTTGGCGACATCCTGAATTCTCTAAAATATCTCTCGCTATCAGGAGAGCCCTGGCCGAATTGCGGTCAGGACGGTTGGGATGCGGACGACGAAGAAATTCAAAGCCCACCCACCAACCACTTTGTAGCCACTGTCGACGATCTAACTGACATGCTAGACTACGACTCCAAAGACATCGACGGTATGGACGACGATGCCGGAGACGACCAAGAACCAGCGCCTACAGGGCACTGGAAGACCACCTCAACTCATGACATATACATGGTGGGCACACCAAAAGGAAGCGATAACGAGGAACAACGGGACGCGGCGAAGGATAATTCCCCCGAAAAACAACCAAAACGGCGACGCAAGCGCCGCCCGAAGTCCTGCCTCGATAACAACAACACCCATAATGACTCAGCCGTAGAGTAGGGCGAACCAGTAGACGACAAACATGCAACCAAGCAACCATCCGAACAAGATGAATTGTACAAGCAACCCATCCCTGGCGAAAACAACAGTCCAGACGATCTCAAGCCGGACACATCGCCAGAGCATAAGAACCTTCCCAAAAGGCTCGTTGCCACTGCAAGAAGTTTGAAGAAGCAGAAACGGAAGCTCAAAACAGCGGAAGACGTACTCAGAATGAGATGGAGCAAAGTACTCAAGACCGCAGACAAATACGGCAATAGTCACCAAGCAAAGAGCTACCCGAAGTGCAAGTTGTTACCCGAATTCGACGAGGAGGCCGTAGAGCCACCACAATCAAAAAGCAAAGAGGCCGCCTGGCCGGATAGACGACCAGATGACAAGCTAAGAGCGGCAAGCGGCGCCACACAAAAGTCGGCACATGATACACATAAGGATCCTCGCAAAAAGGGTGGCCCGGTCAGGTCCATTTATGGGCCAAAAAAGAGGGCCCCAGGAAGCAACACAACACGCCGAGTGTTCGAGGATAACGGCACACCTAAATACAGGGGCACCGCACACCCACTATGTTTCACCGATGAGGTACTGGATCATGAATTTCCAGCGGGTTTTAAGCCCGTAAACATAGAGGCATACGATGGAACAACAAACCCTGGAGTATGGATTGAGGATTACATCCTACACATACAAATGGCTAGAGAAGACGATCTCCATGCCATAAAATACCTACCCCTCAAGCTCAAAGGGCCAGCTCGGCATTGGCTCAAAAGCCTCCCAGAAAATACCATTGGAAGTTGGGAAGAGCTCGAGGATGCGTTTAGAGCAAATTTTCAGGGGACTTATGTCCGCCCTCCAGATGCAGACGATTTAAGTCACATAACTCAACAGCCCGGAGAGTCAGCGCGCAAATTTTGGAACAGGTTCCTCATCAAAAAGAACCAAATAGTCGACTGTCCGGACGCCGAAGCCTTAGTAGATTTTAAACATAATGTCTGAGACGAATGGCTCGCCAGACACCTCGGCCAGGAAAAGCCAAGAACAATGGCCGCGCTAACAAGCCTCATGACCCGCTTTTGCGCGGGAGAAGATAGCTGGCTGGGAAGATGCAGCACCAGCGACCCAAGTACATCCGAGGTCAGAGATGGAAATGGGAAATCACGACGCAGAAAAGATCAGCGCTGGAATAAGGAAAATGGCCCAAAGAACACGGTGGTCAACACTGGATTCAAAAGCTCTCGGCCGAACAGCAAAACACTGCCTCTTAAGGACAACAGTGACGAGCTATCCAACCTAAACAAAATCTTGGATAGGATATGCCAAATTCACAGTACTCCCGGGAAGCCTGCAAACCACACCCACAGAGATTGTTGGGTCTTAAAGTAGTCCGGCCGACTTAACGCCGAACACAAGGGGCTCGACACACCAAGCGAAGACGATGACGAACCCCGCAAGCAGAGCGCCAGAAAACAAAAGACTTTCCCACAAGAAGTCAAAACAGTAAACTCACTTCATGTGATAATACGGAACAATAGTGCGGCACCTGCTAAACCACATGCCGCACGGTCCACCCCACCGGAATCCCGAGATTGGATGTCAAAACCAATTACTTTCAACCATCTAGATTACTCGAGAAGTATTCGAAACGCAGGATGGACTGCTTTGATATTGGATCATATAATCGACGGACTACAATTTACACAAGTCCTAATGGATGGGGCAGCGATTTAAACCTGCTATATCCGGACACAATCCGCAGAATGGGGATAGACCCTACCAAAATTCGCCATAGCAGCACTTCCTTCAAAGGAGTGATGCCAGGACCTTACGCCAATTGCAAGGGCTCCTTACTACTAGAAGTTGTGTTCGGTTCATCCGACAACTTCCGTCGCGAAAAGCTAATCTTCCATATCGCCCCATTTAAAAGTAGCCATCAGGCACTCTAGGGACGTGAAGCTTTCGCTCGCTTTAATGCAATACCGCATTACGCATCTCTTACACTCAAAATGCCCGGTCCACGAGGCATCATCTCCTTAAAAGGTCGCTCAAGACCCCGGACACGGATAGGCGAGTCCGGCATAAATAAACTAGGGGCTTCCTAGCCGCATACCCCTTCACAAGGGGCTGTGCACATGAACAATAAGAGCCAATAAAAGCTCAACTTTATTCATTTATTCATACTCTGTTTTAAATACATTTTTGCACGATACCTTTCCAAACTAAGTTCTTCTCTTTTACAGACGAACAGCGTGCTACACCCGTCCAGGATACAGCACAACGGAGACACAGGCGCAGACGTGCAGCAGGGACCCATTGCAAGGATTCTTTTCAGATTAAGACCCTGCGTAAACCTTTCTTATTGTCTCTTGTTGATACACATCCCCCGGTTTCTTACCATAACCAAGGAGGAGGCTGGTGTTTTGGCATCGGCCGCGCCAGAAGTTCTCGCCCGTACCTGGACACTAGGGGCTTAGGGCATTGTTCTGCCCGTTATCATAAAGACCGAATACCTCAGGGAGTGTTCGGTGTCTCGAGTTAGGCCTTATATGCATCAGCTCCGAATCATGTCTTTGGTCAAATGTTGGGTTTTCCCGGCTCCTGTGCTTTGCTGCCTTACGTTCCGTATCATCGGCTAACGCGGCACCAGGAGAACTACTGCGATTGTGCCCTGGTTCGGCCAGGTGAACACCTCAGTAGAGAAAGCCGAAAACTGACTATCATGATATAGCGAGAGACTGGTCAACCACTCGATCGACTACCGGAATGTCTAGAATTCCTCCGCTTTGACGAAGGACCGTCTCCCGGTCAGGCACATACGCGCCCCGAATTCGGAGAGCGTGGTGCCCCTAGGGGCTATATCATAGCCCCACCTTCGAACTCCTATGGCTAAGTGAAAGTGATAAAGCATTATAGTCCGGTTGCCTAGTTTGCTGCGCTACCACCTCCTTCACAGGACCAAGACGTTGGATTAAGTGTGAAAATGCGACCTTTTTGCAAACACCCCCGCACCCTGTGTGTGGGGGCTGAAGCCGAAGACTGCCATCTTTCAGGTTATATACACATATACATTAATGGCCGCATAGGAAATATTTCAATACTTGAATGCACAAGTATAAAAAGCCGTTACATTATAAATGTGGTTTCACAAACCATAAATATCATTTGAACATAACATTGTTCCAGCCCTGCGACTCTATTACACGAGCGCCCTGAAGGACTTTCCCAAAATAGTGCTCGGCGGGTAACCGGCTCTCGTCCGAACCCCGGGTTGCAACATCGGTGGCATCCATCTCCGTCCAGTATGTCTTCACACGGGCGAGAGCCATCCGTGCGCCCTCGATGCATACCGACTGCTTCATCGCCTTGATATGCGGCATCGCCCCAAGGAATTGCTGCAATAAGCCAAAATAACTCTTCGGCTTGGGCCTATCCGGCCACAGATGAGTCACCACATCCGTCATGGCAAATCCGGACAATCTATTCAGCTCAGCCCACTCAGCCAACCGATCGGTCAACGGAAGTGAACGCTCCGGACTGTGGAATTGAGACCAAAAAAGCTCTTCCATCTTGTGATCCTTTTGGCTTCGGAAGTGCACGACCGCGTCCGCCGCACTCGCTGCCAAATCCAGATAAGGATCCTCCGCACCCCACAGCTAGCCAAGCTGAGCATACTTCAGATCTGTGAACTTCCTGCGCAGCAGAAAGGGCTTTCCAGCCGCAATGTCTCCGGCCTGACGCAGCTCCTCCTTTATAGCCCTCATTGCAGAACGGGCATCCTTGACTTCGGCGGTGGCCTTCTTCAGGTCTTCTTGCTCCGCTCGGCATTCTTTTTCAAGAGCCTCATAGCGGTCGGTAACATCCTTCAGCTTCACGGCCATTCTGGCCATCTCCTCCCTGCTTCGGCAGTGAGCAGCCCTTTCGGGTTCTAGCTCTTCGGCTGCCTTCGAGGCAGCCGCATCACTCCTTCTGGCCTGCTCCTTGGCTCGAGCAAGCTCTGCCCGAAGGTCCTCCATAGCAGCGGCACCATCTGCATTAAGCATACATGTTGTAAGGAGTGGGCATGAGCTCCCTTACTAGGTGACCACGGAGAAACAACCTACCTTGTGACTCGTCAAGTCATTTATTGACCAGTGCGATGTCCGCATCCGCAACGTCGAGTTGCCGCTTTAGCTCGGCAACTCTATCAGTCCGGCTGGCCACCGGATGATCCGCCACCTGCATAGGAAGGGCGAGAATTAATAACTGAGATTATGATCCTCGGCACGCTGTCGCTTTCGACAACATACCGAGTCTCAGGGGCTACTATCTATACAGGGCGTACTTTATGTGTAAAACTATCAAAAGGTATGTCTTTTTTACATACTTTAAACCCTGCCAGCAAACTTCTGACGGCATCATGCAACCCGCCCTCAGCGGATAAAATTCTTTCAATCACCGTACTCATTAATGTACGGTGATCTTCTGAGATAGACACCCTCTCGAGCAGATCCTTCAGCTCCCCCGGCCGTACACCAGTTGATGCTGAACTCTCCGGCCCTACCAGACTCGGGGATACCCTCCGCGACGACACCTCAAGGTCGTCCGCCCCGCCTGACGGTGCGGCAGATGGAGGCATCTCGCTCTCCATCATCTCCGGACGAAGGTCCCCCGAAGACGAGCTCAGCTGAGAAGGACGGAGATCCGAACTACAAGATAAAAACTTTGGTTATCCTCGGAAGCAAAAATAGGGATATCCCTTATTACAAAACTCCCCTTTTTACTTACGGCTCGCTGGAGGGATGATTCCTTAAGGGAGATAGTGCGGCTGGGGCTTCCCCTGGCGCAGGACCCTCTGGTGAAGATTTCTTCCCCCGCTTTGAGGCCTTAACCTCCGGATCTTCGGAAGCGGTCCTCTTCTCCCCCTGGAAGGAGGGATTCTCGATCCCCCCTTTCTCGAAAGCCTCCTTGGTAGAGGCGATAGTTTCTCTGTTTTCCCCTTCGCCTTCCTCTGAAGGCGCAACCTTCAGCATCCTGACCAACACGGGATCCGGCGCGGTCTCCGGGAGGGGGGCCGGACACCGTATCAGTTTTGCTTGCGCTATCCACTCATGTTCAAAGGACGATTGGTTAAAAGGCAAATCCAAGATATGCAAACAAACGGTATGTCCGGACACAGGGCTACTTACTTGAGTATCCGGGCGATTGCAGCTTAGGCCGGCATCCTCGGTCAATTCCGGACACACCTCTTGTGATCCGAAGAACAATTTGTACATCTCCACGGGTGTCGTACCCATGAAGTGTTGGAGAGCTCATGGTCCCTCCGGATTGAATTCCCACAGGCGGAGAGGGCGACGTTTGCAGATTAGAAGACGCCTAATCAGCATAACCTGCGTCACCACGACCAGATTGATCTCCCTCTCTTGGAGGTCTTGAATCCGGCCCTGCAATAGGGGTACGTCCTTGGACGGCCCCCAGTCAAGCCCTTTGCTGACCCATGACGTCAGCCACTGTGGAGGACCCGGGCGAAAGACGGGCGGCGGCCTCTGCCTGCTGCCCTTGCGAGCGGTAATATAGAACCACTCCTCTTGCCACAAGCCGAGCTCCTCCTGAAAAGAGTCGTCGGGCCATGGAGCATCGGCCCTCTTGCTTATAACCGCCCCGCCACACTCTGCTTGACGCCCCTCAATCATCTTCGGCTCCACGTTGAAGGTTTTGAGCCACAAGCCGAAGTGAGGGGTAGTGCGGAGGAAGGCTTCGCAGACGACAATAAATGATGAGATATGAAGGATGGACTCTGGAGCCAGGTCATGGAATTCCAACCCATAGTAAAACATGAGCCCCCTCACAAAGGGATCCATCGGGAAGCCTAAACCCTGACGGAGGTGAGACATGAACACGACACTCTCGCCAGGCTCGGGAGTAGGAATGACTTGCCCTTTGGGCAGGCAACCTATGCGAAATCTCGTAGGTCAGGTACCTCGCTTCTCTCAGCTTTAGCACGTCCTCTTCCGTGACGGAGGAGGGCATCCACCGGCCCTAAAGGTCGGAGCCGTACATTGTTGAAGGTCCGAAGCGCTCGAATCTGGAGCCCTGAGTGCTGGAACTTGGGGCGAGGGGTGGATTTGATTGAGGATTGAAGAAAAAAATGAGCCTCGGTCTCATTATAAAGAGGGAGAATACCGAGAGCCGTCCTCGTGACCGTTTGGAACTCGCCTTCGATGGAGGGGGCGTGGCAACGGGCGCGGTTGGGTTACCCACGTCCGTATTGATGGGAATCCCAGAATAAGGGGAACACGATCTCTGCTTCGACAAGATGTGCCAAGGAAACCGCTTCGCTAAACGCGCTGAGGTGGTATAATAAAAACGATTCAAGAAAAGGCTTGGTAGTGGTGTGACGTCACGCCACAAAATACGTAGCAGATTGAACTTGTGTAAATATTATTCTCTCTACGTGTGGTACGTGGAATTTATTTTGCAGAGCCGGACACTATCCTGGTGTTCACAATCTTCTATGAATTATTCGAAGGAGGAACCCGCCTTGCAATGCCGAAGACAATATGCGCGCCGGACTCCAAGACTATGAAGATGCAAGATTGAAGACTTCGTCCCGTGTCCGGATGGGACTTTCCTTGGCGTGGAAGGCAAGCTTGGCAATACGGATATGTAGATCTCCTACCATTGTAACCGACTTTGTGTAACCCTAGCCCTCTCCGGTGTCTATATAAACCGGAGGCTTTTAGTCCATAGGACGACAACAATTACAACAATCATACCATAGGCTAGCTTCCAGGGTTTAGCCTCCTTGATCTCGTGGTAGATCCACTCTTGTACTACCCATATCATCAATATCAATCAAGCAGGAGTAGGGTTTTACCTCCATCGAGAGGGCCCGAACCTGGGTAAAAACATTGTGTCCCTTGTCTCCTGTTACCATCCGCCTAGACGCACAGTTCGGGACCCCCTACCCGAGATCCGCCGGTTTTGACACCGATAGTACCCCTACTAAAATGTGGATTAGTCCTCTCTCTCCTCATTTAACTCCTCTCCTTTAACGCAGGCCAATTCTGATTGGAGGGTTTGGAGGATAATAAATGCTCATTAACTTGATTTTAGTCTCTTTAGTATTTGGATCCAAGCATGGGTGAGGCTAGCAACTTTTAGTCCCACTACTTCTAGTCATGGGACTAAAACATATCCAAGCACCCTCCTAGGACCTGTAGGAGCAAGTAAGTACAATAGTGCGCTTTACATGGCATTTTTGCATATGTGGAGGGAAGAGAGGCAAGGAAAAAGTGGAGAAGTCGGCTATCAATGAAGAGCCAACCTCTACTACACGGTGGAGCATTGGGAGAGGCACCTGTGTGGAGGTGGTCAGGAATTGGGAGACTCGCGCCGGTCGTAGCGTCACCGTTAAAATGATAATGTAAAGTCAAATCACGGGGCCCCACCTATCCAGCAGTAACTCGCTGTCAAATCACACAGCCCTACATTTGCAGCAGCCTACTCCCTCATCTTCTCGCGTCTCTCTCAAACCGACTAGGCGGAACTACCCTGCCTATCACATAGGAAAAGCCCCGCCCTCGACTTTTAATTAGTACAATATACTAATTTTGTATCCATTGATTGCACCATGGAGCAAAGCATCTAGAAAACGGCGGTACACATGTACGGAGCATACAGCACGCCCATCGCGTTTGTGTCGCACCCCAGACGGTCGGTCGGTCTGGCACGCTGCTCTCCGAATGGAACACACGTCATATTGCATTTGCACACACATGTGGGACCGCAATTCAGAACCAACCATAGGCGCACTCCCCGGCGCCGCAAGTCGGGTGACTTAATAGAAGAGGGAGACGAGCGATAGTACTAGAGAAGTGTTGTACTATATTGGTGCCTGGACGATCCCTGCAAGACACGGAAGATCAGTTCGTCCATGCATGTGACCAGACTCCAGTAGACACGCATGGATTGGCTATCGTCTACATATCGTGCAGGTTGTGTTGTACAGAGTTGTAGTTCTGGTGAGTAATCTAAAAAAAGGTTTCTTGTCATCTCGCAAAATTTGGTGTCATGTGCTTCGGATCATTGCGAGGGCTAAACAGTGACAAGTGAGTTGGGCTAGTCATTGGGGGCACATGCATGAAGACTACTCGGCTTCCATCTAGGTCAAGCCGGCTATGTTAATTATGACATCTTTCGACGGACCCCTTTTCTACGAGTTTATCTTTAATTTGAGCTTTGTTCCTCGTCTAGTTTGTCCGTCGGGATTCATGCTGTCTCCTTTGGGCAGTGAGGTTATGATTTCTTGTCATGTGGCATTTTTTTTGTGTTATATGTTATAATCCGGTGCTTCAGATCAAAATGACGACAACTGCTCCTCCGGGCCACGTGCATAAAGACTTCTCGACAGTCATTGACGAGGTCAAGCCGGCTCCGGTAGACAAAAGAAAACTAGTACTCCACTATATAGGCAGGAGCCTCCGCGCTTGCTTGCTAGTGTTGCTCTCTTCACACTGTCTCGTCCTCTCCAGATCTAAACACGACAGTGGTGGCCACACTCTCTCTCTGCTCACCGCTGGTCACAGATCCAGCCGGATCCTCTCCACAGGGGAAGGTGAGAAGGTGCAACGTTCACGCGGTCGTCCTCGGCGACGGCTCTTACCCACTGCTAGCGCGTACCGATCAGCCTGCCTTGCCGTTCTCTCCCAAGGACCGCTGGTGAGGGAGGGCCTCCGACCCCTTCTTCCTCGCTGCCGTATTGTGGGCAGATCCGGCCTCCCGCCGCCACCTAGCGACATCCCGGCGACCATCAGGTATAACTTCCTTCGAAACCAGCCTTGCTCTACTTCTAAGCTCCTGACGTCGCTGCATTTGTATCTTTTACTATTTCACAGGCCCCCTCGTAGATAGGATCGATTGACTGTTTGAAAACCACCTAAATTTTTACGGTTAAGAGGTAAAACTAGTTCATGCACTCCAATCTAGTACTACTTGGTTCAAACAAGGAAGAAAGGGGGTGGGGGTGGGGGAAGATTTGTTACCCGAATCTAGGACTTGGTCGAAAGAGGAAATAATGGGGGCGAAAAGTAGCAGAGACTGGCTATCCCACTGGTCTCTAGGTCTAATAGGGAAATAAAGGGAAATGCAATACAAACTCAATATAAACCCGATCTATTGGTTGAAAAAGGAAAGGAAGTGGGGACTGGGGGACAAGTCAACAGAGTAAGTCTAGCACTAGATTTGCTAGCCTCACACAGCATAAGGTGGCTATACCGAACAAAAATGGGACCAACCCAGATATTCTGTTTTGATGTTTGTTGCCCCAAGCCACTCTTATGTAATGCTGCTGGTAAAAGGTAGCAGTCGCACTGTTAAAAGTAAGGACACATTGAACCGATGTTGTTTTCAATGTAATGCCTCCAGTAATATGAATCAATGGCACTTTTTTACATCTACTGCTAAATTTCCCATTAAGATAAGTTGGTTCTTTTTGTTAGAAATGCAACTGTCCTGGTCCGCCTACTCTCACGTGCCCAAAGTAATGTCGTATTTAACGGTTGTCATAGTTAATCCTAATTCCCACACTAATATCTAGCAATGCCACTGCTTCAGAAATTGCTACTGTCCTTGTAGGATTGCCATTCGGATAAGGAACATGCTTCTTTTCATTTGATGCATGTTTCATCACTTGTTAGTCACCCTCCTTTCCACCTTTTTGTGCAAATAGAGATATACATTTCACGCTTGATCTTAGTTGAACTGCACAAATGATATCCAAATTATAGTTGAACATTCCAGGATATTCACAACCAACCTTGATGTTGCTCAATTTTATTGCAACTAATATAGAAGAAGGTCTGTGGGTTTCATTTTTTGATGGAAATGGAACCGGGGCTGGAGCCCTTTTCTTAACAAAAAATTGAAGAAGAAGTTGTTTGCTCACGGGACATTGCTTCATTTTAGGTGAACTGCACCAAAAGGTCGCATGAATTGAATCATCCATGTTGGTGACTGAAAGAGCCACCTTCAGTATCCCAGTCTAAGCACCCGCGGCCTCCATCCTTGCGACGCACGGTACACCTCATTTGCCACCTGATTGACCCTAGTGTCATTGAAAAAATGAAGTAATAATATAGTTAAAATAGAGCGAGTGTCCTCTCTATCATTTCATTTCCAATGTAGATAAAGAAAGTGCTTCTCTTTCTTAATGTATGTTTCATCAACTAGTCCCATTGTTAATGTTTAAGCATTTCTGCAAACTGGGGTGCTTAATTTTAGTTGATCTGTACAAAAATAGAGATTTGAATGTCTCAAGGAGCCTCCTTGTACTACCGCTGTACACTGATGTTCATCACTAGCAGAAGGTGTATCTGGGAGACTTGGGACGATTTCCAGTATGAGGCGTACCGTATGAGGCGTCGCAGGGCCCTTCTCGCCCTCGCAGCATGGCATACTATGATACTATCGCAATATTTTCTTCTATTTATTTTGTGTGTTTCATCAACTAGTGCCACTATAATGTAATCGCGCTTTTTCATTATCAGTGCAAATAGGGTTATTCAGCTGCATTTTGGTGGAACTGCAGAAATGTACATATGGAACCGGCATATATGCAGATTGCGAGGTGTGCCAAGTAAAAATTATCGACACCAACCATGCCGCATGCACGCATTGGCATCCACCACCACTAGTGGGATGTGTGGCGCTCTCTGTGGACGTATCTTTCTCGGCAACAAATCCTCTAACCAAATACTAGTAGCTTATATTGACAGTTTTCTAGGGAGTACTCTTTTGTGAAAGAAGCACCAATCTATTTTTTCTTTATTTGTACACTGTGTCACAACTTTGACCCAAACGTCCAGAGCTATTTTAGGGTGATTGGCGTAGTACTCGGAGACTGATTGTAAGCATGATTTTCATTAGCTATCACACTGATTGTAAGCATGAGCAAGTGGAAGATTAGGTTAGTGCGAAGCTTACCTTAAACCGTACCGTCGCCGTTGAGACGAGGCGAGCGTCAAGGGAACCGTGGAGAATGGCGGGGAAGCGACATCGTGCCATCCGGACTCCCCTTGTGGTGGGAGAACGAATACTCCCGTGGCTCCGGCAGGCTCTGCATGCTCACGAATGGCACACCATACTCGATCGATTCGTTATCCTCTGGGTGCTCGACCTTCGACCTGTACGCCCACCACCTCCGCCTGACTGTCGCCTCGAGCGAATCTGTCTGCTCCATAGCCCAGAGGAGATACTCGATGAACTCGGAGGACTGCAGCGTGAATGCCGCTGAGGAGTACATGTACATCGTCACCCTCATCGCCGTTGTCTCGCTCTTTCGCATACATTGCCACATGGCCCTCACCGTCCTCGAAATCTCCCACTCATTGTCAAACCAAGTAAGGATCTCCTTCAACATGGCTATCTATGCCTGGTCGCCACCGGCGATCTTCCTGATTCGCTGCTGCATCCTCTCCATGGATGTCCTTTTGAGTGGACCGGTGCTAGATTTGGAAGATGGGAGGAGATACGGTGGTGTTGCAATAGAGAAGAGGGAGAGGTGAGACGGTGGTTTTGGAATGGAGATGATGGAGAGGAGAGGAGGTGGTTTTGCAACTGAGAAGATCAGAAGAGGGAGAGGCGAGATGGTGGTTTTGGAATGGAGATGATGGAGAAGAGAGGAGGTGGTTTTGCAATGGAGAAGAGGGAGAGGAGCGTGCGGCAGCGATTTAGGATTGAACGAGAGGGCCGGCACGCTGTGACTGGATCAAAATCAAAATCTATTTACCCTTCTATTAAGAAAGCGACCCCACATTAACTAGTCTCCCTTTAATTCTAGGGCATAATTGACCATGATTTTTGCACATAAAATATATGTTATACGTTGCAAAAATAATATAATTTGAAAGTACATTCAGATACGAACCAAACGATACAATTTTTGGTGACATGCATTCATATTTTGCTTATCAAATACAGTACATGGTCAAACTTTGACCCAAACTACGTAAAACAAAAAAAATACTTCCAAGACCAGCACCGCTCTTCCGCTCTTCCAATCTAAATCAAGCGCCGCTCCTCTGCTGTTCCAATCTAAATCAAGCGCCGCTCCTCTCCTCTTCCATTTCAAAACCACCGCCCCTCCTCTCCTGTTCCAGTCCAAAACCAGCGTCGCTCCTCTCCCGTTCTAATCCAAAACCAGCACTGCTCCTCTCCTCTTCCATTCAAAAACCACCGTCGGCGAGTGAAGGTGCTTTGGAGAAGTAGATCGATGGAGGAGTACAACCGATACGTGAGGATCGCAGACGGCGACCCTGTGAAGCTAGCTAGGATGTTGGAGGTCTTGGTTTGACAACAAGGACCAACTAGCGGCGACGGTGACATCCATGGCCAAATATCTGCAATAGAACGAAAAGGCGGTGATACTCCCGAAGGGAGTCACGCGGGAGTACATAGAGCTGCTCCTCTAGGCCATGGAGCAAACAGATTCACCGAATCCGATCATGAGGGAGCGATGGTGGGAGTATCGATCCCAGATGGAGCATCCACCAGAGATTGAAAGATCGAGCATCTATAGGGTTCCGTTTGTGAGGGTGTCCTGCCAGAGCGAGCTGGTGGAGTCTTCGTCGATCAAACCCAACTGGAAGAGGAGAAAATCAGTTGGCCCGACGATGCTTCCCCGCCATCCTCTCCCACGCCGTTCAAATTGTCTCACGGGGCGGCTGTCTGCCACCGAGGAATAGGAGGGGACTGCCCCCCCAGCCCTACAGTCAAGCAGGTTGTGAATTGTTAGGAGGAGCTTAGGGTTGTCAATATTTGAAGGTTGTGAATTATGTTTTGTGTTGTGTATTTTGAGAGTACTTTCAGATATGAATGTCTTTTGAATTTCATATTAGCGGTATTGAGCATATGAAGTATTTTATGAATTCTAGATATGTATTTTTAGCACTTAAAAAAATGTAGTTTCATAGGAGTATAAAAGTGCAGACAATGTGATTCTCAGAGAAGAAACTGCAAGTTTCAGTTTCACATAAGAAACTGCACGTTCAGTTTCAGATAAGACACTACAACTTTCAGAGGAAGAGCATTTGTATTAACACGGCCTTTTCAAACAGGGTTAACATCATGTTGGAAGTTTTATTCATGGTCGAAAATGGAACTACCAGCCATTTAACATCTGTTGATCAACATTCATGCATAGCACATCTTCATATGATGCAGAGTCAAAAAGATATGTTATTTTCAAAATGCCCACACAATGTCGAGTGTGCGAAACACAGAGAAAACGATGGATGAATTTTTGGCAAGTGTTGGACGTGGTGTGCGTAGATGACAATGGGGACCCACATGTCAATAAAGGTAGAGGCAAAAAAATTGGAGATATTTTCCCTGCACAGGTGGAACCGAACCTGGGCGGAACAGCTGTCGGGTAGTGTCACTTGGCCACTAGGCTAGTTCAGTAGTTTCGTTAATAATAAGGCACTTCCTCAGGTGGTCGATCCCCTCCTGCGCTTTTGTGCGCTCGCCGCGACACCGTTGTCTGCCGTTGTGAACATGCTGAACAAACGAGAGGAATCTAGAGAGGACTGTACATGGAGAGGCGGGCAGTCGGAACCCACCAGGTCTATGGCCGTACGCAAGCAAGTGCCTCATCGAAAAAATACTTCCTCCTAATGCTATACTGATGTTGGGGCCCACGGGTTTGTCAACATAGTTACATTTTTTTAGGTTCTTCAACGTAGTTATTATAGGAGATAAATTCATAACGAAGCCGGGGAGCTGGCAGGGTATCAGCTAGGTTTTGGGTTGCCCCGTCTAGGCTTTCTTTTTTAACATGCGCAGCCCACGACCTCGGATGGGAGGTCCATAGGCCTGTTTGTATTTTCTTGAGGGCCGTCTTGTATCGACCGGCCTATGGACCTCCCATCCGAGGTTTTATTTTTCCTGAAACATCGGCAACCCAATTTATGTATTTTTTTGAAGAAAACGCAGAGGTCTGTTCTATTTTTCTATATAAGAATAGGAACGCCAGGTCCAACTTATGTTTCCCTTCTAACTATATTATATATATATTTAAATTATTTTATATGTTATTATATATTATTTTTATTGTCATCATATATTTAAGAGATACTTACATATGTAAGAAAACAATATCCCACATCTTATTAACTTGTAAAAATAATTTCTTCACAATAAAATCCTGGATTGTTTTGGCACGAAAATCCTAGTGATTGTGTACAAAAGCTTGGTAAGATTTAAGGACGAATGTAATAATATCACTTATTATTTAAATATATTTATAACAAAATGCTCAGCCCCTTTTTAGTTTTTGATAACATTGCCCCCAACCCAACATTATAATTAGAATCAGCCCAGCAAAATCGTGTATATCGAGAAAGTGTGAATGGCCTATAATTTTTTAGAAAAAAATAAATGGGCCGCATGGATGCTACATTATTTGTTCACCCAGCCCAGCTAATGGACTGTAATTCAAAAAAAGTTCAAATTGACTGTAAATTCTACCGCACAAAAAATAGACTGTAAATTCTGAAAAAACGGGTTGAATACGTGCCACATTTTTGGAGGATGAAATGTGGGCCAATAGGTCGAAGAGAACGCAAGTCATTGTCAATTTAGTCAACAAATGATTCTGACATGTTAGCTGTTGGATTTACATCCAACGACCGGCATCCATCTTCAATCTCTCGTCTTCTTCCTCCAGCACCGCCGGGACCACCTCCCGCCTCCTGCTGCTAGCAGATCTGCTTAGCACGCTTCGCTGTGAAGCGTTACTCCACCGTTGGCCAGGCCATCCCTCCACCCCTCCTCACCTCCTATTCTTCTCCACCGACTGCCGAACCACACCGCACTAGAACCAGTTAACCCTCGTACGCCTCTCCGTCTGCGACTACTCCTGCATCTTCCCATCTCCGGCACATTGCTATCTGGGGCCTCGCCGTCCTCCACCACCTTGGATGCGCTCGGCGCGGTGTGGTCAACGTGGTCAATGAACGACACTATCGGAAGTAGACTGTGCGTGGAGAGGCTGACAGCTGGGTCCACAGCCGCACACAAGGAAATGCCTCCTTATTACGCGCAAAATAATGATTCATCCACCTGACATCTGGGACCCACCGGAAGGGCCTTTGTATTTCGCAAAAAGAATGTGCCCCCCGCTGACAGGTCGGACCCACCAGCTAGCTTCGAACGCAAGGAAGTGCCTCCTTATTATGCACAAAAAACTGAATACTCCCCCTGCCACTTGGAACCTAGCATAGTGGGAGGCTGACTTGTGGGTCTACCAAGTTGACAGGGACAGAGGGCTTTGTCAACTTAGTCAATATGAACGATTCTAGCTCCTGTTATCGTACGATGTTCATCCAACGGCCGTAGTGCTTCTTCAACCTCTGGTCTTCTTGCTCCAGCCTCCCAAACCAGCGCCGATCGTGCCGCGTGCTCCTGCCTCCCATGGCCGGCTGTGATGCCGCGGAGGCATCACCGCCCCTACTACTCCCACCACTGGACATTCCATCCCTCTACTCACCCACACCCCCTGTTATTCTGCAGCGATGGCAGCCTCACACCGCAGCCGAACCAGTGAACCCTCATAATCCTCTCTGCGTGGGCATCCACTGCCGCGTCTTCCTCGGCTCCGCGTCGTCCCCTTCCTAGGCCTCGCCGTCGTCCACCGCCCTGGTGCTCTCGGCGCGGCGTGGTCAACGTGGTCAAGGAACGACTTCCACCGGACATGGACTGTACATGGAGAGGCTGACAGCTGGGTCCATGGCCGCAACAAGGAAGTGCCTCCTTATTACGCGGAAAATAATGATTCCTCCACCTGACAGTAGGGACCCACAAGACGAGCCACCGTATTTCGTGAAAAAACGTTTCCCCCCTGACTGCTGGGACCTACCAGCTACATCTTCGCACGCAAGGAAGTGCGTCCATACTACGGGCAAAAAACATGATTTGCCCCCTGACTGCTGGGACCCACCAGCTACATCTTTGCATGTAAGGAAGTGCGTCCGGGCAAAAAAACGATTCACCCCCTGACTGCTGGGACCCACCAGCTACATCTTCGCACGCAAGGAAGTGCCAGATAGTCAGGACCCACCTGGTCGAAGCATACGTAGCATTGTCATTCTGGTCGCGAACGTGCACGTACATACTGGAGGATGTAGAGGCGTGCACGTGTCGTACTAGAGGTGCGCACATAGCATGTAGACGTACGTACAACGGCCATGTGCAAGAAATAATATACGGCCACGTACGTCCATACGGGCGGGGTCTCGAACGCCTACTCGCGCATACGTACGGCCATGGGTCGTGTACATGGCTGGGTCGGAACGGAGAAACAACATCGTCGTCATGTTCATGGGGAGCCAACCGGCTGGGTTGGAATGGAATGCATCGTCGTGTTCACCAGGAGGGCTTGGATGGAACAAGCGATGGAAACGAGGCCTGGCGTACCGCAGAACGGAGGAAACGACCTTGTGTTTGACCGGCCACGTTCGAAACGGGATCCTGTTCATCGGGAGGGGTCTGGCGTACCGCAAAACGGAGGAAATGGACTTGTGTTGGACCTCCTACGGTCAAAATGGGGTCCTGTTGATCGGGAGGGGTGTGGCGTACCGCAAAATGGACGAAACGGATTTGTGTTGGAGCGCTACGGTCGAACAGGGGTCCTGTTCATCGGGAGGGGTGTGGCATACCACAAAACGGGACTACATGGGATACTGTTCATCTCCACCATCGACCTCCTCCAGCCTCCACGGGCTACTATTCATCCACCATCGACCTCCTTCAGCCTCCACCTACGACTGTTTATCCACGGGCTCCTGTTCATCTAGCCTCCACCGCGCGCTACTCCACCGGCTACTGTTCAACTACCCCTCTCCACGGGCTCCTGTTCAACCACCCTCCACGGGATACGGTTCATCCACCCCTCCACCGTCTACTTCTCATCCAGCCCTCCACGGGGTCGTCTTGTTCATCTAGCCCTCCACGGGGTCCTGTTCATCCAGCCCTAACCGGCTCGATCGGTCGGGGTCCTGTTCATCCAGAGGCGACGCAACGGGGTCCTGTTCATCCACCCCCACCGCTCACTGTTCATCCATGCCCCCCCCCCCCGCGCAATACTCACCGTTCATCCAGAGGCAACATCGATCGGCTTCAGTTAGCAGCAGTAGCGAAGGAATCTCTCGATCGCTCGGGTTTAGTAACGACGCCTCGCTCGGGTTCATTTAGATCCCAATGCCTCGCACACACGCGCGTATGTGTACGAGACAAACGCGCTTCGCTCGGCCCCCGATCACCCATCGAAACCGGGAACTCGCCGAAATTTTCCTCACCCTGGCTTCTACCATGGTTTTTTCCGTCATGGACGTCCCAAAGAATGTCATGCAGCTGCCTCTCCGGCCCGCCCAGGATGAAAAGCCCATTTTCTGTCATAGAAGTAGGAGCCCACCACATCTATGATGATACCGGGTTTTCTCACAATTATCATCATAGAAGTGTCATAAGTATGACAGAAAAAAAATTCGTTCGGCCCAAAATGTCACGGATGTGTCTTTTTCTTATAGTGAAGAGATACTTCGTTGTTGAGAAGCATGATAAAGAAAGAGAACCATGGGTTTAGAAACCCATGCCTTTTCCTCCTAAGCCATCCAAGAAAAAGGATGATGAGGATTTTGAGCGCTTTGCTGAAATGATTAGACCTATCTTTTTGCGTATGTGTTTGACTAATATGCTTAAAATGCATCCTTATGCTAAGTATATGAAAGATATTGTTACAAATAAAAGAAAGATACCAGAAGCTGAAAGTTCCACCATGCTTGCTAATTATACTTTTAAGGGTGGAATACCAAAGAAACTAGGAGATCCAGGAGTACCAACTATACCATGCCCCATTAAAAGAAACTATGTTAAAACTACTTTATGTGATCTTGGAGCCGGTGTTAGTTTTATGCCTTTCTCTTTATATCACATGATTTGAATAAGTGGACACCTACTGAAATCTCTTTGCAAATGGGTAATAAATCAACTGCTATACCCATTGGTATTTTTGAGGATGTGCCTATTGTGGTTGCAAACGTTGCAATTTTAACGGACTTTGTTATTCTTGATATTCCCGAGGACGACAGTATGTCGATCATCCTTGGTAGACCCTTTTTGAATACTGCAGGGGCTGTTATTGATTGCAATAAAGGCAATGTCACTTTTCATGTCAATGGTTATGAGCATACGGTACACTTTCCAAAGATAGAACCTCAAGTTCATAGTATCAATTATATTGGAAAAATATCCACTATTACTATTGGAGGTTTTGAATTCCCTCTACCTACTATCAAAAAGAAATATGATATTCTTATTGTTGGGGACATGCATATCCCCATTGAGGTAACTTAGTGTTATTCGAAAATTCTCCAGTTTCATGTTATTCGAAAGAGGTTTGTTAACAAGAATTGATCAACCTTGTTAGTGGATTCCTTTTGATGAGCATGTGATGGATGAAGTTAGAAGGCACAACCTTCTGTACCCTCCTTTTTACTTTCTGTTATTTAGATTAAATAAAGCAAAAAAAGTATTTTTTTTGTCTATTTTCTGAATTATCCATGCAATAAATATACCCAGAAAATAAAAGTTCTCCCAATGCCCTGAAAATTTAGTATGATTTTTTATAGAATATTTGAGAATTTCTGGCACTCAGAACACACCAGGGGATGCACCAGTGAGCCACGAGGGTGGAGGGCGCGCCCTACCCCCCTATGCGCGCCCCCTGCCTCGTGGGCCCCATATGGCCCTCCTCCACTTATTCAAGCACCCATCCACTTCGTCTTCCTCCAGAAAAAATCATCCCGTAGCTCAAACTCGTGTTCTTGCTCGTCTTGCTGCCATTTTCGATAACCTTGCTCGAAGCTCCATTCACAAAACTGCTTTGGGGGATTGTTCTTCGATATGTGACTCCTCCAATGGTCCAATTAGTTTTTGTTTAGTGCTTTATTTATTGCAAATGTTAGCTGCTGTGGTGACCCTGTTCTTGAGCTTGCATGTCAAATTTATATGGTGCAATGTAGTTTTAATACATGATATAGTCTCTAGGCACTTGTGGGAGTAGTTGCTAACAATCTTATTCAGTTCGGTCCACTTTTATTTGGAGTCATTAAAAATTTCAGTGTTTTTCAGAGGAAGAAAAATGTTGAGGAGATTGTTGAGAGGCTCCTAGAGCCGAGGTTCGAAGGAAAAGGAGAATGAAGAGAATGAAAATCCCAAGTACAACCTTCCTCGCAGCACGGAGGTCCGACCGTGCGAATGGCCATGTGATGCATTCTTCAAGGCAGTCGGAATTTATGAAGATTTCCATTACTTGGCTGAGAATGCAGGCATCACCGACTTTATCCACAGTAAGTGTGATAAGTATCCCCTACTCACTAATACTTTCATGCAAAAATTTCATTTTCATGCTAGGAGATCACCACCCTCGGTAGAATTTTATTTATATGATGAGTATAAGGATATGTCACTCTATGATTTTTGTGAGGTTTGCAAACTACCTTTTGACGGCAGCGTCGAGGAACCACATTCTAGTGATGTGGAAAATTTTATTGATGAAATTACTGTAGGGGAAAGGAGAAAAGTGTCGGATGCAAGAACTACTAGTATACATCTTCTTGTCCTGCGCTACTATTCAATATTTGCTAGTAGATGTTTAATTGGTCGCGGGAACAGTGGAGGCCTCAGTGCTCCTGACCTTGCCATTTCGCGCCATGCTTTACATCGTGATAAAACTTTCAGTTTAGGCGCTATGGTTGCTCAACGGTTGAGTTTAAACCATACGAAGGGCCCCATTTTTGGAGGTATCTATTCTTCTCGTATTGATAAATATTTTGATATGCCTATTAGACACTATGAGAAAGAAGAAAAGGTGCTGCCCACTATTTACTTAGATTATCAGAGTATGGTAGCACATGATATTCTTTGCTATGATAAGGAAAACAAACTCATTTATAACCTAATTTCTGACAAGAATAATTTTCAGATTGTTACCTTGAGTGCACCTATTTTGTTCGATCTTCATTCAGGTAGGTACTTTATTTTGCCCATGGACATCAATGCATACTGGGAGTGGACATGATCCCCAGATCTGGAGCCAGAGCCATCGCCTAATCCATATCAGGAGTCTATTTATCAGTGGGATCTAGAAGAGCTCGCTAACCAGTGGAACCCCGAGGATCCTCCTTAGTACATCAGAGAGGGCTACTTTGATCCATGGGTGTAGACCAACTTAGGACAAAATCCTACGCTTGGAGTAATATGTATTTCTCACCGACATTACATTCATGTTCACACACTCATTCTAGTTGCCAGTGTTCATACTTTTTCATTGCTTTGTTCATGCTAGTTTATTTTCTTTTTCTGCTTTCTTCTTGTGTATTTGAAAAACTTTGATAAAAATGAAAAAAATAATAGTTATAGCTTTTAGCTAGTTTACTTTCCGTGCTTGTAGTAGTAGTATCAATAAAAAAACCAAAAAGATTTCTCGTTCTTCTTTTTGCTTGTTGGGAGCTTTCCCGTGTAAATAGTTTTTCTCGTTCTATTAAATTCTTTTCTTTTCTTTGGGGGTCGAGAGGAGAAGACCATGAGGAAAATGATGAGCGTCTCTCATATGCATTATTGTTGATATAATAAACAGCCCATATTACCTTGTCTTCTCCTTTCAATTAAATATTTATAGATTCCATCTTAGTCCAATGCACGTGCACTATTATTATTATCCACACCGTTCGGTCGTGCAACTGAAAGGCAATAATGACGATATATGATGAAATGATTGAGATGAGGAAAAGTTGGTATGAACTCGATCTATCTTTAAATATGATTAGTTCGTCGTTCCTGATTCAGCCTATTATGAATGAAACTTGTTTGCAATGACAACTAAAGATTAGAATTACTTATGCCATGCTTAAGTAGCTAGGAGTTTATAATGGTTTACCTTGCGTGCCAACATGCTATTAAAATGGTTGTGATGTAGTATGATAGGATGGTATCATCCTTTGAATGATTCGAGTAGCTTGACTTGGCACATGTTCACGCATGTAGTTGAAACAAAATCGACATAGCCTCCATGATATTTATGTTCATGGTGATTTATATCCTACTTGTGCTTGCAATAATTGTTGGTTAATCCTAATGCATGTTTATGACTGTGTCTCTCTCTAGTTGGTCGCTTCCCAGTCTCTTTCTAGCCTTCACTTGTACTAAGCGGGAATACTGCTTTGTGCATCCACATCCATAAACCCCAAAGTTCTTCCAAATGAGTCCACCATACCTACCTATATGCGGTATTTACCTTCCGTACCAAGTAAATTTGCATGTGCCAAAATATAAACCTTCAAATGAATTTCTGTTTTGTATGCTCGAATCGCTCATGTATCAACTAGGGTTGTCTATATCTTCTATGCTAGGTGGGATATTCTCACGATGAGTGGACTGCACTCATCATTCACGAGAAAATGGCCGGAAACCGGGATGCCCAGTCGCATGCTCAATTCAAATCAAAATAATTGCAAACAAAACTCCCCTAGGATTGTGGTTAGTTGGAAAGTACCCGTTGTTTTGGACCAGCCATGGAATATGCTTGTTGGTGGTGGGGTAGTATAAACTTTACCATTCTGTTTGGGAACCACCTATAATGTATGTAGCATGGAAGATATCGAGATCTCTTGGTTGTTATGTTGATAATGAAAGTATGCCGCCCAAAATATTATTTATCTCTGTTTCAAAACTTGAGCTCTGGCACCTCTGTAAATCCCTGCTACCCTCAGTGAAGGGGTTATCTATTTACTTTTATTCTGAGTCATCATCCTCTTATAAAAAGCACCAGTTAGGGAGCACAACTTTCATTTGTATGCATTCTTATTAATTGATACTGGGTATGACTATGACTGGATCTCTTTTTCCATGAATTACAATGTCTAGTCAGCCCTTGATCTTCAGGGGTGCTCTGCATTTATGTTTTGCCATCTCAGAAATGGCTAGCGAGATACCATCTTGTTATATCATATCATGATTGTTTTGAGAAAGTGTTGTCATCCGATATTTATTATTATTACTCGCTAGTTGATTACGACATTGATATGAGTAAACGTGAGACCTAAATGTTATTGTGAATATGGTTAGTTCATAATCTTTGCTGAAAACTTGAATGTTGGCTTTACATATTTGCAACAACAAGATGAAACAGAGTTTGTAATAGATGTTCTTTATCACTTTCAGTTTGTCAACTGAATTGCTTGAGGACAAGCAATGGGTTAAGCTTGGGGGAGTTGATACGTCTCCAACGTATCTACTTTTTCAAACTCTTTTCCCCTTGTTTTGGACTCTAATTTGCATGATTTGGATGGAACTAACCCGGACTTACGTTGTTTTCAGCAGAATTGTCATGGTGTTATTTTTGTGCGGAAATAAAAGTTCTCGGAATGACCTGAAACTTCACGGAGACACTTTTTGGGATTAATAGAACATAATGGTGAAAGAATCAACTGAAGGGGGCCCATACCCTAGCCAGGAGGGTGGGGGACGCGCCCTACCCCCTGGGCACGGCCCCCTATCTCGTGGGCCCCCTGGACCTCCACTGACCTCAACTCCAACTCCATATATTCGCACTCGGGGAGAAAAAAATAAGAGAGAAGGATTCATCATGTTTTACGATACGGAGCCGCTGCCAAGCCATGTTCTTCCTTGGGAGGGCTGATCTGGTGTCCGTTTAGGGTTTCGGAGAGGGGAGTCCGTCGCCATCGCCATCATCAACCATCCTCCATCACCAATTTCATGATGCTCACCTTCGTGCGTGAGTAATTCTATCGTAGGCTTGCTGGACGGTGATGGGTTAGATGAGATTTACCATGTAATCGAGTTAGTTTTGTTAGGGTTTGATCCCTAGTATCCATTATGTTCTAAGATTGATGTTGCGATGACTTTGCCATGCTTAATGCTTGTCACTAGGGCCCGAGTACCATGATTTTAGATCTGAACCTATTATGTTTTCATGAATATATGAGTGTTCTTGATCCTATGTTGCAAGTTATAGTCACCTACTATGTGTTATGATCCGACAAACACGGACCGACAATGGTCGGGACACTTCCCGGTGATGACCGTAGTTTGAGGAGTTCATGTATTCACTAAGTGCTAATGCTTTGGTCCGGTTCTCTATTAAAAGGAGGTATTAATATCCCTTAGTTTCCATTAGGACCCCGCTACCATGGGAGGGTAGGACAAAAGATGTGATGCAAGTTCTTTTCCATAAGCACGTATGACTATATTCGGAATACATGCCTACATTATATTGATGAACTGGAGCTAGTTCTGTGTCACCCTATGTTATAACTATTGCCTGATGAATGCCATCCGACATAATTATCCATAATTGATCCTTTGCCTACGAGCTCATTTCATATTGATCGTTGCTAAGTTACTTCTCCGTTGCGACTGTTACAATTGCTACAAAACTGGTATTGTTACTTTTGCCACTATTACCGTTACTTCCATACTACTTTGCTACTAAATACTTTGATGCAGATATTAAGTCTTCCAGGTGTGGTTGAATTGACAACTTAGCTGCTAATACTTGAGAATATTCTTTGGCTCCCCTTGTGTCGAATAAATAAATTTGGGTTGAATACTCTACCCTCGAAAACTGTTTCGATCCCCTATACTTGTGGGTTATCAACGAGCAAGCCAACTGTCCTCGCCTGTGCAAAAGCGGCTCATGAGAGAAGGACTACCATGGCTTGTGGTTTGTCCTCGCCGAGCTGCCTTATGAGCCATTCATTCCTGACACTATGCTTGAAGGCGGCCAAGGCTTCGGCATCCGAACAATCAGCAATCTAGGTTTTCTTGGTAAGGAATTGGTTCCAGAATTGTCTGGCGGATTATCCGGGTTGTTGCTTAATCCGATTTAGGTCATCAGCGTCTGGAGGCCGGACATAGGTGCCATGGAAGTTTGCTCGAAAAGCGTCCTCAAGCTCTTCCCAACAACCTTTAGAGCCTGAGGGGAGGTTGTTCAACCAATGTTGAGATGGGCCTTTGAGGTTTAGCGGCAAATATTTAATGGCGTGGAGGTCATCTCCTCGTGCCATGTGAATGTGAAGGAAGAAATCCTCTATCCACATGGCTGGATCCATGGTTCCATCGTATGATTCAATGTTCATAGGCTTGAAGCCTTCCGGGAATTGATGTTGCACTACCCTCTCTCTGAAGCACAAGGAGTGTGCAGCTTCCCAGACTCGGGCTATGTCGCGTCAGAGGTCTTCGGGCCTCTGAATCTGCTGCTGCTCCCGGATTGTATAATTTCGGTTTACCTGATCGTAATATGCTTCCCGGAAAGTGGGCGAGTCTTCCCTGGGTCCATAAATGGACCTGGTGCGACCTCCCCTGGCGTCTAGGTCATGGCAGAGGTCGTACTCGTAAGTAGGCTGCAGTTGATCCTTGCCATCATGGCAAGGTGGGGCGGTTGGGTGTTCAGCCTTGTCAGCTTCTCTGTCCCGTCCTCTAGGGGGGCGGTCCGGCTGTTCGACGCGTGTGTATGTTGGTCGTGTTGGCTCTAGGGCCTCATCGTCGAACTGTGGTAGCAATTTTTGCTTACGATAGCTCTTGACTTACTGTTCGTAGCCATACCCTGTTTCGGTAGCTAGGACTCCGGTCCATAACTCATTGAGTGTGTCCTGTTCGACCTTGATTTTGTTCTTTTGTTTATTCAGGCTGCGGGCAGTGGCTAGAAGCCTCCGCTTGAACCTTTCATGCTCCAGCGGACCTTCAGGGACGATCAAATCATCCTCCCCAAGACTGGCTTCCTCTTCTGACAGTGGGAGGTAGTTGCTATCTTCGGAGTCGTCGGGTTTTCTGGTTGAATGGGTCCTCCTTCCCCGCAGGGTCATCTTGATGATGTTCGTTGGCCGCGGCTCCGGTGGCGTCATACGTATTATTCTCGGTGTCGTTCTCCGCCGAGTCTATGTTGCTCGCATGGCTTCAGTGTGGCTTTGACCGGTGGTGATGTTTTTGTCGTTTGGGCAGCTTGTCTCTAGGGTTGCCTCTGCCTTGATTGGGAGTGTCGTCGCCATCTTTGAGGGTGTCCATCATGTAGATATCCTAGGTGGACGTGGTCGTCCATCGGCTGGTGATGGGGGGAGCGACATTGGTGTCAGCCGTGGCTCCGCCATTGTTATCCATGTATTCGCAGTTTTACGAATTATAGTCTAGCATATCAGTTAGATCGTCAATGGTGGCTACCAAGTGGGTGGTGGGTGGGACACAAAATTCCCTATAGTATGCCTCGACGGGCTCACGATCTCCAGTGGGGGAGAGGTCCTCTTAGATAGTCATTTTCTGAATTTGGTCCAATGCCTTGTTTATCATAGCAAGGGTCGCTGAGCTTGAAGGCTCTGTGCTAGATTCCCTTGTAACAGGGGCAGTCAATGCCGCAGCCGGTCCTTGATTTCCACAGGATGAGCTAAGCTCGGTGTGTGGAACCGATTCCTCGAAGGGGCGTGGACAGTCATCAGAAATTAGGGACATATCTTGATCCCAGCATGTGGATTCCATGCCGGGGCTGGAGTTGCGTCGGGCTGGGGGTACTTCCTGGCCATTGGCCGCCACTTCGTCATGGGGGCTCAGAGCTGGGTGAGCATTGTAGAGGAACGGTTCGACCAAGATTGACTCTTGGCTTCTGCCTCCAGATCATGCCTCGAAGGTCAAGGGTAGTACCTCCGTAGGCACGATGGATCCATCCGAAGATGAAGTCTGGTCCTTGCTTGGAGTGGGGCCCTTCTGGCTTGAAGCCGTCCGGAGAGCGGGGGTTAATATGTAGATCAGATTGGAGGAGGTCTCCACGGTGGGCATGCCAAACACTGGTACGTGTCGGTGCTATACAAATGGTTTTTAACCCCTTTCCTCGACGGCACTTGGAATCATCGCCAAGTGAGTGTGGGTGATAGGGGGGTCCTTCCCAGACGACCCAGAAACCGTCGGGGATCGGGAGTCTTGATGCATATAATTGCCCCTCTATAACCGTTTCCGATGTCTCGTATATCCGAAACGCTTCATCCCTACTACTCGTTTGTGCTCACATTGCCATCGCAGTCCGAGTTTTGTGGTTTTACCTAAAACCAGGTAGATTCCAAGCATGCAAGTTTTCTAGGCATCCACCAAACTGGCTCTACGTTTACGATGCCTGGCACATCACAAACAGTTCGTGATTATAAACCGTGTACGATAGATAGACATTCACACACATTTAGTTCTCCCGCACCATGTGTGATAGTGTATGACATCACACACGCTTTGCAAACAGCAACTGTGTGCATTGTTACACACATTTCCACTCCGTGAACCGTGTCAGTTTATGTTGCATATCACACATGTTGTGCTTTATTAACCGTGTGTGTCATAATGACTTGCACACCGTAATTTCACCCTAATTTAATTGTTGCTATCTAAAATTGTACCTAATTTAAACTTGAAAGTAGGCTATAGCTCTATTCATATCCATCAGGTTCAAACAACCAATGCATTATTCAATTCACAGGTACATATGTTTATGAATTACATAAGCACCAAATAAAGAATGATGAACCAGGGTTCTATACTTGTACTATTACATATGGTAAAGAAAGAGGCGACAGACATTGTGGTTGTTGAACAAGGTGAAGCGGAATGGCCCTATTGTGCTCTCCTGGATGCAGAAGGCATGCAAGACTCTAGTCCAACCCCTTGTGATGGGCGGCCGCCAATCATGTAGTTTGAGAGGTAATCTTGAGTAACCTGCTTCAGGATCCACTGCAAAGGAAAAAAGATTCAGACATTGTCATCTAACACAACTCATTACGGGCGGTAAAAAGAAGGCTACATGGTTCTTACTTACCATCCTGCAGTTCACTGTTGTCTTGCATAAAGTGTAAACATATAGTTTGATTGACATCTTTTGACCCATTTTAATAACAATCTTTATCAGTTTCCTCACTTGATGTTGGTTCATGAATATCTCATTGCCCCATACGCAGAAAGGGTCGAAGTGTGGACCTTTGGCAATGACATGTGTACCTAAAAGCACCATGTTAATATTAGAAGCTAAACAAAAATTGCAAAATAATATAGTACAACACTCGCTCCATCCCATTATATAAGATTTTATACACATACACCTAGACATCATTAGAACATTAAGGTAACACGAACATTAAGGTAACACTCTTCCTTGTTGCTATGTAGCCTGGGATTGCATATTTAGTCATTCAGTACAGTGCATGTTACTATGTAGCCTCGGATATATTACATATGGCCCTAGTTAACGTACTGATAAATGTGTTACAGATATATTAAGTGAAATGTCTGATTCGTCGATTAATCCCTTATCATCCCCCAGGCTATATGGTACCAGCTACCGAGATTCTGAACAGTGAGTACAGATAAGCAATGTGATGAAACTAACATCGATGGAAAAAACAGCACTGTTCTGAATATTGTCCTGTATGAGTACATATAAAGGCATGTTAAGCACAACAGGCTAAAGATCAACCAAATATATCCATGGTAGACAACATAATCTACAAATTATAGCTTCAGTGTGCAGGCTTAAGCACGCTAGTTAAGCAAAACAAGAAGTGGAAAGGTGTGTTAACTGCATCAGGCATACCATTTATAAACAAGCAAATAGTCATTCAAACTAGTATTGTGTAGGTCTAAAGTACACTAGTTATTGTTAAAAAACAAGAAGGCATGTTAACTGCAATATCCTTAACAACAACCAAATATCGTAATTCCTAGTGGTATTGTTGAAACTGCTATTGATCAAATTGAATTGCACAAAAAATAGTTGCACATATAGAGCATCACATTGTGAAGAACTGAAATAAACAAGGCATAAGGCCATCTCTAGTCGATACTTTAAAAGATAAAGGACTAAAACAATTAGTGGATATATATACTCCAGCAGTTTTTGGCTATTTCTAGTCGATCCCCTAAACTTAATGTTGTAAACTTCAATTTGATCAAGTTCAAAGCAGGTTCAACAGAAAGTAGCATGCATTCCAACATAAACATAGATAGTTTTGCATAACCGAACATAAAACATAAATTTAAACTAAGCTAAACAACTTTTCATCGAAGTAGAGGTCGATCCAATCCTTCCTCATCAGGTACGGTGTGCCACAAGCCGGGTCCGAGCTGGTGCCGTCATTGGGGTTGTTGCGAAGGCACTCCTCCACTTGTCGACGTCGATCTCCTCGTCCTCGCCGCCCACCTGGACACCCTCCACACAACCGTCCTCCCTGCCTTCGACCTCATCATCGGAGGAGAGCGCGATAACCTCGCCGCCCTCCGCGCCGGCAAAGATCGCTCGCTCTGCCTCCACGAGCTATAGGTGCTGCAGGCGGAGCTCTTGCATGTAGGCCTCAGCGGCGTCCTCGGCCTCGAGGCGCTCCCATGCCTCGTGGTCCTCCCGCACCATAGCCGAGCTCGCCAACCTTGGCTCCGGTGGAATGAGGTGGACCGGACATGTGCTGAAGGGGAAATTGAGCCTAGCCGCCGTGCCGTGGTAGAGGACCTGCCAGTGGTCGTACTCCATGGCCGCAAGCTCGGTCGTGTGGAAACTACCGAGCCACCGACAGGTGTGGGTCTTCGGATCTGTAATCTTAGCAACCCACGCCCCCACCGCCGCTGCCGAAACCCGAGGTAGGACCTCGTTGGTTGCCAGGTTCGAGGGAGGACGGGGAAGTCCTCGAACTGGCGTTGGGGCGCGGCGGCGGGCAGATCGCGGGACCGGCAATAGTAGATCAATAAAGAGCCCGTGGAGGACGACGGTGACACCTCGGCGGCCACCTCGCCGACTTCAGGCGAAGAGGCCGCGATAAACCTCTCTTGGGCCATTAGCTCCTTGATCTCCCCGACAAACAGGCAGAGGTTGAGGATGGAGGCGGCAGTGATGGCGGCGACCTACCAATGGTTACGGGGCGGTGTGTGTCGGTGAGCACATGTTTTATGGAGTGTGTGGTGTGTGTGGAGGGGGCGGGGGGAGGGTTAAGGTGGTGTTTGACGAAATATCGCGGCAACTGAAAATTTTACTAGGCGGGAGTAACAAGCCGGGGGCTACTGAAAACTTGGAACAACGGCGAGCAGATATTTTTGAGATTGCGAGGGATGTAGAGCCGGGAGTATTTGGGGAGCGAGCTACTGTGCTTGACACGCTGGCTGTGAACTGTAGGTGGCGCACCTTCTCGCGTGAGCCATAGGCGTACTATACAACGACGGTGCGCCAGGATATTTTGTACTACATCTCACACGGTTGGTGATAATAAACTGTGTGGGATCTACTTGATTTTTCATTTTGATTTGCATTACATAATGGGGTCACAGCGACAATGGACAATATTTGAATTGCTAGACCTTTTATCTGCAGTGAACATGCAACTATATGTGTGTTGTAAAAAAATTGGAATTATTCAAGGTTCGTTTGGAAATTTTATACATTAATTTGGTTTTCTAGCAATTTCAGGTGCACAATTCAAAATTAAAGCACATGCTCCAGTCATTACAAACAGGTTGCAAAATCAAATGTTTGTCCTTGGTTGCAAGCTTAGGTCACATGCAAGAAATGAGAATGAATGTCAAACACCTTGACATTGTCTCTCAGCCCTAACATTGAGATACATGGTTTCAAAATTCTAGTAAATCGAAAACTCGGCTGAAATTCATGAAGACATGATATCAAGGAACGACATCGACATGCCGTGGTAAAAATATTTTCCCATTTGGGGCAAGTTTGGGTATAAGCTTCTCGCAAACCGGAGCTTCTCTCACAACAAGCCAGATGGTTTCGGTAGGGGACATGCAACCTTGGGGAACAAACGATATATGTTGCCTCTTCTTACTTTCTAAATTTTTTCAACATAGAACAATACGAGTGTTGTGTCATTTTTTGGGATTCGCTTGGACATTTTTATACATTAACTGAGTTTTCTATGCATTAATGTGCATAATTCAAATTTGAACTACATGCACATGCTCTGGTGCATATAAAGTGGTTCATAATTGGAATGTGTGTCCCTGGTTACATGCTGAAGTGACATGCAAGAAATGGGAATGAATGTCAAACATCTTGCCACCGTCGCTCGGCCACTAACATTGAGATACTTGGTTTTTAAATTCTAGTAAATCGAAGACGCGTCTGAAATTTATGAACCTTGACGCGCTAGCATCGAACGACATCAACATGCAGTGGTAAAAATATTGTCCAATTTGGGGTAGGTTGGGGTATATAAGATTCTCACAAACCAGAGCTTCTCACAACAAGCCTCATGGTTACGGTAGGGAACGTTTCACCTTTCTGGAGGAAATGATATCCGTTATCTCTTTTTGATTTCAATTCTTTTTCTAGTGACTACATAGAGCAACATGAGTGTTGTGTTAAATTTTGGAATTTATCGGGGTTCGTTTGGACATTTTTATGCATTAATTGACCTTTCAATGCATTTATGTGCATAATTCAAATTTGAATTACATGCACAAGTTCTAATGCATATAAATTGGTTGAAAATTCCAATCTATCTCCTTGGTTGCATGCTTAGGTCCCATGCAAGAAATGGGAATGAATGTCAAACACCCTGCCACCGTCAGTCAGCCACAAACATTGAGATACCTGATTTGTATATTCTATTAAATCCAAAACACGTCTGTAATTCATGAAACATGGCATGCTATCATGGAGTGGCATCAACATGTCGTCGTAAATTTTTTATCCCATTTGGGGTAGGTTTGGTATGAGCTTCTCACAAACCAGAGCTTCTCACAAGAAGCCTAATGGTTTCGGTAGGGAACATTTCACCTTTCTAGATGAAATGATAATCGTCGCCTCTTCCTGATTTCAATTTTTTCTCTAGTGTCAACATAGAACAACATGAGTGTTGTGTTAAGTTTTGGATTTTTTCAGGGTTCGTTAGCACATTTCTTATGCATTAATTGAGTTTTCAATGCATTTATATGCATAATTCAATTTTGAACTACATGCACATGCTCTAATGCATATAAATTGGTTGAAAATTCAAATATGTGTCCTTGGTTGCATGCTTAGGTCCCATGCAAGAAATGCGAATGAATGTCAAGCACCCTGCCACCGTCACTCGGCCGCAAATATTGAGATAACTGGTTTTTAAATTCTAGTAAATCCAAAACTCGTCTGAAATTCATGAAACCTGGCATGCTATCATGGAATGGCTCCCGACATGCCGTGGTAAATTTTTTGTCCCATTTGGGGCAGGTTTGGGTATCAGCTTAAACTAGCGCTTCTCACAACAAGCCTGATGGTATCAGTAGGGAACGTTTCACCTTTGTAGACGAAATGATAGTCGATGCCTCTTCTTGATTTCAATTTTTTCTCTAGTGTCAACATAGAACAACATGAGTGTTGTGTTAAATTTTGGAATTTTTCGGGGTTCGTTAGCACATTTCTTATGCATTAATTGAGTTTTCAATCCATTAATGTGCATAATTAAATATTTTGAACTACATGCACATGCTCTAATGCATATAAATTGGTTGAAAATTCAAATATGTGTCCTTGGTTGCATGCTTAGGTCCAATGCAAGAAATGGGAATGAATGTCAAGCACCCAGCCACCATCACTCGGCCGCAAACATTGGGACACCTAGTTTTTAAATTCTAGTAAATCCAAAACTCGTCTGAAATTCATGGAACCATGCATGCTATCATGGAATGGCACCCGACATGCCGAGGTAAAATTTTTGTCCCATTTGGGACAGGTTTGGGTATAAGCTTCTCACAAACCAGAGCTTCTCCCAACAAGCTTGATGGTTTCGGTAGGGAACGTGCCACCTTTGGGGACGAAACGATACCCGTTGCCCTTATTTCTTTCAAAAAATTCTAGTGTCAACATAGAACAACGGGAGTGTCGTGTTAAATTTTGGACATTTTCGGGTTCATTTGGACATTTTTATATATTAACTGGGTTTTCTAGGTATTTTATGTGTATAATTCAAATTTGAACTAGATGCACATGCTCCAGTGCATATAAATTGGTTGAAAATCAAATATGTGTCCTTGGGTGCATGCTTAGGTACCATGCAAGAAATGGGAATGAATTTCATTAAACTATTGACTGCCGGCAAAACGTTGAATAGTTTGTTTTTAAATTCTAGTAAATCCGAAACTGGTCTGAAATTCATGAAACTTGGCATGATTTCATGGAATGGCACCCAGCATGCTGTGGTAATTTTCGTGTCCATTTTGAGAGAAGGTGCACTCGAATAACAGTCAACAAAGGCATTTTGAAACAACTAGCTGCCACTCTAACATCGCAAACATTTTAGATAGAACACCCGTATGTACAGTGACAGCTTCCCCAGTAAGCGAAGGCAAAATGTACCGAACAAGATTTGTGCAACTCTTCATCGCAAACGTTTTAGATAGAACACCTGTATGCAAAGTGAGAGCTATGGTCTTCCGCAGTAAGCCAATGGAAAATTTGCTGCGCAGGATTTGTGCATCTCTTCAATGCAAACGGTTCAGATTGAATATGGTATGCAAAGCGAGACTTCGGCGCTAAGCCAAGAGAAAATTTGGCAAGCAAGATTTCTACCTCCGTTCAACGCAAACGTTTTTTTCGGATGACCCGTGTGAAACCACGTACAGACAATTTGGTAAGATTTGCATCTGTCATATTGGGTCAAACTGGAAAGATTGTCATTTGTTGATCTAGTAACATTGCCATTTGTCAACCCTTGTAACACCACGATTTGTCAAATTATGCAGCTAAAAATCACTAGCACTATCTAATTTTTGCAACTAAAATCCAGTAATTAAGCATAGATTTCATTCATAGATTAAGAAGTGGTGCTTAACCTATACAAACAGTTCAACTGCTATACTCGCCGTTAGGCGCTGCGGTGCGCTCTGCTCACGTCTGTCAGCGCGCTCGGGTGGTGGACAGCTTTTCCTTGCGTGTTCAACTGCTATATGCATATATATTGTTGCTCGTCATTGAGGCGACCGCGGAGCGCTCTACTCGCGTACCTCCGCACACGCTCTACCAGCGGTTGGGCCCGCACATGATCATGTTGGGGCCCCATATGCATGCGGTTGTGCCGCGGGCATTGCCACACGATGCAATTACCTGCGACACGATGGAGTTACGTGTTGCGAATTAGAACTGCCATCAAGTTGTGACGATCGATATTCCAGGCCGTCCGGCCTCCCCTTTTATTCCCGCGGCCATTATAACCTTAGTCTCTTCAACATTTCGATCACTCCCCACAACACAACAAGCACACCCACGACGACACATAGAGAGGGGATGTCTAGCGGCGCTCCAATGGAGTTCAACGAGCATAGAGTGGAGACCCACGCGAGGGAGGCGGTCTCTCGGTGGTGTACACCATCGATCCGGCCGTGGTGGACAACTACATCAACACCGTTGAGTAGTTGCTTGCTGGAGACAAGTACAAGGTGGTCGGCATCGACCTCCAGTACACCGCCGGTCGTCCTGGCATAGATCAGAAGGTTGTCATCGCCCAGTTGTGCGTGCGCCATCATCTCCTCGTCTACCACTATTGCATGGCCACTGAGCCCTGCGACCGTTTCAACAGGTTTGTCAACAGCACCGACTACAAGTTCGGTGGAAACCACCGACGATGTAAAAGCGCTCAGTGTTACGGGCTTGGCCTGCAAGAACCTTGTCGAAATCCGTGACCACTACAGGGTCTGGGGCAGCACGAAGAAGGACTCCATGGTCAAACTCGCCTCGACCATCATCGACCCCTACTACGAAAAGATGAAGTAGGATGCCTAGAGAACAAGTCCCATATCCTGGCACAAGGTATGGATGCGGCAACTGGATGAACCTCACCAGAGCATGTACACATGCTACGAGATGCACAGGCGGATCGTTGACATGAGGAAGTGACTCGTTACCCAAATCGATGAGGACGGATCGAGCCACAAGCAGAGCAAGCATCACGAGCAGTAGATGATGATCAGATGATCGTTTATGCTAGTTAATCATGCATGTAATATATAGTTTACTTTGGTGTGTTGAAACGGCATGTGTGTAGTAGCCACCTATGTAATTATGCATGGAATAATTTACTTTGGTGTGTGCAAATGCCATGGTTATAGTAGCGACCTATGTAAGTGGATATATATATGTTGTTGTTGCAATATGAAATCCCATCACAAAACACACACATCTTATTAGCAGCAATCGTCTATGTTATTATCGGTCTTCGCACACATTTCTGATTACAGACATGTTTGCTGCATATCACACACATCTTGTTATATTGAACCGTTTATGTTCTCTTGTCTCAACACAAACAGTTCATCCGCGTGAACCGCATGTCGTATATTGCACACACCTTGATCTGGCTGACCGTTTCATTTGTGTTGCCTAATCACAAACAGTTCATCCTAGTGAACCGTATGATGTTTATCGCACACACCTTCATCTGGCTGCCCATTTCTTTTGTTGCTCCTCATTGCAAACGGTTAATTGCAGTGAACCATATGACCTACATCACACACGAAACTAAAATCTGAACCGTGTTTGATGCATCCGTCATCGCAAATGTTTTGCGTCTTTTTTGACGATCTTTTACACCACCGTTTGCGATTAATGCATCGCACACAGTTTCATCAAAGGGTCTCTGATCATAGTGTCGCATTAGCAGCATCCTGCAAGAGTGAAAGCCCGTGAGGGTGTAGGAGGGGGTAGCGAATCCGGCCAAGACCAGGTCGCCCCCTGTGTCAGCAATGTATTCCAAGTTACTGAATCGAATCCGGTGTTCGAGAGCGAAGTTATCAATCTGATCTAGGTTACCAGTCGGATTGGCGTGCAACACAATGTTGCTAAATGTGAAGAGTTGGTCGGGGACGAAGAAGTCCCCGGATCCATTGCCTTCTCCTATGATTAGGCGAGCCATCGATCCTTTGGGCGATCCCACAGCGAAACTCTCAATGAAAGCACCAATGTCGGTGTCAAAACTGGCAGACCTTGGGGTAGGGGGCCCCGAGCTGTGGATCTAGGATCAATGGATAACAGGGGACGATGAACACAGTGTTTACCTAGGTTCGGGCCCTCTCGAAGAGGTAAAACCCTATGTCCTGCTTGATTATATTGAATATATGATAGACTTTACAGAGTAGATCTTCCTCGAGATCAGCATAAGCTAAACCCGAAGGCTATGAGGTGATGAGTATATCCCTCCCCCAATGAATGTAACCCTCGGTTTATATAGACACCGATAGGGCTAGGGTTACCGAAGATAGATTACAATAAGGAATAAAGGAGATCTTCGGCCTCCTTGACTTGGAGGGCACACCACGGCTTCATAGATCTCATGTCATAGTACGGCACCACCAGTCCGACCTATGTATAATGGGTTGTCACCCCTAGGGCCCCTTAGTCCATCACTCCCTCAGGGGGTTTGCATGTAATTTGTTTGGTTTGAAATGTACACTAGCATGGTTGGATGGCCTGCTCCCGATCATTGTCCGTGGACTCATCCCTACTGGTTGGCGCTCAACATTAGAGATGCCTCGAGTCGTGCATGCACGTGGACCCAGATGCTCGATGTCCCACATGTCGGCGAAAGGAAGCACATAGAAATATTTCCGACGAACGATGACCCACAAGTATAGGGAATCAATCGTATTCCTTTCGATAAGTAAGAGTGTCAGACCCAACTAGGAGCAGAAGGAAATGATAAGCGGTTTTCAACAAGGTATTCTCTGCAAGTACTAAAAGGAGCAGTAACAGGTAGTTATGTAGCAAGATAATTCATAACAAGTAACAATGGTCACAAAGGTGTAGCAAGGTGACCCAATCCTTTTTATGGAAAAGGACAAGCTAGAACATTCTCTTATAATAAGCAAAGCATTCTCGAGGAAACATGGGAATTGTCATCTAGTCACGTTCATCATGTTTAATTGATTCGTGTTTGCTTCATTGATAATTTGATATGTGGGTGGACCGGTGCTAGGGCGTTGTTCTTACTTAAACAAACATCCCTCTTATGATTACCACCTATCGTAAGCATCCGCAACTACGAAATAAGAATTAAGATAAATCTAACCATAGCATGAAATATATGGATCCAAACCATCCCCTTACGGAATAACGCATAAACTAGGGTTTAACCTTTTGTCACTCTTGAAACCCATCATCTACTTATTACTCCAAAATGACTTCCCTTAGGCCCAAGTATGGTGAAGTGTCATGTAGTCGATGTTCACATGACACCACTAAAGGAAGAACAACTTACAGATCATCAAAATATCGAATGAATACTAACTTCACATGATTACTTATAACAAGACTTCCACCATTTCCTCAAGAAAAAAGTAACCACTAACAAATCATATTCATGTTCAAGATCATAGGTGTATTTAATATGCTTGAGGATCTGAAAATTTAATCTTCCACCAAATAAACCAACTAGCATCAACTACGAGATGTAATCAACAATACTAGCAACCTACAGGTATCAATCTAAGGTTTTGGGACAAATATTGAATACAAGAGATGAACTAGGGTTTGAGATGAGATGGTGCTGGTGAAGATGTTGGTTAAGATTGGTCCTCCAACAATGAGAGGATTGTTGGTTATGTCGATGGCTTCGATTCCCCCCTCTCTGAGGGAAGTATACCCGACGGAATCGCTTTGCTAGAGAGCAAAAGTGCTCCCCCCATGTTCTGCCTCGAGACAGCGGTGCTTTTCCCAAAAGTCTTCTCTTATTTATTTTCTAGGTTAAAACCCATCATATAGCAGAAGATGGGCATCGAAGGCCGGTTGTGGGCCCCACAAGGCATCAGGGCACGCCGAGGGGGGTGGCTGCGCCCTGTTACTTGTGAGCAGCCGGTGGCCCCTCTCTGGTATTTCTTTGCTCCAATATTTTTTACATATTAAATAAAAAATCCCGGTAAAGTTTCATGTCATTTTGGAGCTCTGTAGAATAGCTATCTATTTTGTAGCTGTTTTAGGTCCAGAATTCGAGCTGCCGGTAATTTTCCTCTCCATGTAAATCTTGCAAATTAAGAGAGAAAAGGCATTAGAATTGCATCATAAAGTGAAATAGTGACCAAAAACAATATTAATAATAGTAGGAAAACATGACGCAAAATGGACGTATCAACTCTGAAAGCATAAGTGCTCCCTGGGTGATTTTGGTAATTAATGTCAACATATCTCTTGTTGGACTAACACTTTTACCTAGTATGTTTCAGACAAGTTCAACAATGGAGTGGCATGGACTAAAGGATGTGGAACCCCTTCAAGATGCTAAGGACAAAGGATTGGCTCAAGCTTCAAGCACAAGACTCCACATTTTATATTTTAGTGATCCAAGATCACATTGAGTCTATAGGAAAAGCCAATACTATCAACAAGGGACGAGGTGTTGCTTAATGGCGCCACCGAGTTCAGATGTCTTAGCCACTGCCACAAACCCTAGGCAAATCGGTCTCACTGATAAGGATCTCGGTCTCACCGAGATGGGATTGTAATCCCTCTGTGTATGTCCATTACCAAAATCGGTCTCACAGAGTTTGAGTAATCGGTACTACCGAGATTACAATGCAAACTCCCTGGTTAGCTTATTACAAAAATCGGTCCCACCGAGTTTGTGTAATCGGTCTCACCGAGTTTGCCTGACCAACTCTCTAGTTAGCTTATTACCAAAATCGGTCCCACCGAGTTTGTGTAATCGGTCTCACCGAGATTACATTATGCCCTAACCCTAACCATATCGGTCCTACCGAGTTGCATGTCGGTCCCACCGAAAATCCTAACGGTCACTAGATTTGCTGAATCGGTCCGACCGAGTTTCTCAATTCGGTCCCACCGAGATTGGAAAGTTGTGTGTAACGGTTAGATTTTGTGTGGAGGCTATATATACCCTTACACCTCCTCTTCATTCGTGGAGAGAGCCATCAGAACGAACCTACACTTCCAACTTGCATTTTCTGAGGGAGAGCCACCTACACTTGTGTTGAGGCCAAGATATTCCATTCCTACCATATGAATCTTGATATCTAGCCTTCCCCAGGTTGCTTTCCACTTAAATCTTTTTTCCACCAAATCCAAATCCTGTGAGAGAGAGTTGAGTGTTGGGGAGACTATCATTTGAAGCACAAGAGCAAGGAGTTCACCATCAACACACCATTTGTTACTTCTTGGAGAGTGGTTTCTCCTAGATTGGCTAGGTGTCACTTGGGCCTCCGACAAGATTGTGGAGTTGAACCAAGGAGTTTGTAAGGGCAAGAAGATCGCCTACTTTGTGAAGATCTACCGCTAGTGAGGCAAGTCCTTCATGGGCGACGGCCATGGTGGGATAGAAAAGGTTGCTTCTTCATGGACCCTTCATGGGTGGAGCCCTCCATGGACTCGCGCAACCGTTACCCTTCGTGGGTTGAAGTCTCCATCAACGTGGATGTACGATAGCACCACCTATCGGAACCACGACAAAAACATCTGTGTCTCCAATTGCGTTTTAATTCTCCAAACCCTTCCCTTTACATTCTTGCAAGTTGCATGCTTTACTTTCCGCTGCTCATATACTCTTTGCATGCTTGGTTGTTATGTATGGTGAGTGTTAAACTTGTGCCAAAACTCCACTTAAACTTAAAGAAGTTAAAAACTGCAACTTTTGGTACTTAGTGTCTAATCACCCCCCCTCTAGACACCTCTTCTCAATCCTTTCAATTGGTATCAGATCTTTGGTCTCCATTGCTTTGGTTTAAACACCATTGGAGGAAGATGGATGAGTCTACTATTGGGAGTCTTAGACATAGAGTGCCTATACTTGATGGAGAGTACTTTCATGAGTGGAAAAATGAGATTCTTTTGATTTTCAATGAATATCATTTGAACAAGTATATTGCTAGCCCTTGTGCACCTCATGTTGATCCTATGCATCCTACCCTTGATGAGTCAATTCACATGATTCGCAATCTTAGAACTGTTGAACTTATCACTAGAGACTTGCCTAGAAACTTGATTGGATGTTTGCCTACTCTTAAGTGTGTGGAAATTTCTTGAAGAACGTTTTCCAAATTATTCCTTGAAAAATCTAGATGAAATTCTCCATAAGTCTATTGCCTTGAGTAAGATGAATTGCAATGATCCTATGTTTGGTGATTGTCTATTTGAGCTTACAAATCTTATGCGTGCCAAAGGAGATGTTGGAATTATTAGTGATATTGTTTCCAAAGTTATTAAAATTCATAAGGAAGATCATTGTCAAACTCATTCTAATGAATCACCCTCTCTAGGATTTGATCCACCACATGACGATGTTGAACATGGATACTATGACGAGGATGATGATAGTGACTTTGATCTTGATGATGCAATGAGACACTTTGGTCTTATGGAAAATCTTCGGGGATATATGGCAGGAGGAAAGGAATGGGTTCTTGATAGTGGATGTACCGATCACATGACCGGAGATAAAAATATGTTTCGTGAGCTTGCTGAAAACGATGGTCCTCGAAAGTATGTCACTTTTGGTGATAACTCAAAGGGTAAGGTGGTTGGCCTCGGTAAGTTCGCCATATCACATGATAGCTCCATACAAAATGTCATGCTCGTTGAATCTCTTGGCTACAACTTACTTTCAGTATCTAGACTTGCTGATTTCGGTTTCAATGTCCTATTTACTGAAGTAGATTGCCAAGTGTTTCGTAGAGGTGATCTATACATTGTTGATTTCACTAAAAAGGCTCAACCTAGAACTTGCTTTATTGCTAAATCTTCTAAAGGTTGGTTGTGGCATAGACGATTAGGTCATGTTGGTATGCGAAACCTTGACAAGCTTATTAAAGGAAATCATATCCTTGGCATTAAAGATGTCATATTTGATAAGGATAGACTTTGCAGCGCTTGTCCAGCAGGTAAACAGGTTGGAGGGAGGCATCCCGTGAAGAACATCATGACCACAAGGAGGCCACTTGAGCTACTTCACATGGATCTTTTTGGTCCCAACGCTTACAAATGTCTCAGTGGAAATTCTTTTGGTCTAGTTATAGTTTATGATTTTTCAAGATTTACGTGGGTGTTCCTTCTAGATGATAAATCGCAGGTCCAAAAGATCTTTTAAAACTTCGCTAGGAAGGCCCAAAATCAATTTGATGTGAAGATCAAGAAGGTTCGCAGCGACAACGGAACAGAGTTCAAGAATGCAAATGTGGATACCTTTCTTGACGAAGAAGGTATTTCACATGAGTTCTCGGCTACGTACACACCTCAACAAAATGGAGTTGTTGAGAGGAAGAACCGGATGCTCATCGAAATGTCCAGAACGATGCTTGATGAGTACAAGACGCTGAAGCACTTTTGGGCGGAAGCGGTTGAGATAGCTTGTCATGCAACAAATCGCTTGTATCTTCACAAGCTACTCGGCAAGACGGCATACGAGCTCCTCACCGGTAACAAACCCCATGTAGAATACTTTCGAGTATTCGACTCAAAGTGCTACATTCTTGATAAGCATCGTTGTTCTAAATTTGCTCCTAAGTCTCATGAAGGTTTCCTACTTGGTTATGGCTCAAACTCTCACACATACCATGTCTACAACAATTTCACCCGAAAGGTTGAAGAAACGGTAGATGTGAAGTTTGATGAATCTAACGGCTCACAAGTAGAGAAATTGCCAATTGATGTAGGAGACAAAGACCCCTCGGAAGCAATTCAAGACTTGTCTATTGGCAAGATTCGTCCAACGGAGGTGAAGGAGAGTACCTCGTCTGTCCAAGTGGAAGCTTCTACCTCACTACAAGGTGAACCAAGAGTTGATACGGAAGCATCCACAAGTGGGACACACCAAGATGAAGAAAACGAGGAAGTGCACCAAGATGAACGCCAACAACCTCCTTCTCCACCACGACAACAGAACGACAACGTCAACAATCAGGAAGGCCAAGAAGAAGAACAAGATGAAGAATATGGTCAACCAAGACCCAAGCAAAAGCTTTCACGAGTTCGAGCAAGAATTGCTAAATACCATCCCGTCGAGCAAATCTACAATGATATCCAAACCGGGAGAATCACTCGCTCTAAAACTCGTTTAGCTAACTTTCGTGAACACTATTCATTCATCGCTAGCATTGAACCTATGAAGGTTGAAGAAGCATTGGAAAATCCGGATTGGATAAACGCTATGCATGAAGAGCTACACAACTTTGAGAGAAATAAAGTGTGGACATTGGTTGAGAAGCCCGACAACAACCACAATATCATCGTTACCAAATGGGTGTTTCCCAACAAGCAAGATGAAGATGGACAAGAAGTTCGCAACAAAGCACGTATCGTCGCCCAAGGCTACACACAAGTCGAAGGTATGGACTATGGTGAGACTTATGCTCTCGTTGCTAGACTTGAGTCCATTCGCAACTTACTTGCCTATGCTAATCACCATGATATCACCTTGTACCAAATGGACATTAAAAGTGCTTTTCTAAATGGTGAAATAGAGGAGGAAGTTTATGTTAAGCAACCTCCCGGCTTTGTTAATCCTAAGAAACCTGATCATGTTTACAAACTTCACAAAGCTCTTTATGGTCTTAAACAAGCTCCTAGAGCGTGGTATAAATGCTTGACCAAGTTCCTTATTGAAAAAGGCTTTGAAATTGGAAAATTAGATTCTACTCTTTTTACTAAGAGGGTCAATGGAGAACTATTTGTATTCCAAATCTATGTTGATGATATTATATTTGGTTCTACTAACCCTCATTTTAGTGAAAAGTTTGGAAAGCTAATGTCGGAGAAGTTTGAGATGTCTATGATGAGTGAACTCAAATTCTTTCTTGGTTTGCAAATCAAGCAAACTAAGGAAGGTACCTTTGTCTCTCAAACGAACTACACCAAAGACTTATTCAAGAAGTTCAATATGCAAGAATGCAAAGGTTAAGAGGTGAATTGAACATCATTGATGCCTCAAACTTGGAGTAGGAACTCCATTTGATACATGCAAGGCATGAGCCTATGACTAGTCCTTGACATTTCTCTTATGATGACTATGTTATGTCTTGGATATATTTGCACCTTGCATGTTATCTAACCCTTGTAGGCACTTGGATGAATCTAAGTCTATGAGATTGCAACTCACTCACATCTTGAGAAATCTCTACATCACCAAGTCTCTACACAATGGTGGTTGAAGACAAGGAAGCACGAAACCATTCAAACATATCCTTTGACAAATCTATTTTTGAAATTCATGATTGTCATTTTGGATACACAAGTGCTCTTCCTTGCAAAAACTAATCCATGTAGGTAGATGAACTCAAATTCCAAGTGGTGCTCCCAACTCTTGATGAGCTACATCAACTTTGAGCAACCCACATAAGTTCAACTACATGATCACGATCAACACCACCAACCAAGGTATGTTATTCCATCTTAGAGAAGCTTTACTCCAAGTCATGAGTCAAAGCAACTCGAAAAGATGTGAATACATCAAGATGCTTAAACAAAAAATGGTAACCCCATTTTAAGCTTAAACGATGAGTATGACCTATGATCAAGTGATCTCACTTGACTCCTAAGTCAATATACTCTAACATAGGTGACTTTATCGCCGACCAATTCTAGATGAAGTTCTCTTGTGTTCTTTTCTGTGCTCTTTCATTTATCTCTTGCATATCTGTTTCCCCTTTCAAAACAAAACTTCATCTAGATTTTTTTCTTTCCTATTTGTTCTGCATTCCCTGCATCCAATTCATTGCAAATCCTTCAGATAAGATAATTCCTTGCAAATCCTTGTGAGATCTTACTTGTCTAGTGAGCTGAGGTGACAAGTGTTTTCTCTGTGATGAACTCGGTCACACCGGTCTCTTGTTTTCGGTCCGACCGAATTCTTTCGGTGCAACCGAAGCATACCACTCGGTGCCACCGATTTCACTACAGGAAAGACATTTTGCCATTTATTCCTGCATTACTTTTGATCCAGCTCCACTAAATGAATCTTGTCCTCTACAAGCATCACATTTACCTTAGTGCTTTGTGCTGTGACTCAGGGACCAAACCCATTCACAACAAAATTCCAGAAGACCCTTCTTGGAAATTGATGTCAAAGGGGGAGAGAGAGAGCACATCAAAGCTTAATCATATCTCTAGGGGGAGAGAATACTCAAGGAAAGAGTAATCATCAATGACCCCAGATGCTTGGTGTTCAAGAGGAGAGAAGTCACATGTCTTTAAGAGGGGAAAGACATGTTATGTGCTTATTTGCATTAGCTCTGTTCATTTGCTTCTTTGAGCTCTGATTTTTCTCTGATTTTCTGTTCCCTATCTTCTCCCAGTATCCCATGCTAGATTCAGGGGGAGCAACACATCTAAGGGAAGAAAGTCCTTGAATTCGTTGCACATCTTTACCTTTGGGGACATGTCCATATCAAATGTGGTACTCAGTACTCACTCTCTACATGTCATCCCAGTCTTGGTGCCTTGTGGTTTCCTTCTGTTTGCTTTGGCTAGTAGGTGCATCTGTGTTATCTAACCTTATTTTCACAGGTTCATTTCATCCTAAGCCAACTCAAGACCACAAGGTAAGTATATGCATCACAATCATGTGTATGAGGAATTCTTGCTGATGTACATACTGTTTGCAAGAAGGACTCATGAGCATGAAGGTACATTTCCCATATTCACATCTTTTGCTCTGATGCATATGGCCAAGATACATGTAACACATTGCCTACTCTGTCATGGTTGTGCTCTCACATGCTTCTATATTCCATATTCACATGATTGCATACATGTAGGGGGAGCCTATGCATGTTACATGTCTTTCTAAAGCTTTACTTTCTATTCTCTATATCTTTATCTAAAAGCTTTTGATGTATGTTGTCATCAATTACCAAAAAGGGGGAGCTTGAAAGCACAAGTGCTCCCTGGGTGATTTTGGTAATTAATGTCAACATATCTCTTGTTGGACTAACACTTTTACCTAGTATGTTTCAGACAAGTTCAACAATGGAGTGGCATGGACTAAAGGATGTGGAACCCCTTCAAGATGCTAAGGACAAAGGATTTTCTCAAGCTTCAAGCACAAGACTGCACATTTTATATTTTAGTGATCCAAGATCACATTGAGTCTATAGGAAAAGCCAATACTATTAAGAAGGGATGAGGTGTTGCTTAATGGCTTGCTTGCTCAAAATGCTTAGTGATATGCTCCAAAACCCTCAACTACTTTCTCACATCCACATATGTCCTAAACCAAAAAGTCTAACTCGGCCCTACCGATTCTTTCTATTCAGCGCCACCGAGTTCAGATGTCTTAGCCACAGCCACAAACCCTAGGCAAATCGGTCTCACCGATAAGGATCTCGGTTTCACCGAGATGGGATTGTAATCCCTCTGTGTATGTCCATTACAAAAATCGGTCTCACCGAGTTTGAGTAATCGTTACTACCGAGATTACAATGCAAACTCTCTGGTTAGCTTATTACCAAAATCGGTCCCACCGAGTTTGTGTAATCGGTCTCACTGAGTTTGCCTGACTAACTCTCTGGTTTGGTTATTACCAAAATCGGTCCCACTGAGTTTGTGTAATCCGTCTCACCGAGATTATGTTATGCCCTAACCCTAACCATATCGGTCCTACCGAATTGCATGTCGGTCCCACCGAAAATCCTAACAGTCACTAGATTTGCTGAATCGGTCCCACCAAGTTTCTCAATTCGGTCCCACCGAGATTGGCAAGTTGTGTGTAACGGTTAGATTTTGTGTGGAGGCTATACATACCCCTCCACCTCCTCTTCATTCGTGGAGAGAGCCACCAGGATGAACCTACACTTCCAACTTGCATTTTCTGAGGGAGAACCACCTACACTTGTGTTGAGGCCAAGATATTCCATTCCTACCATATGAATCTTGATCTCTAGCCTTTCCCAAGTTGCTTTCCACTCAAATCTTCTTTCCACCAAATCCAAATCCTGTGACAGAGAGTTGAGTGTTGGGGAGACTATCATTTGAAGCACAAGAGCAAGGAGTTCATCATCAACACACCATTTGTTACTTCTTGGAGAGCGGTGTCTCCTAGATTGGCTAGGTTTCACTTGGGAGCCTCCGACAAGATTGTGGAGTTGAACCAAGGGGTTTGTAAGGGCAAGGAGATCGCCTACTTTGTGAAGATCTAACGCTAGTGAGGCAAGTCCTTCGGGGGCGACGGCCATGGTTGGATAGATAAGGTTGCTTCTTCGTGGACCCTACGTGGGTGGAGCCCTCCGTGGACTCGCGCAACCATTACACTTCGTGGGTTGAAGTCTCCATTAACGTGGATGTACGATAGCACCACCTATCGGAACCACGACAAAAACATCTGTGTCTCCAATTGCGTTTGAGTTCTCCAAACCTTCCCTTTACATTCTTGCAAGTTGCATGTTTTACTTTCCGCTGCTCATATACTCTTTGCATGGTTGCTTGTTATGTATTGTGAGTGTTAAACTTGTGCCAAAACTCCACTCAATCTTAAGGAATTTAAAAACTTCAACTTTTGGTACTTAGTGTCTAATCACCCCCCCTCTAGACACCTCTTCTCGATCCTTTCAAACTCCCCCAAGCTTAGGGCTCGCTTGTCCTCAAGTGAAAACAGAACTCAGTAATCATGACCACATATTTAGAGAGAGAGAGGTATCGATAAAAAAAATACAGACATGGTGGCATCATGATCATTAACATAGCAACAAATATTTATCATATAGCTTCTCATAATCAAGTAACAATTCATTCACACCTTTGAAGTACGAAGTATAAACTTCCCTGAAAACAAACAAACTATGTTCTTAGTCATTGAAACAATCAAAATTCATCCTATTTCTAGGAAGAGTCTATGTAAGAGCTTTTGTTTTAGCAAGTCCACATACTCAACTATCATATAGTCTTGTAAGATTGCTAACACTCCATGCTTATTTTTTCGGAACAAATGTTTTGGCTAGACACATAGGAAGATGGGGGTTCATTGTTCTCACCTCCCAACGTATATACCTCAAGGTTAATGTCAACAATAATAAGTCATGATTACCTACATCCAACTGGATATATATGCCTGGATCTTTCCCCACCACAAGATGCTTGCCACTTCAAGGATAAATAAGAAAGGAATACTGATAATCACTATTGACTATTGCATGAAAGTAAATACATAAAAGTAAAAGATAGGCCCTTTGTAGAGGAAATATGAGGTTGTCATGCGCTTTTTATTTTTGGATGTGCAAGCTCTTCATGAAAAGGAACATCACTTTATATTGCCCCTTACAACCTTTGTTATGCAGTACATCGCTTTTATTTCTTTGCCACAAGATTGTACAAAGTATTTTCCCTTACAATAAAAGATCATATATATTTAGGAGTAATTATTATTGATTTTTCACCGATGAAAACTTACTTGAAGGATCTGATTCAATCCATAGGTCGATTGTGACGCCGGGATAATTAAGCTACAGTAATTCCCTGTTAATGGTGCCATGTCACCACATTTACTGTTGCTAAATCCCACGTTGTTTCAAACCGGTTCAAATTTCAAATTTAAATTGAAGTCAAAGTTTAAAGTTGTCAAGCATGCAAACTAAAATGCTCAAGTTGTTACAAATAATCATTTGGTAATGTTGATGGAGAAACCAAAATTTTATGGGAGGGTTAGATGCTCTGAAATAAATAAAAACAAAAAAACCTTCCCAGTGGGCCTCGTCGCCCATCTGGCCTTTCAACCGGCCGACCAGGCCGGCCCATACGGCCCCCTCCATCTTGCATACCCCACCATGCCCCACTAACACTAACCCACCACCCGCATAACCCCCCACTCCCTCTCGATCTCTTTCTCCCTCCCCCGATCTGATCTGGATCGGGATCGTGCGAACCACCCCGCGACCCGGCGCCGGTGCCTGTCCCCGGCACCGCCCCGACAACCGTCGCCTCCCTGACCCCGCGCCGGCGCACCGCCTCGACACCGTTGCTCCGGGCCTCGCCGCCTCATCCGCGATTGCACCGTTGCTGGAATGCCTCGTCCACGTCGCCGTCGACCGCCTCGTCCTCCCCCTCGCCGGACCTCCCTGAGCCCTCTGCCTAGACCCCACGCTCTCGTGGTGAGCTCCTGCGACAAACGCACCGTCCCATGTCCCCCTTCCGACCCCCTGTTGCCGTGCCCGGCCGCGCCCGCCGCCCTTCTACGTCGTCCGTCGCAGTCCACACTGCCCTGCGACGCCCGCTTCGCCGCGTTGTTGCCCCGCTGCACGCTCCCTCCTCCCAATAGCCGGCGCCTTCGGAAGTTCCCCCATCGACTGGCCCCCCGCGCGCGCTTGCTCACACTGGCCCCTATCGCTGACCACGCCATAGCGTCGGATGGCTCCGCCCTGTTGCCCCGCTGCCATTCTTGCCGTCCGTCGTGGCCGCACCCCTGGCCTCGTTCCGACCGCCAGGCCCACCTACTGCTCTGCCTAGCGTCGCGCCCATCCGCCATTTGGCCGTGCCGGCGACTGTCCTCATCGGCCCCGCCTGCGGCCCCTGCCCACTGGCCTGCATCGGCCGCTCCTGCTGTAGCCACAACCACGCCCCTGGGTGTGCGCTCATGTGGATAGCCCTCGCACCCCAGGGGGCTCCGCGCGAACCTGCGCGCCCGTTAAGGCCCCAAGGGCCTATGACAATGGGGGCCCACGCCCCTTAAAAAGGATTAAAAATTAATTAGTGAACATAATTAATTAATTATTTAACTTAATTAACTCAGTTTAATTACCCTAATCACATGATTAGTTAATTAAAGTCTGTTTAATAAAACTGTGTCTATGACAGTGGGTCCCTCAAGTCAGTTTTGACCAGTCAACATCATGTTGGCCGTTGACATCATGCTGATGCAGTATTTTCTTTTTATTTAATAACAATTTAGAATATTGTTTAAAACTTTGAAAAATCAATATAAAATAAGCTATAGCTTGAATGAAAAAGTTCTTTACATGAAAGTTGCTCAGAACGACGACACGAACCCGAACAAGCGGTCCGTTCGCCCGCCACATGTCCCTATCTTAGCAAACGTTGAACCTTTCCCCTCCGGTTCATCTGTGTGACAAACGTCCGGAACCAGGAAAACTTTCCCGGATGTTTTCCCCCTTCGCCAGTATCACCTAGCACTGCGTTAGAACACGTCTAGCACCGCTTATTGTTTTGTTATGCATATATTTGCGTGTATTTACTGTTTCTTCCCCCTATTCTCTCCGGTAGATCCCGAGACCGCTGCTGATGCCCCTGTGATCGACTACGTCACCGACGACCCTTCTTCCCTTTCAGCGGAGCTTCCAGGCAAGCCCCCCCATTGATCATCCCGGTATCGCCCATTCTATTCTCTCATACTTGCATCAGATTTTGCTATTGTAATTGATTGCTCCTATTCTGATGCATAGCCTGCTTTTGTACCTGCTTATTGTTACCTACCTTCTTATTCTAAACCACTTAGTATAGGTTGGCTAGTACTCCATCAGTGACCCTGACTTGTCCTTGTTGCCCCTACTTCATCATCGATGCCTCGATCAATGTGATCAACAACTAGAGCTCGACACCTCACATCACATCACACCCTTTTTGTTGCTCGACGCCGCAGAGTTACCATCGAGTGCCGAGGGTGGTACCTCATACATCACTCCTGATGAGATATCTGTGGTGTAGCTATTCAGTCGTGGTCATCGAGGGTAATTCCTCCTTAACCACTCTCGATACGACTCTGTCGTGCAACCCCTCAAGTGTGAACCTCAAGGGTGGTTCCTCTTACGTTCACCTTGATGATTACATCAAGTGGAATTCACCAAGGGTGATTCCTCGGGTTTTCCCCTTGATGTTTGGACACACTGTTACCTTGACTATACTTGAGACCATTGTTGAAGTCGGGTCGGCCCTGAGGGTTACCCGCGAGTTGATGTGAAAATTGGGCGAGCCCGGAGAGCACCCGCGAGTTTTCCACGTGGCACGGCCGGGCAGTCTGGGCCCTTGCCGTAAGTCCACGAGACAGGGCGACGGGGTCACATTATTGTGAGTCTCTGCTCGTTTCCGTGAGCCCTCGGTGCACTAACAGGTTTGGGTATTTGTTCTGATTTGGCCTCTGGCCTTTACGTACTAACCACCACGCGAGAATAGTTATTGCCCTTAACATCACAGGATTAGCCGAAGCTTTGTCAGACATCCAGTTTAGCAGTGCGGCACGGTCGGATCGTGCTGGCCATCCGAGGAGGTGTTGGTATTCACACTGCGCGCAATGACCCGGAGTGCTGTGGGCGACGGGTCCAAGACCCCGGAGTGCTTAGGATGTAGACTAGCGGGGACCTCTCTTCTGAGCCTAGGTAGGGCTGCGACGTGTTGATCTTCTGAGGCCGGGCATTGACCCCAGAAAGGTGTGTCCAGCCAGAGTGATCGAGCGTGTTGGGTAACGTGGTGCACCCCTGCAGGGAAGTTATATATTCAAATACCGTGTCCATGGAAATGGACGTTCAGACTTGTATCCTGATCTTATATAATTAGAAAAGGTTACTTGAGATATGTGATGGATATGTGGCTCCGAGATTGCTTTCCCGGAGGGAGTCGGCGAAGGATCTCTGGGCATTGATGTTGCAACATGCTTGTTTAATATTAAAATGCTATTATTTACTCTTCTACATGCTGCAAGATGCTTGGAGCTGCTTGAAGATGCTAGTCTTTGATAGGCCAGGCCTTCCCCCTCTATTCTGGCATTCTGCAGTTTAGTCCACAGATACAACCCTTCCATTTGATACCAGTGCATACTTAGTATAGATCTGATGCTTGCGAGTACTTTGGATGAGTACTCACGGTTGCTTTGCTACCCCTTTTCCCCCTTCGTTCTTCTTTCCGGTTGATGCAACAAGATGGTGGATCCCTGGAGCCAGATGCCAGCGCCGATGGATGCTACTACATGGAGGCTGCCGAAGACCAGGAGTAGTTAGGAGGTCCCATGCAAGAGGCCTTGCCTCTTCGATCGTGTTGCTTCTGTGCTAGCCTTCTTAAGGCATCCTTATTTAACTTATGTTTGTACTCAGATATTGTTGCTTCCGCTGACTCTTGTGTATCAAGCTTATGTATTCGAGCCCTCGAGGCCCCTGGCTTGTAATATAAAGCTAGTATTTTTTGTGTCCAAAGTTGTGTTGTGATATCTTCCCGTGAGTCCCTGATCTTGATCGTACACATTTGCGTGTATGATTAGTGTACGGCTGAATCGGGGGCGTCACATCGATATAGTGGACTGTCATGACAAGAAACTAGGTTTAAGGGGTTATGGATGTACAAGTAGTATCTCTACTTAGTACGACGTTTTGTCTAGCAAAGGATTCTAAGCAAGCACCACATGTTAGATGATCCATGACAATGTAACTTCTATGTGAATATATGCAAACATAACTCATTACATTGTCTTCCCTATCCAACAGCAACTATTTGACCACATAGAAAATATTTGATGGTGGCTCACAATCATAAAAAGATGTCCAAGATAGTATATTTATATGTGAATCCTCTCTTCCTTTAATAATCTTGCATGAATTGCATCCATGACCAATACTGTGTGAAAGTGCGTTATATCGAATGGACGGGGGGTGAATAGGCGACTTTTACAAATTCGTCACTGAGGAAATTCAAAGTGAGGAATTTCCTAAGAAACGAAACACTAGTAATGGAATAAATACTCAGGTACAAGAATGACATAGCAGTAGCATAGTTATCATGATGAAATGAAGCATACACAGAGAACAGGTAGCGTGAAAACAGGATAAGCAGGCTGACACAGTGACTAAAGAAAAAGGATTGAGGAAATTGAGAAAGTCTTCAGTCAAAGTCGTCAAACAGTAACAATCAGGTTCATCAACACATGAATGAAGAAATGAAGGGGTTGAGGAGATAGAACCAGCAGCTTGATGAAGACGATGATTTAGTAGACCAGTTCCAACTGCTATGAAAGTTGTACATCTGGTTGGAGAGGCTAGGTATCTACACCTAATGACACACACTCCTCGCCGTATTCTCATTGAGCTAAAGTCACATAGACTTCGCCCAATCACTCGTGGTAAGTCTTCAGGTGACTTCCAAACCTTCACAGACTCGGTCACTCGGCGATCAACAATTCCACTTGGACGCTCTAGATCATGATGCTAACCGTCTGGAGGATGCACAGTCCTGAAAGGTAACAAGCGTCTGTTACACAAAGGAACAATCTCTTCAGTGATGCTTAATCACTTTGGGTTGTAGGTGCTTGGGTTTCGGTTTTCCTCACTGATGAGTTTCGCTCTAAGTCCTAGGAGGATGAGATGGTCTCAATGACAAGTGTCAGTTTCTGTCGGAGCAGCCAACCAGCTATTGGTTGTAGGGGGCGGCTATTTACAGCCTAGGGAGCAGCCTGACATGATAAGACATAAATGCCCTTCAGTGATATGACCATTAGGTGGGTAGGATATTTTAGACAGCTGGCACGTAGCACAGCAATGGGCAGAATTTTGGGTTCTCAAATTCCTCAGGGCTATCATGTTACTCACTTCATAGGAAATCCACATTATCGAATTCCTAACTCCTCAGTCTGAACAAATTCCTCAGAGAATAGAAGATCTTCGTCTCAGTCACTGAAGAAATTTACTGAACTGTATGAGATTTCCAATTGCTTCACTCGAAAGGATTGGGTAGGTGTAGGCTTTGAGATGAGCATCACTTGGAAAATGTTTCCTTAGTTTTACCTCGACCCTCTTTAACATTACGATGTTTCCTATGACTCAAGAAAGAGAAAATGAAACTACAAAAACAAAAGTCTTCACGCTTCATAATCCTCACATCAATATCAAAGTCTTCAAGGTCACACCAATTTCCTCAGTTGCAAAATCTTCAAGAAAACCAAAGTCTTCAACTGAAGACATTCATTTTTAGGGGTCAACTTTCATCATAAATATCAAACTCCTCATATACTTATAGAACATGTGTACGCTTACAAACACAATAGTCCCTTAAACTACAAGTCTTCAATGCACCAAAATCACTAGGGGCACTAGATGCACGTACAACCTCCCCCTTTTTGGTGATTGATGACAAATAGGTTAAGTTTTCAACGGAGATAAACATATGAAATGCAAATACAGATATTGAGGAATTTGATTGCAAGATATAGAAGAACTCCCCCTGAAGATGTGCATATTTGCGGAATTTGCTTTGGATGGCAAATGCACATTGTAGATTAAAATCATGGATATCTCCCCCTATATCTTGTAATTCATACACGCATTTGACATATAATATGAAGAATTTGAAATGCATGATGAAATATGGTGTTTGACAAAATTCAGCATGCGTGCATTAAGGTACTTGAGGAAATAAGCATGCAGAAAGCAGTCGAAAGTATTAGAGCACCATAGGACTTAAGTTTACAACTCATCAGAGCAAACACCTCAGAAGAGCAAGAGTTGTAACTTAACAAAAAAACACCCATATAAGAGACCCGCTTGAAAACTAACTCAAATTTCTCCCCCTTTGTTATCAAATGACCAAAAGGGACGAAAAATGAGGACTAACACCCAGAAGAATATCATCATGATGTCGATGGAGGAGTGCCAGCATTGTTGGGGTCATCCGTTGAGGTAGAGCCTGCCGCAGTGTCGTCCAAATCTTCAGCTTCATCCGTCTCACGTGATGAAGAATATGAACTTCTAACCAGCTGAGGAACTTTGACTTTCTTGAATTTCTTCGAAGGAGGCTGAGACCAGTCAAGGTCCTGTTGGAAGCTCATCTGCTTGAGATCTTCTTCACTATATAGATGAGACAGGATAGCCCAAGAGCAGTCGAAGACTTCATGCAGGTAGAAGTGATTCTTATTCATAGTGCTTTGCGTAACATTCATGTTTTGAAGAATAGCACCAAACTGACACTTGACCCACTTGTGATTGCGATCAACCTTATAATGAAAACTAAGAAAAAAGCTCATGGTCAGTCATCACTCATGGAGCAGTGGCTTGAGGAACTGGCTTTGAAGCTTTTGCGGCAGAGTCGGGTTGAAGAGCCATCATTGGTGCAATAAGATGTAGCTTTGCAAAACTGACCATCCAATGGAAGAGTACCTTCATCAATGACAGCAGCTTTGCCTTTCTCATCAGCTGAGGAAATAGTCCATTTGAGGACTTCAATAGGAGGCAGGAAGCTGAGGTGGTTCTGAAAATCTGCCTCGTAGTGAATTGAAGACCTTGATCTGATGAATTTCATGATCCAGGGAGCATAAGGCTTCAACTCAAAAGGTGACAGAGCTGCATTTGCCAAAGTCCTCATGAAGAAATCATGGTAGTTTATGGGAATGCCATGCATGATATTGAAAATCATATTCTTCATGACGCCAACAACCTCTTCTTCTTCAGAGTTGTGGCCTTTGATTGGACTGAGGGTTTTGGTGAGGATGCAGTAGATTGCCTGGGCACATAGAGCAATTACTTCACAAGAAATGTTGTTCTTGGAGCATGGCCAGGTTTCAAAGACTTCATCAGCACTTGCATTAGATGATTTGAAAGTTAAGGTTCCTCATATATGAGCCTTGCGCCTTCAAGAGGAGTACTGGCTGGGATGGCATGAAACAATTCAGAGGTTGGTGCTTTGTATTGCGTATTCTCAGTCATCCAGTCTACCACCCATGAATTCACATCTTCCACATTTCCAGTGAGGTGCAGTGTGGCATAGAATTGAAGAATTTGCTCTTCATTCCTATCACAGATATCCACTAGAAGTTCAAGAGCCCAACATCATGAAGAACACTTAGGACAGGCTAGAAGCACGGGAGAGACTCCATATCCACATCAAGAATTTGACGGTGCTCAAATACCTTGTCCTTATCAAATAAGATTGATGAATAGAAGTTCATCCGACTGGCAGTCCAGAACCGCTTGCGTCGCAGTCTTGCTGAGTCATAAGGGTTGAATTCAGTGATGAAATGGTGCTCAGCGAAGAAATCATCTACCTTGAACTTTTGCTTCTTAGGTAAGGATTTTGTTGCTTGGGACGAATATTCACAATTGAAGACTTGACAGCCTCTTGGTGTACAACCTCTGGAGCCACAGACTCAGGAATTTCAGCGGCTGTTTTGGTAGAAGCAGTCCGTGTCTCCATTTTTTAGCTGCAGAAGCTAGAACTTCTTCAAGAATGGAAATAAGTGAAGTTTGATGTCCTTCAGATCCCGTATGAATTTCTTCAGTTTGAACTGGGGACTCAGGAATTTGATGCAGTGGTGTGCTCAATGGTCAATTAGGATGATGACTTTCCCAATAGTCATCATTTAGAACCGGTGTTGTAGACCCAATGTCCACATCCTCATCTTTGATTTCTTCAATGCCTGCCTCTTCAGTTGTGAACTGAGGCATGTGCGAGGATACCAGTGGAGTCAAAGAGATATCATCCACTTCAATTTCTTCATCCAACTGCTCTAACGAAGAAGCAGAAGGATTTTCCTCATCACTGTCATCTGGAATGACATATTCTTCTCCAAAAGGAACAATTTCCTTGGATGGCACAATAGAGATTGGAACAACATCAATGGGATTGGTGAAGGAACTAGACAAAGTCTTCACTTTCTTGGGAGCTGAAGACTCTAAAGTTGTTGATCCTTTCCTTTTCTTCACGGCTGCCTTCTCTGCAGCCTTTGTTTTCTTCACTTCTAAAGTAGAAGGAAGGATGGCATTCTTCATCTGTGATGACTTTGCAGGAGGAGCAGATGAAGTTGGTGCAGTTTCTTCAGGCACAACTGATGTAGTTGCCCTGGCTTGTTCAGTTTCTTCACGCGCAGCAGCAGATTCTTCAGTTGGCCTGGGTTGTTCTTCAGGAACAACATTGGAGGTTGCCCTGGCAATTTCTTCAGAAGCTGGAATTTCTTCAGCAGCCCTGGTATTTTTAATTTCATCAGCAGCCTGATTTTCATCAGATGCGCTTTCAGTTTCTTCAATAGACTGAGCAGAAGCATCAGCCTGAGGAGTTTGTTGTTGTGACCTTGTGATGATGCTGCAACATTCATCTTGAGGGTCTTTGAGAGTTTGACGAATCTGAATTTGGCACCTAGCCAATCTGCACGATAGGTGTCAAATTCATCACTGAGCTTTTTGATCTCCTTTTGCAAGTTGACAAGTTCTTCGGGAGTCATATTCAGAACATTTTTCTTCATTTATGAAGGCTATCAACATATGACTTTGGCTAGGAGTGAGGTTCACTCAGGCATAGGAGTGTTTGGATCCTTGTGCCAGAGGTCAATGAAGTCCAGGATCTTCTTTGGATCCAGCATGAGAGGCACAATACTTCCTTTAGCTCTAACGGCTCTTTCTTGCCTGCTCCTGATGATTTCTGCAAGTTCTCATCATCAGCTTCATCATCATCAGACGGAACTTGGAATGCAACTAGCTTCTTGTGAGGACTTGGCCTCGATGCACGTCCAGCAGCGGCCTTTTTCTTCAATAGAAATGGACCAGTTGAGGACGGTGGTGGAGCTGAGGAACTAGCAGATGCTCCTGAAGCAATTGAGAAGCCTGTAGTCCTTTGACACATGGCAAGTGATACGTCTCTAATTTATCTATAATTTTTTATTGTTCCATGTTGTTACATTGTCATTCTTGGATGTTTTACAATCATTTTATATCATTTTTTGGTACTAACCTATTGACATAGTGCCCAGTGCCAGCTGCTATTTTCTACTTGTTTTTTACATTGCAGGAAACCAATACCAAACGGAGTCCAAATGTAGCGAAACTTTTTGTGGATTTTTCTGGACCAGAAGACACAAGATGGGCAGAAGAAGTACTAGAGGGGTGCCCTAAGGGGGACACAACCCAGCAGGGCGCACCTGGGGCCCAGGCGTGCCCAGGTGGGTTATGCCCACCTCGGTGGCCTCCCGCACTGCCTCTTTGCTCCATAAATACCCCCAATATTCCAGAAACCCTAGGGGAGTCGACAAAAATCAATTCCAGCCACCGCAAGTTCTAGAACCACTAGATCCAATCTAAACACCATCACGGCGGGGTTCATCATCCTCATTGGTGCCTCTCCGATGATGCGTTAGTAGTTCATTGTAGACCTACGCATCCGTAGTTAGTATCTAGATGGCTTCCTCTCTCTCTCTCTCTTGATTCTCAATACAATGTTCTCTTGGAGATCCATATGATGTAACTCTTTTTGCGGCGTGTTTGTTGGGATCCGATGAACTTTGAGTTTACGATCAGATCTATGTTTTTATCCAGGAAAGTTATTTGAGTCTTCTTTGATCTCTTATATGCATGATTGCTTATACCTCATATTTCTTCTCCGATATTTGGGTTTTCTTTGGCCAAATTGATCTATTTATCTTGCAATGGGAAGTGGTGCTTTGTGATGGATCCGATCTTACAGTGCTTGATCCCAGTGACATAAGGGGAACTGACACGTATGTATCGTTGCTATTAAGGATAACAAGATGGGGTCTATTTCTACACAAATAGATCTTGTCTACTGTTGGGGAACGTAGCAGAAAATAAAAAATTTCTACGCATCACCAAGATCAATCTATGGAGTCATCTAGCAACGAGAGAGAGGAGTGTATCTACATACCCTTGTAGATCGCGAGCGGAAGCGTTCAAGAGAATGGGGATGATGGAGTCGTACTCGTCGTGGTCCAAATCACCGATGATCCTAGCGCCGAACGGATGGCACCTCCGCGTTCAACACACGTATGGTTGGGGAAGACGTATCCTCCTTCTTGATCCAGCAAGGGGGAGGGAGAGGTTGGTGGAGATCCAGCAGCACGACGGCGTGGTGGTGGAAGTAGCGGCGATCTCGGCAGGGCTTCGCCAAGCTCAGGGAGAGGGAGAGGTGTTACGGAGGGAGAGGGAGGCGCAAGGAGCAAGGGTGCGCAGCCCTCCCTCCCCCCTCTTTATATAGGGGCCGTGGGGCGGCGCCGGCCCCCTAGAGATTGAATCTCAAGGGGGGGGCGGCCAAGTGGGGGGGGGGGCTTGCCCCCCAAGCCAAGTGGGGTGCCCCCCACCCCTAGGGTTTCCAACCCTAGGCGTAGGGGGAGGCCCAAGGGGGGCGCACCAGCCTACCAGGGGCTGGTTCCCCTCCCACTTTAGCCCATGGGGCCCTCCGGGATAGGTGGCCCCACCCGGTGGACCCCCGGGACCCTTTCGGTGGTCCCGGTACAATACCGGTGAACCCCGAAACTTTTCCGGTGGCCGAAACTGGACTTCCTATATATGAATCTTCACCTCCAGACCATTCCGGAACTCCTCGTGACGTCCGAGATCTCATCCGGGACTCCGAACAACTTTTGTGTTACCGCATACTAATATCTCTACAACCCTAGCGTCACCGAACCTTAAGTGTGTAGACCCTACAGGTTCGGGAGACACGTAGACATGACCGAGACGACTCTCCAGCCAATAACCAATAGCGGGATCTGGATACCCATGTTGGTTCCCACATGTTCCATGATGATCTCATTGAATGAACCACGATGTCAAGGATTCAAGTAATCCCGTATACAATTCCCTTTGTCAATCGGTACGTTACTTGCCCGAGATTCGATCGTCGGTATCCCAATACCTCGTTCAATCTCGTTACCGGCAAGTCACTTTACTCGTACTGCAATGCATGATCCCGTGACCAACCACTTGGTCACTTTGAGCTCATTATGATGATGCATTACCGAGTGGGCCCAGAGATACCTCTCCATCATACGGAGTGACAAATCCCAGTCTCGATTCGAGTCAACCCAACAGACACATTCGGAGATACCTGTAGTATACCTTTATAGCCACCCAGTTACGTTGTGATGTTTGGTACACCCAAAGCACTCTTACGGTATCTGGGAGTTACACGATCTCATGGTCTAAGGAAACGATACTTGACATTAGAAAAGCTCTAGCAAATGAACTACACGATCTTGTGATATGCTTAGGATTGGGTCTTGTCCATCACATCATTCTCCCAATGATGTGATCCCGTTATCAATGACATCCAATGTCCATGGTCAGGAAACCGCGACCATCTATTGATAAACGAGCTAGTCAACTAGAGGCTCACTAGCGACATGTTGTGGTCTATGTATTCACACATGTATTACGATTTCCAGATAACACAATTATAGCATGAACAATAAACAATTATCATGAACAAGGAAATATAATAATAACCATTTTATTATTGCCTCTAGGGCATATTTCCAACATCTACATCATGTCATCGTTCTTATTGCATTACTCTATTTTTCCATGAACTTAATATACTATATGGATGTTGGATAGCGGTCGATGTGTGGAGTAATAGTAGTAAATGCAGATAGGAGTCGGTCTACTAATCTTGGACGTGATGCCCATATAATGATCGCTGCCTGGATATCGTCATGAGTATTTGAAGTTCTATCAATTGCCCAACAGTAACTTGTTATTCCACCCTATGCTATTTTTCTCGAGAGAAGACACTACTGAAACCTACAGCCCCGGGGTCTCTTCTTTAATATATTTGCCTTTGCGATCTATTTTCATTTGCTTTTATTTTCAGATCTATTAGACCAAAAATACAAAAATACCTTGCTGCAATTTTTAGTAATTTATTTTATCTCATGTTCCCGCGAGATCTATTTATCCAATATACTACAATTTTACCTATCTTTTTACCCGTGAGGGATTGACAACCCCTCTCTTACATCGGGTTGCAAGTATTTGTTCTTTGTGTGCACGAGCTGTTTACGTGGTGTCTCGTGGTTCTCCTACTGGCTCGATAACCTTGGACTCATCCCTGAGGGAAATACCTACCATTGTTGTGCTGCATCATCCCTTCCTCTTTGGGGAAATACCGCGTAGTTCAAGCAAACATCAAAAGGAATTTTTGCCGCCGTTGCTGGGGAGGATCAAGTCAAGATAGTCTATCGGCCATGTGCCAATTTCTGGCGCCATTGCCGGGGAGACATCATCATCATCAACTAGGTTCCTAATCACAAATCTCATCTCCTAGCAATTTACATTATTTGCCATTTGCCTCTCGTTTTCATCTCCCCCACTTCGTAAAAATTTGTCGTTTTATTCGCCCTCTTTCTCACCAGATCCCTTGTTTGCTATCTCTACTTGTGTTACCATGTGCCTTCTATTTGCTTGCATCTTCGCTTGCTAAAAATCTATTGATATGTGTCGGTGCAACAGAGCCTGGGTATGTTGCCCTGACTTTGCACAGGCACGGGAACAAGATCATGGCCTTAGACCGATCCAGAGTGCAAGAGATCAAGATCTTCAAATTACCAGCATGGAGAACGAGGAGACAAAGATCAAGACAGAGAAGCCAGGTACCACCAGGAGAAGAACCTCCCTTGTCGGGCAAAAGGACTTGACAAGGGCAGGGCCACCCCAGAAGGAAGCAACCGAAGCGTCCCGGCAGGGCCTACCGGTACTCACTGGGGCAAGGAACACGTCCTCAACCCCCCCCCCCACACAACCCATGTCGTGGATCAGTGCGGTGTCAAGCCGCAAAGCGATTAAGTGGCAGCCATTCCCCACATGGCAGCCCATTGCTACCAGAAAACCTACGGAGGACACCCGTCCTCTATGACGTGTCAGACAAGCAGGCATGGAGTTGGCAGAGTAAGCCCAGCTAGGCTTGCCAGGCAAGCAACGATGCGATGTTGAGCGGTGCATTTAATGCACCCTGTCAGCCTGCAGAGTTAGGTATGATAGCACTATTCGCTATCTTATCAGTGTCTAATGACTGATTTGCCACTGTGGTGACCCATTAACCTATAAAAGGAGGCCCATGGCAACGGTAGAAGGGTGTAGAGGGTTGGAAAGTTGATCAGGCCCTCACGAGGCTAGATGCCCGTACATAGCATAGGCCACTACCGCCCCTGCCGGGCAAGTGTACTACGTTCCACCAGCACTCTCCCACCATCAATCCACCAAAGCAGGAGTAGGGTTTTACGCCTCACAGTGGCCCGAACCTAGGTAAAATTTCTCGTGTGTTGCTTGCCGCACTGCCCCCACGCTCCTCTGCTCTTTGTGCAACGCGATGTCCCCCGTGCCGAACCAACAAGGGGCCGTTTGGTCCCATAGGTGGTCGTGGTTTCCCACAACATCTTTGGCGCACCAGGTAGGGGTACCACTGGTGCGAACCTGAAAGCGTGCGTAGCATGTCATCTTCATCACCATCTTCCTCTTCGACGGAGCCGTCAGCCATGACGCCCAAGAAGAAGTCTGGTGTTTCGGTCCACCATCCACCTCGAGTGCTCCACCACCCGCAGCTGCCAACGCTGGGAAGGTGCGGAGGCACGCGAGGAGGTGGATGCCGTTGGGGTGTGGTTGGAGCGCGCGGCGCCATCACCACTTCCCCCGCGGCCAAAGGGAGGCTTGGAACACCAGAGGAGAGTAACACCAACAACACTCCGATGGCCACGCTCCGCTCTCCAACGAGCACAGCCGTAGTGATGGCGCTCAGTCTGGGGTGAACCGCCGCCCTCCGGATGCACCTGTCACAGGAGCGACCGCTGCGCGTGCGCTTTCCCCTGGGTGAGTCGAGCAAGCCGCTGCGCCCAACGTAGCCGCTGGCCCTCAGGCGCCTTTGCCACGCCTCCATGCCATCCAAGTGGCTGCTCCAAAATGGCAGGGGCACAGCGCTGTCACCGCTGGCACCGTTAGGAGCCGAGCGATGGTGCGATCTGCATCATCATCACCCATGCCGAGCACGACTACAGAGGCGATGGTGCGGGCTTAGCTGCTACTCAGGTTCCCACCAGCACCTGAGCAGATGGACGAGTGGCATGCCACCATCCAGAGCCCACTCGGCTTCGGCGAAGCTGGGGGCTCATAGCAAGCTGGCCCGCCATGACCTCTCCAAGCGACGACGACAGCTTGTGCTGCTTGTCGTACGGATAGTGCCACCCTCATAGGTGTAGTCCCCTCCACGGCAACCAGCACGAGCTCAACATTACCAAGAACCTGATGATGTCTCGATGGCTCTTCTGATCCTCGATCACGCCCAGATCGACGGCCAGCCCTGGAGGGCCGACCGAGGGAGGACGCGCTCGTCATCGATGAGCCACGCCACGGCGACCCCCGCCGGAACAATGGGAGCAACGGTCCTAACGTTGACGAGCCCACGCCTGATAATGGTGGGTGCCTGCCTTTCGAGGTTGGGTGCCCTGCCTTTACTCGTGAGTGCGGCAAGTCCATTGGCCATCCATCCGCACATTCAAGTCGGAGATACCTGAGAAGTATGGTGGGAGACTCAACCCAGCAGAGTTCCTAAGCATCTACACCATCGCCATCCAAGCTGCCGAGGGGAGGGATGAGAAGGTATTCGCCAACTACTTTCCTTTCGCTATCAAATCCAATGTGAGGTCTTGGTTGATGCATCTACCAGAGAACTACATCTCTTCTTGGGTTGACCTTTGCTATAAGTTCATTGGCGCCTTCACTGGCGGCCATCAAGAGCCAGGCCGACCCAGCGATTTGCAGCTTCTCCAACAGAAAGAAGGAGAGATGCTCCGAAAGTACTTGCAGAGGTTCAGAAGAGTCCACAGGAGCATCCCAAACATCCATCTGGTAGCTGTGATAGCCACTTTCCAGTCCAAATATGCACAACCGCAAGATTCGCGCCAAGATGAACGTGCGGTTGCCCAAGACTGTGAAGGAGCTATACACCCTAGTGAATAAGTGTGCTCCGATGGAGGAGGGGAGGAAGTTGCCTGGAGAAGAGGATTGCATCAATATGGATTTAGAAGATGATGATGAGTCCACCATCAGAAGAAGAGCGAGAAGCGCAATAAGAGGCCCAATATAAGGTGGTAATGACTGTTGAAGGATCGGGCACCCCTAGTACCTGGAAGACCGCCAAGGCTGAGGTACCCGGCAAGGAGGATGCCGTTTGCGCTGATTGCTGGGAAGCTGCGGCTGCCGGGAAGGGCGATGGGCCATACTGCAAGATCCATCGGGCCAAGGGCCATGACCTTCAAGAGTGCTATCAGGTTGAGTAGTTGGTCAAGAGACAGAGAGCTGAGTATGAGAAGCGTGACAAGGACAAATGTCATAATGCTGCTGGCGGCAAGAGCCGAGGTGGTGAAGCAAATCGCTCCGGCAGACCCTTTGGAGCAAAGGAAAACCCTCGAGGGGTCAGGTGAAGGAAGCTTATCATGATGAGATTGATGGAGGGGCTGAAGATGAAACCAGCGAGCGAGAGTTTCAGAAGTCCACTGATGCCATGTGCATTGATGTGGGTGCATCCTTGCACTACTCTCACCGCCAACTCAAATGGTGGGTGCGTGAGGTCAATGCCATCGAACCAACACCAGCGGCCCGGAAACCGCTCAAATGGTTAAGCACGCCCATCATCTCTGACAAAGAGGATCATCCTGACCATACCACTGCGGTAGAATGCTTGCCACTGTTGGTCTCACCAACAATTCGCAACCTCAAGGTCACTAAGATATTGGTGGACGGTGGGGCTGGGTAGAATCTGATTTCCCCAAAGGTCATCAACAGACTTCAGATACCAGAAGAAGAGTTAGAGATCATCGACACGTTTCAAGGAGTTAATCCCAGCAGGAGTCATCCTAAGGGAAAGATCACGTTGCCCGTGACATTTGGAGGTGAATTGAACTATCGGACAGAAAAGATTGTGTTTGATGTGCTCGACCTCCCCTTGCCGTACAATGGGGTTCTTGGTCGACCGGCCCTGGCCAAGTTCATGGCGGCATCTCACTATGCCTACAATACCCTGAAGATGCCTGGGCTGCTCGGAATCATCTCTATCCCATCATATGAGAAGGACGCAATCATTTGCGTAGGCAAGATGTACTAGGACGCAGTCGCGGCAGAGGCAATGACAATAGCAGTTCCCGTCAAGGAAAGCAGAGGAAAGGAGAAGGATAGCAGGGACACCGGCAAGGAATCTGGGAAGCGTGCCTCTTCAGAGTGCACTGCAGTTGTTGATGATTTGCCGGAGAGGTCCAACAGCAAAAGGACCAAGGTTTTTGCTCCACAGGTGAAGAAGGTCCCGGTAGGGCTGGCTGACGTTGTTGGTACCTTTACCATCAGCGCCACCCTCGATGAAAAATAGGAAAGCACGCTCGTTGCCTTCCTATGGGCGAATATCGATGTGTTTGCATGGCAACCATCTGATATCCCCTGTGTTCCCAGGGAGGTAATCGAGCACCACCTTTCTATTTGCCCACACGCCAGACATGTTAAACAAAAAGTACGGAAGCAGGCCTTGGAGAGGCAACAGTTTATTGCAGAAGAGATCAGGAAGCTTCAGGCAGCTGGTTTGGTCAGAGGAGTGGTACATCCCACTTGGCTAGCAAACCCAGTGGTAGTCTAGAAGGCTAACGGGAAGTGGAGACATTGCATAGATTTCACAGATCTCAACAAAGCTTGCCCGAAGGACCCATTTCCCTTGCTGCACATCAATCAGATTGTGGATTCCACTTCAGGTTGCAATTTGCTTTCCTTTCTCGATACATATTCTGGATATCACTAGATCTTCATGTCCAAAGAAGATGAAGAAAAGACCTCGTTCATCACCCCGTGTGGTACGTACTACTTTATCCGCATGCCATTCAGATTAAAGAGTGCTGGGTCTACTTTTACAAGGGCAGTCCAGATTGGTTTTGAACCTCAGCTACACAGAAACATTGAAGCTAATATGGATGACATTGTGGACAAAACTAAGGACAGAGCAACTCTTATCCAGGATTTGGAGGAGACATTTGCAAATCTGCACAAGATCTACTTGAAGCTTAACCTAGAGAAGTGTGTGTTTGGCATTCCCTCTGGCAAGCTGCTTGGGTTCTTTGTGTCCCACAAGGGGATCAAAGCTAATCCCAACAAGATCAAGGCCATTGAGCAGATCCAAGTGCCAAGGACAATTAAATATGTGAGGCGCCTGATGGGATGCGTTGCAGCGCTAAGTAGATTCATTTCCAAGTCTGTTGAGCGCGCCCTGTCGTTCTTCAAAATCTTGAAGAAGGCGGGGACCATGAACTGGACCCCGGAAGCAGATGCAACCCTGCAAGAGTTGAAGGCATATTTATCTTCTGTGCCTACCCTAGTCTCCCCCAAACCACAGGAGCTGTTGTCGTTGTACTTGGCAGCAGCCAACCAAGTGTTTAGTGCGGACTTGGTGACGCAACGGGAAGTGGACGCGGAAGAGAAAACGCAGGCCCGACAGAGTCAAGTGGAGATCAAGACAAAAGTGAGCACGATAGCATTGACAACCCCAAGGACATGGCAAGGAAGAAAGTGGTGCAACGCCCAGTGTACTTTGTCAACTCCCTGTTATAGGGGGCTCGATCGAGGTACTCTGGCGTGCAAAAATTGATATTTGGCCTCATCATGGCCTCAAGGAAATTGCGCCACTACTTCCAAGCCCATGAGATTACGATTGTCACACACTTCCCTTTGCAAAGGATACTCCGGAACCCTGAGGCTACTGGCGGAATAGTGGAATGGGATTTGGGGTTGTCTAGTTTCGGTCTGAAGTTTGAGAGCACATCAACAATCCAGAGCAGGGCGTTGCCAGACTTTATTGTGGAATGGACGCCAAGCCCTGATGAGGAAGTGATAGAGACAATTACCCCCCGGCAAGGAGGCATCCCAAGAATGGATCATGTATTTTCATGGTACCTTTTACCTACAAGGTGTAGGGGCTGGCATCCTTCTTGTCACACCCTTAGGGGAGCACTTGACGTACGTCGTCCAAATGCATTCTGCCCAGGAAGAGGCTACCAACAATACAATAGAGTATGAAGGGCTCCTTGCCAGGCTCAGAATTGATGTAGAATTGGGAATTAAGAGGCTGATTATTCGAGGAGATTCATAGCTTGTGGTGAGACAAGTCAACAAAGATTATCAAGGTCATTGATGGAGGCATACGTCGAGGACGTGATAAGATTGGAGGAGCACTTTGACGGATTGCAAACAGAGCATGTACCCCGTGCGGAAAATAGCATGGATGATTATCTGTCAAAGCGTGCTACACAAAAGCTTCATGTGGAACCAGGAACTTTTGTTCTCCATCTTACTCAACCCTCTATATGCCCATCAATGATGGCGCAGAAGATGAGAAAGATGGACTCCCGTAAGCTTCTCCCGGTAGAGCCTCGCGCTCCTGACAGGGACCCTGCTAGAAACTCACAACTTGCCGGCCCGCACCCTCCTGCCGGGACCACGGTTCCCGCAGATGAGGAGTGTGCCCCCGCAGTTGAGGAGGTGCCGCTAGTCCTCGTTGCTGAGCCTCAGGCTCTAACTTGGGCAAGGTACATAGTCCACTTTGTCCAAACCGGAGAACTCCCCAACGACCAAGATGAGGCTGAAAGAGTAGCCCGAAGGGCCAGTATGTACCAGTTTGTTGATGACACTCTATACAGAAGGAGGCCCAACGGTGTGAAATTGTAGTGCATCTATCAGGAAGAAGGAAAGGAACTACTGGCTAAGATACACAGAGGCATGTGTGGCTCCCACATTGGATCAAGGGCATTAGTTCAGAAAGCATTCCATCAAAGATTTTATTGTGCGACTCCCACATGCGGTCGAGCTAGTCACGAAATGTGAAGCCTACCAGTTCCATTCCAAGAATATCCACCAGCCTGCCCAAGCTCGACTTATCATGGACATTTTTGGTCTGGGGGCTCGATATCCTCGACCCCTTCCCCCGAGCAATCGAGGGCTTTGAATTCTTGTTCGTTGCCATCGAAAAGTTTACAAAGTGGATGGAAGTGACTCTCGTGAGAAAGGTGACTGCTCAATCAGCTATCAAATTCTTGAAAGAACTGGTGTGCCATTTTGGAGTTCCGGCAAGGATTATCACCGACAACAATACCCAGTTCACGAGCAGCTCCTTCATGCAATATGTTCGCACCCTCGGAAGCAAGATCTCATTCGCCTCTGTGGCTCACCCCAGAAGCAATGGACGAGCTGAAAGGGTGAACGCTGAAGTGCTGCGAGGCCTCAAAACAAGAACCTTTGATATGCTGAAGAAGCACGGCAGGCGGTGGATTGATGAGCTGCTGGTAGTCCTCTGGTCCCTCATAACAACACTATATCGGGCTACCGGGAAGACTCCATTTTCCCCGGTCTATGGGGCAAAAGCAGTTATCCTCATGGAACTCATTTACGGGTCGCCTCGAGTGCTTGCCTATGATGAAGTAGTGCAAGATCAGCACTGGCATGACGATTGTGCTACTTGAGGAGAACCGTCCCCGGGCTGCTACGCATGTTGCACGCTATTAGGAGGCCCTGCGTCGCTATCATAGCCGCAGGGTTCCTGCTCAGTGTTTTGAGGAAGGCGACCTTGTCCTTAGGCATGTTCAGTCACCCAAGGGTACAAACAAGTTGACGTCAAAATGGGAAGGACCTTACCGGGTAGTGCGAGTCACCAGACCTGGCGCAGTCCGTCTGGAGACCAGAGATGGCATTCAATTGCAATACTCATGGAATATTGAGCATCTCTGCAAGTTTTACCCGTAAGGCGCGACTGTCGGGCCCTGCCCGGCAGCCACCCATTTGTACAGGCCTTGCCTCAGTTGCATGTAACCCCTTGTACAAAGCCAGGGTGATGACCTTGTGCAAGAGGGAATAAACAAAACGCTGGGGGCCCCAGATCAACTCGCATGCATGCATAAGCATTCCATGAGCATTTGCATAAGCATTTCATGAGCATTTGCATATGCATATAGATAGGATTGCATCCTGCACCATTCTCATCTGCATAAAGTTACAGGTTCCTGTCATGGACTTGGGTTTTACAGGAAGATGAGAAGATGGACCAGCGGTACGATCCCCGGCAAGCCAAACAGATAAGTTCTACCTCTTGTCCATAAGTGTTTTGTAAGCTCAAACTTGTGCATAGGAAAGCTCCGCCACTCTTCGAAGCTTGGGTGCTCCTACCTTTGGCCATAATGTTGCTTCAGCCTAGATGGTCGTAGTGGACTTTTGCTGAGAAAGAGTTGGCGGGGGCTGGCCCCTCTATTCTTTGCCCAGCAGACCCGGTCTCCGGCAACAAAGTATAAAAAGGGTGCCGACAGGATAGCCTGCCGGGAAAAACTTGTTTATTTAGCTAAAGAGGCACCTCTCCTCTGCATGGACGCACACATGCACAAGTTCCCAACAAGGCTTGTCTTTTTCATTAATATGCAGTTCATACAAGTACAATCCTTACAGAACACATACATGGACTCGAGTGGTTACATTATTTGAATTAAAATTAGGTAGATGCCTACAAATTTAATATTGAAGAAAGATAAGTGCCCCATGATCGTTTTCCCTCCCCTAGGCTCTACGGAGAAAGAAGGAGAAAGAGGCGCGTATCGAAAGGTACCGTTTCTGCCCCTTTTTATAGACGGGCGGGGGGGCTGGCCTCTCATCCCAAGGACACCCGCCCCGCTCATCCAATACGGCCTCCCCTCCCATCCAGAGGCACAGGGAATCAGGGCCGACCCACTGCTCCAACCAGTGACACCTGATTTCCCACCAAGGCACTAACGCTCGTGACCTCCACATCCATCACCTACCCTTCCTAAGGCATGGAGGACACATGGAGGATGAACCCGAAGCATGAAAGCAAGTGGGATGGTAGTTTCCACCCCATGATCGTGGGATGCGAGCACCATCCAGGCCCCGATCTGAGCTTTTTGGGTAACGTGACGCACGACGCGCAGGAAAACCATAAACTGGCCCGGACCCAAGATTAATGAAGAAACAAAGAAGGCATGAAGAGGCTGACCTCTTGAGCACCCCTGCCTATGCACTTATTAGGGCCTACCCCGACGACGCCTGGCAGTGCGATCAGGGCAGGCCCGGGGGCTTCTGTCAGTGCAACAGACCCTGGCTATGTTGCCCTGACTTTGCACAGGCACGGGAACAAGATCATGGCCTCAGACCGAGCCAGAGTGCAAGAGATCAAGATCTTCAAAGGACCAGCATGGAGAACGAGGAGACCAAGATCAAGCGAGGGAAGCCAGGTACCACCAAGAGAAGAACCTTCCTTGCCGGGCAAAAGGACTTGACAAGGGCAGGGACACCCCCGGAAGGAAGCAACCGAAGCGTCCCGGCAGGGCCTGCCGGGACTCGCCGGGGCAAGGAGCACGTCATCAACTGCCCCCCCCCCCCCATGACCCACGTCATGGATCAGTGCGGTGTCAAGCCGCAAAGAGATTAAGTGGCAGCCATTCGCCACATGGCAGCCCCTTTCTACCAGAAAACCTACGGATGACACCCGTCCAATGATGTGTTAGACAAGCAGGCATGGAGTTGGCAGAGTAAGCCCGGCAAGGCTTGCCAGGCAGGCATCGATGCGACGTTGAGCGGCGCATTTAATGCGCCCTATCAGCCTGCTGAGTTAGGTACGATAGCACTATTTGTTATCTTATCAGTGTCTAATGACCGATTTGCCACTATGGTGACCCCTTAACCTATTAAAGGAGGCCCATGGCAACGGTAGAAGGGGTTAGAGGGTTGGAAACTTGATCAGGCCCTCGCGAGGCTAGATGCCCATACGTAGTATAGGCCACTGTCGCCCCTGCCGGGCAAGTGTACTACGTTCCACCACCACTCTCCCACATCAGTCCATCAAAGCAGGAGTAGGGTTTTACGCCTCACGGCAGCCCGAACCTAGGTATAATTGCTCGTGTGTTGCTTTTCGCGCTGCCCCAACGCTCCTCTGCTCTTTGTGAAACGCGACGTCCCCCCTGCCGAACCAGCAAGGGGCCGTTTGGTCCCATAGGTGGTCGTGGTTTCCCGTGACAATATGGATCCTCATCCACTTGCTAATCTTTTCAAAAGATCCAATTATGATGATCCAATTGCTAGTGAATTGAGTTCACTAGATTATCTTTATGAAGTTTTGCTTGAGATTCATGAATCTGATTTTTTTGATGAAGTGTTAAACGGAGGAATTAATAAAGTGATTCATGATAGCTCCTTGATTGAAAAGCATGACTGCAATGATGTTATTATATATTCTATTAATGTCAATTGTGTTAGTGATATGCAAAACCCCAAGCTTGGGGATGCTTGTTATGTTATGTCCACTACTTACTGCAATGATCATGATTGGGGTGAAAATGATTCTTATGATCTGGAAAGTTTATTTGAGCCTCATGATGAATATGTTACTGATAATAATTTTCGCAATAGTATTGAAAGTGGGTTTGGAAGAGTGTCAACTTTAGCTGAAAATAATCCCACATGTTTGGAGAGTGTTTAACCTTGTGAAATTTTTGATAAAAGTGGGCTCGGAGAGGTCATGACTTTACTTGATGATAATCCCACTATTTTGGAAGAGTGTCAACTTTGCATGCATTTGGATCGTGAAGAGAATATTTTATGTGACGGTTATATTGTTGACTTTGATTATGGTGCTACATGGAATTATTATGAGAGAGGAAAATATGGTTTTAGAAATTTTCATGTTACTAAGTTACCTATCGTTATGTTGAGATTGTCAATGTTTTGTTCCTCTCCTTTGCATATGCTAGATATTTCTTATCTTGATAATTTGTTTCCTTATAAAATCCCTATGCATAGGAAGCATGTTAGACTTAAATGTGTTTGCCACATGGTTTATTATGCTCTCTTTGTGTTACAATTATTATGTTTCATGAGAGCATCAATAAAATCTTAAGCATGTCTTGAAGGCTATAAAAGAAAGAGCTTGTTGTGAGGCAACCCAATGAATACAATTTATTTTTGCCTTTTTATTTCTGTACCTGAGTGGTTGCACAATTATGCCTCTATTATGATTGTGTTTTTGTTGTTTAAATTAGTGTTTCTGCCAAGCAAAGCCTTTGGGATGATTTGGGTGAGAGTTGATTTGATCTTGCTGCAAAACAGAAACTTTTGCACTCATGAAAAAATTTCCCATTTTTAACATAAGAGTGCTTTTGAGTTGATTATTTTTTCAGAAGATTTATAAACAAATTGCTCACGTTGTCCTAATTTTTCAGAATTTTTAGAGTTATAGAAGTATTCAAAATATCCAGATTGCTACAGACTGTTTTATTTTTGATAGATTCTGTTTTCTTTGCGTTGTGTGCTTGTTTTGATGATTCTATGGGTTTCTTCGAAGAGTTTTTGCCATAGGAAAGTTGGAATGCAGTAGATATAATGCAAAAATAAAATATGAATGGATTTTCAACAGTACTTATAGTAGTGGTTTGCTTTCTTATACTAACGGATCTCACAAAGGTTTTGTTGAGTTTTGTGTGATTGAAGTTTTCAAGTTTTGGGTGATATTACGATGGATGAAGGAATACGGATTAGCAAAAGGCTAAGCTTGGGGATGCCCGAGGCAACCCAAAATAATATTCAAGAAGTAGCAAGCAACTAAGCTTGGGGATGCCCCCGAGTGGCATCCCCTCTTTCTTCTAACAACCATCGGTATTTTACTTGGAGCTATATTTTTATTCGTCACATATTATCATTTTTGCTTGGAGCGTATTGTATGATTATGAGTCTTTGTTTGTCTTTATTTGTGTTTTAAGTCTTGAATCCTTGCTGGACACACCTTTTTGAGAGAGCCAAAAATTATGTTATGCTTGCTCCTATGCTTCACTTAAATTTTTAGAGCCATGGAATTGCTCTAGTGCTTCACTTATATCTTTATGAGCACGGTGTGCTTTGTTATTTTTGAAGAAATGCTCTCATGCTTCACTTAGATTTATTTGGGAGTTAGTAGTTTTTTTAAGATATTCTCTCTTGCTTCACTTAAAATATTTTGAGAGAAAGAAATACTATGCTCATGTTCTTCACTTATATTTGGTTGAGCTTATTAAAAGCAACATATCAAATTAGTCCCAAAGTGATAGATATCCAAGGAGGATATAATAAAAACTTTCATGAAGATCATTGGACAAAATAAACTTGGTTCTTTGTAATGGTTTTGATATATGATGATACGATATGTGAGTCATGTTGATGAGTAATTATGCTTTAGTAAGAATATTGGTGTTAAGGTTTGTGATTCCCTATGCAAGCATGAAAGTCAAAAGTTATGCAATGAAATTACATCCTACTTGTGGTGCATTATTCGGTGTTAGTTATGCTTAATGCTTGCTTACGAGATTTTTTGTTTCTTGGTTGGATGCTTCTCAATCTTTTTTCTAGCCTTCATTTGCACTAAGTATGATCACTACTTGTGCATCCAAAACCCTTTAAACCAATTTTACCATATGAGTCCACTAAACCTACCTATATGCGGTATTTCCGTGCCATTCTAAGCAAATTTGCATGTGCCATCTCTAATTTTCAAAATAAATTTATCTTTTGTATCCTTGTACCCCTCCCGAGGCGGTGAGGGGTGGCCGATATTTTCCATGCTAGATGTGTTATTCTCACGATGAGTGTTTATTCACTTGTCAATGCACGAGAGTACGGCAAAGGTATTAGAGATGCCCATTCCTGAAATGAAAAATGAATTTACTTTATGTTGTCAAATAATAAATTCCTTGGAAAGTGTTGGCATGGAGGGCACCCGCGGATATGGTTAGCCATGTAAAGTGAAAGTATGGTGGAAAAAGGAATAAACTTTATTTTCTATTTGGGAACCGCCTATGATATATCTAGCATGGAAGTGTTGGGAACACTAAGTCGTTTCCGTTGGTGGGAAAAGTATGCCTCCCAAAATGTTTTTATCTCTCAATTTTTGCTTTGATCTCTAGCACCTCTAAAGTTCCTACTTCCCTCTGCGAAGGTCCTTTCTTTTACTTTGTACAATTTTTATTTTTACTTGAGTCTCCATCTTCTCTTATAAAGCACCAACTAAGGGGCACTATGATCGTACTTGAGCATTGGGTATAGCTAGTATTCGAGTGTGTTTCATGAATTGATCAATGATTGAGCATAATGGGGTAGGGATAACTTGCTTTAGTGTTGATATTTTGAAAGATAGGGTTGCTTTCTGATATGCTTGACTATTAAAGTTTTCATGTCAAACCTAGACTATTGCTTTGAACCATATAAAAGTCCAAATGTCCATGCTACAAAGAAAAGAATATGTGATGAATATGTTAGGCAACATTCCACATCAAAAATTCTGTTTTTATCATTTACCTACTCGAGGACGACTAGGAATTAAGCTTGGGGACGCTGATACTTCTCCAACGTATCTATAATATTTTATTGTTCCATGCTGTTATATTATCATTCTTGGATGTTTTACAATCATTTTATATCATTTTTGGTACTAACCTATTGACATAGTGCCCAGTGCTAGTTGTTGTTTTCTGCTTGTTTTTTACATCGCAGGAAATCAATACCAAACTGAGTCCAAATGCATCAAAACTTTTTGTGGATTTTTTCTATACCAGAAGACACAAGATGGGTCGAAGAAGTACCAGAGGGGTGCCCTGAGGGGGGCACAACCCACCTAGGCGCGCCTGGGGCCCAGGTGCGCCCAGGTGGGTTATGCCACCTCTGTGGCCTCCCGCACTACCTCTTTGCTCTATAAATACCCCAACATTCCAGAAACCCTAGGGGAGTCGACGAAAATCAATTCCAGCCGCCGCAAGTTCCAGAACCACCAGATCCAATCTAAACACCATCATGGAAGGGTTCATCATCCTCATTGGTGCCTCTTCGATGATGCGTGAGTAGTTCATTGTAGAACTATGGGTACGTAGTAGGTAGCTAGATGGCTTCCTCTCTCTCTCTCTCTCTCTCTTGATTCTCAATACAATGGTCTCTTGGAGATCCATATGATATAACTCTTTTTGCGGTGTGTTTGTTGGGATCCGATGAACTTTGAATTTATGATCAAATCTATGTTTTTATCCATGAAAGTTATTTGAGTCTTCTTTGATCTCTTATATGCATGATTTCTTATAGCCTTGTATTCTTCTCCGATATTTGGGTTTTCTTTGGCCAACTTTCTCTATTTATCTTGCAATGGGAAGTGGTGCTTTGTGATGGGTTCGATGTTATAGTGCTTGATCTCAGTGACAGAAGGGGAATCGACCCGTATGTATCGTTGCTATTAAGGATAACAAGATGAGGTCTATTTCTACATAAATAGATATTGTCAACATCATGTCATCATTCTTATTGCATTACTCCCTTTTTACAGGAACTTAATACACTAGATGCATATAGGATAGCGGTCGATGTGTGGAGTAATAGTAGTAAATGCAGGCAGGTGTCGGTCTACTAATCTTGGACGTGATGCCTATATAATGATCATTGCCTGGATATCATCATGAGTATTTGAAGTTCTATCAATTGCCCAACAGTAATTTGTTATTCCACCCTATGCTATTTTTCTCGAGAGAAGCCACTAGTGAAACCTACGGCCCCCGTGTCTCTTCTTTAATATATTTGCCTTCGTGATATATTTTTATTTTATTTTATTTTCAGATCTATTAGACCACAAATACAAAAATACCTTGCTGCATTTTTTAGTAATTTATTTTATCTCGCGTTCCCGCAAGATCTATTTATTCAGTCTACTACAATTTTACCTACCTTTTTACCCGTGAGGGATTGACAACCCCTCTCTTATGTCAGGTTGCAAGTATTTGTTCTTTGTGTGCAGGAGCTATTTACGTGGTGTTGCGTGGTTCTCCTATTGGTTCGATAACCTTGGTCTCATCACTAAGGGAAATACCTACCATTGTTGTCCTGCATCATCCCTTCCTCTTTGGGGAAATACCGATGTAGTTCAAGCAAACATCAGCAAGATGCACATGTGTTGAGGACTTTGCAGAAGTAGTAGAGGATTTCGTGGCAATAGAGGGGATTGGAGCTGCCCTTGAAGAAGTTGCCTCAAGGATTTGTCATGAGGGCTTTGGTATTGGCTGTGAGGGCATTGCTGTTGAGGAACTCGGGTTCACAACTGATTTCTTCGGCAATGCCTTCTTACGCTTGCTAGCAGAGGCCTTGATAACCCACACGTATAGGGAATCGCAACAGTTTTCGAGGGTAGAGTATTCAATCCAAATTTATTGATTCGACACAAGGGGAGCCAAAGAATATTCTCAAGTGTTAGCAGCTGAGCTGTCAATTCAACCACACTTGAAATACTTAATATCTGCAGCAAAGTATTTAGTAGCGAAGTAGTATGGAAATAACGGTAAGGGTGACAAAAGTAACAGTAGCAATTTTGTAGTAATCGTAATAGTGGCAACGGAGAAGTAACTAAGCAAAGTTCAATATGTGAAAAGCTCATAGGCAATGGATCAATGATGGATAATTATGTCGGTTACAATTCATCATGCAACAGTTATAACATAGGGTGACACGGAACTAGCTCCAGTTCATCAATGTAATGTAGGCATGTATTCCGAATATAGTCATACGTGCTTACGGAAAAGAACTTGCATGACATCTTTTGTCCTACCCTCCCGTGGCAGCGGGGTCCTATTGGAAACTAAGGGATATTAAGGCCTCCTTTTAATAAAGTACAGGACAAAAGCATTAACACTTATTGAATACATGAACTCCTCAAACTACGGTCATTACCGGGAGTGGTCCCGATTATTGTCACTTCGGGGTTGCCGGATCAGAACACGTAGTAGGTGACTATTGACTTGCAAGATAGGATCAAGAACTCACATATATTCATGAAAGAATAATAGGTTCAGATCTGAAATCATGGCACTCGGGCCCTAGTTACAAGCATTAAGCATGGCAAAGTCATAGCAACATCGATCTTAGAACATAGTGGATACTAGGGACCAAACCCTAACAAAACTAACTTGATTACATGGTAAATCTCATCCAACCCATCACTGTTGAGCAAGCCTACGATGGGATTACTCACGCACGGCGGCGAGCATCATGAAATTGGTGATGGAGGATGGTTGATCATGATGATGGTAATGGATTCCCCTCTCTGGAGCCCCGAACGGACTCCAGATCAGCCCTCCCGCGGAAGATTAGGGCTTGGCAGCAGCTCCGTATCGTAAAACGCAATGAATCCTTCTCTCTCATTTTTTTCTACCCGAAAGTGAATATATGGAATTGGAGTTGAGGTCGGTGGTGGTCTAGGGGGCCCACGAAGCAGGGGGCGCGCCCCAGGGGGCGCCCTGCACCCTTGTGGACAGGGTGTGGGCCCCCTTACACTAATTCTTTCGCCAATATTTTTTATTAATTCCAAAACGTGTCTTCGTGGATTTTCAGGTCATTCAGAGAACTTTTATTTCTGGACAAAAATAGCACCCTGGCAATTCTGCTAAAAACAGCGTCAGTCCGGGTTAGTTCCATTCAAATCATGCAAGTTAGAGTCCAAAAGAAGGGCAAAAGTGTTTGGAAAAGTAGATACGTTGGAGATGTATCAACTCCCCCAAGCTTAAACCTTTGCTTGTCCTCAAGCAATTCAGTTGACAAACTGAAAGTGATAAAGAAAAACTTTTACAAACTCTGGTTGATCTTGTTATTGCAAATATGTAAAGCCAGCATTCAAGTTTTTAGCAAAGATTATGAACTAACCATATTCACAATAACATGTGGGTCTCACATTTACTCATATCAATGGCATAATCAACTAGCGAGCAATAATGATAAATCTCGGAGGACAACACTTTCTCAAAACAATCATAATATAATATAACAATATGGTAGCTCGGTAGCCCTTTTTGAGACCGCAAAACATAAATGAAGAGCACCGCTAAAGATCAAGGTCTGACTAAACATTGTAATTCATGGCAAAAGAGATCCAGTCATAGTCATACTCAATGTAAATTAATAGCAATGCATGCAAATGATAGCGGTGCTCTCGGACTGGTACCTTTTTAATAAGAGGATGATGACTCAACATAAAAGTAAATAGATAGGCCCTTCGCAGAGGGAAGAAGGGATTTGTAGAGGTGCCACAGCTTGAGTTTTGAAACAGAGATAAATAATATTTTGAGTGGCATACTTTCATTGTCAACATAAAAACCAAGAGATCTCGATATCTTCCAAGCTATATACATTATAGGCGGTTCCCAAACAGAATGGTAAAGTTTATACTCCCCCACCACCAACGAACATCAATCCATGGCTGGCCCGAAACAACATGTGTCGTCCAACTAACAACAATCCTAGGGGAGTTACCGGCCTTTTTCTCGTGAATGATGAGCGGAGTCCACTCATCATGAGAATAACCCACCTAGCATGGAAGATATAGACACCCTAGTTGATACATGAGCTATTTGAGCATACAAAACAGAATTTCATTTGAGGGTTTAGAGTTTGCCACATACAAATTTACTTGGAACGGCAAGTAAATACCGCATATAGGAAGGTATGGTGGACTCATATGGCATAACTTTGGGCTTTATGGAAGTGGATGCACAAGCAGTATTCGCGCTTAGTACAAGTGAAGGCTAGAAAGAGACTGGGAAGCGACCAACTAGAGAGCGACAACAGTCATGAACATGAATTAAGATTAACCAACAATGAGTGCAAGCATGAGTAGGATATAAATCACCATGAACATGAATATCATGGTGGCTATGTTGATTTCGTTTCAACTACATGCGTGAACATGTGCCAAGTCAAGCCACTCGAATAATTCAAAGGAGGATACCACCCTATCATACCACATCACAACCGCTTTAATAGCATGTTGGCACGCAAGGTAAACCATTATAAGCTCCTAGCTAATTAAGCAATGGCATGAGCAACTATAATTTCTAATTGTCATTGCAAACATGTTTCATTCATAATAGGCTGAATCAGGAACGATGAACTAATCATATTTACAAAAACAAGATAGGTCGAGTTCATAACAGCTTCTCCCATCTCAATCATTTCATCATATATCGTCATTATTGCCTTTCAGTTGCACGACCGAACGGTGTGGATAATAATAATAGTGCACGTGCATTGGACTAAGATGGAATCTATAAATATTTAATTGAAAGGAGAAGACAAGGTAATATGGGTTGTTTATTATATCAACAATAATGCATATGAGAGCCACTCAACATTTTCATCATGGTCTTCTCCTCTTGACCCCCAAAGAAAAGAAAAGAACTAAAACTATTTACACGGGAAAGCTCCCAACAAGCAAAAGAAGAACGGGAAATCTTTTTGGGTTTTCTTTTAATATTACTATACAAGCATGGAAAGTAAACTAGCTAAAGGCTACAACTAATTTTTTTGGTTTTTTCTCAAAGTTTTTCTAACACATAAGAAGAAAGCAAGAAAAGAAATTAAACTAGCATGGATAGTACAATGAAAAAGTATGAGCATCGATAACTAGAATGCGTGTGTGAACACGAATGTTATGTCGGTGAGATATACGTACTCCTCCAAGCTTAGGCTTTTGGCCTAAGTTGATCTATGCACACGGCTGGCCTGGCGGATATCCAAAGTCGTAGTCGGGGTTGTACTGAGATGCAATAGCTACTACCTGGAGAGCTGCTGCTTGGAGGCGAGTTGCCTCCGTCCTCCTCTCATATTCGTTCGCCTCCTCCCTGGTTATAAAATACCTCATTTTTTCCTGAAAGTTAAAGAAAGTAGGAGCAGGGAGAATAACATGGACAATACACCGTCTATCAAAGATTAGTCAGTACTGGAGGAACTGTTCGTTCCTCTCAAGAAACTGATGGCGAACCATAGCACTGTAATCTAGATAAGCAGGTGGCAACTCAATATCATTTCCATTTATGGGTACACCAAGATAATTAGCTACACGAGTTGCATAAATTCCACCAAACAAATCTCCACTTGTACCATTAAGATGCAACCTCCGTGCAACAATGGCCCCCAAGTTATATTGTTTATCACCTAATACGGCACTCTTGAGGACACTAAGATTTCGAACACACATGTGACATACCACATCTTTACCGTTAATGCATCGACCTATAAAGAGAGCAAAATAATGTATGGAAGGGAAATGAATGCTCCCTGTGGTAGCTTGTGTGATTTCTCTAGTTTCTCCCACGGTGATACTAGCAAGAAAGTCTTTATATTCAGATTTGTGAGGTTCACTAACATTGCCCCACTGCGGGATTTTACAAGCAGTATTAAAATTTTCTAGGTCCATGGTGTATGATTTATCATAAAGATCAAATAAAACTGTCTGAGTATTGCGCGTGGATGAAAATTTAAACCTCCTCACAGAGGAATCAGTGAGGTAGTAGTACTGTCGGCACTTATCTGACAGGAAGTCCTCAAGATCAGCATTATGTACAAACGCGTCAAATTCATCCTTGAAGCCTGCTTGGGCCATAACTCTTCCGATGGCCATTCACCAGGCCGCACTTAAGCTTCCCTTGGTGGTTCATCGTCCGACTCACATATCGTGAGCCTTGTTTCTTCCTTCCTTAAATAACCACCTTGGTACATTTTCCTAAACATTTTTATTCTTCTGAAAAAATTCTGAAATTTTTAGTGACTCAAAATAAAAGTGAACCAAACTCAACAAGATTGATAGCAACTACTCCGACAAGTGCCTAGAGGCTATATCATGCATTAAAACTACTTTGGACCATATAAATTTGACATGCAAGCTCAAGAACAGGGTCACCTTAGCAGCAAAAATTTGCAATAAATAAAGCACCAGAACAAAAACTAATTGGACCATTGGAGGAGTCACATACCAAAGAACAATCCCCCAAAGCAGTTTTGTGAATGGAGCTTTGAGCAAGGAGATCAAAAATCGCACCAAAACGAGCTAGAACACGGGTTTGAGCTACGGGATGATTTTATTTAGAGGAAGAAGAAGTGTGTGGGTGCTGGAATAATTGGAGGGGAGCCACGTGGGGCCCACGAGGTAGGGGGCATGCCCCAGGGGGGTGGGCGCGCCCTGTGCCCTCATGGCCAAATGGTGGGCCCCCCTGGTGTGTTCTGAGTGCCAGAAATTCTTAAATATTCTACAAACAATCATACTCCATTTTCAGGGCATTTGGAGAACTTTTATTTTTGGGGTATTTTTTTATTGCATGGATAATTCCGAAAATAGACAGAAAATACTATTTTTGCTTAATTTATTGTAAATAACAGAAAGTAAAAGGAGGGTACAGAGAGTTGTGCTTTCTAACTTCATCCATCTCATGCTCATCAAAAGGAATCCACTACCAAGGTTGATCAAGTCTTGTTAACAAACTTCTTCCGAATAACACGAAACCGGAGAATTTTTGAATAACACTAGGTTACCTCAACGGGGATATGCATGTCCCCAACAATAAGAATCATATCTCTTTTTGACAGTAGGAAGAGGAAATTCAAAACCTCCAACAGTAATCATTGAAATTTTTCCAATACAATGTATACTATGAACTTGAGGTTGTTTCCTCGGAAAGTGTACCATATGCTCATTACCATTAACATGAAAAGTGGCATTGCCTTTGTTGCAGTCAATAACAGCCCCTGCTATATTCAAAAAGGGTCTACCAAGGATGATCGACATACTGTCGTCCTCGGGAATATCAAGAATAACAAAGTCCATTAAAATAGTAACATTCGCAACCACAATAGGCACATCCTCACAATTACTGACGGATATAGTAGTTGATTTATCGGCCATTTGCAAAGAGATTTCAGTAGATGTCAACTTATTCAAATCAAGTCTACGATATAAAGAGAGAGGCATAACACTAATACCGACTCCAAGATCACATGAAGCGGTTTTAACATAGTTTCTTTTAATGCAGCATGGTATAGTTGGTACTCCTGGGTTTCCTAGTTTCTTTGGTACTCCACCCTTAAAAGTATAATTAGCAAGCATGGTGGAAATTTCAGCTTTCGGTATCTTTCTTTTATTTGTAACAATATCTTTCATATACTTAGCATAAGGATTAATTTTAAGCATATTAGTCAAACGCATACGCAAAAAGATAGGACTAATCATTTCAGCAAAGTGCTCAAAATCCTCATCATCCTTTTTCTTTGATGGCTTAGGAGGAAAAGGCATGGGTATGTAAACCCATGGTTCTCTTTCTTTACCGTGCTTCCTAGCAACAAAGTCTCTCTTATCATAATGTTGATTCTTTTATTGTGGGTTATCAAGATCAACAGCAGGTTGAATCTCTACCTCATTATTATTGCTAGGTTGAGCATCAACTTGAACATCATCATTCACATTATCACTAGGTTCATGTTCATTACCAGATTGTGTTTCAGTGTCAGAAATAGAAATATCATTGGGGTTCTCAGGTGTATCAACAACAGGTTCACTAGAAGCATGCAAAGTCCTATCATTTTTCTTTTTCTTTTTGTGACTAGGTGCATCAACATTAGTTCTCTGAGAATCTTGCTCAACTCTCTTAGCATGGCCCTTAGGATACAAAGGTTCCTGAGTCATTCTACCACCTCTGGTCATAACTCTAACAACATTATCATTGTTCTTATTATTTAACTCACTGAGCAAATCATATTGTGCTTTAAGCACTTGTTCTACTTGAGTGGTAACCATGGATGCATGTTTACTAATAAGCTTAAGATCACCTTTAACTCTAGACGTATAATCACTCAAGTGTTCAACCATATAGGCATTACGTTTCAATTATCTACCAAAGTAAGCATTGAAGTCTTCTTATTTAATCATAAAATTGTCAAACTCATCCAAGCATTCACTAGGAGACTTATTATGAGGAATATCACCTTCATCAAATCTATAGAGAGAATTTACCTTTACTACTTGTGTCGGGTTATCAAGACCAGGTATTTCTTCAATGGGTGGTAAATTCTTAACATCTTTAGCTATAATACCCTTTTCTTTCATAGATTTCTTTGCCACTTGCATATCTTCAGGACTGAGAAATAGAATACCCCTTTTCTTCGGAGTTGTCTTAGGAGTTGTTTCAGGAAGTGTCCAATCATTATCATTACTCAATATATTGTTCAATAGAAATTCAGCTTGCTCAACAGTTCTTCCCCTCAAAACACAACCAGCACAACTATCGAGGTGGTCTTCGGAAGCATCAGTTAGTCCATTATAAAAGATATCAAGTATTTCATTTTTCTTGAGAGGATGATCAGGCAAAGCATTAAGTAACCGGAGAAGCCTCCCCCAAGCTTGCGGGAGACCCTCTTCTTCAGTTTGCCCAAAATTATATATTTCCCTTAAAGCAGTTTGTTTCTTATGAGTGGGGAAATATTTAGCAAAGAAGTAATAAATCATATCCTAGGGACTACACACACAACCAGGAGCAAGAGAATTAAACCATATCTTAGCATCACCCTTTAGGGAGAAAGGAAACAATTTAAGGATATAATAATAGCAAAAAAATTCCTCATGAGTAAATAGGGTGGCTATATCGTTCAATTTAGTAAGATGTGCCACAACAGTTTCAGATTCATAGCCATAGAAAGGATCAGATTCCACCTTAGTAATTAACTCAAAATCGATAGAGAATTCGTAATCCTTATTAGTAACACAGATAGGTGAAGTAGCAAAAGCAGGATCATATTTCATCCGAGCATTCAAAGACTTTTCTTTCAGCTTAGCTAACAATTTCCTAAGATCATATCTATCATTGCAAGCAAGAAAGTCTCTAGCAGTTTCTTCATCCATAACATAACCCTCAGGCACAACAGGCAGTGCATATCTATGGGGAGAATCTGCATCATAACGTTCATCAATATTATCAGTTTCAATAATTTCATTCTCTCTAACCCTAGCAAGTTGTTCATTAAGAAATTCACCTAGTGGCACAGTATTATCAAGCAGAGAAGTAGTATCATCATAAGCATCATGCATAGCAGAAGTGACATCATCAATCACATGCAACATATCAGAATCAATAGCAGGTGCAGGTGTAGGTGTCGCAAATTTACTCATGACAGAAGGTGAATCAAGTGCAGAGCTAGATGGCAGTTCCTTACCTCCCCTCGTAGTTGAGGGAAAAATCTTGGTTCATTCATCTTTCAAGTTCCTCATAGTGATCAACAGATATAAATCCCAACTGACTCAAAGAATAGAGCTATGCTCCTTGGCAATGGTGCCAAAAAAGTTCTTGATAACCCACAAGTATAGGGGATCGCAACAGTTTTCGAGGGTAGAGTATTTAACCCAAATTTATTGATTCGACACAAGGGGATCCAAAGAATATTCTCAAGTATTAGCAGCTGAGTTGTCAATTCAACCACACCTGAAAGACTTAATATCTGCAGCAAAGTATTTAGTAGCAAAGTAGTATGGAAATAAAGGTAACGATGGCAAAAGTAACAGTAACTAAGCAAAGTTCAATATGTGAAAAGCTTGTAGGCAATGGATCAATGATGGATAATTATGACGGATGCAATTCATCATGCAAAAGTTATAACATAGGGTGACACAGAACTAGCTCTAGTTCATCAATGTAATGTAGGCATGTATTCCGAGTATAGTCATACGTGCTTATGGAAAAGAACTTGCCTGACATCTTTAGTCCTACCCGCCTATGGCAGCGGGGTCCTATTGGAAACTAAGGGATATTAAGGCCTCCTTTTAATAGAGTACCGAACCAAAGCATTAACACTTAGTGAATACATGAACTCCTCAAACTACGGTCATCACCAGGAGTGGTCCCGATTATTGTCACTCCGGGGTTGCCGGATCATAACACGTAGTAGGTGACTATTGACTTGCAAGATAGGATCAAGAACTCACATATATTCATGAAAACATAAAAGGTTCAGATCTGAAATCATGGCACTCGGGCCCAGTGACAAGCATTAAGCATGGCAAAGTCATAGCAACATCAATCTTAGAACATAGTGGATACTAGGGATCAAACCCTAAGAGAACTAACTCGATTACATGGTAAATCTCATCCAACCGATCAACGTCCAGCAAGCCTACATGGGATTACTCACGCACGGCGGTGAGCCTCATGTAATTAGTGATGGAGGATTGTTGATGATGACGATGGCGACGGATTCCCCTCTCTGGAGCCCCGAACGGACTCCAGATCAGCCCTCCCGAGGAAGATTAGGGCTTGGCGGTGGCTCCGTATCGTATACTGCGATGAATCCTTCTCTCTGATTTTTTTCTCCTTGAAAGTGAATATATGGAGTTGGAGTTGAGGTCGGTGGTGGTCCAGGGGGCCCATGAGGCAGGGGGCCTGCAACCTTGTGGACAGGGAGTGGGCCCTCTTACACTGATTCTTTCACCAATATTTTTTATTATTTCCAAAATGTGTCTCCGTGGATTTCCAAGTCATTCAGAGAGCTTTTATTTTTGCACAAAAATAACACCATGGCAATTCTGCTGAAAACAGCGTCAGTCCGGGTTAGTTCCATTCAAATCATGCAAGTTAGAGTCCAAAACAAGGGTTAAAGTGTTTCAAAAAGTAGAGACGTTGGAGATGTATCAGGCCTCAGCAGCAGCAGAAGAAGAATCTTCATTGAATTTCCTCACTGCTTCTTTTGCAAGTTTGGCCAATTTGGCTTGACGCTTGGCCCATTCTCTGGGAAATTCCTCACCTCTCCTGATGCTTGAGGGATCAACTTCTTGGCCTAGAGCCAATGGAGGTCTTGGAGACGGAGGGTTAATCGCAAATTTCTTCATGTACTTTGAAGTAACATAATGATATTCCCTCCATTCCTTATCCCATCTTCTCTCAATCCTCTGTATGCGCACTTTGCACTGATTCTTATTTTCTTTACCATGAATTGCTTCATCAGGAGTACAGTACCCTGCATATATACCATCAGGGATCTCCAAAGCAGTGTTGCACTCTGGTCTCTTTCCTCCCTTCTGAGGTCATTTACCTTCAGCCATTTTCTTCACTTGAGGAATTTGAACAATTGATGTTTCTGAGGAAGTATGCAATTTATCTTCAAGAAATGTTGCAAATGAGTTAAGTTGATGAGAACCTAGTGATTCAGCAGCAGACATTTGTACCTGTGAATAGAGTATAGTTGCAAAGAATTTGGAGAGGTCATATGCGTCCTCAATTTTTTTTCAAAAGTATCAAGTTTGAGTATTTTGACTAGGGGAGACTATGAAGAATTTCACTAAACATTCTTGACTTAGGTTCCAGAGTTGTATAGATTGAAAATCCACACAACTGAGGAATCTTGAAAAAAACACAGCTTAGAGAAACAAATCAAGGTACAGATGCAACTGGGTGTTTAAGGATTGGGAAGTTGAAGAATAAACACCTTTTGAAGATTTTTTGGAAGACATAAGAATCAAAGTAGGGCAGTAAAATAAGGTTTTAATTACCCTGGATGAAGAACACGAGAAACTAGGAATAGAGATGAAGAAGTTCGTCCATTCAGATCTCACACGCCCTAACTTGGCGGTGAGAGACAGCTATGGCGGCGTTGGAGAGAAGATTTCTGCAGCCGGCACGAGTACAACATCGACAAGGTCAAGGCAGTGAAGCTCTTCCTCACCGGCGACGATGGAATGTAGTGGTGGCACTAGGTCTGAGAGCTCGAGCAAGATGAGGTCGAGCGAAGTAAATGAATTATGGGGAAGGGAGGGGGTATTTATAGCCACAGTGAAAAACTGCCCATCCAAATAATATGGATGAACATGCCCTTGACCCTTGCCATCCTAGTGACATGTGTCACCCACGTACGGAGAAGTGGAGATCGTGTTAATCCTGTAATGGGATGCAGAACGGTTTGAGCGGCAAAAGACGAAAAATTACATATGAATATTTTGAAGTTTCGTTCGCAAATTCTTTAGCGATAAAGGACACAGTGAAGATTTTGAACGGGTTTCAAAATAGAACGCACATGAAGAATTTGTGAACAGACTGGGTTGAGTTTAGCATAGAGGGGGGAACGGGTCCGATCACTTTCACTTAAATGAAGAGTCAACTTTAAGAATTAGCAATAAGTGAATGTTGTTGAGGACATGAAAATTCAAATATATATATATGCAATGAAAACATCAGTCGAAAGGATTGAAGCTTTTGCAAAGTTAAAGAATTTGAAAAAAATGAAGAATCAACAATGAGGAAAAACTCAATTTGAAGATTTTCAACTTTGGTTGGTGGCGTAACCAACCGTATAAGAATGATGATTTTAGACACCGCATACAATTGTCGTAGGGTCCTGAGAATCAAATTCTTCATTAATTTCTTCACACTTAGAGGGTTAGTCTCCATTGATTCAAGAAAAATGTTACTTCGTGTGTTGCATAGCTAAGTCATCAATTTTATATAAGTGTTAGGATGTGTGTCCTTTTAAAGAACATTCGAAGCTTCTAAGATATTTAGCTCACACCACAACTTGCTAAATCTCTTCTCATCTAGGGGCTTTGTGAAGATATTTGCCAGCTGATCTTCTTTCTTCACGTGGTCGATGGAGATGTCGCCCTTCAACACATGATCATGAAGAAAATGATGAAAAATCTGGATGTGCTTAGTCTTCGAGTGCTGTACTGGGTTATGAGCAATCTTGATGGCACTCTCGTTGTCGCAGTAGAGTGGCTCATTCTTCACATTGATGCCATAGTCCTTGAGGGTTTGCTTCATCCATAGCAATTGAGCACAGCAAGAACCAACAACAATGTACTCAGCTTCAGAAGTAGAGAGAGATACGCAGTTCTGCTTCTTTGTGGACCAACATACCAAGGATCTTCGGAGGAAATGACATGTGCCTGATGTTGACTTGCGATCCACCCAATCACCAACATAGTCAGAGTCGGAATATCCAATGAGATCAAAAGCCGAGCCCTTGGGATACCATAATCCAAGTTTTGGAGTGTGAGCTAGATATCAAAGAATATGTTTCATAGCCTTATGGTGTGATTCCTTTGGTGTAGCCTAAAATCGAGCACACATGCAAACACTAAGCATAATCTCTGGCCTAGATGCACATAGATATAATAAAGAGCCAATCATGGAGAAGTATACCTTTTGATCAATAAAGATCTTCATAGAATATGTAGGAGCCAATATGAGCATCGAGGTTCCGCTATTGGTTATTCACCGGAGAGGTGTCTCAGTCATGTCTACATAGTTCTTGAACCCGTAGGGTCCGCACGCTTAACGTTCAATGACGATTTTGTATTATATGAGTTATGTGATTTGGTGACCGAATGTTGTTCGGAGTCCTGGATGAGATCACGGACATGACGAGGAGTCTCAAAATGGTTGATAGGTAAACATTTATATATAGGATGATAGTATTCAGACACGAAAGTGTTCCGGGTATTATCGGGTATTTATCGGAGTACCGGGTGGGTTACCGAAACCCCGGGGGGGGGGGGTAATGGGCCATATGGGCCATAGGAGGGGAGCACACCAGCCCACAAGAGGTGCCCCCCCAAGTAAGGAGGCCGAATAGGAGAAGGAGGAGGGGGTTCACCCCCCTTTCATTCCTCCCTTCCCTCTTCCCTTTTCCCCTCCGGTGAAATAAGGAAGGTGGGGCGAATTGGAATAGGAACCCCAAGTAGGATTCCTCCTACTTGGGGCGCCCCTGGGCTGCTCCCCTCCCCCTCCCACCTATATATACATGGGGAGGGGGCACATAGAACACACACCAACAATCGTTAGCCGTGTGTGGCGCCTCCCTCCATAGATTATACCCTCGGTCATATTCTCCTAGTGCTTACGCGAAGCCCTGCGTGGATCACTTCACCATCACTGTCACCATGCCTTCATGCTGATGGAACTCATCTACTTCCTCTACACTTTGCTGGATCAAGAGTTTGAGGGATCTCATCGAGCTGAACGTGTGCAGAACTCGGAGGTACCGTACGTTCGGTGCTTGATCGGTCGGAACAAGAAAAAGTTCAACTAAATCAACCGCGTTTTCAAACACTTCCTCTTTCGGTCTATGAGGTTATGTAGACACACTCTCCTCCTCTCGTTGCTATGCATCTCTTAGATAGTTCTTGTGTGAGTTTAGGATTCTTTTTGAAATTGCATGCTACGTTTCCCAACAATGGCATCCGAGCCAGGTCTATGCATAGATGATATGCACGAGTAGAACACAAAGAGTTGTGGGCGGTGATCGTCATACTACTTACCACCAATGTCTTATTTTGATTCGGCGAGTATTGTTGGATGAAGCGGCCCAAACCAACCTTACATCACCAATGAGACCGGTTCCACCAACAGACATGCAACTAGTTTTGCATAAAGGTGGTTGGCGGGTGTCTGTTTCTCTGACTGTAGTTGAATCAAATTGGACTGCGGCCGGTCCTTGTTGAAGGTTAAAACAGCAAACTTGATAAATGACCATTGTTGGTTTGTGCCGTAGGTAAGAACGGTTCTTGCTAGAAGCCTGTAGTTGCCACGTAAAACTAGCAACAACAAAGTAGAGGACGTCTAACTTGTTTTTGCAGGGCATGTTGTGATGTGATATGGTCAAGACATGATGTGATATACGTTATTGTATGAGATGACCATGTTTTGTAAAAGTTATTGGCAACTGGCTGGAGCCTTATGGTTGTTGCTTTATTGTATGAAATGCAAACTCCTTGTAATTGCTTTACTTTATCACTAAGCGGTAGCGATAGTTGTAGAAGCAATAGTTGGCGAGACGACCACGACGCTATGATGGAGATCAAGGTGTCAAGCTCATGACGATGGGGATCATGGTGATGCTTTGGAGATGGAGACCAAAAGCACAAGATGATGATGGCCATATCATGTCACATATTTTTGATTGCATGTGATGTTTATCTTTTATGCATCTTATTTTGCGTAGTACGGCGGTAGCATTATAAGATGTTCCCTTAACGAAAATTTCAAGGTATAAGTGTTTTCCCTGAGTATGCACTGTTGCGACAGTTCTTCGTGCTGAGATACCACGTCATGATCGGGTGTGATAGGCTCTATGTTCACACACAACGGGTGCAAGACAGTTTTGCACATGCGGAATACTCGGGTTAAACTTGACGAGCCTAGCATGTATAGACATGGCCTCGGAACACTGTAGACCGAAAGGTTAAACGCAAATCATATAGTAGATATGATCAACATAGAGATGTTCACCATTGATGACTACTCCATCCCACGTGATGATCGGACATGGTTTAGCTAATTTGGATCACGTATCATTTAAATGACTTGAGGGATGTCAATCTAAGTGGGAGTTCTTAAGTAATATGATTAACTGAACTTAATATATCATGAACTTAGTCCTGATAGTTTTTGCATATCTATGTTGTAGATCAATGGCCCGTGCTACCGTTCCCTTGAATTTTAATGCGTTTCTAGAGAAATCTAAGTTGAAAGATGATGGTAGCTGCTACCTCTTGAGCTTGCGTTGGTTTTCCCTTGAAGAGGAAAGGGTGATGCAGCAAAGTAGCGTAAGTATTTCCCTCAGTTTTGAGAACCAATGTATCAATCCAGTAGGAGACGATGCACCAGTCACCGAATACCTGCACAAACAATCAAGAACTTGCAACCAACGCGATAAAGGGGTTGTCAATCCCTTCACGGTCACTCGCAAAAGTGAGATCTAATAGAGATAGTAAAGTACATATTTTTGTATTTTTGTTGCATAGATTGGAAAGTAAAGATTGCAAAAGAGTAAACGAGATTCGATAATATGGAAAAGAGACTTTAATATAATGGAAAAGAGACCCGGGGTCCATAGGTTTCACTACTGGCTTCTCTCGAGATAGCATGTATTACGGTGGGTGAGCAAATTACTGCCGAGCTATTGATAGAAAAGCGCATAATTATGATGACATCTAAGGCAATGATCATGAACATAGGCATCACGTCGTGTCAAGTATAGCGACTCCTGCCTGCATCTACTACTACTACTCCACACATCGACCGCTATCGATCATGCATCTAGAGTATTAAGTTCATAAGAACGGAGTAACGCATTAAGCAAGATGACACGATGTAGAGGGATAAACTCAAGCAATATGATATAAACCCCATCTTTTTATCCTCGATGGCAATAATACAATACATGCCTTGCTGCCCCTACTATCATTGGGAAAGGACACCGCAAGATTGAACCCAAAGCTAAGCAGTTCTCCCATGGCAAGAAAGATCAATCTAGTAGGCCAAACTAAACCGATAATTCGAAGAGACTTGCAAACATATGAAATCATGCATATAAGAATTCAGAGAAGAACCAAATAATTTTCATAGATAATCTTGATCATAAATCCACAACTCATTGGATCTCGGCAAACACACCGCAAAAGAATATTACATCGAATAGATCTCCAAGAACATAGAGGAGAACTTTGTATTGAGAATCAAAGAGAGATAAAAAGCCATCTAGCTAATAACTATGGACCCGAAGGTCTGTGGAAAACAACTCACGCTTCATCGGAGAGGCAACAGTGTTGATGTAGAAGCCCTCCGTGATCGATTCCCCCTTCGGCACATCGCTGGAAAAGGCCCCAAGATGAGATCTCACGGGTGTAGAAGGTTGCGGCGATGGAAAAGTGGTTTCGTGGCTCTCCCTGATGTTTTTAGGGTATAAGAGTATATATAGGCGAAAGAACTAGGTCGGTGGAGCTACGAGGGGCCCACGACGGTGGGGGGCACGCCTACCCCCTGGGCGCGCCCTCCTGCCTCATGGACACCTCGTCGCGTCTCTAACTTCAACTCCAAGTCTTCTGGTTTGCTTTTGGTCCAAGAAAGATCACCGCGAAGGTTTCATTCCGTCTGGACTCTGTTTGGTATTCCTTTTCTGCAAAACTCCAAAATAGGCAAAAAAACAGAAACTGGCACTTGGCCTGCGGTTAATAGGTTAGTCCCAAAAATAATATAAAAGAGCATATTAAAGCCCATTAAACATCCAAAACATATAATATAATAGCATGGAACAATAAAAAAAACTATAGATACGTTAGAGATGTATCAAGCATCCCCAAGCTTAATTCCTGCTCGTCCTCGAGTAGGTAAATGATAAACACAGAATTTTTGATGTGGAATGCTACCCAACATATTTATCAATGTAATTTTATTTATTGTGGCATGAATGTTCAGATCCGAAAGATTCAAGACAAAAGTTCAATATTCACATAAAAATAATAATACTTCAAGCATACTAAGAAAGCAATCATGTCTTCTCAAAATAAGATAGCCAAAGAAAGCTAACTATCGTGGATTTATCACGTCAAATGTCCTAGTGTGAGGACTTAGTCTTGGAGACATCGCGACGAGATTAGCCTAAAGGGGTTAAACCGGACAAAGGACATGGGGAGTTTATACTGGATCGACCCCTTGGGGTGAAGGTAAAAGCCTACGATCTAGTTGTGGTGGAATTGATGGGATCTGGATGATCAGGGAGCGAATCCGCTTTGCCTAGCTCTCGAATTGTTGTTTCTTGTCCTTGAATCGCCGTCGGGTCGTCCCTTTATATATATATATAGGTTGACGCCCGGCGGTTTATAGAATCCCGGCCGACTCATACATGTGTCCGGCTCGGTTTCTACCATTTCCTATCTTACAACAAAAGTTACATAGTATATGGCAGTTTATGTCTACGGGCTCTAATCTGCCTTGGGGAGCCTGGGCCTCTATGTCTCTTCAGTAAAGCACCATACTCCTTGTCTTCATGGGCTTCAATATGGATGACTCGTTACAGGTATAACTAGTCCCTACCTGGGCGGTTTATACTCAGTAGTTATATCCCCAACATTAGGCCCCAGATTGATTTGAACCTGTTCATGTCAATCTTCCACACTTAATAAAACTCCTTCTTGAACACCTTTGTGTGAACCTTGTAATCCGCCATGACATCATCTTCCAGGATTATAATAAACCGCCATGACGTCACCTTCTTATTAAAAACCGTACATACCTCCCCTTTATTAACGAGCTTCTAAAAATCAAGGCGACAGCTCTGTCACTTATCCATTTTTGGGCTCCTCAATTCTCGCGCCTGTCACTTATCCCTTCACCTAATAAATAACGCTGAAGGTCATCTTTTACTTTCCCCCCTCGTGCCTCTTCACTTCTTCTTCCTCCTCGCGTCGACCTAGCGCTCAAGCTCAGCCGCCGGCGTCGCGTCTTCTTCCTCGACCTCAACTCCGGCCGCTGCATCACCCTGAGCTTTCCAGAGAATCGTGGTGCCTCTCCGCTGCTCCCGTGACACCGGCAAGTCCTTTTTCCTTCCACCCTAGATCTGTCATTAGGGTTTCTGTATTCATCGGTGTTCATCAGCGTTCTTCACTTGTTCTTCACTGTCGCATGAGTATTTGATAGAAACTTGACATTTTACCTGTGCGGCCATAGCCATAATCCATTTTTCCTCATCACAGCATCTCTTTTTTCGTAGAAAATCCCATCTGGACCTTTAACTGTTCCGCTGTCAGAACTTAGGGTTTTAGAATTTTCTCCCTTTTTTGAACTGCGGTAGATCCAAAATTATAGCGTCAATCTGTAAAACCTGTTTTTCAACACTTAGTTACTTTCAGATCTGTACCTTCCACACCAATGTAGGCGGTTTAACTATAAGAAACTTATAACCCACCAGGTAGCATTAGCCCTCTCTTAAACCGCCGATTCATCATTTCGATAACCCTGCCAATGTCTGAATCCGGTATGACATGTGTATACGCCTCAATGTCTTCTCCTTATGACCTTGCGACACTTTATACTTTGTCAGTCATGAATATTAAACCAGCATTGATCTTTTTCCAGCTTTTCATTGAAATGGCCAAACAATTTTATGCTTGCAACTGGGTCCCTTCCCGGGTTACAGAAGAAGAGCTGACCGGATGTGTTGCAACCGGCGCTTTAGCGAGTAAAGAGATTATCCATTAGAGGCTCCCCGGTCCAGAACATCCTCCTGAGCCCAAGGATGGAGAGGTGATTGTGTTTGCTGATCATCTGAGTCAAGGGTTTATCCCTCCCGGATCAAAATTCTTCCGTGACGTGCTTGCTAGTTTCCAGATCCGCCCTCAAGATATTGGACCGAACTCCGTGTCCAATATTTGTAATTTTCAAGTGTTTTGTGAGGCTTATCTGCAAGAAGAACTTACTGTTGAGTTTTTCAGAGATTTCTTTTACTTAAAATGCCGTACTGAATTTACGGATGGGGCCAACACTGAACTTGGCGGCGTTTCAATCCAGAAGAGGAAAGATGTCAATTTCGCTCACGCCAAGCATCATAGCCACCCCAAAGATTGGAATCAGACTTGGTTTTATTGCTGAAACACAGCTCCAGATGACGAAAATCCTCTGGCGGGTTACCGTTCTCACCGGCTTACCAATACTCATCCAGTTCCCCAACTACTTACTACAAAGGAACGATCTAAGTATGCACCACAACTTTCAAAACTCTGAGCCTTTATGGCGACTGGTTTAACTGGCATCGACTTTGTCCGCTGTTGGGTCTCTTGGAGTATCTTGCCCTTAAGCCGTCGCCCTGGTTTAATGTGCGAGTACACAGGAGATCTCAAAGATCCTCAATGGCATATTGATATTCAGCTAAATGACGAAGAAGTTACTAAATCTGTCAAGAAAATGTTGGATGAACCGGTATCTGAGTGCAGCAAGATAGGGCTCAGTCCTTTCTGTGTTTCCAATAAACCGCCAGCTGTAAGAATTGCATCATTCTTGTCTTAATTCGTCCCCTCTTAAATATTTTTTATAACTTGTTGTCCATCTTTGTAGGGTGATGATCCGTTCTGGAAGAGGAAGCCGCGGGATAAACCGGCGAAACCGCAGGATAAACCGGTGAAAGCGCCTCGCACCAATGCCAAAGTTACAAAGAAACCTGCGAAGAAGAAAACCGCCGAGTCCCTTACCTGCCCAATGATGAAGAGCTCGATCACCTGGAGTTAGAGGTAGAACTTGACTCTCTTGGTTCATTTTTCATACATCTCATTGACAATGATCATTATCAGGATGATGCGGAGGCCAGCCGTGCAACTGATGTAGAGGTAATTACTCTTTCTTCCAACTCAGATCCCGTGCCAACACCAAAAACCCGTCAAGCAGTCCGTAAAGTAAGATTTTCACACCCTCTAGCTTATTCGGATCCGCACTTTCTGTTGAAGACACAATAGCATGAAGCTCGCCACACAACCCGACATAGCGGCCAAGTGGTTACCTCCACCGATTTACCGAACTCTCCGGTTCGTAAACATCGCCAAAAGGTCTCTTATACTTCTGATACACCTTATCCCAAGGCGGGTTATTTCTGATATCCTCTTAATCCGTCTAACTCGAATTACCAGGGGACCTCCCATTCATCGTCTGGCGAATCAATATCAACAAAGCTTCCAACCCTTAAAATGGTTCCTGGGTGAGCAGATTTTGCTAATTCGTCATAGCTTTACATTTTTTGATCCTTGCACTGCTCTGATTCATACTTATTACTTTCCAGGGCCAAAGCCAGAACCAGCAAGAAGGCCAAAGTGACCAAACCGACTAAAGACCCCAGTCGGGATGAAACAGAACAAACTCCTGAACCGTCTCATCCAGATGCTGATAATATTCCTGATGGCCCGTCGCTGCCGGATCAAACAACTGAAGCTGAGAACATGGATATTGATCCATTGGCTCATGCTGATGATCTGCCAAGCCTGACTAAGGGTGTTGATGACGATGTTGTCGTTACTAGCACTGGTTTCACCTCTCCTGGCAATCCTATCGCTTTATTGAAGCATAGTCCCAAGGAAGAACTTTCTGCCATGGACAAGGGCAAGTGGAAAACAGATTTGTCAAGCTACGCCCACCTCAATGCCCAAGCCATTCATTCTGGATTCTTAAACTGCCTGTACACCAGCCGCGACTATGAAGCCGGTTTAGTGGGCCTGATGAAGGAATGGTATGAGGTAAATATCACCCACTCTGTATAAACTTTCTTTCCTTATGACTGGCTTAGACTATCAATTCTAGTAGCCCCCAAGGTCCGGTTCATAATATGGATGTAAACCGGGACTTGTAGTAGAATAATCCTTAATTTTTCTAGCATAGCCCCCAGGGATCGGTTTATAACTTTAGGATGAACCGGTACATTTCTGTCATGAAGCTTCAAAAATTCTTGATAATCATCTTTGTAATCCGATTGAGGAGGAAAAATCCATAACCTTGACTTGAGCAAATATGCATTAGCCGCAAGTGCCAAGTGTATAACTTGTTATGTGCTTGGGACTTTATATGATAGTTGATAAAAGCAATATGCATTAGCCCCCAAGTGCCAAGTGTATAACGTGTTATGTGCTTGGGACTTCAGATGTGCATTACTAACCCATGAAATGTCTCCTCAAGGCTGATCTGAGCAAAAAGGAATCTCAAATCACCGACCTTCAAGAAAATATTAAGTCCAAGCAAGCCGAAACTTCTAAGGCTAATGAAGAGCTGACCAGCGCTTTAACATCCATGGAACAGCTGAAGGACAACTTCAAAAGTGAACAGGCAGGATGGGATGCTGAAAAAGCAACTTTGCTGAAGCGGGCGGAGGATGCCGAAGCAACCCTTAATCCGGTAGCAGAAGAACTGACTGGCCTGAAGCGGCAAATCAATGCTATCACCTCTTCTGTCTTTGGTAAATACCGTTTTCATAAGCTGTAACTAAGAAACATCCATGAAACTGCCGGTTTACTATTATGTTTGACCATTGAAGGTAGCCATGTTACTCATCTTGGCTCAGACATGCGCAAAAAACTGAAGGCTGCCTATACATTGACAGAGCAGTTATATACCAATGTTCAACAGGTCATCTGCACAGCTTCACATAATAAACCGCCCCCAACTTTAATCAAGGAAACGTTGGAAAAATTATCCATGATGCCTGCCCAGCTTGAGGATTTGAAGAAATCAGCTGCTAGGGCCGGTGCTCTTACTGCATTGACTCGGGCCAAGGCTTGGATATCTGACCTTGATCCAGAAGACATTGGAAACGGTTATCCAGGCCAGAAAGAGGACGGGTCAGATTTTGATAATGATGACCTCAGGGCCATAACGAGGGAAATGCGTCCATTGGCAAGCAAACTGGCTGAAGACACCGACTTGTCATTTTACCAGACGATTTATGACGCCAACAACAAACGGGTTAACGCACCGGCTCATGATGTGCAAAATCTTATCCCGCCAATCCGTAAGCATACCTACGCCCCTGATGTTGAACCGTCGACCCTTATAAGTGATGAAGCTGTCTTCCGCGCCTTAACATGATGGACTGGGCAACCATTGACTTCCAGCCACTGGGTGGATAGGAGGAGGATGAACCGGCGCAGGATGATCCACAGCCTTCAGGTCAGCCTGGTGAAGAATCATGATCCGGAGGCCGGTTTAGCTTCTGCACACTGCCATCTACGTGATAAACAATTATCCTTTTGGGCCATCAAAGCGCCTTGTAATAGGCTAGTTTAAACACTTGGTCTGCTATGCCATCGTGCATATTCACTTTGCATAATACTGTTAATCCGTCATGATTTATGTTATGTCTGCTTATGATCCTTAGCAGCTTTATTCAATCCTGTTTCTGCATACAATAAACTTAAAGTGTCCTGGCGGTTTACCGCCGGACGGGTCATAACACCCAACATAAACCAAGATTTATAACCAAGGCTATACTTTTTAAGAAAAATATGAAATACATTATACCTGTGACTTTGAATCACATCGTTGGTTTACCAACTTATTGTAGAAAGGGTGATAACCCAAATCTTGAGTACTGACAACTCCCATCATGTTTTGCCAGTTTATAACGAAATTGTACCGGGTTATAATAAACACTGGATTATCTTTATATCATATTGGCAACTTGTAGGCAAAGCAGACCAGGTTAATAAACACCGAATTAATATAAACCTCATCAAAATAAACATCGAAAAGAAAGACTTGCAAAGAAAAACACGCAAAAAGGCGACGCTTTTCATGGGCTGCTAGGCCACTGAGTTAAACCAATCGTCAATTTAACTATGACAAGTCCTTATAAGATGGAGCTCACATTAACCAATCGTCAATTTAACTATGACAAGTTCAGGGTCTTTATAAGATTGACTGTCAAACGTTCGACGAGTCTTACCAGGATTACCTAGGCGGAGTGACTTACTTAACAAGGCAGGATAACCCGGGGTTTTAGGTGAATACACCTCGCTTCCAAGCCTGGCTTTTATAGCCTATTGCAAGGCTATAGACTCTTTGTTCTTGTTGAAGCAAAGAGCCCTCAAGCAATATTTTGAGCTATGCTTAGTGGACACCTATGTTTGAGTTGTGCTTTGCAACAAACTATCTTTGGCTCCTTATGATGTTGGGTATGAAGCCCCCAAGCTCTCTTTTTTTGTAGCTTTATAAGCTGGATTAATGGACAATCAGAACTCCGCTTTATAAACAGAAGCCCCCATGTAACCAAGAAAACTTTAAGGAAGAACGACAGAGGCCCCGCTTTAGCAAGGATGCCGGTTTATTATATTGATCATAATATAAACATTGTCAAGAATATGTACATAATAGGAGCCTATGGCTCAGGTGTTGTAAGGCCGAAGATGAGCAATATTACACGGCTGGCGGATCTCCTCCACCGATTTGCGTGAGTCTTTGTGCTCTCGAACATCGATAAGGTAGTATGACCCATTGTTCAGATTCTTGCTGACCACAAAGGGTCCTTCCCAAGGTGGGGATAACTTGTCCATATCGGTCTGATCGTGGATAAGTCGGAGCACTAAGTTGCCTTCTTGAAAAGCTCTCATTTTAACCCGACGGCTGTGATAACACCGCAGATCTTGCTGATAAATCACCGAACGAGTAGCCGCTATGTCCTGGTTTTCATCTAACAGGTCCAATGCGTCTTGACGTGCTTGTTCGTTGTCCGCTTCAACATAAGCAGCCACCCGTGGCGAGTCATGGAGAATGTCATTGGGGAGAACTGCTTCCGCTCCGTAAACCATGAAGAAGGGTGTATAACCCGTAGATCTATTGGGGGTGGTCTTAATACTCCACAATACAGAAGGCAACTCTTCCACCCAACAACCCGGCATCCTCTGCAAAGGAACCATAAGCCGGGGCTTGATGCCTTTCAGGATCTCTTGATTAGCTCTCTCAGCTTGACCATTAGACTGGGGGTGAGCCACCGATGACACATCAAGCTGGATGTGCTCATGTTGACAGAACTCTTCCATAGCACCCTTGGAGAGGTTCGTGCCATTATCTGTTATGATGTTGTGTGGAAAACCAAAGCGGAAAATCACCTTCTTCATGAATTGAACCGCCGTGGCTGCATCACACTTGCTAACTGGCTCCGCCTCTACCCATTTGGTGAACTTATCAACCGCCACCAGAAGGTGGGTCTTCTTATCCTTGGACCTCTTAAAGGGCCCGACCATATCCAGCCCCCAAGTTGCAAATGGCCAAGTGATTGGAATCATCCTAAACTCCTAAGGCGAAACATGAGCTCAGCGTGAAAACTTCTGACAACCGTCACACTTCCTGGCCAAATCCTAAGCATCAGCATGAGCCATTCACTACTAGGGAAAATCATAGTAGGAGCACGGGTTTTAGGTATATCAGTAGCATGGGAGGCGGCGCTACAGCTAACCCATAGCAGCAGCACGTGCGCACCCGCGCTACTGATATGCAAGTGTAGCAGCAACGTTCTTCGGTGGAGCTCGATACTGCTAATTGCTATAGCGTGCTTCCCCTGTGTGCACTACTGATACTACCGCGCTGCTGCTAACTTTTCTGCACTCGCTACTGCTAATTTTAATATATATTTTTCTGCATATTTGTTTTGTATTTGAAAAGGCTTTATAGAAGAATCTTTAGCACATACAAATGCCTGCGAGACCACAAATGTAATCATAGCATATACATACAAATAGTCTCATCATAATCATCATCCAACACAAAGTGGTATCTTGTCATCATCTCGAAAATAGCGATACATGCAAGTCTCGAATACTTGAAACTACAACGTCATCCATCTAAACAAGGGTATACGCAAGAAGAGCTATCACTATGAGTGAGAGTGGAACTATGCAGTACATGAGGCGGCGGTTACGAGTCCTCTCTCGCGCTAGCGCGAACCTCAAGTAACTAGCTTCTCCTTCTTGTCTGCTTTTGAAGCCTTTATGGCTGGTGCCCGAGTCCCCATTCACTTGCACTTGACACTCAGGCCACTCGTTGTACACCCCTGGACCTTCCCTTTGTACACGACATAGCACTTCCATCTCGCCATCAAGAAACTAGGTACCTGTTAGAGATGCATGTTCATGAAGAGGATGCACAATCATATGCAACAAAATATACTAGAGCAAAATGAAAAAGAAAGGGTTAGCAACTAGATGCAACATACAGTATGCAATCTAATTAACTAGAGGTACGCAGGTCATCATACGCAAACTAACAAAGTAGCATTACGCAAGTTCGGCAGGGACCGTGGACATCACAAAGTTTCATTGCTACAAAAAGTATACAAGTTCCATCCTTCCATATCATTGAGGATGGACCCTAGCTTCTTGAACGGCGTGAGGTCTAGACGTTGCATGCATATGCGAGTTCGGACGTCAGCTCGTGATGTAGGGCCATGGTGGAACATCCACTTCTCATCGATGACTTCTTTCATGATGATCGTCGCAATGTCCCTTTGGATGCGAAAGAAGTCATCTCTAAGTTTATAATCCGCTTCTCCATGAGATTCTAGCCATTTGTGGATATGATCATCATTTCTGCTTGTCATGCGAAGCTTTTGGTGATCCGTGTTGAACTGAATCATGAGATGGACGATGTAGAATCCATCCTTCTTGCTTGGTTTTGGGACATGGATGCACGAGAAGCTAGTTTTATGCGCGAAACCCATCTTCTTGTTCCTTTGTTTCCTGATCTGCATGTGGCCACCTCTAATGCTGAAGCCTTCGAGAGCATCATCTAGAATATTCATTATGTGGGTGTAGTCTTTTTTCTCGTAGTCTCTGGAAGGGTCAAAATACACGGTGTGGGAGACTTGCGGGTAAAGAACGATAAGGACGGCGCGCCCATTGCTGCGGGGAAAAGACACCTCAAGGTATTCCCCATATGAGAGAGAAGGAATGATTGAAATGTACGAAAGGGTTGTCTAGAACTGACTTACTGTGGATGATAAGGCACACGGACAATTTCCCGGTCCTTATTCTGTACCATGAAGTTTTGGAGGTACTCCCTAGAAGTTTCACGCTCAAAGTCACCGAGACTCAAGAAAGACTCGTGCATGTACTATGGATCCGCCACACAGATTTGCAAGACTTCTTCACACTTCATGACGGAGCTCATATGTAGCGCAAAAAGGCAGACGATTGTAAAATCGAGCCGCCTTGTCAGAAACATCTCAAAGATATGGTCAAACCGCAGGAAGAACACCTCCGCGGGCCATGTCTCGACGTAGCACTTCCCCTCAGGCACACGAGCCGTGTATGTCGGATATCCTGGATCCTTTGAGACTAGTAGGCTTTTCTCAGTCGACAGCACATGGTCATGCAGTCTCCTGAGATCCCCTGATAATGCCTCCAGCGGTTTTGGCGGTAGCATTGGCTCACCCGTGAGATGGAACATGGCTGCACCTTTCACGGGTACACGCTCTTCAGAATGCATCGTCTGGCTGCTATGTGCTCTGGCTTGTTTGGAGGCAGTTATCTTCCCCGATCTCTTCCTCTCCTTTTTCTTGGGCACACCTTCCAAACCCTTCCTTAACCCCTGCCCCAGGGTTCCCGGGCTAAGCACTGTTGGACCCCCGGCTAGTTGAGCCTGTGTTGAGGCGACATCTTCAGGCGTGTCTTGTGAGGAATTCATGAAGAGAGACTTTTTGCAATCCTTCCAATGACCTTCCTGCCTGGGCATATCATCCATATCCTCATTAGCATGCTGATAGCCTGATTTGTCATATGGTTGACTCATCATATCTATGTCACACTCATACGCGTTTTTAGTGAGGAAACCCATAGGGTCGACCTTTGTCTCATCGTCCATTCTCTATTCTACAGGACCGATTACATCAGCCAGTACTATTGCACCCCCTTCATCACGTTGTCCACCGCTCTCACTCGGCACTACAGGAGCTGGTAATTGCGTAGGCGGGGTGGAGGTCTCCGCACATGCTTGTTGATGTGTGGTTATTGGTGTGCTCTCGGCCGGCTCGAGACGAATAAGATTCTTCGGCCATAGTAGCACCCAACCCTTGCAGCTTCCAATCCGCGGCGGGGTCTCGTCGCCCTCTCCCACATGCTGTATTGGAGGAGGCAACACCTTGTGCCCCGATTTCATACTGGACAAGCTAACCCTGAAGTGCCCAGCGGGGATCGGCTAGTTGTGGAACATGGGTTTCAAGGGGTTCATTATCATCCCCTTTCCCACGTCGACCTTCTGGCCTTTTATCAAGTAGAGTATGGTGCACGGGGTTTCTTCACCCTGCAAACACATATGTCTGTGGCGTAAAACATTCGAAAGGCAACGAAAATGGAATATTATATATATATATATGTTGGTGCGACATGTAATTACCGTGATGGCGTCAAGCTCAGCCAAAGACGAAGTCCCACCTAGCGCGCCAGAGACTGAGGACGGGCTGCTATGAGAGGGAGCGACCGTGAGAGGAGGCCCGGTTGCGTGAGCAAGTGATGGTGCGGTGTTGTTGTTGTTCATGGAGTTGCTCCCAACGAAACTGGGCATCGGGAAATCATGTACCGTCTTGTCTGGATTTTCCTTTGTCCAGTTGATGATAGCTGGAACCAAGTTAGTAGCAAAATCGTTTCTGCAGGCAGTTACAGCTACATTGACTACCTGCTGTAGCAACTCATTTTTCTCCTCGGCTGTTTTTTCCACGTCCTCAGCTGCTTTTTTCTCGACCGCAAGCTTCACCTTCGCGTCGATGTCCGCCTGACTAAACTTCTTTTTCTGCTTCTTGGCCTCCGGTCCCTCGTTGTAAAACACCTTCCATGTGGCGCCCTCTCCAGCGCCGTGCACACGACCATATTGCGGCCGCTGGCCCAAAGGGTGTCCCTTAAGTTCGTTCAAGGCCCGGTTGAGAGGGGTGTCCCACTTGGGCCTCATCGGAGAAGTAGGGCTTTCGGTTGCAAGCTGCTGATGCTTCTCCAGTAGTCTAATCAATTTCCTCGTGATCTTGTCCGTGTAAAAAACCTTTTTCTCCTTGTCCCACTTGTAGCGGGCCCTGATGAAGTCACGCTCCAAGGGGTTGGTAAACTTCGCGAAGGGGTCTGGGAGACCCGCGGCTTCACGTTCCGCGTCCTCCTTATCCCATATGGGCCTTTTACCGAGGTAGCCACGGCTTCCGAGGTGATGCTTCCCCGTGTTCCTTTGCTGAAGGCTCTTGAATTTCGCAGCCTTAGCCTTAGCTGCCTCGGTAGCGCAAGTGTCCTTGAACTTCTCGAACTCCTCTTCCGTAAGTGTCGGATTTTCCTCCAGAATCTTGGACAGGGGTTCCTCAGCCTCAATAGCTCATTTCACCCTCCCTTTCCAGGAGGCCAAATCATTACTGAACATGCCCATGGCGTGATTGTTAATCTTTTTCATCTTTGGATCATCCCATGGTTGTTCTATGTTATCATCCCGGTCGAGGAACTTGAATCTCTTGTGCAACTTCGTTAGGAGCAACTGCGTCAAATGTTCTTTACTCCTTAAGTCATCGTCGTTGATGCTCACGCATTCCTGTATGATGCATCCTACTTTGTTCCCATAGCACTTGCGAGGTTCTTCCGGCTCTAATGGATCAAACTTGCCAGGTGCCATCTTTGTGATCACAAGTCATCCAATCCCTAGTTTGTTAGGTTTTTGTATCCTCTGCTTCTTATGCTTCCTCTTTTCGGTAGCGGCATCGGCGCCGGTACCTTCCCCGCCGGTCTCTGCGCCGCCATCGGTGTCGGCACCGTCGGTGTCAATGTCGGCGTCGATACCATAATCGAGGCCGACCTGCAAACCTTTCTTAGCAGTCAAATAGTCAAGGTACTCTTGTTCACCCTCATAATCCATCTCGTCTGCATCTTGGTCAGAAGGCCCAGTTTCTTCGTGGTTCGACATGTTTCCTATGATTAAGTGTCCTCGTTTAATTCTAAAAGTATGAAAAAAATGAGAAATGACATAAAAAAGAAATCTATGTGCCAGCACTCGATATGCCAACTATCTAGCACAAATCGTGCCAAAATTCACGGCAAATTTCGTCATGACCTTTGCTAAAAATGGACATATTGAGCGCCTGAAATTCACCGGAACGGAAATGAATCAACATTCTGGTGTAACATAGGCCACTCGGATCATTTACCAAAATTGAACCAAAACATCACATGTCCAAATGACATGTTCAAATTCCAAACATGACATGTCCAAAACATGACATATCCACATATCACATGTCCAGTTCAAATTTGCATATAAATTCAACCTACCTAAATTTGCTTTAACAAGGGATGTTGATTTGGACAATTGCTTAAATGCTGCCTTTTCTTTTAACTACAATTGCTTAACCCTAAATTTCTGTCCTCTTTTAAAACCTAGCTAAATTCATAACTAAATAGATAACCTAATTAACCTACTGCCCTAACTAAAACCTAAGTAAATTAACCGAAGAACCCTAGCTAGCAGAGAGAGAGGGGGGGTTACAGAGGGTGTAGGGGCAAGGAGGCAGGCCCAACGATGGCCGAGGTTGGGAGGGGAGGAAGCAGAGGAGGGAGGCGAGGGCCGACGGGTCGGGGGCGAGCGCGCCGGGGTCGGGGGCGAGGGTCGGGTCGGGGGCAAGCACCGGGGTCGGGGCGAGGGCCGGGTCGGGGGCGAGCGTCGGTGCCTGGTCAGGGGCGAGCGCTAGGGCGCGGCGGTGCGACGGGGGAAGAGAGAGTGGGGATTTGGGAGGAAAAGAGGCGGGATGAAGCAGGGACAGTGAGAATTTTGGGTTAAGTGGACGTAGCAGTAGCGCGTTTAGACCAAACGCGCTGCTACTACCTTCACTAGCTGTAGCGGTTTAGACCAAACGCGCTGCTACTACCTTCACTAGCTGTAGCGGTTTTATAAGGAAATCGCTACTGCTAGCTTGACTGTAGCTCTTTTTCAGTAAACCGCTACTACTATAACCAGTTTTCCTTTTTCTTTTCCTTTATTTTCTCCCACTTTTTTCCCAAGAGCAGTGAACAAAGGGAAGGCGATATATATTGCATCATTTGATGGTTAAATATGTATACAAAATAGGAACATATATATTACATCATTTGACCCATGCATAATAATGGATAAGTGTGTATACAAAATAGGAACATATATATATATATATATATATATATATATATATATATATATTACATCATTTAACCGATAACATGCGGTTCCTCAGCGTTGACGTTTTCGTTTTTGAGTCAGCTTCTTTCCCTTCTTGTTCATCGAAGAATAACTGAGCCCCTCATTGTGACTTTGCCTTCTCCATGGAGTACGATTTTTCTTAGGTAATGTAGTATTGGTTCTTATTTTGACATATACTTCATCATCATCGTCATCTTCCCTCATTGGGTTGCCGTACTGATCATAGTCTTCCTCGTTGGCGACTCCATCCATTCCAATGATGTTCCTTTTGCCTCTCCTCATGACAACATGGCTGGGATTGCGTGGGTCGGTTATGAAGAAGCATTGGGTCACGTGCTTAGCGTGTACCCATGGCTCGTTTTTTGCGATAGCGTTCACGGTAGCGCTCTTGGCGTCAGGTATAGTCATGGTAGTGAAAATCCGGTTTTCTCTTTCGACATTCTTAGCCCATCTGACACGGAACATCGTCGTGTTGTGCAGTCCAGAGTAGTCAAGCTCCCAGATCTCCTCGACCCTTCCATAAAATCGTTCAGTTGCGTTGTTGTCGCTGCCGGTCATGCATTCCATCATCACCCCTGAGTTCTAATCATCACTATCCATATCTTTGGCCTCCGTGTAGAACGTGTATCCGTTGATATCATATGCCTGATAGGTTACGAGGTTGGGCGAGGGGCCATGTGCTAAGGCGTATATGAGCAATCCGTCCGTAGAGCCCTCCTCCGGGGGATTAGCAATAATATGCTCTTTGAACCAATGCAGGAAAGTGGAGTTGTGCTCTCTAGTAACTTCGGCGTCCGTCCTGCATACCCCCCGGTCATGATACTTCTTTGCGATAATTTCTTTGTGCAGTGCCACGAAAGGATCTACCTCGTCTAGGTGTTGTAGCACTACCAAGTTTGCTCTGTCAAAGTCGCTGCGTCGATCTGAGTATGCCACGTGCAGTTCCCTGTGACTGTTGTAGTGACCTTCTCCTTCGAGCCTCCCATCGTGCTTGTTAATGGGCAAACCAACACTAACACCAGGCGGCTGGTCTGCGCCATATAGAAAATTCTCACAGAAAGAGATGCATTCTTGTGTCACATAGCCCTGGATGATGCTTCCATCCGGACGGGACATGTTACGAACAAATCCTTTGATGATCCCATTCATCCTCTCAAATGGCATCATGTTGTGCAGGAATGATGGCCCCAGGTCTATTATGTCATCCACAATATGGACACACAGATGCACCATCACGTCAAAGAACACGGGCGGGAAGTACATCTCAAGCTCATTCAGTATCACAACGATCTCTTCCTATAGCCTTCAAAGCTGCTTCACACTGATCGACTTTCGAGAGATGACGTCTAAAAAGTTGCAGAGACCAATAAGCGTGTCACGGACATGCTTGTCCATTATCCCTCTAAGGGCAACAGGTAGTATTTGCATTATCATCACATGACAGTCATGGGACTTCAGCCCACTGAACCTTTTCTTGTCCGTGTCTAGATATCTGCTTATCTTGCCACAGTAACGGGAACTAACTTTGACTCCGGTAAGGCACTTAAAGAATTGATTGATCTCAGCCTGACTTAAGGTGAAGCAAGAAGGGGGCAATAATCCTCTTTCTTTATTTTCTTGCCCTTCTTCTCCCGTGCCTCTCTCTCGTCTGACATTTTATGGGGCGGTATGTGCAGATCTTCCCTGATTTTCAAATCTTGCAAGTCTTTTCTTGCCTTTGGCCCATCCTTGGTCTTATCCAGCATGTTCATCAGTGTTGCGAGCAAGCTCTCAAGGACATTCTTACATATATGCATTTGATCAAGGCAATGAGGTGTATCGAGTTTGTGCCAGTACTCCAAGTCCCAGAACATAGACCTCGTCTTCCATACCTTCAGCAGTGGCTCCGGCGCCTTTCTCATCGTCTTTCCCGGCGCGGGGCACTCCTTCCAGTTTTTCAACAGCTCATCGATTTCGGCACCGCTCCCCTTATGTGGAGGTCCTCGATGTTCAGCGTGACAATTGAATAGATCTCCACAGTTTCTCCACGGGTCGTTCTGTTCGAGCCATCTTCGATGCCCCATGTACACGATTTTCCCAGACCCGCCATCTTTCTTAATGTTAGCTGCTGAGATGTCGTATCATCCATGCACCGCGTGCATCTGCAATATCCATGGCACACCTGGCCTACCACATATCTGTAACTGAGATAGTCCTGCACTATCGTGATCAGCGTGGCTCTCATGTTGAAACACCCGCCTTTGCTGGCGTCCCATGTCTTGGTCGGTGTTTTCCATAACGTGTCTAACTCCTCTTGAAGTAGCCCCAGATACAAATTAATATTATTTCCTAGTTGTTTTGGCCCTTGAATAAGCATGCTCATGTGAATGTACTTCGATTTCAGGCACAACCAGGGGGGAGATTGTACATCCATACAAACACGGGCCATGTGCTATGGTTGGTGTTCTAGTTGCCAAACGGATTCATGCCATCGGTACATGCACCGAGCACGATGTTCCTTGCATCACATTCAAAATAACGATAGAAGTTGTTCAATGCTCTCCACTGGCTTCCATCCTTGACGTGTCTCAGCTTCGGCTCATCTCTATCATCGGGCTTCTTCCTCTCCGCATGCCAGCGCATTAGCTTTGCTTCCTTGGGATCTACAAAATACCTCTGGAGACGGGGAGTGATCGGTAAGTACCATACAACTTTATGGGGACATTTCTTCCTGGCCTTCTTGTATCGAGAAGCATTGCACACCGGACATCTTGTGTTTTTCGCGTGCTCCTTCCGATAAATTATGCAATCATTGATGCATGCATGGTATCTAACGTGTGGCAAATCAAGAGGGCACACGATCTTCTTGGCCTCATCAACACTAGTAGGACATAGATTACCCGCGGGAAGAACATCCTCTAGGTACTTGAGATGCTCATCGAGGCGAGTGTTGGTCCATTTTGTTTTTAGCCTTCGTCTTCAGGAGTTGGAGCGTGAAACTCAAGCGGGTCACCTCAGGATTGCAACCATCATACAATGGAGTGTTCGAGTCTACCACCAGTTGCTCCAGCTTGGCCTCCTCTCTAGAAGCAGCTCTCTCAGTACTCGTCTCCTTGCAAATCAATGCTTGAACATGAGGGTCCCGTACGATTGAACTTAGTACCGACGAACTCTGTTGCGTGGAGTCCATGTCGTTCTCTCCGCCGACATGTCCGGCCCCTTCTCCTCCGCCATGTCCGGCCCCTTCTCCGCCGCCATGTCCGGCCTCTTCCCCGCCGCCATTATCGATCATCTCTTCCTCTTGCCCCGTGTCATCATTGCCTGCCCCGTCGGCATCCTCAACATCGTCATCCTCATCTTCAATTATCCACCGAGTATAGACATCCATGAAACCAGTCATGAGCAGGTGCGCTTCGACACGACCATCGTCATGGGGGTCAAGCCAAACTATTCCTTTGCATTTTCGACATGGACATAAAACCTCTGTCCGGTTATTTTCTTTCATGTCCTGCACCGCCGACCGCAACCACCTGTCCACCATCGTTCCACTGACCATCATCAACTCTGCACGGTAATAATAAACAAATTGATTATAAAAATTCGTGCATGCATCAAAGTCATACAAAAATTCGGCATGACCTTCCTTAAAAATAGAACATATATAGATCTAGAGTTTGCCCGGAATTCACCGTAACGGAAATAAATCGACATTTAGGCAAAACATAGGCAACTCAAAAGCACAATTTGGCATCAACTCGTGCCACACACACAATTTCCATAAACATATCACACACACATAAACATATTTCCATTTTGCAAAAGCATGAAATTTTAATCACCTCTATCTCGAGATCGAGCACACGGTGGAGATGATGATGTAGGGAGATCAAAAGTGCACAAAGCTCTTCTTGACAAAGATAGATCTAGTTAGGGGGCAAATAGGTCACTTAACTAAATGCTACATCTACCTAGCTACCTAATTTGGGAGGAGACAACTTCAACTAGTGGAGGGGGAAGGAAAAAGAGAAAGGAGATGCATTAATGGAGGTGGTGTAGTTAGGTAGGAGTAATGAAGAGAGAGAAAGATAGGTAGAAGAGGGAGAGTAATGGGGGAGAAGTATTGAGTAAGAAGAAGAGTGCGAGTGGGAGGATGTGGGAGGTAGGTGAAAGGGAAGAGAGGAGGGGGAGGGGAAGGACGGGTGGGGAAAAGGTGGTGGGTTGGTGCGGATTAGCAGTAGCGCGGGACGTAAAACGCGCTGCTGATAAGAAAGTAGCAGCAACGCGCTTTCGGCACAAGCGCTACTGCTAACCGGGACCAAAAGTGTGCCCAATTTGAAAATTAGTAGCAACGACCTCAGAAAAACCGTGCTACTACTACAGCTTTAGCAGTAGCGCGGCTCGCGGCACCGCGCTGCTGCTAAATGTAGTTTGGTGGGCACTGTCGGTCGATATTTGTAGCAGAGCGGGTTACACCGAGCTCGCTACTGCTAAACACTTGTCAGTAGCGGCTTTTCCGCACCCGCGCTCCTGCTAATTAGCAGCAGCGCTCCTTTTTGAGCCGCGCTGCTGCTAAGCTTCTGTGTATAGGGTTTTCCCTAGTAGTGGTTAGCCAGTAAAGACCATGTGGAAAAGCTTTAGCCACAAGGGATTTTGAACTAGCATGATGACCACAATCCCCTTCATGGATTTCACGCAAAATCTCACAACCTTCTTCAGGAGAAGCGCAGCGCTGACACGCCCCTGAGACACTGCAGTGATGTAACTCGCCATTGACAATAGTCATGGACTTGGACCGCCGAATTATCTGCCTGGCCAAAATTTCGTCCTCGGGCAACTCGCCCCTGGTCAGATACGCCAGGTATGGCACCGTCCAATCGGGGATAGCATAAAGAACCGCCACCAATTGAGCCTGCAGGTCAGGAACAGCCAGGTCTTCCTCCGTTAGTAGTTTGACCGACGGGTTATGCAAAACGTTAAGAAAAACATTGGGCGGCATCGGTTTACACTGAGACCCCAACCGGCTTAAAGCACCCGCCGCTTCATTCTTGCACCGATCAATGTGCTTGACCTGGTAACCCTTGAAGTGACCTGCTATAATGTCCACCTCACGCCGATAAGCCGCCATGAGTGGATCCTTAGAGTCCCAAGTGCCAGAAACTTGCTGAGCCACTAAATCGGACTCCCCAAAGCATCGTACCCAGATTAAGTTCATTTCCTTAGCCATATGAAGACTGTGGAGCAAGGCCTCATACTCAGCTGCATTGTTAGTACAAGGAAACATCAAACAGAGAACATAACAAAATTTGTCACCTCAAGGGGAAGTAAGAACCACTCCAGCCCCTGAGCCCTCCAATTGTTTGGACCCATCGAAGTGAATAGTCCAATATGTGTTATCCGGTTTATCCTCCGGCGCCTGCAATTCTGTCCAGTCATTGATGAAGTCCACGAGCGCTTGGGACTTGATAGTCGTACAAGGCATATAGTTTAACCCATGAGGTCCAAGCTCGATAGCCCACATAGCAACTCAGCCAGTTGCTTCCCTTTTCTGAATGATATCTCCCAAAGGAGCAGAACTGACCACAGTGATGGGATGGCCTTGAAAATTTTGTTTAAGCTTCCGGCTCGCCATGAAAACTCCATATACAAGCTTCTACCAATGTGGATATCTCTACTTTGACTCAATAAGCACCTCACTGATATAATAAACCGGCCGCTGAACCGGATACTCCTTACCTGCCTCCTTGCGCTCCACCACAATAGCCACGCTAACAGCCTGGGCATTAGCAGCCACATATAATAGCAATGGTTCTTTATCAATGGGGGTAGCAAGAACAGGCAGCTCGGCTAACTGCTTCTTCAAATCCTCCAACGCCGCATTAGCAGCATCACTCCAAACAAAATTGCCTGTCTTTTTCATCATCTAATATAGAGGGATGGCCTTCTCTTCTAACCGGCTGATAAACCGGCTCAGCGATCCAATACGACCCGCCAGACGTTGAACATCGTTGATACACGCCGGTTTAGCCAGAGACGTAATAGCTTTGATTTTCTCTGGATTAGCTTCAATGCCCCTGTTAGACACCAGAAAACCCAAGAGATTGCCTATCGGTACACCAAAAACACACTTGGCCGGATTAAGCATCATCTTGTAAACCCGGAGATTATCAAAAGTTTCCTTCAAATCATCTATTAACGTCTCCGCTTTCCTAGACTTCACCATGATATCATCCACATAAGCATGAACATTGCGCCCGGTCTGATTATGGAGACAATTCTGCACACATCACTGATAAGACGCCTGGGCACTCTTGATCCCAAAAGGCATAGATACATAGCAAGAAGGCTCCAAAGGGAGTTATAAAAGTTGTCTTCTCCTGGTCCTTAACTGCCATTTTGATATGATGATAACCAGAATAAGCCTCCAGAAAGCTCAAACGCTCACAACCCGCCGTAGAATCAATAATTTGATCAATACGAGGGAGAGCAAAGGGATCATCTAGACAAGTGTTGTTCAAATATGTGTAATCCACACACATACGCCAAGTGTCGTTCTTCTTGAGTACTAGCACCGGGTTAGCTAACCACTCAGGGTGAAAAACCTCCACAATAAACCCTACTGCCAAGAGTTGGGCTACCTCCTCGCCAATGGCCTTGCGCGTTTCTTCATTGAAACAGCGGAGAAACTGCTTGACCGGCTTAAACTTGGGATCGATATTAAGAGTGTGCTCAGTGAGTTCCCTCGATACAACTGGCATGTCAGAAGGTTTCCATGCGAAGATGTCCGGGTTCTCATGGATGAAGTCGATGAGCACGCTTTCCTATTTCGGATCCAGGTTAGCGCTGATGCTAAATTTCTAGGATGAATTGCCTGGAAAAAAATCAACCAACTTAGTCTCATCGTCCGATTTAAACTTCAAAGCCGGATCATGCTCTGTAGTTGGTTTAGTCAAAGAAGTCATATCCGCCGGATCAACATTGTCCTTGTACAACTTCAACTCCTCTGTTGCACAAACCGACTCTGCATAGGCCGCGTGTAACGCCCCGAGTCTGATGCGCCAGGTGTCCGCCAGTTATTTGCCGTCATTGCCATGTCATTTTCTTGCGTGTTGCATTTTTCCATGTCATCATGTGCATTGCATTGCATTGCATACATGTTCGTCTCATGCATCCGAGCATTTTCCCCGTTGTCCGTTTTGCAATCCGACACTCCAACGTCCTCTGGTGTTCCCCTCTTGTCTCTTGTTGTGAGCGGGTGTTAAACATTCCCAGAATGGACCGAGATTTGCCAAGCGGCCTTGGTACACCACCGGTAGACCGCCTGTCAAGTTTCATGCCATTTGGAGTCTGTTTGATACTCCAACGGTTAACCGGGGAACCGTAAAGTCCTCTTTTGTTGCAGCCCAACCCCGTTCCAAAATGGCCCAATAACCCATCCAAACCCCCTCCATGCTCTCGGCCGTTTGATCACGATCGTGTGGGCGAAAACCGCACCTCATTTGGAGTCTCCTAGCTCCCTCTACCTATAAATTCGTGCACCCCTCCTCCAAATTCGGGTCCAAAACCCTAGCCCGCTCCCTCTCCGCCGCCGGACACATCTGGTATGGTCGGACAGACCGCGCCACTGCCGCCGTGCCTATCCCACGCCGCCACCTATCCCGCGGGTCCTCTCCACCGCGCCGGCCCGCTCGGCCCGGGCTGGCCCCCGCGGCCCGAGCCGCCCCGCGCCCGGCGCGCCTCCGCCCGTGCCCCGCGCGCCTCCGCCCGCCGTCGCTTGCGCTCGCCGCCGCCTCGACCGCCGACCCAATGCCGGTCGCCGCCCGCCGCGCCACTCCGCCGGCGCGCCGCCCGGCCTCTCCCTCGCCTCCACCGACTGGATCCGGTGAGGGGCGCCTCGGATCCGACCCCTTTGTCCACTCCGGCCGCCTCCCTCCTCTCCGACGAGGACTCCGGCGAGCTCGTGCCGCCGCCTCGGGAACCGTGCCAAGAACCCTAGATCTGGACCGAAGGTTGACCCCGAATTCGTATGTCTTTTTCTGTAGTATTTTTATGCCATGTTCATCACATCATAACTCCATGCATACTACTTCATTTTGTGTGCGTGATATATCAAAATGTTCATTGGGGGATGCTCTTCATTTAATTCCATTGTGCCATGCTTTTTTGAGTTAATCTTGATGCCCAAATCATCGTTGCAAGAGTGCTATATGATGTTAACTGCTGCCTGTTATCAGAACTTGGTGATTTGTCTTTTTCGTTGCATTTTGTGTGTGCATCCTATGAGATAGATGTCTACATGAGTTTTGAGATACATAATGCCATCTTTACTGTGGTGTAATCCATGTACTTTTTGAGTTTTGTAGTGAGTGCATAGAGCTCGTGAAGTATGGTACTTGCTGTTACTGTTTTGCTAGTCTGAATCTGCTATCTCTTGATGCTAAGTAAACCTGCTGCTACAAGTATTTCTGTGCATAATCTGGAGATGTTCACTAAGGATATTTTGTTATACATGTCATGCTCTATCCATCTGTGCCCCTGGTTGCATTTATGGCCTAATATAGCTTGTTGTAATCTTACGCAAGACTTGCTAAATAATGTTGATGTCAGCCTGTTAACATTAAGTTCAGTTTTTCCATGAGCTTTGCTAGTGATCCATGCACCCTATGAATTTGTTCCTGCCATGCTTAGCTTCATAAATATGTCATATTTATGTTGGTCACCTTTTCATGCCATGTACTGCTCAGTGGTGAGTGGTACAAGCTCTCCAACATGCCTACTTATCATTGTTCCTGCCATGTCTGAATCTGTCATATCATTTGCCATGTTTGCATGGATGCCACCATATTTTCTGTTGACCTTTCGAATTAGTTCATTAAGGGAGTTTTGTTCTTTGTCTTTAGTATAATCATGCCATGC